>NC_047586.1:25379200-26013386 GCF_011004845.1 Esox lucius | reverse complement strand
ACAACTTTTCAGTTCTCTGACACTCACCTGGTTTTGTATTTTGTGAGCACTGTTTGGGTGGCTGTCAGGCAGCTGTGTACTTCAGCCACTGTGATAGCTGAGGTTTGAAGAGTCAGAGAGAGGCTGCTGAGGTGAGTCAGGCAATCATGCATGAAGTTGCAAAACATGAGAAATGCTGGATCCCGGCAGGTTTGGAAGTAGTGGCGTGCTTTGCTCTTCTGCACTGCATTCACCCCTTCATCATCTGGTGACTGAATCTTTATACAAAACCAGTCAAATCAATAAAGAAAAGTCATTAGTCAATTTTACAAGTGTTTTATAAGTGTAAGTTAGTTTGATTTATTAAATTACACTGAACAAATTCCTGACAGTGAACTGACCTAACCTTTTAACTTAACATTTGCTGGATAGGTCCCTGGTGACCCCTCAAAAAATGGTCAATGGCCCTGAAGAGGTGAGAAACCCACCTGGTGCCTCCAACCCTAGTTGGTACAAGGGGATTCTGGCCCAGAATCTTGAAGCTGTGCTTTAGGTTTGCCCTGTTGAGAGCACTTGTACAATAGAATGTATGCAGCCCTGACAGCACATCTTCTGTCTGTTTTGCCATAGAGTAGCTCTTAATTGCATCCTTGAAAGCTAGTTCCAGGCGGTGTGCCATACAGTGAATACCCAGGACGTGCATGTTACTTCCTCTCAGCCTGCTCACTACTCCTTTACGTGTCCCTGTCATCACCGACGCACCATCAGTTGCACATGCCACCAACTTGGCCTGCCACTCTTCTCCACTGACCTCCCTCATCATGTTGTCTATTGCCTGAGCGATGTTCTCACCGTCTGCTTTCTCCACATCCTGTATCCCTACAAAGTGGACCTCCACCTTGCACAAGGTTGCACAAGCGCGTATACAGCATTTCCTGTTCCATCACGGCAGTGTCAGTAGACCCATACCATCTTCTTCCGCTTATCCGGGGCCGGGTCGCGGGGGCAGCAGTCTAAGCAGGGATGCCCAGACTTCCCTCTCCCCAGACACTTCCTCCAGCTCTTCCGGGGGGACACCGAGGCGTTCCCAGGCCAGCCGGGAGACATAGTCCCTCCAGCGTGTCCTAGGTCTTCCCCGGGGTCTCCTCCCGGTGGGACGGGACCTGAACACCTTCCCAGGAAGGCGTTCCGGAGGCATCCGAAAAAGATGCCCAAGCCACCTCAACTGACCCCTCTCGATGTGGAGGAGCAGCGGCTCTACTCTGAGCTCCTCCCGGGTGACCGAGCTTCTCACCCTATCTCTAAGGGATCGCCCGGCCACCCTGCGGAGAAAGCTCATTTCGGCCGCCTGTATCCGGGATCTTGTCCTTTCGGTCATGACCCAAAGCTCATGACCATAGGTGAGAGTAGGAACGTAGATTGACCGGTAAATCGAGAGCTTCGCCTTGCTTTCTTCACCACGACAGACTGATACATCGACTGCATTACTGCAGAAGCTGCACCGATCCGTCTGTCAATCTCCCGTTCCATCCTTCCCTCACTCGTGAACAAGACCCCTAGATACTTAAACTCCTCCACTTGAGGCAGGCACTCTCCACCAACCTGAAGAGGGCAAGCCACCCTTTTCCGACTGAGGACCATGGCCTCGGATTTGGAGGTACTGATTTTCATCCCCACCGCTTCACACTCGGCTGCAAACTGTCCAAGTGCATGCTGAAGGTCCTGGCTTGAAGGGGCCAACACGACAACATCATCCGCAAAGAGCAGAGACGAAATCGTGTGGTCCCCAAACCTGACACCCTCCGGCCCCTGGCTGCGCCTAGAAATTCTGTCCATAAAAATTACGAACAGAACCGGTGACAAAGGGCAGCCCTGCCGGAGTCCAACATGCACAGGGAACAAGTCTGACTTACTGCCGGCAATGCGGATCAAGCTCCTGCTTCGGTCGTACAGGGACCTGACAGCCCTTAGCAAGGGACCCAGGACCCCATATTCCCGAAGCACCCTCCACAGGATGCCGCGAGGGACACAGTCGAATGCCTTCTCCAAATCCACAAAACACATGTGGATTTGTTGGGCAAACTCCCATGAACCCTCCATCACCCTGTAGAGGGTATAGAGCTGGTCCAGTGTTCCACGGCCTGGACGAAAACCACACTGTTCCTCCTGAATCCGAGGTTCTACTATCGGCCGTATTCTCCTCTCCAGAACCCTGGCATAGACTTTCCCAGGGAGGCTGAGAAGTGTGATCCCCCTATAGTTGGAACACACCCTCCGGTCCCCCTTCTTAAAAAGAGGGACCACCACCCCGGTCTGCCATCCCAGAGGCACTGTCCCCGACTGCCACACGATGTTGCACAGGCGTGTCAGCCAAGACAGCCCCACAACATCCAGAGACTTGAGGTACTCAGGGCGGATCTCATCCACCCCCGGTGCCTTGCCACAGAGGAGTTTCTTAACCACCTCTGTGACTTCAGCCCGGGTGATGGACGAGTCCACCTCTGAGCTCTCATCCTCTGCTTCCTCAATAAAAGACGTGACGGCGGGATTGAGGAGATCCTCGAAGTACTCCTTCCACCGCCCGACGACATCCCCAGTTGAGGTCAACAGCTGCCCACCTCTACTGTAAACAGCGTTGGTAGGGCACTGTTTCCCTCTCCTGAGGCGCCGGATGGTTTGCCAGAATCTCTTCGAGGCCAGCCGATAGTCCTTCTCCATGGCCTCACCGAACTCCTCCCAGGCCCGAGTTTTTGCCTCCACAACCACCCGGGCTGCAGTCCGCTTGGCCTGTCGGTACCCGTCAGCTGCCTCAGGAGTCCCACAAGCCAACCAGGCCTGATAGGACTCCTTCTTCAGCTTGACGGCATCCCTTACTTCCGGTGTCCACCACCGGGTTCGGGGATTGCCGCCTCGACAGGCACCGGAGACCTTACGGCCACAGCTCCGAGCGGCCGCTTCGACAATGGCGGTGGAGAACATGGTCCACTCGGACTCAATATCTCCAGCCTCCCTCTGGATCCAGTCGAAGCTCTGCCGGAGGTGGGAGTTAAAGATCTCTCTGACAGGAGACTCTGCCAGACGTTCCCAGCAGACCCTTACAGTACGCTTGGGTCTGCCGAGTCTGTCCAGCTTCCTCCCCCGCCATCGGATCCAACTCACAACCAGGTGGTGATCAGTTGACAGCTCCGCCCCTCTCTTCACCCGAGTGTCCAAGACATACGGCCGCAGGTCAGATGAAACGACAACAAAGTCGATCATTGACCTGCGGCCTAGGGTGTCCTGGTGCCACGTGCACTGATGGACACCCTTATGCTTGAACATGGTGTTCGTTATGGACAAACTGTGACTAGCACAGAAGTCCAAGAACTGAACACCGCTCGGGTTCAGATCAGGGGGGCGGTTCCTCCCAATCACGCCCCTCCAGGTGTCACTGTCGTTGCCCACGTGGGCGTTGAAGTCCCCCAGTAGAACGATAGAGTCCCCAGTCGGAGCACTTTCCAGCACCCCTCCCAGAGACTCCAAGAAGGTCGGGTACTCTGCACTGCCGTTCGGCCCGTAGGCACAAACAACAGTGAGAGACCTATCCCCAACCCGTAGGCGCAGGGAAACGACCCTCTCGTTCCAGGGTGGGGCCCCGGCTGCGCCATGCCGGGCGACGTCACAGGACACAAATTATTTATCATCATTAAGGGGTTTTTGAACCGCTCTTAGTCTGACCCGTCGCCTAGGACCTGTTTGCCTGGCATCATTCTTCCAGTCTTCAACTGTCCAATTTTGCTGAGCTTGTGCAAATTGTAGCCTCTTTTTCCTATTTGTAGTGGAGATGAGTGGTACCCGGTGGGGTCTTCTGCTGTTGTAGCCCATCCGCCTCAAGGTTGTGCGTGTTGTGGCTTCACAAATGCTTTGCTGCATACCTCGGTTGTAACGAGTGGTTATTTCAGTCAAAGTTGCTCTTCTATCAGCTTGAATCAGTCGGCCCATTCTCCTCTGACCTCTAGCATCAACAAGGCATTTTCGCCCACAGGACTGCCGCATACTGGATGTTTTTCCCTTTTCACACCATTCTTTGTAAACCCTAGAAATGGTTGTGCGTGTAAATCCCAGTAACTGAGCAGATTGTGAAATACTCAGACCGGCCCGTCTGGCACCAACAACCATGCCACGCTCAAAATTGCTTAAGTCACCTTTCTTTCCCATTCTGACATTCAGTTTGGAGTTCAGGAGATTGTCTTGGCCAGGACCACACCCCTAAATGCATTGAAGCAACTGCCATGTGATTGGTTGATTAGATAATTGCATTAATGAGAAATTGAACAGGTGTTCCTATTAATCCTTTAGGTGAGTGTATGTCGCAAGGGTACTTCTCGAGCAGTCCATAGCACACATGTTACCGTAAAAAAAGGTGCACCACCCACATGCCGCAGCACCCGAAGTCCCCCAGAGCCTGAGCCAAAACCGCCACAGGACTACAAAAACTTGGTGGGTGCAACAAAAAAACATGCTGGTTCATACACAAATGTACAGTGAAAAGATTTATTTCCCAGAGATTACCAGTGGAATATCAATAGGATTAATCCATAATGTTTATTCACAAAAACACACATACATACATAAATTCATACATGTACACATATACACTTATTTATACATACACTAAGTGTTAGTAATTGTAACACTTATTGTAGTAATTAATTAGTTGCATCCTTCTAGATTCCAAAGAGGCAGCCATCTTTCCCAGTAGACAAAAATATTTTCATTACCAGCAGCAATATATTTCTCGGTCTTACTATTGTACTTTACAAGATATTTGAATCTTTCGAGGCTCAAGGCGTCCACCGACGCGGTCTTGAAAATAATTATTTTACCTAGGAGAAGAATCATGTTTTCAATTGATTGAGCATTGCCTCACAGGTCACCCAACAAGACTCTCTGTAAACTAACTTCCAAGGTAACTCTGTGATACAATAACCAATATTGATCTTGAATACAGAATTTTGCCCCTATTGGACAGTACCAAAATAAATGATCTATTGTTTCTGTTTTATCTGCACACAGGCAACTGCTCAGTTCCCCATAATCTAAGCATTCTTTTGGTGGCCAGAAAACTGAAAGGCTCTCAGAGATACATCAATAGTTGTTTTATATAGTTGTTTTATAGTCCATAAACTTGGTGCCATGGGATCATCAAAAAGATTTTCCCAAATGTTTGGAATACTGTTGGGTGCCGCAATCAGACTTTTTGTCGCAAGATGGAAGAGATACATTTCATGGTTTATGTTAGTCCAGTTAAACCATGCATGCTCTTTAATTGATGGGCGAACAGGAAATTAAATGCTTTCTAGAGTTTATCTGGTATGGCTGAAAATAGTTGATTGTAACTCTGAAGTGAACATGTTTCACCATATGCTTGTTTGAGTTGCTCATGAGTGATACGTTCCCCTTCTTTGTTCATGATGACTTTAAGAAAGTAACGAAATCAGTGAATATATTTTTTGGAAATAAATGTCACGGTGTGGGTGTAGTGGGGCGATGAACGTTTCTTATATTGAACACAGTGAAAAGACATGCAAAACAAAAGCGCACAAGTGCAAAACAAGCGTGCATCCGTATACTCCAGTACAGTCAAAGGACATAGAACAATACCACACAAAGACACCCAGAAACACAGGAACTTATATATGCGATCTAATGAGGGAATGGACACCAGGTGCGTGTGATAACAAAACATGACAGTGCCGTGGGAGGAGGAGCGGCGTGGCTAGAAGGCCGGCGATGACGTGCGCCGAACACCACGTAGGGAGGGGTGGCGCGCGTCCTCCACGCACGTCCTCGATACAATAAATTGACACGGATGTGTAGCCAATGGGCGAGTGAACGTTTTTAATTGAGTTGACGCCATAATTTAAAAGTTGGTAAAATAGAGTTGGAAATTTGGGTAAAATTGCCTAGTTGCAAATTTGGGTAAATTGCATGAATACCCTATAAATTCTGTACATAACGAGAATGTGAGTGTGCGCACGCTGTTTCTATTTTGTCTGTCTGCTCGTCCAACGCAGGCGAAATTGGGTGTGCCGTTCATTGTTAAATTTTTTGTCTGCTTTTCAAACCCGGGTGAATTCTGTGTGTGCTGTGTGTTTCGGTGTATCTTTGCCTAGAGAATAACAGAGAACAGCTATTGTTTTGTTACGTAGTTGTTAATAGTGTGTTGTTATATAGTATTATGGTATCATACATAGGCCTATTGGATTTTGTTAAATACAATATTTTGAAATTACAACTCATAGAAATCAGAAGATAGGATGTTTCATCCGATAGATAGGTAGTGAAAGTAATGATTTAATAAATACAGGCGGGAGAACAAGTATTTGATATACTGCCGATTTTGCAGGTTTTCCTACTTACAAAGCATGTAGATGTCTGTAATTTTATCATAGTTACACTTCAACTGTGAGTGACGGAGAATCCAGAAAATCACATTTTAAAGAAATTAATTTGCATTTTATTGCATGTCATAAGTATTTGATACATCAGAAAAGTAGAACTTAATATTTGGTACAGAAAGCTTTGTTTGCAATTACAGAGATCATACTGTAGTCCTGTAGTTCTTGACTAGGTTTACACAGACTGCAGCAAGGATTTTGGCCCACTCCTCCATACAGACCTTCTCCAGATCCTTCAGGTTTCGGGGCTGTCGCTGGGAAATACAGACTTTCAGCTCCCTCCAAAGATATTCTATTTGGTTCAGGTCTGGAGACTGGCTAGGCAACTCCAGGACCTTGAGATGCTTCTTACAGAGCCACTCCTTAGTTGCAATGGCTGTGTGTTTCGGGTCGTTGTCATGCTGGAAGACCCAGCCACGACCCATCTTCAATGCTCTTACTGAGGGAAGGAGGTTGTTGGCCAAGATCCCACGATACATGGCCCCATCCATCCTCCCCTCAATATGGTGCAGTCGTCCTGTCCCCTTTGCAGAAAAGCATCCCCAAAGAATGATGTTTCCACCTCCATGCTTCACGGTTGGGATGGTGTTCATGGGGTTGTACTAATCCTTCTTCTTCCTCCAAACACAGCGAGTGGAGTTTAGACCAAAAAGCTCTATTTTTGTCTCATCAGACCACATGACCTTCTCCCATTCCTCCTCTGGATCATCCAGATGGTCATTGGCAAACTTCAGACGGGCCTGGACATGCGGTGACTTGTGCAGGGGGACCTTGCATGCGCTGCAGGATTTTAATCCATGACGGCGTAGTGTGTTACTAATGGTTTTCTTTGAGACTGTGGTCCCAGCTCTCTTCAGGTCATTGACCAGGTCCTGCCGTGTAGTTCTGGGCTGATCCCTCACATTCCTCATGATCATTGATTCCCCATGAGGTGAGATCTTGCATAGAGCCCCAGACCGAGGGAGATTGACCGTCATCTTGAACTTCTTCCATTTTCGAATAATTGCGCCAACAGTTGTTGCCTTCTCAGCAAGCTGCTTGCCTATTGTCCTGTAGCCCATCCCAGCCTTGTGCAGGTCTACAATTTTATCCCTGATGTCCTTACACAGCTCTCTGGTCTTGGCCATTGTGGAGAGGTTGTTTGATTGAGTGTGTGGACAGGTGTCTTTTATACAGGTAACGAGTTCAAACAGGTGCAGTTAATACAGGTAATGAGTGGAGAACAGGATGGCTTCTTAAAGAAGAACTAACAGGTCTGTGAGAACCGGAATTCTTACTGGTTGGTAGGTGATCAAATACTTATGTCATGCAATAAAATGCACATTTATTATTTAAAAATTGTTAAAGGTTGAAATAGGGATGAAACAAAGACTGAGTATGCAATGTCGTGAACCATTGTGCCATGTGGTCGATGCTAAATTAGATTTTATAAAACGATTTGATTGGTTTAAAATAGTGGAGGTTAAACAGAAATTTGAGGAGTCTGTGGATGATTTCAGGATTAGATTTAAAGACAAATTTGAATTGTGGTCACGAATGACGATAGAACAACGTGTAGAAATGGCGGTGCATACATTTGTGGAAGGTCTCTTGCCTGGCATTGGCAAGGCAATTAAATTTAACGTTCTTGCTTGGGAAGCTAGAAATTGGTGTGAGATTTTGGTGTTTGCTTGAGAATTTGAGAAACATTATAGAGATAAACAAAGCAAGAAAAGTAAGGAGAAAGATACGAAAATGTTGTCACAGATGTATCAGTTTTCCAGTGGTAGTCATAATGTTAATGGTAACCAATCGCGTAGTTACAGCCGGGGAAGAGGCCAGGGTAGAGATGGTAAGACTTGTGAACGTCAGAGAGAGAATATTTCTGAGGAAGAGGGTGTCTGTTTTATGTGTGGTGTCCTTGGGCATTGGGCTCGGGAGTGTCCTAACAGATTTTCTGGTAATAGGGAGATGTTTGGTGCTCATCATCAAGGTCCCTTCAAGAGGATGGAGTAATAATCCCCACAGCAGCCACATTGAGAGTGGACAGGGCCAATTGAACTATTGACTCAAGTGCTCAGCAAATGGCTAGGCCAAGGTGGGAAATGGGTCCTACTTGACAGCATTTTATAAATGCTTATTGATTTCTTCTTCAAAGGAAGAACCACATTTTACTATTATGAGTGACGGTAAGCCCATATATTTTTATTGACACAGGGGCTACTATTTCATTTTTACGTCCCCAGGAATGTATACATTTGCCACTAACAAATGTAAAAAAAGGTCACCATAATTGTTGTAGATGGCATTCGAGGTACACATTTAATGGGCACCGACTAGCGTTCATAGTCGTCCCTTGACCGATCAGAATACATTTTATTACTTCTAATTGTCCAGTCAATTTAATTGGTTGGGATTGGCTCTTTATACCACAGTGTGCAATCCCATGTACCCCAGACAGGGTTCATTTGGACACACCAGAAATTAATGTTCTGGTCTTAGGCCAGTATCTTCAGAAAGTTCAAAGTGAGGCTACAGTATACTGTTGGAAAATATCTGACCCTGAGTTTTCAACTTATGTCCCAACCTTATATTCAAATTTTCTTGGAGATTTGTATTTTCCCTACTCCTATAGATGGGTGGCAGGCCATCATTGTTGGCGTCATCCTTCCTCAAGGCTGTTCATGGAGAAGACCTAAATGTGGTACACACATTCATGTGTAAACTTCCTTTTGAATGTAACCATATGTATATATCTGTGAAACTCAATTCTGTTCAAGAAGCTGTCTTTCAGATTCCACAATCCCATGTGATTTTAGCTGTTCATCTGGACCATCAACCTGAGGAGATGGGGAACGACTGATGTCCTGGAGAGGGGTGTTAAAACCCTTAACTCCTCTGAAGGGGGGTGGTAAGTCTATCAGTGTGAGGGCGGGGGGTATTTTTTTCACTGTCACCCTGTCTCACTACTAGAGAGTTTGAGCTCTAACCACCCCTCCATTGATCTCATCTCCCTGCTTCCATTCTAACAAATCTGCCTGATAACCAAATGGGCAACACATGCAAATGACGTGGGTAAGGTAATGTCTGCTGAACCAATTAAGAGTTCTTTAAATATTTATAAATCATTACCTAGGCATAGTCAATATCCTTAGTCTGAAGTGGACATAAAAGGTATCAGACCTGTGTTGAAATCATTATTACAACAGGAAATTGTAATTGAGGTTACCAGTGTTTGTAACACACACATTTTTCCTGTCAAAAAACAGCCAGGAACTGACAAATACCGTTTTGTGTTAGACTTACAGGCCATAAATGTGTGTGATTGCTAAATTCCCAGTGGTGCCCAACCCAGCTACTATTCTGTCATCAATCCTGGCGAACACAACCTTATACACAAGAGGCCTGTACTGCTGGCTCCATGATGCTGCTCCAAGCACTGGCTGTGAAGGGCCAAAAGGTTTCCAAATCAAAAGTTTCAATGGTGTTGAAATGTACTGTGAAATATCTGGGACATGTGTAACAAGCAGAGTAGCAGCCATCAAGGACCTGCCCCGCCCAGACACCAAAGCACGAATGCGGTCATTCATTGGGATGGCGGGCTACTGCCGGCCCTGGATACAAGACTTTGCTATCATGGCACGCCCTCTCATTGACTCATATACTCAGGATGCACCAAACAACATTGAGTGGACTGAGGAGAAAATGGACTGTTTCAATGGATTGAAAGCAGCACTGCTCCAGCATTGAGATTACCTGAGTATAACCATTCATTTTAGCAGTGGCTGAAAAAGGGGGGTTTGCACAATGAGTATTACTACAGGATCATGGAGGACAAAGAAGGCCAGTGGCTTATTACTCCTCACAGCTGGATGCTGTGGCTCATGGACTACCTCCTTGTCTACGAGCAGTTGCAGCGGCCGCTGGAGTATTGGATGGCTCTTCATCGATAGTGCTGGGTTATCCATTTACACTGTTAGTCCCACATTCTGTGGACACCATTCTATCTACCTCACTCACACAGCATTTATCTGCCTCTCGTCTCACAAGGTATGACATTACACTGTTTGCAACTCCAAATTTAACAATCAAGCATTGTGGTCCTCAATCCTTCTATTCTGTTGCCAACACCAATGGAGTGTTCACTTCAAGGCTCAATTTACAGCAGACACCCTTACATAACTCTTGAGTTTACTTATTATGTAGATGGCAGTAGTAAACATAATCGTAATGGTTCATTGAATTAAGGCTATGCTATTTGCAATGATTTTGAGATTGTGGAATCTGCTAAATTGTCCCCACATAGTTCAGCTCAACAAGCTGAGTTGTTCGTCTCTTGGTAGTGAATAAAAGTGTCAATATTTACACTGATTTCAGATATGCAATTTGCTGTGTTCACGACTTTGGTACTCTCTAGAAATATTGTTGTTTTTGACTCCTTTAGGTGACAAAAGTAAAATGCTCTGTTATTCTCAAATGTATTGGCGGCTATTTTGAAGCCTGTATATATTTTTTTAGGAAGTGTGATTCTGATTCTGTTTCCTTAGGAATTCCATTTGCTAATATAGTTCTGCTAGAGTGCTGTGAAGTCAGAGTGCGATCAGTGGCCTCGTGCATGTTATCACCCAAATCCCCAGGGTACATGGTTCATCCACCAGGTGAAATTAGTTTACCCCATTCTCTGGTTCTTTTTTTTCAATTTGGTGCCATAGGATGGCCCATATTGCAAAAGGGGGGTATGGTGCAACAGAGTTAGATAGATTGGTATGTCCAGGGTTTAGAATTTATGAGTCAGATTTTACAGAAGGTGTGTAACATTTCAGTTGCATAAGATAGGGAGAAGTGTTATTGTGGAGATAGGCCACTTGCCAGCCCATGGGAGCATTTGTAAATATTCAAATTGAATTGGTGGCTATAGATACATACTGATATTGAAATGTGATGTGGATGGTAAGGCATCGCAAACAGATGTGATTCAAAGATTTGGTATTCCTGCTAAGATAAACTGCGATAGGGGTACCCATTTTGTAGCTGATATTGTGCAATGCCAAGGGCTTTAGGTGTTGCCCTGCATTATTACTACCAACCAAAAGCGAGCGCGATTGTGGGACAAAACAAGTCGGTACTGAGAATGTAATTGGGTAACTGTGGCCACTGTGTTGTTCTCCATATGGACAACAGCAGCAAAGGTTACCGGTTTATCTCCGCATGAGATATTAACCCACGTTTTGCCTCTTAGGTGGAGTCACTATTGGAAACACAGAGCTGATGGAGTACTACCTGGATTGAGAGTGGCTATAGTGTACTTTCTTCCTAGGGCGAGTGAACCATTTCAGAGGTTCCAGAAAATCCAGCCCATCGAGGGTCAGTGACCAGAAGTCCACCAAGAGAGGACCATCTTCCAGACGTTCCGGCGGTTCGATAGATTCCAGCCGATTCTACCGACAAGATGAGTGACCCGGATGCTATCAGAGGGGCAGATGTTTCAACTGATCCAGTTTTGTGCCACGCTGGCATTTCCCTGCATGTTCCTGACAGCATGGATGCTTCATCTATGGGAGACCAACAAAATGATACATTTTCATCCTTGTGGATGACCACTTGCCCCTGTTCCTGATGCTCAACTGAACAAGAGAAGCTGAATTCTCTCACCAATAATCTCATGTCCAAACCAACTATACAAACTGATCTCAAATGACATGAGTCAGTTTTTCGTTTTGCACATTCGCCTGTTTGTTTTGAGCAAAGTGGCATGTTCATTTCAGGTCCTAACACAGCCTTGTAACTTTGTTATCAACAACCGAGCAAGGCACTTGCCAAATATAAGCAAGACACTGCTTATGAACAAAACTTTGTGCCTTTTTGAACTTGGTCCTAAAAGAAACCGACGTGATGTCGGTTAATAAATAAACTTCAATTTGTGCTGCACACGGCTGCTAGAATCCTAACTAGAACAAAAATAATTCTGTCAGGGTTAGTGCTGATTTTAAGGTTTTACTGTTAACTTATAAATCAATACATGGACTTGCTCCTACTTACCTTGCTGAAATGATTCAGCCATACATACCTACACGTAACCTACGATCACAGGATGCAGGCCTTTTAACTGTAACTACAATTTCTAAATAAACAGCCGGATGCAGGGCCTTTTCTCATAGAGCTCCACTACTGTGGAATGATCTGCCAATTAAGGTTAGAAATGCAAACTCAGTGCAAACTTTCAAGTTTCTACTAAAAACTAATCTCTACAGCACGGTTTATAATTAGGTGTAGCCTGGCCCAGGGGCGTGAAGGTGACCAGTAGGCTTGATACTGTCCACCCTTGCAGTCTTGCCAGGTGGGCTCTCGTCGCCACTGGGATGCCCTCCCTCCAATGCCTTTCGGGGGAAGAGTCACTGGCTTGTTTTTGTCTCTCTGTTGCGCACTTGTGCAATTGGGCTGTACTCAGCTGGCAATACTTGGCCCTCATTCAGGGTGATTGCGGTTGGTGGGTGTCCCTTTGGTTGATGCCTGGCAATGTGGGTGGATTGATTTCCTGCCTGTTGGGCCCTGTCCGGGGCCTCCCCCGGGTAGGGCCACAGTTCCAAGGTCTTACGCTGCTATACTATTGTGCTGGGGGATTGGGTCAGTTCTCCTTCCGCACTAAGTTCTCCTTCTCCACTATAAATCGTTGTTGATATGAGGAATGCACTTTCTGAATTTTTAAACTTTAAGGGGACATGAGGTCCTGGTCCACACCTGCGGAGTACCTGGTTTGGGGGGCCTGTTGCTGTCCCTGTCCTTGTCCATCTGGTCATACTTCTGACCTAGTCTAAATTTAAATAGACTCTGGATTTAGCCCACATGCATTTATTAATTATTCCAATTGGACTCTTAATTTCTCACCCGGTACAGCCAGAAGAGGACTGGTCCCCCCTCCGAGCCTGGGTCCTCTCTAGGTTTCTTCCTAAAATTCGGCCTTCTTAGGGAGTTTTTTCTAGCCAATGAAATTCAACACTACTGTTGTTTGCTCCTTGGGGTTTATGGCCAGGTGTCTCTGTAAAAGCACTTTGTGACAACTGCTGTTGTAAAAAGGGCTTTATAAATAAATGTGATTGATTGATTGAATTGTTTCAATATTACACAGAGAAAGACACTCACTACCTTCCTGTCCATATGCTACACATGCAGGCACACACAGAAGATACAGGGAGAGAAAGAGAGCGAGAACACACAAACACACAGAAGACACAGTTGGAGAGACAGCACACAACAAATACACGCACAACACACAGAGGGGGAGAGAGAAAGAGAGACAGCACACACAACACAGAAGACACAAAGGGAGAAAAAGACAGCACACACACAAGACACAGAGAGATTGAGACAGCACACAGAGGGAGGAAGAGGAAAACTGCACATACATGGAACACAGAGAGAGAGATTAAGAAAGAAAAGATAAACGTACCTGCAAGGTTCAAGTAGTTCCTCTAGTGTTTGCAGTTTGGCAAGCTCCTGTGCAGTCAACATGGCAATCTTGCTGTTTTGCTGAGCCAGGGTAGTGGTCAGTGGAGATTTGTTTTGCTGGATTCGCTTGACCAAAACCTTTTGCAATCTGAATGACTTCTCTCAGTCCATCGTCTTCTACTATGATAATTGGGCGGCAGTTTTTAGCTATCCAGTTAGCCAAAGCCTTAGTTAGCCTTACAGGCTTCGTTATTCGGCTACGATTATTTTTGTTTTCTCCAAAGAGCCATCTGGTAACTTTTTAAAGTGAAATTGTCCACCCAAATCTCCCTCCCTATCCATCTTGATCCAGGATTGCTAACGGTTTAGCGCCACACGTCATATTCATGGTTTGTGTGGCACCATGTAGTTCATAGGTCAGCCACCAAATGATGTAAACAAACACAGCTGCGTTAAGTTAAATATTAAAACATTCATGCAAAAATGTACGCGTTCATTTTGACAGCCCTAGTTATTACGTTTTGTACTGATATGATCCATAATCATTTTGAATGTTCATTTGGATAAACTGATTCTCCTTATCCTTCATTGGGTACACCTCAAAAAGATGTTCCAAGTTGTCTTCAATGTGCAGACATACACATACACCTAAAGGATTATTAGGAACACCTGTTCAATTTCTCATTAATGCAATTATCTAATCAACCAATCACATGGCAGTTGCTTCAATGCATTTAGGGGTGTGCTCCTGGTCAAGACAATCTCCTGAACTCCAAACTGAATGTCAGAAAGAAAGGTGATTTAAGCAATTTTGAGCGTGGCATGGTTGTTGGTGCCAGACGGGCCGGTCTGAGTATTTCACAATCTGCTCAGTTACTGGGATTTTCACGCACAACCATTTCTAGGGTTTACAAAGAATGGTGTGAAAAGGGAAAAACATCCAGTATGCGGCAGTCCTGTGGGTGAAAATGCCTTGTTGATGCTAGAGGTCAGAGGAGAATGGGCCGACTGATTCAAGCTGATAGAAGAGCAACTTTTACTCACTCCACTCGTTACAACCGTGGTATGCAACAAAGCATTTGTGAAGCCACAACACGCACAACCTTGAGGCGGATGGGCTACAACAGCAGAAGACCCCACCGGGTACCACTCATCTCCACTACAAATAGGAAAAAGAGGCTACAATTTGCACGAGCTCACCAAAATTGGACAGTTGAAGACTGGAAGAATGTTGCCTGGTCTGATGAGTCTCGATTTCTGTTGAGACATTCAGATGGTAGAGTCAGAATTTGGCATAAACAGAATGAGAACATGGATCCATCATGCCTTGTTACCACTGTGCAGCCTGGTGGTGGTGGTGTAATGGTGTGGGGATGCTTTCTTGGCACACTTTAGGCCCCTTAGTGCCAATTGGGCATTGTTTAAATGCCACGGCCTACCTGAGCATTGTTTCTGACCATGTCCATCCCTTTATGACCACCATGTACCCATCCTCTGATGGCTACTTCCAGCAGGATAATGCACCATGTCACAAAGCTCGAATCATTTCAAATTGGTTTCTTGAACATGACAATCAGTTCACTGTACTGAAATGGCCCCCACAGTCGCCAGATCTCAACCCAATAGAGCATCTTTGGGATGTGGTGGAACGGGAGCTTCGTGCCCTGGACGTGCATCCCACAAATCTCCATCAACTGCAAGATGCTATCTTATCAATATGGGCCAATATTTCTGAAGAATGCTTTCAGCACCTTGTTGAATCAATGCCACGTAGAATTAAAGCAGTTCTGAAGGCGAAAGTGGGTCAAACACAGTATTAGTATGGTGTTCCTAATAATGCTTTAGGTGAGTGTATATCTGACTGAACTCCATGATACTCCTTATTTAGACCAAAGATAAGTACATTTTGTGTTTGTCATTACCAACAAAAAGGGAGAAATTGTCTGAGAAATGGTACTTATCTAACCTGTCAATTAGAATCCTTTCCATATGTTAAATGTCCAGTATAGAAGCCTCTCTTGTATAATGCGACAATCAGGCCAAGGTGTTAGAGGTACATTGTTTCCACTGTTTCCATTGTCATGTAACTCTGCAACTCCCTTCCTGTACCTGCTCCCCACTTTATACCCAAAATATATTCACCCTGTCCTTGTGTTAGCTCCCAGGCAGATTCGGTGCCTTGTTGTCTGAAGCCCTTGTTTGGGCCTCAGGAAGTAATACAATGGTAGAGTAATTGTCTTAACTTCCATAGGTTAAGATTACAATGATTCTATATAAGCAGGAGGGATCAGGTCATTCGAGAGAGATTATTTGCATGCAAAGTTAAAACTTATTAAATGACTCAGCTATACTTTATAAATTAAGGTGTCTTTGTGTTATTAATCTATCAATATCTACGTGATATTCCACGACACAACCACAAATGTAGCCACTGATCGCCCGGCGCAAACTGTCTGCGCCTGGTTCTACACGTGTAGAGAGGAACAAAGCAGCACAGGAGGAGCAAGCTGGGCATGGGCCGGTCCCTGGCAGGAAACACACGACCTGTGCAAGTCCTGTTCCGGCACCAAGTCAGCACAACGGCAGGCAACAGCTAAACATTTCTTCATGGCAGAGACTTTGGGCTGAAGAATGCTGACGACAAAAGTTCTCGGCTGAAGAGTGTAATCAGTAGTAACTCAGCAAGCACTTGCTGAATAAAAAAGGGACGGCGTTCTCGGGGCTCACGTGTCCAATATAGGAGCAGGCATGCCCTGATTGGCTGACGCATCTTGCACAATGAGTTTTCAGTACGCCCGCTAAAGCGGCAAGGGTAAACCACTAGGAGCTAAAGCCCCTCTAGGGGCCGGTACCCACTACCAAATCACCCAGTTTTCCTTATCAAGTAGGCCAAGGTCACTGTTTCACATAAAAAAGGAAAGCCTACATTTTATTAAAAATTATTATACAATTATTTTAAAAAATGAATAATATTAATGAGTTTGTATACTATAATTGTATTTTTAAATTGAAAGTATATACATTTTTATTTAAAAAACTACACCAACTTTCATATCCGGAAATCTAGAACCATGAAATGTGTTCACTGTTTTGTTGATTGATTAGGTACATACCAGATTTAGCAAGGTGTTTGAATTTTTTATGTGTAGGGTTCATGTTGGGTATTTGTCATAGGAGAAGCAACATTACTATAATCATACAAACCAGATAGGCCTATCACCTAGCTCTACATGCCTTTATTTTTGTTGTTAGTCATAAGGACGTCTTATGTTGATCATTTTTCACAAAGAGGATGTCATGTCTTGCTCCTAACATCTACTAGTGCTGGCATCCTGGCATTCATGAGAAACAAAGCATTGCGGAAAGTGATAAACTACAGTTTATGAAAATGTCATGACAGCATTATGACCATCCTCTGTCACTTTATTTGAACTGACAAAATACAGTTTATGACAAGACAAAAGACGCATTATGACCATAATCATTTGAACCAAATAGGCCTATAACCTAGCTGTACATGGCCTTATGTTGGTTATTAGTCATAAAAAAATATATGTCATAATATTTAAAAATGTAAGGGTCATTACAGTGTCGTGAACATGTTATGACAGGATATGACATGTTATGTCAGCAGACATGGTTATGACAGACTTATGACCATGTTATAAGGGTAAAGTGTTACCCTTGGGATAATACGAGTGAGTTGACTAGAGTATCCTTGCCATAGATCTTTAGATTAATTCCTGTCCAAGGTTTTAATATGAGAATGACCTTGGTAATTTTCCTGTCAAAGTTACTAGAAACATTATTTTCAATATTTTGGGGAATATGTATACCAAGGACATCTACGTCCCCATCGGTCCATTTGATTGGAAGTTCACATGGAAGTGTAAAAGGAGTCTCCTTTAATGATGCAATGCGTAATATGGTACACGTTTCATAGTTGGGTTTTAATCCAAATAGATTTGAAAAATTGTCTAGAGGAAGGATAGTGATTCTGAATTCAGCGATATGACAAAACGTGAATTATCCGCATACATAGAGACTTTTGTTTTTAATCCCTGGATTTCCAAACCCAAAATTTTGTTGTTTGTTCTAATGTTGCCAGCTAAGATTTCTATGGCTATTATGAATAAATACAAAAATAATGGGCATCCCTGCTTTACTACCCTACTTAATCTAAAACTGTTTGAAAGAAAACCATTATTTATGATTCTACATAAGAATCACATTTTGATAAAATCTTTGCGTTGCAGCACTGTAGAGTAAGAGGTCTCAAATTTTTTAACTGAGTAGGATCCTTATAATTACCGTCAGGGTGTTTAAGCAGCAGTGATATTAGACCCACTTGCTTAGTTGCAGATCATTTAGACTCTTGCTATGAGTAGTTAAAACAAGCTAATAATGGGTCATTTAGTTCTTAAAAAAAGGCAATGTGTGTGTCAAGCTTCAAGTTCCTGGGTGTCCTACAATGTGATTTTCTGGATTTTCTTTTTAGATTCCATCACTCACAGTTGAAGAGAACCTATGATAAAAAATACAGACTTCTACATGCTTTGTAAGTGGGAAAACCTGCAAAATCGGCAGTGTATCAAGTACTTGTTTTCGCCACTGTAGGTGTACAGAGGCCTGTTATCAGCAACCATCAGTCCAATGTTCCAATGGCATGTTGTTTGCTAATCCAAGTTTATCATTTTCATAGACTAATAGATCATTAGAAAATCCTTTTGCAATTATGTTAGCACTGCTGAATACTGTTTAAAGAAGCAATAAAACTGTCTTTCTTTAGACCAGTTGAGTATCTGAAGCATCAGCAATGTTCGATTACAAGCTCAAAATGACCTGAAACGTATTAGTCTATTCTAGTTCTGATACATTTTGGCTATTCCATTAATCATTTCTTCCCCACTTACTTACCTGAATGAGCATCTCTGTAAAATGTGAACACAATAGGTAGCTTGTTGCAAGGACTCCCCAGATTCAACACCGAAAATGCTGGCATACACAACAAATGCCTGCCAAACACTATAAAAGGAGATAGTAGTAGTAGCAACCAGGGAGAGGGAGTGTAGTTTGGCAATAACTGGATTGATTAGACAAAAATGGAAAATCAATGTTAGGATCACCATTAAAATTGTAAATAATTGAAAATGCCTCTAAATGGCCAGAAATATGTTAAGATGTTTTAACATAACACAATGCCTTCATGGGAGTTGTGGAAAAATGGGAGAGCTACTGCAATACGTGGAGATATCTTTGTCAGGCCATGCATTTTTAAGTCAAATTTCAATACATTATTCATCTTCTCATAACATTCAACATTTACCCCACTTCCTGATGTGCAACATATCCGTTTTCCTTGCTTTTATTTCTGTCAGTTTTTCTATTAATAAATCATTGAGCATTTAATTCAGCTTGTGCCCAAAGGAGATTTTGTGTCAAGTGTCAGTGTTCTTATTGCTTTTCAAAACTACAAACCTGGCAGACAAACAGGACATGGGCTACTTCTCCTCATAGTCCAAAATTGCTTTCTCTTCTCCTTGTCTTCATCAGCTGTGATATCTAAGATGGCTTATGTCAAAAAAGGTGGAAGGCTACAAATGATGAGTGTAGATAGCTGCAAATTAGCTCCAACTATAAAAAATTCTGACAGCTGACAAGTCATAATTTTAGGTAAGTTAAGAAACCATTACAGAATACCTCCAGTCTCCTGTGGTCTGACAAATCAAAATTTGAAATTCTATTTTGGGAACCAAGGACAATGTGTCCTCCAGACTAAAGAGGAGTGGGACCATCCGACTTATTATCAGCACATAGTTCAATGGCCAGCGTCCATGATGGTATGGGTGTGCATTAGTCCACATTGCATGGGTGACTTGTACATCTGTGAAGGCATCATTAATGCTGAACAATATATACAAGTTTTGGAGCAACATATACTGCAATCCAGATTAGATCTTTTTCAGGGAAGGCCCTGTTTATTTCAACAAGACAATGCCAAAACACATTCTGCACATATTACAACAGCAAGAGTCCGGGTGCTAAACTGGCCTGCCTGCAGTCCAGACCTGTCACCCATTTAAAACTTTTGGCGCATTTTGAAAATAATAAAATTATCAAGGAGACCCAAAACTGTTGAGCAGCTGAAATCCTATATCAGGCAAGAATGGGAATACATTTCACTTTCAAAACTAAGGTAACTACTCTCCTGAGTTCCTAAAAGTTTACAGAGTACTGTTTAAAGAAGAGGTGATGCAACACAGTGGTAAACATGTCCTGACCCAACTTTTTTGAAACATTTTGCTTGTATCAAATTCAACCTTCACCTTTTTCTGCTGTAACCACCGGAGGGTCGACTTAGCCTTGTGCTTAGGGTCATTGTCGTGCTGGAAAGTCCAAGAGCGTCCCATGCGCAGCTTTCATGCAGAAGAATGCAAATTGTCTCACAGTATTTTCTGATCACATGCTGCATTCATAATTTTCACAAAATTCCCTGTGCCTTTAGAGCTCACACACCCCCAAAACATCAGTGAGCCACCACCATGCTTCACAGTGGGGATGGTATTCTGTTCATTATAGGCTTTGTTGACCCCTCTTCAAACATAGCGCTTACGGTTGTGACCATAAAACTCTATTTTGGTCTCGTCACTCCAAATTACAGCGTGCCAGAAGCTGTGAGGCGTGTCAAGTTGTTGTCGGGCATATTATAATGCCAAAATGTCACACTTTCTGCCAGGGTATGCAAACTTATGAGCACAATTGTACCACTGTGTACATCAGTAAATGTTAGTTACCTTGTCTGTTATTTAATGTACAGTGTCCAAAGAATGCTGTTCCAGAACTGGGCTGGCTTTTTTTTGTTGATGTTTTTAGGCAAAGTGTAATCTGGCCTTTCTATTCTTGAGGCTTGTGAATGGTTAGCTCTCTTCTCTTGGCTTGATGTTGTGAAGGGGTTTTTCTTTACTATGGAAAGGATCCTACGATTATCCACCACTGTTGTCTTCCATTGACATCTAGGCCTTTTTGTGTTGCAGTGTGTTTTTTTTCTCAGACTGTACCAAACTGTTGACTTGGCCATTCCTAATGTTCCTGCTATCTCTCTGATGGATTTTTTTTTTGCAGCCTAAGGATGGCCTGTTTCACTTCCATTGAAAGCTTTGACCACATGTTGTGGGATCACAGCAACAGCTTCTAAATGTGAATGCAACACCTGAGGGGTATACTACGAAGGGAGTTCAACCCACTCAGATTTAACTTGCGGTTATCTAGGAAAATCAGAGTTGACAAACTCTGATTGCCTAAAGAGGTGTTAAAGGGTACCGCAATGACGATTTATATGTTTATTAGTTGAGTTGGTGTTAACTTACTTGAGTTTGTTTGCATTCGCCTTAAAGGGGTGCGTTCGGCAACGCAAGCTGAGTTTTTGCACAATGGCTTTTGCACCATCTTCTTTCCCGGAAGAATGCACGTTTATATAGAAAGGATATGAGGAGTTTAAATAAAGGTTAATGGTTAGATCTAACACCGTGGCTGCCAACAAAGACAGGGAGGTTGTCTGGCAGCTTATTGCAGGCAGTGTTCTTGTCATATGTTCTCTATATTGGCTTACAGACTCTTCTTTTATTTGTAGTATGATTGAGATGTAAGGACAATTAAAATAGTGTATCTAAATATGTGAGAACAATTAATATAGTTCAGTTATGGCCTACACATGGGCTACATCTCTGAAATTGACCCATTACTCACTGTTAATTATTTAAGATCTACTCCATAAAACACCTAGGTTGTAGGGCTCCCTGTATGAATTTAATGATCAAATACCTGAACATTAATACTGTGAAATGACTTCCTATTCCAGGGAACACAACAGATGCATCAAGCAGTTTAGTGAGAGCTAACACCTTGCGAACTGCACGGCATAGCTTATATTATTCTTGCTCAAATGGAATACATGAAATGTCCACTGGCAAAATATCGCAAAGCCAACACTGTTCAACAAAAGCGCATTACTCCGGCGAATGGTATTGGAGACGTCTGGCCCTAGAATCTGGCAAACATACGGAATTCTGTCAGGTGAGGATCGATAACTTTATTCGAGAATATCATTGGGGTAAACTAGAGTTAGACGGCCTCTAAACACCCTCCCCCTGCGGAGTAGGCCTCTCACAATCCATGCGACAATGTCAATTTGGTCTTCCAAACGTGCCTGCCATTTTGTGGGAGGAAGGGCGGTGCTTTTTGTTGGGTAACATCAAGTTAACCATAAAAAGAACCTGCTTGGAGTAGTTTAGAGATGCAATGTAAGTTGCCATGACCTCGGGTAAAACGTATTCACCTTTCGTAGTACGGGTTAATCATTTCATAGTATACCCCTCTGTAATCAACTCCAGACTTTTTTCCTGTTTAATTGATGAAGAGATTTGAAATAGCAATTGTCCTATTAATTTTGCTCCCTTGAAAAAAAGGGGACAACATATATAAAAGAGCTGTTATTCCTAAACCCTTCTCCAATTTTGATGTGAATGCCCTAAAATTTAAGCTGAGAGACTGAACTTTAAGACCATATTCATTAATTAACTGTAACTTGAATATATTTTGGTAAACAGACAAAATAACAAAACGTGTCAGTGCCCAATTATTTCAGGACCTTACTGTATCTTCCTTTATCCACCAAACTTTCTGTAAAAATCCATGTATAATATGATTGTAACCAAATGTGGAAGTGGCCCTCAACCAGGTCCTCAATGAAAGGAGACCAAGGAGCTCATTGTGGATTACAGGAAGTCTAAAGGCTGAAGTCACGCCCCAGTTCTCATCGATGGCACTGAGGTGGAGCGTGTGTCAAATTCCTGGGTGTCCTCATCTCAGAGGACCTCTCCTGGACCCTCAACACCTCAACCCTGGTCAAAAAGGCACAGCAGCACCTACATTTTTTGAGGAGGCTGAAGAAGGCCTGTTTTCCAAGATTGTTGTGAGCTTCAACCGCTGCACAATCGAGAGCATTCTGATGAACTGTGCCACAGTGTGGTTTGGTGGATGCTCCGTGGCCGACCGGAAGGCCCTGCAAGGGTGGTGAAAACCACCCAGCACATCACTGGTGCCCAGCTCCCAGCCATCGTAGACCTCCAACGCAAGCAGTGTCTGCGTAGGGTGCACGGCATCATCAGAGACCTTTCACACCCATACCACAATCTGTTTGCCCTCCTCCCATCAGGCAGGCAGTACAAGTCTCTCCATCCTCGCACCAGCAGGCTCAGGAAGAGTTTCTTTCCATCTACTGTAACCCTGCTCGACTATATGACCCATTACAAACTATGCCCATCGTTTATCACTGCCTCTCAGGGACCTTATTGCACTACTCTCTTTGTACTACTGGATTCTGACACTGCCTTGCAAAGTCTGATAAGGAAGTTTTCAGTTGTTACATGTATGTGTCTACCTCAGGAACCTCATTGTTGCTATCCCTGCATTTCAGTTGCACGTGCCACCTTTCACCTAAAATGTATTGCACAGTCAGAATTACCATTTGCACTTGCATTTGCCTCATCGCACAACTATTCATTCCTCCCTTGTACATACATTATACTTATTTGCCTTCATTGCACATTTAGAATTGCCATCTGTACTGTATTTGCCTTTGTTGCACATCAATACATTCAATCAATCAATCAAATTAATTTATAAAGCAGCTTGTTGCCACAAAACACTTGGCCTTAAACCCCAAGGAGCAATCAACAGTAGTGTTGAATTTCAGTGGCTAAGAAAAACTCCCTAAAAATGACAACATTTAGGAGGAAACCTAGAGAGGACCCAGGCTTAGAGGGGTGACCAGTCCTCGTCTGGCTGTTCAGGGTGAACATATTAAGAGTACAATTGTAATAATTAATAAATGCATGTGGGCTGAGTCCAGAGTCTACAGGTGCTGGTCATAAAATTAGAATATCATCAAAAAGTTTATTTATTTCAGTAATTCCTTTCAAAAAGTGAAACTTGTATATTACACAATTCATTACACACAGAAATGTTGGCCAACTGAAAAGTATGAACATGAAAAGTATGAGCATGTACAGCACTCAATACTTAGTTGGGGCTTTTGCCTGAAGTACTGCAGCAATGCGGCATGGCATGGAGTCGATCAGTCTGTGGCACTGCTCAGGTGTTATGAGAGCCCAGGTTGCTCTGATAGTGGCCTTCAGCATTTCTGCATTGTTGGGTCTGGCATATCGCATCTTCCTCTTCACAATACCCCATAGATTTTCTATAGGGTTAAGGTCAGGCGAGTTTGCTGGCCAATTAAGAACAGGGATACCATGGTCCTTAAACCAGGTACTGGTAGCTTTGGCACTGTGTGCAGGTGCCAAGTCCTGTTGGAAAAGGAAATCTGCATCTCCATAAAGTTGGTCAGCAGCAGGAAGTATGAAGTGCTCTAAAACTTCCTGGTAGACGGCTGTGTTGACCTTGGACCTCATAAAACACAGTGGACCAACACCAGCAGATGACATGGCACCCCAAACGATCACTGACAGTGGAAACTTTACACTGGACTTCAAGCAACGTGGATTCTATGCCTCTCCTCTCTTCGTCCAGACTCTGGGACCTTGATTTCCAAAGGAAATGCAAAATTTACTTTCATCAGAGAACATAACTTTGGACCACTCAGCAGCAGTCCAGTCATTTTTGTTTTTAGCCCAGGCGAGACGCTTCTGACGCTGTGACTTGTTCAAGAGTGGCTTGACACAAGGAATGCGACAGCTGAAACCCATGTCTTTCATACGTCTGTGCGTGGTGGCACTGATTCAGCTGCAGTCCACTCTTTGTGAATCTCCCCCACATTTTTGAATGGGTTTTGTTTCACAATCCTCTCCAGGGTGCGGTTATCCCTATTGCTTGTACACTTTCTTCTACCACATCGTTTCCTTCCCTCCACCTCTCTATTAATGTGCTTGGACACAGAGCTCTGTGAACAGCTAACCTCTTTAGCTATGACCTTTTGTGTCTTGCCCTCCTTGTGCAAGGTGTCAATGGTCGTCTTTTGGACAGCTGTCAAGTCAGCAGTCTTCCCCATGATTGTGTTGCCTACAGAACTAGACTGAGAGACCATTTAAAGGCCTTTGCAGGTGTTTTTGGTTAATTAGCTGATTAGAGTGTGGCACCAGGTGTCTTCAATATTGAACCTTTTCTGAATTTAGGGTTTTCATTAGTTGTCAGTTATAATCACCAAAAATAAAATAAAATAAACACTTGAAATATATCAGTCTTTGTGGAATGAATGTATACATTATACAAGTTTCACTTTTTGATTGGAATTACTGAAATAAATCAACTTTTTGATTTATGTGGGCCAGGACCTCATGTCCTCCTAAGTTCAAAACAGGAGGAGACTGTGAAAATTCAGAAAATGCATTAGCAGCATAAGACCTTGGGACTGAGACAGGGGGGGTCCGGTGACACTGTGGCCCTATCCGGGGGAGGCCCCGGACAGGGCCCAACAGAGGGCCGAGTATTGCCAGCAGAGTACAGCCCAATTGCACAAGTCCGCAACAGAGAAACAACAACAAGCCAATGACTCCAGCCCAGAGAGTCATTGGAGGGAAGGCATCCCAGTGGCGATGAGAGCCCACCTGGCAAGACAGCAAGGGTGGACAGTATCAAGCCTTTCTGGACAACTTCACGCCCCTGGGCCAGGCTACACCTAATTATAAACCGTGCTGTAGAGATTAGTTTTTAGTAGACACTTGAAAGTTTGCACTGAGTTTGCATTTCTAACCTTAATTGGCAAATCATTCCATAGTAGTGGAGCTCTATGAGAAAAGGCCCTGCCTCTGGCTGTTTGTTTAGAAATTCTAGGTACAATTAAAAGGCCTGCATCTTGCGATCTTAGGTTATGTGTAGATATGTATGGCTGGATCATTTCAGGGAGGTAAGTAGGAGCAAGTCCATGTATTGATTTATAGATTAACAATAAAACCTTAAAATCAGGCAGCCAGTGTAAAGAGGCTAGTACAGGAGTAATGTGTTCCATTTTTTCTTGTTATAGTTAGGATTCTAGCAGCTGTGTGCAGCACTAATTGAAGTTTATTTATTGATTTGTCAGGGTGACCGGAAAGTAGAGCAATCTAATCTAGAAGTAACAAAAGCATGGATTAGTATTCTGCATCTGCATCAGTTTTTGATAGAAAGTTTCTGATTTTTGCAATGTTTCGAGGATGATACATATTTTATATGTTCATCAAAGGAGAGGTCAGGGTAAAGGGTAACACAGAGGTTTCTTACAGTTTTTTGGGATATGACAATGCAGCCATCGAGGTTCACAGTGAGATCTGCTAACAAAGCTCTTTGTTTCTTGGGTCCTAAAACGAGCATTTCTGTTTTTCTTCTGAGGTTCTATGTCATTCACTTCCTAATATCTGAAATGCATGCTTCCAAAGTAGCAAATTTTGGGGCTTCTCCATGCTTCTTGAAATATAAAACTGTGTGTCATCAGCATAACAGTGAAAGCTGACATTGTGATGCCAGATTACATCACCCAGAGGCAGCATATATAGTGAGAACAATAATGGGCCCAGAACCAAGCCTTGAGGAACACCAAAACATACCTATGACTTTGTCAGAAGATATGCCATCCACACTAAGATAAGATTTAAACCAGGCTAGAACATGTCCACGTAGTCCAATGTGGGTTTCCTGTCTCTTTAAGAGAAGGGAGTGATCAATACTGTCAAAAGCAGCACTAAGATCAAGAAGCAACAGAACGGATGTAGAACCTTTATTAGAAGGTTATTTGTTAGTGAGTGCAGTCTCAGTATTATGGTGGGGTCTGAAACCGGACTGGAGTCCGTCGCTCCTCAGCGGATCAGGCCTGGCCCTATTTCTGGGAGAGTCCCAAAAAGAGAGCCAGTTATCTACAAACTCTACCTCCTGCGACGGGCAGAACTCCGTTTTCAGCCAGCAATTGAGTTGCGCAAGTCTGCTAAAGAGCTCGTCACCACCCCTAGCTGGGAATGGGACCAGAGGCAATTGCTCGATGCCGACACATCTTTCTAGTTAATTTACACACTGATGCAATGTTCTGCTTCATAACCTCTGACTGTGTCATCCTAATGTCGTTGGTGCCAATGTGAATAACAATATGTCTGTACTCTCTATACTTGCCAGTTTTGGGCTTCGCTAGCACCAACCCCAGATATTTTGGCTACGTCGGTGTCTCTGCCCCCCGGTAAACATTGTACGATCACCGGCTGATTCTTTAGTCTAATACTGCGGGTAATGGAATTGCAGATTACTAAAGTTTTCAGTTTTTCGGGGCAACGGTATAACATGTCTGCCGATCATTCCCCTCCGAAGACGGCTTGGGCCTTGACTCTGACTCCAGTGGGGAAAACCTGTTGAAAATCTCAGTTGGCTCTAGCAGCGACTCAGGTTTAACTGGTCGACAGCATTTCTTCCCAGTGACCAAGAGAAAGTTGTTGCCCTGCTGCAGGAGCTGTGCCAGGGGGCTAACAACAGTATTGTTTCTTCCTGGTGACACAGACGCAGTTTTTTTCATATCTCATAATCCTTGTCTGACATTTGCGTCTGAAGCCGAGCCTATCTTTACCTGAAGACAATAATTCTCCTCCATGTTGTAGCTACAATAATTACAGTGGTAAGGCATAGTAATAATACTTAACGTTGGGTGTTCAGGGGTGAGTTGTTCCGTTAATTATGTCCAAAAAGAGTCCCCATGTAGTAAAGTTGGGTAAGAGGTCAATGGGTAAAACATATTGCGTTGGTAAACTCTAAACATTCCACTTGTAACATATACTACACTTAATTATTGTGAATATCCTGGCCTCTTCTATTTGCACTTCCGGTTAGATGCTAACTGCATTTCGTTGTACTGTATTTGTAGTGTTAAATGACAAAGTTTAATCTAATCTAAGGGTGCCAGCAGCATATCACCCTGCATTCCACTGCCTGGGTTTCCCCTGAAGTTAAGCCCTGGTTGGTGTAACGGTCCCTGCCTGAAGGGACCATTCCACTTCGTGTTATCTGTTTGTCCTTGTCTTGTCCTTGTATGGTCTTTCCTGTTCTTGTTTCAGTTGATTGGTATATTAATTTCACCGGTGTTTAGCCCCCACCTGTTTCTGTTCTCCTCGTTTGTCTGTGTATTTAGTTCGGCCATTTTCTCCCTGTCAGTGTTGGTCATTGTGCATGTATGTTTATGTGCTCCTGTGCCATTGAACACCTGAACTCTGGAGTATTTTTTGCAGTGCCCGGCACTCTGTTTGGTTTTCTTGGTTTTTTGTTAAATAAAAAGGGGAAACCCTCAACCTTCTGCGCCTGCCTCCGTCTCCTAATCTACAACATGACAGTTGGTCCCTGGATATCCCTGCATATTCTTCTGTAAGTGATGTTGGAGGGCACTTGGGAGCACCCTGGTCTAAAGGTAAAATTGCAGGGCAGTAAAGAGGTACATGCAAATTCAACAACATTTGTAAGGAACTATGGGAAGAATATTTTTCCCTTTAAATGGATAGCATATATTTTTCATAATTATACTGTACTTAAATTATTCATACCTTAAAAAATGTATAAATTCTGTGTTACTGTTGTGGTCTAAACACTCGGCTATAAAACCCAAATTATATTTACATTTCTTTTGAGGAATTTTATTTTTGCACCCTCTAATAACTACTGTGAAACATTGTGAAAGCTATGCTATGAAAAGCCAACTGACATTTATACATACCCCTGAACAATAAGCTGAATAATTGATTCAAACATCCCTGATCTGGTAAACGAACCAGTTACAGTATCTAACAAAAGTCAGTACACCCCTAACATTTTTGAAAATATTTTATTAAAACTTTTAATGTGACTACACTGAAACAATGCCACTTTGCTACAATTTAGTGTGTGTACAGCTGGCATAAGTGTTATAGCTGGCACCAAAAATGAGTACACCCCTAAGTGAAAATGACCAAATTGGGCCCAAAGTGTCAATATATTGTGTGGCCACCATTATTTTCCAGCACTGCCTTAACCATCTTGGGCATGGAGTTCACCAGAGCTTCACAGGTTGCCACTGGAGTCCTCTTACACTCCTCCATAACGACATCACAGAGCTGGTGGAAGTTAGAGACCTTTTGCTCCTCCACCTTCCATTTGAGGATGCCCCACAGATGCTCAATGGGATTTAGGTCTAGAGACTTGGCCAGTCCATCACCTATACCCTCAGTTTCTTTAGCAAGGCAGTGGTCGTCTTGGAGGTGTGTTTGGGTCGTTATCATATTGGAATACTGCCCTGTGGCCCAGTCTCCAAAGGAAGGGGATCATGCTCTGCTTCAGTGTGTCACAGTACATGTTGGCATTCATGCTTCCCTCAATGAACTGTAGCTCCCCAGTGCCGGCAGCACTCATGCAGCCCCAGACCATGACCCTCCCACCACCATGCTTGACTGTAGGCAAGACACACTTGTCTTTGTACTCCTCACCTGGTTGCTGCCACACACGTTTGACACCATCTGAACCAAATAGGTTTTTCGTGGTCTCATCAGACCACAGGACATGGTTCCAGTAATCCATGTCCTTAGTCTGCTTGTCTTCAGCAAACTGTTTGCGGGCTTTCTTGTGCATCATCTTTAGAAGAGGCTTCCTTCTGGGACGGCAGCCATGCAGACCAATTTGATGCAGTGTGCGACATAAGATCTGAGCACTGATTTGACACTCCTACTCCCCATTCACACCTGAGACCTTGTAACACTAACGAGTCACATATCACCTGGGAGTGAAAATGGCAAATTGGGGCTTATTTGGAAATTTTCTCTTAGGGGTGTACTTACTTTTGTTGCCAGCGGTTTGGACATCGATGGCTGTGTGTTGAGTTATTTTGAGGGGACAGCAAATGTACACTGTTATACTAGCTGTACACTCACTACTTTACATTGTAGCAAAGTGTCATTTCTTCAGTGTTGTCACATGAAAAGATATAATCAAATATTTGTGAGATATTGTAAACCTCCAGACTTCTAACATATGATGTTATTCATCTGTTTTAGGAAGGTGTAATATGGACAATGATGAAATCAGAGTTTGGGGATGGATTAATACCCTGTCAAACTGCAGCAACCTTGTAAATATTTAATAATATTTTAAAGATGGACTACCAGTTATTTTTTTACAGACACAGAGGAAGTGACTTGAATAAACACAGGTCTGAGCTTGCTTAATGATGAGTTCACATTGCCTAGGACCTTGTACCTTAATGTTTACAGGTGACCATGCAGCCACAGGGAGTCCCCAGAGCTGGATCAGGTAAGGCAACTATATTCAATTACTAATCCCATACACCATAGACACTGCTGCCAATTTACTCTTGCTGTATAGGCTGCCAGAGGAAAGTGGAGAGCTTTGTAAGCTGTGCTATGGTCGTGGTACACTTTGTCTATGTACTTAATTAAACTGTGGTGTTTAATGTTGGCTTACCACTTATTTTTCTGGCGGCTCTGGAAGTAAGTATTTTGATTCATCAGATTTTTTTATAACATTGTGATGAACAGTATGGCTTTAATGGTGATTATAATCTTCTCCCAGCATAGTAGGAAAGGGCGGGCCATCCACTGGAGCATGAGTTCTATCTAGGTTTTTTCCTAGGTTCCATCCTCTCTAGGGAGTCACAAAAATGTGATCTTAAATCAATCTTTTTAAATGTATTACTTTTTTTAATTTGTTTTATTTATTCAGAGAAAAAACAAGCACCCTGTAAACATTATAAATATTTTGCTAAAAAGATATTGCACACAAACCGGCACCAACATTTCAACAAACAAGCACACAACAATGGATTCAGTAAAAAGCACATTTCTGCTCAAGCAAAATTTCCTGCAGTGCTTTAAATGTCATTAAACAGCATTCCTTGCTAAGCTCATTTTGCAACTTATTCCACTTTAGTGAGGTACTAATATACCATGTAAACTGTGACCAATACTGGACTCAAATTTGAACATTGGGGTACATGTTTCTATTGTCCAAAAATTGCATATTTTGTGTTATATTGAGTTCTGCTATTGAGGTAGTTCTGAAATCACAATTAGGTGGCATTTCCCAAACCTAAAGAGGTCAACTTAAGGATAATGAAATGGTCAACTGTATCAAAGGCCTTGGATAGGTCTATAAACTCGATAACACAATTCTGTTTTTCTTCCAAAGCATTGATACTTTAATTTACAACCAGTGAGGTTGCAGTAACAGTGCCATTCGAACTAGACTAGTTAGTATAGACCGTGAACTAACTTAGTTGTCAAGGTTGTTGATTTCCCCACTCTTTTTCAAGAGAACACACATAAAACAATTTTCAAACTGTAGGCAATGTTAGATTGAAGATATGAGGTATAGAGCTTGTGATATAAGAAGCTGCGCCTTTAATCAGATCTATTTCAAGCTCATCGCCCCATGGATTTGTTTGTCTTTGTACTAGGAAGCCACCAATGACTTATTTAACTGTGAATTGCTGATCTATGTAAAAAAAAACATTTAGTTGTAAATAAAAGAGATAAAGTGATGATTAAATGCATCAGTGATATAATTTTTTATCTGTAAGGGAGACAAGAGTCTAGAGTAATTTGCTGGGGCAGGGAAAGGAAAATGTAATTTTTCAGGCTTGGATTGATCTCCCATGACTACAGCTTACCACACCCTTCAGGGGGGAGATGTGGATCAAGTGATGGGATGACAATTGTGTGTGTGTGTGTGTGTGTGTGCGTGTGCGCATGCATGCATATGTTTGTATTTCTGTCAACTGATTCATTTTACATTCCTCTATCATCCTCCTTAAGAGCAGGCACCATCAATTGATGTTCTCCCAACCAGACCTCTTTGTCTAGGAAGGGTGAGAGGGAGGTGGGGGTGAATCCTCATACTAGCGAGTAGCTCTAAGCAAGTTACAGAGGGTATCGTCTAGGGATGTCACAATACCAGAATTTTCTACTTTGATTTTACAACTTTCTCTTAACAATTAATTAACAATTACCATTGAAGCATAATTTAAGGAACAGTCCCTAACTTCTAATAAAATCAACAAATATATGAAACTTTGGTGTTCAATGTTTTCTCAGTGCCTAAGTCTCTGAGATTAGAAATCGTCTTCTTGAGATTTTTATATACATACATAATACAGTTAGGTCCGTAAATATTTGGACACTGACATTGTTTTTATAGTTTTGGCTTTGTACAATGGATTTGAAATGACAACCAATCAACCAAGATGCATTTGAAGTGCAGACTTTCAGCTTAAAAATATTGTATGAAACGCTTAGGAATTGCAACTATTTTCATACACAGTCCCCTTATTTTAGGGGCTCAAATGTAATTGGACAAATTAACACATTTTTTATCCTTTGTTGAGACTCCTTTGCAGGCAATGACTGCTTGAAGTCTGGAACACATGGACATCACCAAACTCTGGGTTTCCTCCTTTGTGATGGTTTGCCAGGCCTTTACTGCAAGTGTCTTCAGCTGATGTTTGTTCGTGGGTCTTAAGTTGTCTTCAACAAATGAAATGCATGCTCGATCAGGTGATTGACTTGGCCATTGCAGAATGTTCCACTTTGTTGCCTTAGAAAACTCCTGGGTTGCTTTTGCAGTGAAGAAACATCCAATCAACTTCGCTGAATCTGAGCTGACAATATATCCCCATACATTTCAGAATTAATCCAGCTGCTTCTGTCTTCTGTTACATCATTACTAAACCCTAGTGACTCAGTGCCACTGGAAGCCATGTACAGTGAGGGGAAAAAAGTATTTGATCCCCGGCTGATTTTGTTTATTTGCCCACTGACAAAGAAATTATGAAATTAAAGTCTATAATTTTAATAGTAATAATAACTATTCGACCCCTCTGCAAAACATGACTTAGTACTTGGTGGCAAAACCCTTGTTGGCAATCACAGAGGTCAGATGTTTCTTGTAATTGGCCACCAGGTTTTGCATCTCAGGAGGGATTTTGTCCCACTCATCTTTGCAGGTTTTCTCCAAGTCATAAAGGTTTCGAGGCTGACATTCAGCTCCCTCCACAGATTTTCTATGGGATTAAGGTCTGGAGACTGGCTAGGCCATTAACCCTTGGTAGCCTATGGGGCTTTCGGCCGGATTTCACTACTGGGACATTTTGGGTCCAAGATTCATTTCTGTAACAGATACAACCTATTATGATGTATCCTGGTAATAGCAACCCCTCTGGCTACAATAGAAACAAATAAAAACAGACTTCTGGGTCACTATTTATAAAACTCATCTGTTTGAAAGGCAAACATTTTTTTTCTGAAAACATTTCTGCCATTCAGCATCAAGATTTTTTTTAAAGCATTATGAGATTTTGTGTCAATGGTATTTCCTCATACTTTCATGCCTTTACTATCAAATTACACTGTAATTGGGTTGAAAATAATGAAATAATTATATAATAGAAGGTAAAAAATATAGGCACCCCCAAAAAATTTGGTTCTTCAACCTAGAAATGAAACACTATAAAATGAAAGAATATAAAGCAATAAAACGGTTCCTTTAGGTGTAATGACACAAAACGGCCAGCAGGTGGTAGCACTAGATCGCTAGTTACGTTTGGACTTATATATTTTATAAACTCAGAAAAATTACCAACTTCTTCCCAAAAACTCAAGAACATCCCCATACTATTTTGACTAAATGTTTATTTTTATATCTTATATATAATACAAACAATGTTTTATGGTTCAAAACATCATATATAGTGATGTACACGCTTGTAATATTTATTCTGCTGTACAAATGAGCCTTTCTAAGATGCATAAACAATGTCGTTGCCTGGTGAAAAGTTCTCATAGCAACCCAAACTATACAACTATACAACCCATATTATACACGGAAAACCCCAATTATACACGGAACGCTTCAGGAAAGTGGCTACAAATAATATACCATTGGAATCGGACGATTATGGCAAATCTATTTTTATGCAAATGAGCACTGTCCGCGGTATCGCGGATGTCGACTATGGATGGTTCTTCTTGAGCCACTCCTTTGTTGCCTTGGCCATGTGTTTTGGGTCATTGTCATGCTGGAATACCCATCCACGACCACTTTTCAATGCCCTGGCTGAGGGGGGTTCTCACCCAAGATTTGACGTTACATGGCCCCGTCCATTGTCCCTTTGATGCAGTGAAGTTGTCCTGTCCCCTTAGCAGAAAAACACCCCCAAAGCATAATGTTTCCACCTCTGTGTTTGACTGTGGGGATGGTGTTCTTGGGGTCATAGGCAGCATTCCTCCTCCTCCAAACACGTCGAGTTGAGTTGATGCCAAAGAGTTAGATTTTGGTCTCATCTGACCACAATACTTTCACCCAGTTCTCCTCTGAATCATTCAGATGTTCATTGGCAAACTGATGGGCCTGTATTCCGAACAATGCCACCTAGGTGAGACTAAGAGCCCCAGGAACTCGAAATAATTGAAGGTTAAGGTTCACTATTTGGGAGAGTGCAATGTAACTGTGACCCAAAAGGAGCCAGAAGCTGAGGTACAGTTAAAAAACATATTTTTACAACAAATTCCATAAAATAAAGGAAGCTAAAATCGTCCATCCATCATCGTCACAGCCAGAGGTAAGTCCCAAGTGCAGAATCCCTGGTCTCCTTTGCCTTTGCCAGCAATTCTAGCCCCACACCCAGGCTCAAAGAACAGCAAGCCAGTATGCGAGCTAATGCAAAATATATGGACTAGGCGCAACTTCAAACGAGAGGGCAGTATGGGAGGGCCTAGGTTTGCCTTGTACTTGCTGGTGCTGCTGGTCTTCCAAGATCCACGCCAACTGCCTCGGTAAGATGCCGTCTCTGTTGTCGATTGAATGCTTCTCACTCGCGTATTCCTACTTCTTGTTTAAAAACCTGAAAAACCTGAAGTCCTGCCCTTGGCCTGTTCCCATAGGTTCATTGTTCATGTCAATATCCACTAATTTGGGTGGCCAATCACTGGGGTGAATGTTAAAGGGGTAGTAATCACAATCCTAATACACAGCAAATTATATTGCACAGCAGATCATAATAGACAGCAAATCGTAATACACATGCAAAATCCCCACACAATCGTCCCCCCTGTGACATGTACATGTGCTTTCTTGAGCAGGGGGGACCTTGCAGGCGCTGTAGGATTTCAGTCCAATTGTTTTCTTGGTGACAATGGTCCCAGCTGCCTTGAGATCATTGACACGTTCTGGGCTGATTCCTCACCGTTCTCATGATCATTGCAACTTCATGAAGTGAGATCTTACATGGAGCCCCAGACCGAGGGAGATTTACAGTTATTTTGTGTATCTTCAATTTGTGAATAATCGCACCAACTGTTGTCACCTTCTCATCAAGCTGCTTGGTGATGGTCTTGTAACCCATTCCAGCCTTAGGTCTACAATCTTGTCCCTGACATCCTTGGACAGCTCTTTGGTCTTGGCCATGGTGGAGAGTTTGGAATCTGATAGATTGATTGCTTCTGTGGACGGGTGTCTTTTTTACAGAAACACCCGGCCTTAAACCGCAAGGAGCAAACAACGGTAGTGTTGAATTTCAGTGGCTAGGAAAAACTCCCTAAGAAGGCTGAATTCTAGGAAGAAACCTAGAGAGGACCCAGGCTCAGAGGGGTGACTAGTCCTCTTCTGGCTGTGCTGGGTGAGATATTAAGAGTCCAATTGGAATAATAAATACATTTCTCTGGGCTAAATCTAGAGTCTATTTGATTCTAGACTAGGTCAAAAGTATGACCAGGTGGACAAGGACAGGGACAGCAACGGGCCCCCCAAACCAGGTGTGGACCAGGACCTCATCTCCTCCTAAAAGTTTTCACTGGAGGAGACTGAGAAAAGTTAGAAAGTGCATTCCTCATATCCCCCAGCACAATAACATAGCAGCGTAACACCTTGGAACTGAGACGGGGGGGGGTCCGGCGACACTGTGGCCCTACCCGGGGGAGGCCCCGGACAGGGCCCAACAGGCAGGAAATCAATCCACATTGCCAGGCATCAACTAAAGGGACACCCACCAACCACAATACCCCTGAATGAGGGCAGAGTATTGCTAGCAGCGTACAGCCCAATTGCACAAGTGCACAACAGAGTCAACAACAAGCCAGTGACTCTTCCCCTGAAAGGCATTGGAGGGAGGGCATCCCAGTGGTGACGAGAGCCCACCTGCCAAGACAGCAAGGGTGGACAGTATCAAGCCTACTGGTCACCTTCACGCCCCCGGGCCAGGATACACCTAATTATAAACCGTGCTGTAGAGATGAGTTGTTAGTAGACACTTGAAAGTTTGCATTTCTAACCTCTATGAGAAAAGGCCCTGCCGCCAGCTGTTTGTTTAGAAATTCTAGGTACAATTAAAAGGCCTGCAACTTGCGATTGTAGGTTACGTGTAGTTATGTATGGCTGGATCATATCAGCAAGGTAAGTAGGAGCAAGTCCATATATTGATTTATAGGTTAAGAGTAACCCTAACCCTAACGGGCAGCCAGTGTAAGGATGCTAGGACAGGAGTAATGTGTTCACATTTTTTTGTTCTAAAAAAACTTCTCCTGGATGTCCAGTATTTTCAACCAGACTACCTCTGAACAAAACTGTGTCAGTTGCACTGGTCCTATTTGCACTTCATTGGTAAATAATGCCAACACCTTTTTTTTTATCAGAGCATGTCTATATTTAACGTGGTCATGGACAAAGAGAATCGAAATAGATATGAAAACATAGAACTGAATATTAAAAATAGATTTTGGTGAATACATTAACATTCACACTTATTTAAGTGTCCACCCAATGTCAGAGTCACTCCTACACCCTTGCTTGGTGCAACCACCTTTTGCTTGAAATACTGCAAAGAGTCTCTTTGAGTACATCTCTACTGTTACAGGAAGTCTAAAGGCTGCAGTCACGTGTCCAGCTTCAAATTCCTGGGTGTTCACACCTCCCAGGACCTTTCCTGGTCTCTCAACACCTCAGACCTCGTCAAAAAGGTACGGCAGCACCAGTACTTCTTGAGGAGTCTGAAGAAGGCCCGTCTGTCTTCCAAGATCCATGTGATCTTCTACCGCTGCACAATCGAGAGCATTCTGACCAACTGCGCCACAGTGTGGCTGACCAGAAGGCCCTGCAACGGATGGTGAAAACCGCCCATCCCATCAGGGGTACCGTGCACCCAGCCATTAAAGACCTACAGCGCAAGTGGTATCTGCGTAGGGCACACAGCATCACCAGGGACCCTTCACACCCACCCACATCTGTTTGCCCTCATCCCATCAGGTAGGGAGTACAGGTCTCTCCATTCTCGCACCAGCAGGCTCAGGAAGAGTTTCTTTCCATCTGCTGTAACCCTGCTAAACTCTGTGACGTCCCATCACTGACTATGCCCACCCTCTGCATTTCTGGACTACTTTGATAAGATTTTTCAGTTCACGTGTCATTGCTGCTATTGTTGTATTTCATTTGCACATGCTGACTTGGACCTTCCCCTCCATGAACTGCCATCTTAATGTGGTGGAGGGGTTTGAGTACCTGAGTGACCCTAGGAGCTATGTTGTCTGGGGCTATATGCCCCTGGTAGGGTCTCCCAAGGAATTTAAGTATCTAGGGGTCTTGTTCACGAGTGAGTGAAGGATGGAACGGGAGATTGACAGACGGATCGGTGCAGCTTCTGCAGTAATGCGGTCGATGTATCAGTCTGTCGTGGTAAAGATAGAGCTGAGCCGCAAGGCGAAGCTCTCGATTTACCGGTCAATCTACGTTCCTACTCTCACCTATGGTCATGAGCTTTGGGTCATGACCGAAAGGACAACATCCCGGATACAGGCGTCTGAAATGAGCTTTCTCCGCAGGGTGGCTGGGCGATCCCTTAGAGAGAGGGTGAGAAGCTCGGTCACCCGGGAGGAGCTCAGAGTAGAGCCGCTGCTCCTCCACATTGAGAGAGGTCAGCTGAGGTGGCTTGGGCATCTGTTACAGATGCCTCCTGAATGCCTTCCTGGGAAGGTGTTCCGGTCCCGTCCCACCGGGAGGAGACCCCGGGGAAGACCTAGGACACGCTGGAGGGAATATGTCTCCCGGCTGGCCTGGGAACGCCTCGGTGTCCCCCCGGAAGATCTGGAGGAAGTCTGGGCATCTCTGCTTAGACTGCTGCCCCCGCGACCCAGCCCCGGATAAGCGGAAGATGATGATGATCATGATGACTTGGACCTTAAACTTGCACCTTAACCCTGGCCTCACTGCACATTGCACATTCCTGCTCTCCTCTATTTGCACTTCTGGTTAGATGCAAACTGCATTTCATTGTACTGTACTGTTCAATGACAAAGTCTAATCTAATCTACTATCTTAGCACAGCTATTGTGCAATATTTTTAAATTCTCCTTTGCATAATTGTTCAAGACAAATTGGGTGGAAAGATTTATTGGGTTCTCACCAGACATACACTCACCTAAAGGATTATTAGGAACCCCATACTAATACTGTGTTTGACCCCCTTTCACCTTCAGAACTGCCTTAATTCTATGTGGCATTGATTCCACAAGGTGCTGAAAGCATTCTTTAGAAATGTTGGCCCATATTGATAGGATAGCATCTTGCAGTTGATGGAGATTTGTGGGATGCACATCCAGGGCACGAAGCTCCCATTCCACCACATCCCAAAGATGCTCTATTGGGTTGAGATCTGGTGACTGTGGGGGCCATTTCAGTACAGTGAACTGATTGTCATGTTCAAGAAACCAATTTGAAATGATTCGAGCTTTGTGACATGGCGCATTATCCTGCTGGAAGTAGCCATCAGAGGATGGGTACATGGTGGTCATAAAGGGATGGACATGGTCAGAAACAATGCTCAGGTAGGCCGTGGCATTTAAACGATGCCCAATTGGCACCAAGGGGCCAAAAGTGTGCCAGGAAAACATCCACCACACCATTACACCACCACCACCAGCCTGCACAGTGGTAACAAGGCATGATGGATCCATGTTCTCATTCTGTTTACGCCAAATTCTGACTCTACCATCTGAATGTCTCAACAGAAATCGAGACTCATCAGACCAGGCAACATTCTTCCAGTCTTCAACTGTCCAATTTGGGTGAGCTTGTGCAAATTGTAGCCTCTTTTTCCTATTTGTAGTGGAGATGAGTGGTACCCGGTGGGGTCTTCTGCTGTTGTAGCCCATCCGCCTCAAGGTTGTGCGTGTTGTGGCTTCACAAATGCTTTGCTGCATACCTCGGTTGTAACGAGTGGTTATTTCAGTCAAAGTTGCTCTTCTATCAGCTTGAATCAGTCGGCCCATTCTCCTCTGACCTCTAGCATCAACAAGGCATTTTCGCCCGCAGGACTGCCGCATACTGGATGTTTTTCCCTTTTCACACCATTCTTTGTAAACCCTAGAAATGGTTGTGCGTGAAAATCCCAGTAACTGAGCAGATTGTGAAATACTCAGACCGGCCCGTCTGGCACCAACAACCATGCCACGCTCAAAATTGCTTAAATCAACTTTCTTTCCCATTCTGACTTTCAGTTTGGAGTTCAGGAGATTGTCTTGAGCAGGACCACACCCCTAAATGCATTGAAGCAACAGCCATGTGATTGGTTGATTAGATAATTGCATTAATGAGAAATTGAACAGGTGTTCCTAATAATCCTTTAGGTGAGTGTATATTACCAATTCTCCAAGGGTGTGCAAACTTTTGAGCACAAATGTAAGTTGGTACTGAATTGGATTTGAAGTATCAATTCTCGTGACAACTTTGATATCATCAAGCAGGCAATAAAAGGGTAAGAGTAGGCATTAGGATAAAAGTAGGCATTAGGATTTGTTCAGGATAGGCTAAAACTTAGCTGACTACAAGCTTAAGTAGCTACATTATAGAATGCCTAAAGTAAAACTGTTTACTGTTATAATATGATGGACGAACTGCACCGAAAAGGACCATTTCGAAGTCATTGTTTTATTATGGTGTAGGTAGCTACTGTATAGTTATTAGCAATTCATCTACAGTAATCTCTTCCAAATTGAATGTGGTGACTGCAGCGTTACAATCCTGTTATACCTGTTGTTGGTTAGTAAAACTAGGCCTGGTTTACAGTGGGGAGAACAAGTATTTGATACACTGCCGATTTTGCAGGTTTTCCTACTTTCAAAGCATGTAGAGGTCTGTAATTTTTATCATAGGTACACTTCAACTGTGAGAGACAGAATCAAAATTCCAGAAAATCACATTGTATGATTTTTAAATAATTAATTTGGCATATGTATTTGATCATCTACCAACCAGTAAGAATTCCGTCTCTCACAGACCTGTTAGTTTTTCTTTAAGAAGCCCTCCTGTTCTCCACTCATTACCTGTATTAACTGCACCTGTTTGAACTCGTTACCTGTATTAACTGCACCTGTGAGGGATCAGCCCAGAACTACACAGCAGGACCTGGCCAATGACCTGAAGAGAGCTGGGACCACGGTCTCAAAGAAAACCATCAGTAATACACTACGCCGTCATGGATTAACATCCTGCAGCGCACGCAAGGTCCCCCTGCTCAAGCCTCCGCATGTCCAGGCCCGTCTGACGTTTGTCAATGACAATCTGGATGATCCAGAGGAGGAATGGGAGAAGGTCATGTGGTCTGATGAGACAAAAAAGAACACCATCCCAACCTTGAAGCATGGAGTTGGAAACATCATTCTTTGGGGATGCTTTTCTGCAAAGGGGACAGGACGACTGCACCGTATTGAGGGGAGGATGGATGGGGCCATGTATTGCGAGATCTTGGCCAACAACCTCCTTCCCTTAGTGAGAGCATTGAAGATGGGTCGTGGCTGGGTCTTTCAGCATGACAACGACCCGAAACTCACAGCCAGGGCAACGAAGGGGTGGCTCAGTAAGAAGCATCTCAAGGTCCTGGAGTGGCCTAGCCAGTCTCCAGACCTGAACCCAATAGAAAATCTTTGGAGGGAGTCCGTATTGCCCAGCGACAGACCCGAAACCTGAAGGAACTGGAGAAGGTCTGTATGGAGGAGTGGGCCAAAATCCCTGCTGCAGTGTGTGCAAACCTGGTCAAGAACTACAGGAAACATATGATCTCTGTAATTGCAAACAAAGGTTTCTGTACCAAATATTAAGTTCTGTTTTTCTGACATCAAATACTTATGTTATGCAATAAAATGCAAATTAATTATTTTTTTCTGGATTTTTGTTTTAGATTCCGTCACTCACAGTTGAAGAGTACCTATGATAAAAAATTACATGCTTTGTAAGTGGGAAAACCTGCAAAATCGGCAGTGTATCAAATACTTATTCTCTCCACTGTATTTAGACCAACCCTGGTTGGAGTGTTTCCAGAACTTTCACCCAGACTTGGTCTTATTGCTGTGGTTACTTGGATATGCTCGGGGCCTTTTAGGAACAGGTGTATTTAATCTTTACTTTATGTGATAATCTGAAAAGGGTCTAAAACCAAAATAATATATCACGGAAATAAGCTTAAAATAAAAAATATATTTACTACAATTTCCTATGAATAGCCATTCAGATATAGGAAATACACTTAAAAACAGAATTCCTGTAGACAATATATGGGGACAATCTGTTTAGCCATTTTACTGATGTGTTTATGTGCACCTTTGCAGTAAAAGCCTTATGTACTGTAATTTCACATTATTTAAATGTGTTACATCTACATAGGTCCTAAAACAACAAATAATTTTCTAAAAGATCCATGGTATTTCCATTTAAAAAAACAACTTCGTAATTTTTTTTAATTAAGGCCAAAAGAATACAAAGACCTTTCAGATTGTGTTTAATTAAATAAAATACTAATTAAATAAACATAACAAAGACTGCTATATTTATTTAGATATGTCCTGCTTCGTAATTTTCTTTGTCTTCATTACAACATATTTGTAATGTCAAATTATTAATCTGTGTATTTAAGTTTTCTGGAGAGTAAAGATGGCCTGTTAAGATGCAAGCATTGTGAAGCATTTACATTTCTCTTTTCTTCAAAGGTGTTCCTGAGCTTATTCAGAGCGCTTGGGAGAAGATAGTCGGGAGTTTGTCTGACTGGCTGACCCTACTGTGATCTTCTATGTTTGATCCTCCCTAAGACTCCCTGAGAATCACACTAAATAGATGAATCATATGAATGATAAAGCTAATAAGGAGCTGGCCAAAAGTAAAAACATCTTAGTTCCCAGAACAAGATGCAGAAAACACATTGTCTTGACAACTATGTAATTATATCTACACACTACAAAGAGTGTTGTTTTGGCTCTGTACTCCAGCACGTTGAATTTTAAAATGAAACCATAACTTAGAGGCAAAAGTGAAGGGGATGCACTGTCAGACATGTACTGCAGCAATGTTCAGTTCCTGTTTTTTCTTGGCAATTTTCTGCCTACTTCATCCTTCTGCTGTCATCAGCAATCACATTGTCAATGAAGACAAGTGAGCCAGTTCCAGTCACAGCCATATCTGCCCACAACATTAAAAAAACTTGTTTCACAGTTATGTTACTTCCTTCTTTTTCACTTTGCTTTCCTCTTGCCATATTAATATTTGTCTCATCTGGCCACAACACCTTTTTCCATAACTCTTCATGCTGTTTTGGGGATTTTGTAGGGCATCCTTTTTTTCAGGCTAACTACTGTTTTTGATCCTAGCAGTCCAGACTCTGTAGTTTGGTTGGTGTCTTCTGCAAATGATTGTGGCAGACACATCCACGCCTACTGCCTGGAGGATGTTCCTGATCTATCGGAGCAAATAAGAGACAGCTGTGAAGTCAGTTTTCCAAATGTTGGTACACTAAATTGGATGATGCACAAAATTTCATTATTTCTAAATGGTTAATTGATCTGTATGTAAATACCCATTATCCTTGTGACATAGCAAATACAACAAAGCTTTTTCCAATTTCCAAACACTTGTGAAATCCAATGCACAGCTCCGGAAAAAATGAAGAGACCACTGTACCTTTATTTTCATTTCCAAAAAAGTCGAAAAGGAAGGTTTTGAGTGAGGAACAGAAGGGTTAAAATTGAACGCTTCTGTTCCTCACGCAAAACGTTCCTCTTCAACTTCCTTGGAAACGAAAGAAAAAGGTGCAGTGGTCTCTTAATTTTTTCCAGAGCTGTATATTGGGATACATTTAGTTTAGGGGCTCAATTTGATCAAACCTGAATTGTTGCTCTATTTCCAATTTTCATAGTGTTCTTTGGTTCTTTATTACCCCTACAACTACTACTAGTGTTACCAAGTGTGCGGGCTTTGGATAAGTACTGTAAAAAAGTTATAACTATTGCAGGTTTCATTTAATCCCAGTCTAGTTAAGGTTGGGAAAGGCATGTCGCTGTAATTTTTACATTTCTGTTCAGGTTCGGTTATTCCTGCTAGAGACATGATTCTAAGCAGGGTGTACATCAGACAACGCTAATCAGAAACCCTATGCTCTGTAACAAAAGGGATCAGCCAATGTATCCCCTTTCCGCAATATCTATCTTTTGACTCTCACTTTCAAACTGTCAACATGTGAATAGCTACATTCTATAAAGCATTTTAGCACAAAGGTTTTTGCAGCAGAGTAGCTTGAATGCGTATGTGTATTGCATGTCAGGTGTGTTAGGAAAGAGGGTAAGTATAGAAGTGTTATTGTTGAGCATAATTGTTTGCGGTTGTGTCTGTGTGTATGGTATGGCTCTGCATCTACAGTAAATGTGGATTGTAAGTGCCAGTTGCTATGATTATTTGTTTCTGTGTGTTCATCTGGGCATTTGTTTTAGTGGGTGTGTGCCTCTAATGTGTGGACTGTGCACTGCCATATCCGGTATCATAAATGATGTCAGGCTACTCAACGTTGTCATCAGAGCAATGAGCTGTGACGGGAAGGCTGGACCCTTGGGTCATGTGACTGGGAAGAAAGATGCTCACGTCAGAGAGAGGAGTGGGGAAAGGGTGTCACGTACCATAACTAGCCTGGATGGTACACAGTCAAGAGTCGCTGGGTGGTGGATGGGAAAACCCACAAAACATCCACTCAGTCAAATTAAAAGTATCAATTACAGCAGAGTAATGAAAGAAGGACACTTACAGTAAACTCACTGTATTGTCTATGCTGATTCCAGTTCCCTTACAGAGAGAATTCTCATAAATGTTATTATATCTCTACGCAATGCTGGTCACATCTCTTCTCTCGAACCTGGTCAGGTGAAATCTATGAATCAGTCTAATCTACAGAACACAAAGTTTGGGAAGCACTTAAGAGCACAGTGCACAGAAAGAGAATCCAAATTGAGATCCACCAATAGTGTTGTTATGCCATTGCTTACTGTTCACATCAGTTATTCATGTGGGAAGCTACACAGATTTAGAGCATCTATTTATCTTTTAGTTGCAACACATACAATCAGTAAATGCTTAGTGTTTGTTTTTTTCATCACAGATTAGCACAAAATAAAAAATAGCTGTAATATTCAAGATACATGGTGATTAATATGTAATGGTTGGGGGGTGGTCTAGACAAAAGTGTCAGAATCTACTTGCTCCTTGTTATTTCTACTGGGTGTGCCAGGGATGTATGCCAGGGGATTGTAAGGATGGTTTGCAGATGCTTGTCAGATATCTGATTCATATTTTGGAGGAAGTTTAGGACGGTTTCTAACAACTTCCTTTGCACAGCAATAGCCAGGTCAAAATCTGGGAATTAAATCAAACAGGAATTCCTTAACAAAACCTACAAGGGGAGAGAAATGGATGTTGAATCATATCTGTTTTGGGTATCTACAGGCCACAACGACACAAACTCTGACAGAGCACTATTCTGTAAACAAGACTTTTAATGTATGAGACCACACTCCGGTATAACTTAAGAGTTCAGATCGAACTAAGATAATGCAGCCACCAAATTCAAAATCGAACTTGAAGAGAATTTAAACACCTGATTGTCGGGTTTGTCTTTTTTCTACTATATTGTGCTTGGAATTAAGTGGACATGTTTCAACATATGGTTCCCGTAGTCTGTTTTCCATATTTCCATATCACTTTGTAAGTTTTGTTATTTTGCATGCAAGAAAACCTGTACGGAAGGGCACCTGTCCTGACCATAATATAGGCTCATAAAGCCCTTCTCTTGGCCGAGGGAACAATTCAGTTATGCTGAAGCAGGAAAAATATCAGGCTTCGGAATGCAACAACCCAACCCATAAGACAAGGCCCTGCCAAGGCCCTCTTCCCCTTTAACTCCTCAGATAAGTTTGAGAACATGATTGCAACCCTGACCCAGGCACTCACGTCTGTAGCTATCAACCCTGACAGATCAGGAAAGGAACACCATACCAACACATGTCAAACGCATCTGGGGTCAATAAATAACTGGAATCAGATGTCCCTCCAATTACCTCTTAGATAAAGAGTGAAAAATGGGGTGTGAGTTATGAAAAAAGTAATCCAGTCTTTTAAATTATAGTTTCTTTTAAGGGACGGCATTTTTCTAAACGTAGCTTATGTTTTCTCAGTATCTGACAAAGATCAAGAACATCTTAATATAGTTGAAATTTTATCTGCTTTGATAATGTGAGATAAATAATATTGTCATTGTAGTACTTTATTGTTGAACTACACTGTTATCTTTAAAGGCTGTTATTGTCTCCTTATTCTTATGGAGAGAGCGCTGAGTCATTAGGTCATCATCGCCCTCTTGTGGACTTAAAGAGAATATGCACATGCCGCAATCATGGATTGAAAGAGACATTAAGTGAGAGTAACCCATTCTTGAATAATCTTATTGCCATTTGAATGCTCAACTGGATGGGACTTTATTGGCAGATCCTTCCTGATGTCAAACCATGTCCAACTGGGTCATCAGGATGAATCATTAGTAAGAAAATGTACCATCTCAAAATGGAGAGACTAACGAGACTTGATCGCATTTAGCAACATACCATACCACACCATCATCTTCCGCTTATCCGGGGCCGGGTCGCGGGGGCAGCAGTCTAAGCAGGGATGCCCAGACTTCCCTCTCCCCAGACACTTCCTCCAGCTCTTCCGGGGGGACACCGAGGCGTTCCCAGGCCAGCCGGGAGACATAGTCCCTCCAGCGTGTCCTAGGTCTTCCCCGGGGTCTCCTCCCGGTGGGACGGGACCGTAACACCTTCCCAGGAAAGCGTTCCGGAGGCATCCGAAACAGATGCCCAAGCCACCTCAGCTGACCCCTCTCGATGTGGAGGAGCAGCAGCTCTACTCTGAGCTCCTCCCGGGTGACCGAGCTTCTCACCCTATCTCTAAGGGATCGCTCAGCCACCCTGCGGAGAAAGCTCATTTCGGCCGCCTGTATCCGGGATCTTGTCCTTTCGGTCATGACCCAAAGCTCATGACCATAGGTGAGAGTAGGAACGTAGATTGACCGGTAAATCGAGAGTTTCGCCTTGCGGCTCAGCTCTTTCTTCACCACGACAGACCGATACATCAACCGCATTACTGCAGAAGCTGCACCGATCCGTCTGTCAATCTCCCGTTCCTTCCTTCCCTCACTCGTGAACAGGACCCCTAGATACTTAAACTCCTCCACTTGAGGCAGGCACTCTCCACCAACCTGAAGTGGGCAAGCCACCCTTTTCCGACTAAGGACCATGGCCTCGGATTTGGAGGTACTGATTTTCATCCCCACCGCTTCACACTCGGCTGCAAACCGTCCAAGTGCATGCTGAAGGTCCTGGCTTGAAGGGGCCAACACGACAACATCATCCGCAAAGAGCAGAGACGAAATCGTGTGGTCCCCAAACCTGACACCCTCCGGCCCCTGGCTGCGCCTAGAAATTCTGTCCATAAAAATTACGAACAGAACCGGTGACAAAGGGCAGCCCTGCCGGAGTCCAACATGCACAGGGAACAAGTCTGACTTACTGCCGGCAATGCGGACCAAGCTCCTGCTTCGGCCATACAGGGACCTGACAGCCCTTAGCAAAGGACCCAGGACCCCATATTCCCGAAGCACTCTCCACAGGATGCCGCGAGGGACACAGTCGAATGACTTCTCCAAATCCACAAAACACATGTGGACTGGTTGGGCAAACTCCCATGAACCCTCCATCACCCTGTAGAGGGTATAGAGCTGGTCCAGTGTTCCACGGCCTGGACGAAAAACCACACTGTTCCTCCTGAATCCAAGGTTCTACTATCGGCCGTATTCTCCTCTCCAGAACCCTGGCATAGACTTTCCCGGGGAAGCTGAGAAGTGTGATCCCCCTATAGTTGGAACACACCCTCCGGTCCCCCTTCTTAAAAAGAGGAACCACCACCCCGGTCTGCCATCCCAGAGGCACTGTCCCCGATTGCCACGCGATGTTGCACAGGCTTGTCAGCCAAGACAGCCCCACAACATCCAGAGACTTGAGGTACTCAGGGCGGATCTCATCCACCCCCGGTGCCTTGCCACCGAGGAGTTTCTTAACCAACTCGGTGACTTCAGCCCGGGTGATGGACGAGTCCACCTCTGAGCCCTCATCCTCTGCTTCCTCAATGGAAGACGTGACGGCGGGATTGAGGAAATCCTCGAAGTACTCCTTCCACCGCCCGACGACATCCCCAGTTGAGGTCAACAGCTGCCCACATCTACTGTAAACAGCGTTGGTAGGGCACTGTTTCCCTCTCCTGAGGCGCCGGATGGTTTGCCAGAATCTCTTCGAGGCCAGCCGATAGTCCTTCTCCATGGCCTCACCGAACTCCTCCCAGGCCCGAGTTTTTGCCTCCACAACCACCCGGGCTGCAGTCCGCTTGGCCTGTCGGTACCCGTCAGCTGCCTCAGGAGTCCCACAAGCCAACCAGGCCTGATAGGACTCCTTCTTCAGCTTGACAGCATCCCTTACTTCCGGTGTCCACCACCGGGTTCGGGGATGGCCGCCTCGACAGGCACAGCTCCGAGCGGCCGCTTCGACAATGGCGGTGGAGAACATGGTCCACTCGGACTCAATATCTCCAGCCTCCCTCGGGATCCAGTCAAAGCTCTGCCGGAGGTGGGAGTTAAAGATCTCTCTGACAGGAGACTCGGCCAGACATTCCCAGCAGACCCTTACAGTATGCTTGGGCCTGCCGAGTCTGTCCAGCTTCCTCCCCCGCCATCGGATCCAACTCACAACCAGGTGGTGATCAGTTGACAGCTCCGCCCCTCTCTTCACCCGAGTTTCCAAGACATACGGCCGCAGGTAAGATGAAACGACAACAAAGTCGATCATCGACCTGCGGCCTAGGGTGTCCTGGTGCCACGTGCACTGATGGACACCCTTATGCTTGAACATGGTGTTCGTTATGGACAAACTGTGACTAGCACAGAAGTCCAATAACTGAACACCGCTCGGGTTCAGATCAGGGGGGCCGTTCCTCCCAATCACGCCCCTCCAGGTGTCACTGTCGTTGCCCACGTGGGCGTTGAAGTCCCCCAGTAGAACGATAGAGTCCCCAGTCGGACACTTTCCAGCACCCCTCCCAGAGACTCCAAGAAGGTCGGGTACTCTGCACTGCCGTTCGGCCCGTAGGCACAAACAACAGTGAGAGTCCTATCCCCGACCTGTAGGTGCAGGGAAACAACCCTCTCGTTCACCGGGGTAAACTCCAACACATGGCGGCAGAGCTGGGGAGCTATAAGCAAACCCACACCAGCCCGCCGCCTCTCACCATGGGCAACTCCAGAGTGGTGAAGAGTCCATCCTCTCTCAAGGAGTGTGGTTCCAGAGCCCAAGCCGTGCGTAGAGGTGATCCCGACTATCTCTAGTCGGAACCTCTCAACCTCACGCACCATCTCAGGCTCCTTCCCCGCCAGCGAGGTGACATTCCACGTCCCTAGAGCTAGTTTCCGTGTCCGGGCATCGGGTTGTCTAGGCCCCCGCCTTCGACTGCCGCCCGATCCTCTCTGCACCAGCCCCTTATGGTCCCTCCTGTGGGTGGTGAGCCCACGGGAGGGCGGCCCCATGTCGCTCCTTCGGGCTGGGCCCGGCCGGGCCCCATGGGGAAAGGCCCGGCCACCAGGCGCTCGCGAACGAGCCACAACCCCGGGCCTGGCTCCAGGGTGGGGCCCCGGCTGCGCCATGCCGGGCGACGTCACAGAACACACGATTTCTTTCATCATTAAGGGGTTTTTGAACCGCTCTTAGTCTGACCCATCTCCTAGGACCTGTTTGCCTTGGGAGACCCTACCAGGGGCATATAGCCCCAGACAACATAGCATTAAGCAACATACAAACTATAAACTAAGTAGCTGCAGTGTACTGCAGTCAAAACTCTGCTCATCTTCCTGCCTCTAAAAATATTTATAGTTTCAGAAAAATTTAACAAAAAAAAATCCTTGATATTATTTACTCACCCTTTTTTCCAAGAATGGCATGTCATGTCTTGATTGGTTTTGTATTACTGATAAGTAAATAAACTTAGCAATTAGAAGTTTTTTTTATTCCATCACAGATTCATGTAATGCAAGTCCAAAACAATCTAAGCAATACAATATTTTATTTAACATAAACATTATGCCACAACCCAAACATTTTTTTATATTTGCCATGAGCATTGTACAGGTGTGTGGCCAGTAATCAAAAAGGAATGTAAAACAATATGGCAAACATGTTTATCATAAAATTACATTTGTTGACATAATATTCACAAAATGAGAAAGGCCTATTGACCTGCAAACCTCTACAAATAGAAGTGAACTTGGGCACGGACTGAGACTGAGTTTTATCTGAATCCCATTAGATGGGAAACAGAGATCACCACGTCCACTTATGTGGTCCTGTAATTAATACGAATGCAGTACAGATCTACCTTTTTAAGAGGTTCAGGCAGTTGCAGCACTTGGGCCAGCACTTGTTACAGATGTTTGCCATTTAATGTGGAGTCGTGTTAACCAAGCAGATTGTTGGAAACGGTTTAGGTGTTTTCCAGCATCAGCCCACCACAGATTAATCAGTCTTCTTGTTCTGCTCTCTGCGGGCCTTTCTCTTCAGCTGCAGGACCTTCAGCTCTGTCATTGTGGAAAATGTTCTGTACACCCACAATGCCTGTTACAAAAAACATAAACATAGGTCCATTACCACAGGTGTAGGAGGAGCTCCCTTTCTGTTGGGATTTAAAGGTTTGGGAACTTTCAGACTTACCACAATAATGATTGTGTTGAGCAGAAGGGGAACAGAGTAGACCAATGATATGAACATTCCATTTGAGTCAAAGTACTGGAACCTGGAAAACACCCTGTGAATATACAACAGAGGTTCTTCACAAACTGAATGACTAATGTGACAACAGTTTAAAAAAAATTGCCCAGAAGAACACCACAGTATGCATGTACTGCGACTGGATGATAACGTTACCTCCAGTTTTTGGCTGCCACCTCATTCAGGTATTCAGCACTGTATACCATGCATACTGTAGGGACGAGAGAGGCAGGTGTGTAGTGTTTAGTAAAGACATATTACAATACATATAAGCAACAACTTTAATGCAGTGTTAGTCTAGACACATTCACTTACCCATAACTAGAAATTGGCATATTTGAACTCTGTAGAATCTAGACGTGAGAAGTGTTGTGAGGAGACAAACAGCATGGAACACCAGAAGTCCGATAAGCCAGGACTCAGACCATTGTATCTGCAGTCAAAAAATAAACCAAAAAGAGTGGATTTGCAAGCTATATTTCCCAAAAATTGGCTATATCATGTTGGAGTCTTGGGCAGTCAGAAAAGAGCAATGATGGGTTGGCTACTGTAGCTGGTAAGACATCCTTTTCATGACTAACATATTTTTGTGGCATTTACGCTTTTGTAAAAAAATTTTGCTGAAAACATTCCGTACAATGTAACACCACCGCCACCAGCCTGTACCGCTGACATTAGAAAGGATGTGACCTGGATCTGACCATTCTCCTTAGACCCGTCTTCAACATGCTGTTTTCACCATTGTTTATACACCTTTCGACACGATTGTCCGTGAAACAAACAAGAGTACGGCTGTTTCTGAGGTACTGGAACTGGCGAACCAGACACCAATTAAAGTTACTTAGGTCATGTGTTTAGCAGATTTTAACGTTGAACAGTACATGAACGCCAGTTTGTCTGCATTATATTGCACGCCACATCCACGTGACTCACTGTCTGTTGGAGCGTTTTGTAAACAGGTTGGTGAACCTTGGCTCAGTTCGTAATTGCCTTCTTGTTAGTGATTGGCTGGGTGTTTTTAAATCGCTTTGTTTCAAATGCTGACGTAAAAAGGCCTTTATAAAATACATTTGATCGATTGATAATTATACGAAAAAAACTGAATGTGTCCCTCGACATCAACAAACCTGTTTTCCCCTCAAGTTATCGTATCAAATGCTTTCAAATAATAAAATGTACTTCCCGAGAATGGTGGCAGCGCTGAGCTCGTTCTGACTCTAGGAACTTGCAGTTATGAGTGCGAACTTAGTTAAAAACAAAGCCAGTATACAAAATACACTGGTTACTGAGTGTATAGACATTAACCATATGTGTAATTTAACATTCGCCCCCCAGAAAACTATTGTATTGCCGATATTGAGGTGAAGGTCCATGTATTTTCTAAAATGGCAACAAACTGTACAGTAGCTAGTGCGTTTAGAAAGCTCCTAGTTTCTCCACGTTGGCGCATCTCCATAATGCAATCACAATACTAGAAGTGCAAGTACTAATGTATTGTCATGACAATGCTAGGTAGATTAGTATCAGCTATCAAGTTAACCTATCCGATTGTTGCAAAACAGCAGTAAAGGCGTCTATTGTTGCAGAAAAATTGCGTGAAATAAGACAGCGACTTACAGACATCAGAAATGTCCATATTGATGTGATTCGTAAATTGCTAAATCCATCGATTGGAACAGAGCTAATATTTTGTTGTTTCTGGTCTGTCATCTTGTCGCACCAGCACCGCCATACATCTAGTCTGGAGTGTAAACAAAAAAAAACGAATGCGGAAGACAGTCCCTCCGTCGCCGAAAACTGACGTCGACAGATCTGCGTCTTGTGAGCAACATTAAAGAAACACTTCCGGGTCACGAAAATCTGGAATTTTTCAAAATAAAAGAGACCAACGAATTACTTAAAAACGGAGATAAATTGAGTTTATTAATTTTTATGAGAACATGTACCTCTTAAAACATTGAAAACAATTCACATATGATCATATTTAAGAGTAATTTCGATAAAAAGTGGGTGTTAGTGGGTGTTAAAAAACGTTCCAAGGGTAAAATTCAGACAATGCCAATGACAGAATATGGAATACATATTGCCTCATAACTAATAAACTATTGAATATTCCACAGAGAAAGCAGTGTAGGAAATGTCCAGGAGAATGTGTAGAGTAAGACAAACCTGTCTAATCATAGGGAACAGTGTGCTACATCTAGCAACACAATATTTCCACACCCTCTTTTTCCACAATGCAACTCAATGGATATGAAATACATATTGGCCTATAAAAAAAAACTATTCTACACGCCGCGGTGAATGTATTGTAGGAAATGTTCAGGAGACTCTATAGAATGATTATATGCAAAGAAATCAAGGGGCACTCTGTATTTGCAATTGTTGCTGGTGTTTTACTCCACCGACCCCATTGGCCACAATGCAACTCAATGGATATGAAATACATATTGGCCTATAAAAAAAAAACTATTCTACACGCCGCGGTGAATGTATTGTAGGAAATGTCAAGGAAGGTGGATAGAGTAATTATATGCAAAGAAATCAAGGGGCACTCTGTATTTGCAATTGTTGCTGGTGTTTTACTCCACCCATTCCATTGGCCACAATGCAACTCAATGGATATGAAATACATATTGGCCTATAAAAAAAAATACTATTCTACACGCCGCAGTGAATGTATTTTAGGAAATGTTCAGGAGACTCTATAGAATGATTATATGCAAAGAAATCAAGGGGCACTCTGTATTTGCAATTGTTGCTGGTGTTTTACTCCACCCACCCCATTGGCCACAATGCAACTCAATGGATATGAAATACATATTGGCCTATAAAAAAAAACTATTCTACACGCCGCAGTGAATGTATTGTAGGAAATGTTCAGGAGACTCTATAGAATGATTATATGCAAAGAAATCAAGGGGCACTCTGTATTTGCAATTGTTGCTGGTGTTTTACTCCGCCCACCCCATTGGCCACAATGCAAAACACTTTTCTGTTTTGTTTATTAGAGGAAGTTAGCACTCAGACCAACTCAACTGTACACAGATGGTATCCCCGGTCAAAATAAGTCAGTAATGTGAGAATGAAGACCTGGGTTTTGGCCCTACGCCACCAACATTCAGGGCAGACATATGCTATAAATTTGTTAACATAGAGATATCCATGGTGCTTTAAAGACCTCTCTGGGAATATTGCTATGAATACTTTTTAAGAGTTTTATTGTAAATAATCTAAATAAGCCAATAAGGAGAAGCTGTGTGTATTGATTTTCTGTCTCTACATTTGGCTATAAAAATCCTTCAATCAATCAGAATTTTGCTCAGGCAAATAAAATTAACAACATATGCATACCAACATGAATCAAACAGCAAAACCAACAAACTGAGAAGAAATTGCCAACCTGATGAAGAAACAAAGCCTCTTAAAAAAATGTAACAGTGATTCAGAACAAATGTAAGCTGATCCATGCAGAGTCCAAACAAGGACTGGCTGCAAATGGGGTTGGTCCTACTAACCTGGTTATATATTACAGGCCTATCAAATGAGAGATTTGTGAACGAGATGCTACCTGGCAACTGAAAAGACGATTGGGATAACTATAGCACAAGTTCATTTTATAGTCGCTGGACAACACAGACTTTCAACTCCCTCCAAAGATTTTCTATGGGGTTGAGATCTGGTGACTGGCTAGGCCACTCCAGGACCTTGAAATGCTTCTTACGAAACCACTCCTTCGTTGCCCGGGCGGTGTGTTTGGGATCATTGTCATGCTGAAAGACCCAGCCATGTTTCATCTTCAATGCCCTTGCTGATGGAAGGAGGTTTTCACTCAAAATCTCACGATACATGACGACAAAAAAATCATTCTTTCCTTTATACGGATCAGTCGTCCTGGTCCCTTTGCAGAAAAACAGATCCAAAGCATGATGTTTCCACCCCCATGCTTCACAGTAGGTATGGTGTTCTTTGGATGCAACTCAGCATTCTTTCTCCTCCAAACACGAGTTGAGTTTTTACCAAAAAGTTATAATTTGGTTTCATCTGACCATATGATATTCGCCCAATCCTCTTCTGGATCATCCACATGCTCTCTAGCAAACCTCAGACAGCCTGGACATGTACTGGCTTAAGCAGGGGGACACATCTGGCACTGCAGGATTTGAGTCCCTGGCGGCGTAGTGTGTTACTGATGGTAGCCTTTGTTACTTTGGTCCCAGCTCTCTGCAGGTCATTCACTAGGTCCCCCCGTGTGGTTCTGGTATTTTTGCTCACCGTTCTTGTGATCATTTTGACCCCACGGGGTGAGATCTTGCGTGGAGCCCCGGATTGAGGGAGATTATCAGTCGTCTTGTATGTCTTCCATTTTCTTATAATTGCTCCCACAGTTGATTTCCTCACACCAAGCTGCTTACCTATAGCAGATTCAGTCTTCCCAGCCTGGTACAGGTCTACAATTTTGTTTCTGGTGTCCTTTGGACGCTCTTTTGTCTTGGCCATAGTGGAGTTTGGAGGGTGACTGTTTGAGGTTGTGGACAGGTGTCTTTTAAACTGATAACAAGTTCAAACAAGTGCCATTAATACAGGTAACGAGTGGAGGACAGAGGAGCCTCTTAAAGAAGAAGTTACAGGTCTGTGAGAGCCAGAAATCTTGCTTGTTTGTAGGAGACCAAAAACATATTTTTGGTAAAGGAATTAACCAATAATTTCATAAAAAATCCTACAATGTGATTTTCTGGAAAAAAAATTCTCATTCTGTCTCTCATAGTTGAAGTATACCTATGATGAAAATTACAGGCCTCTCTCATCTTTTTAAGTGGGAAAACTTGCACAATTGGTGGCTGACTAAATACCTTTTTCCCCCACTGTAAATACATGTTGGTGTTTTCAGTAGTAAAAACATTTTGTACTGTTCTGATGGAGCTAAAAGCTGGAACAAAAACTTCTTACAGAGAAAGTATGCAAACATAACCTTTCTTTTCAGTATCACATTCACACATTAAACACACATTTTATATTATTACAGATAAAATCCTACATCTACATCTCTAAAGGTAATACAGCAGGCTAATGGCCAGTTAATATAAGTAATTGACAACTACATTAGATCATTGGCTGAATTGTTAAGTAATCACCAAGTGGTGATAATCACCTCCATTAACAAAAGGAATAATGGATCTAAAGGCTATTCAGCAATTTGGAATGTGGCCAATGGAATGGGTGGAGTAAAACACCAGCAACAATTGCAAATACAGAGTGCCCCTTGATTTCTTTGCATATAATCATTCTATAGAGTCTCCTGAACATTTCCTACAATACATTCACCGCGGCGTGTAGAATAGTTTTTTTTTTATAGGCCAAAATGTATTTCATATCCATTGAGTTGCATTGTGGCCAATGGGGTGGGCGGAGTAAAACACCAGCAACAATTGCAAATACAGAGTGCCCCTTGATTTCTTTGCATATAATCATTCTATAGAGTCTCCTGAACATTTCCTACAATACATTCACCGCGGCGTGTAGAATAGTTTTTTTTTTATAGGCCAATATGTATTTCATATCCATTGAGTTGCATTGTGGCCAATGGGGTGGGTGGAGTAAAACACCAGCAACAATTGCAAATACAGAATGCCCCTTGATTTCTTTGCATATAATCATTCTATAGAGTCTCCTGAACATTTCCTACAATACATTAACCGCGGCGTGTAGAATAGTTTTTTTTTTATAGGCCAAAATGTATTTCATATCCATTGAGTTGCATTGTGGCCAATGGGGTGGGCGGAGTAAAACACCAGCAACAATTGCAAATACAGAGTGCCCCTTGATTTCTTTGCATATAATCATTCTATAGAGTCTCCTGAACATTTCCTACAATACATTCACCGCGGCGTGTAGAACAGTTTTTTTTTTATAGGCCAATATATATTTCATATCCATTGAGTTACATTGTGGCCAATAGGATCTAGGATGGGTGGAGTAAAACACCAGCAACAATTGCAAATACATAGTGCCCCTTGATTTCTTTGCATATAATTATTCTATAGAGTCTCCTGAACATTTCCTAGAGTACATTTTTACAATATACACTAAGCAAAGTGTCAAAATAGATACATTTAATATTATTAAAATCGCGTTTTACCGCGGACTTCTATTTTGAAGGCAAAATCCGAAAACCGGAAGCCTTATTGTTGCTACGGAATCTCTAATGTTGCCTGCATGACGCTAATCGTCGACAGGCTACCAAGGTAGATTCATCATATAATACGATTTCCATATTGCAGGAACGACATACGTAATACTTTTACGTTAAAAATATATTTATTCACATACCAACCCTCAAGAAAGAATCAGTGTTTATTCTTTGGCAGCAGCGGTGATTGTATTCAAAATCTGCCAACAAATAAATAATGTATCTCATTGTTAATGTCTTTCAGTCAGGTTTCTGAATCATACTAAACACATACATTTTAATTGTAATATTGCATTTAGAATACATTCTTTAAATATATGAATGTGCAAATCCAACAGGATTGAGCAAGGCCTTCCGCTGGCTGGAACAATAGACAACCTTTTCCAGGAATGCAGGCAGAGGCACTTAGGCCTTGATTTAGTCCGCCTTCCTGTTGTGGTTCCCTTCTCAGCAACCTTGCTAAGTCTTTCCTGTCTCTATCCAAATTCCTTTGTTAAGCTCATGTCCTGTCCTGATTGACGCCATAGAACATTCACAAATTCTCTTTGTGCAGCAAAATATCCTTTACTCTTTCACTTAGAGGCTGTGGTTAAATGCTACACAACAGTACAGTAAAATGTCAAAGTAAAAAAATCTATGAAAAGTCTAAATTCATGTAATCAACAACTGTCATTGTAGTATAACACTGTCAGTAATGACAATGCAATGTATTCAGATATACTGTACATCTGATTAATTCACAGGTTTAGAATAATATGTATAGCAGTATAACAAGCCATATTGAGAATACAGTCTAGAAATACAGTGTGAAAAACAGTATAAAGAAATGGGAAACAGTGTCCAGTGTTTTTTATACAGTAGAATATACAGCTCCGGAAAAAATTAAGAGACCACTGCAACTCTTTCTTTCCTTTCCAAAAAAGTTGGAAAGGAAAGAAAAAGGTGCAGTGGTCTCTTAATTTTTAACCATTCTGTTCCTCACACAAAAACGTCCTTTATGTCAGGAAAGGAACGTAAAGAAAAAGGTGCAGTGGTCATATGTATTGGCTTTGTAAAATGTGTCACTGAGTGTCTGGGACAATGTATGAAAAGGTTCAGGAAGACTATTTTGCATCTGTAGAGGTTTGTAAGGGTCTCAGGGCACATAATGTGGCAGTCTTCATCCACATGAGGATGAAGAGGTGTTTTTGTGTTCAGTTACCTTCCTTAGTTAGCTTAAATTGAAAAAAGCTAAAGGTTTATATGGGAATATATTTTAGTATGTAATTATGTAATAGAGTTTATAAATAAGAAATAACTTGACATAAAAAAGAACTTCTGACTTATCTTTCCTGAAATACCTTTCCTTATCATGTCAAACATTTGTCAGATAAAAATGCAAAGGAACATTTCTTTCAGTTTATAACTTACAAACACCGTACAAGAAATTGCAACACAAATCAAACTATATCTGATTAGTTTGCCATAAAAGGAAATTGAAATGTGAAATGAATACGTCAAACATAAAGGCTTTGTGCTGGTTCATTTTAAAGCCCTTTATGCCGCATCATTACAGTAAGTAAACACTAAAAAGGGTAATTAAACAATGTGATTGGTCAACTCAGCTCCTGTCCTTTTCTGCATGGAACTCTGGGACGAGGCTTGCAACAGTAGTGAGTGGGGTGGAGTAGCTTGCTGCCATACTATGAAGACCAAGCATCAAACATTTCCAGCTGTAGCGAAGGGCCTTGCCAAAATTCTGAAAGACAGAGGACAGACACAGAAAGCAGAGTTAATATCATTATTTACATTCAGCAAACGTTCTTATCAGTCAGCACAGAGATTCAAACCTGCAGCCTTACAGTTACTTGCCCAACACTTCTACCACTAGACTATCTACTGCTCAAATCGACAAACATAATCATCAGTACAAACCTAAAGGTAATTTAATGACTTCTCCTAATCTACAGATTAAAAGTGGTGTGTGAGGATGATTTCATCAACAGATCCCGAGGCTGGAACTAGGTCAAAATAAGACATTAAAACTTAAAATGCAACTTCAAACAGAAGTGGTTAAAATCATTATGTAAATTCTGAGACAATGCTTGCTCAGCTCAGCAAGGGGAAATCAGTGTTTTTTTGTACTCTACTAACTAAAATAAGAAGTGATGTGTTAAACAATGGGTTTCCATGTTTAGTGTTCAGGATAATACTGTCTAACTGAAGCTGTGCCAGAATGTCAGAACTGACTACATCAGTGGATGTTCAAAAACACCCAAGACATTTACCACACTGTAGTCTTAATTATTAGTATCAAGGCTGCATATAAAACATTCAAAGACCTCTTTTTTACAATTTATTCATAAGCGAGTTTAGCAAAAGCAGGAATATGAACTCACAGTGAATCTTTCATGACTTTCTGGTTTTCAAGATTTAATTTCACACGCAGGCCTCCTGAAATGTCAATACCTACATCAACAAGATTTAGAGCCCAGGCAGTAAAATCCAAACTTTCATTCTCTCTTTGGAAATTTGTAGTGCAAATGTATAAAAAGCAAAAGGTGTATACAGTAAATAATGAAGCTGGTCAGCAATCGAGACAACTGACTAGCTGACTCAATCCCATTTCTAAAATTGTTATACTCAACGCACCCCAATTTGATAATGGGTTGTAAAATAATAAAATTCTAAATTAAGCCAAAAAAAGTAAAATAAAAATAAATGAAGAATTTGCTAAGTTTAGTTAATTATTCTACTCTATTGGTTATTGCTAATAATCAGCAGGCTATCAATATTCCACATCCATCACCATGTTCACAGAGAACCCCCTCAGGGCCAGATAACGTGGACCAGGGTTCAATCACTATCTGTGTTCTACCCCCAACACTGGCTACCCAACTGTACAGCTTTTGAGGACACAACAGAGGTTTGAGATGTGAAACCGAGAGCCTTTGGAGATCTAGCTAGTCCTGTGTAGCTCAATTAGTAGAGCATTGCACATAAAAGGTAAGTATTTTGGGTTAAACTTCCAATATGATAAAATGAAGAAATAAAGACTGTGTAGGCACTCCTGAATATAAGGGGCTCAAGATAAGGGTGTCTGCTACATTACATAAATGTAACAATGTGAGCTCTTTAGTTGCTCAATTACTTAGTCCAGGCTACTAATTTAGTAGTGAATCTCTGAGCCTCAGTCCAGTACAGTTGGACCAGCAAAACTACTGGATAGACATTGCAGGACAAATAGCCTGCTCACCTAGGAGTGACTAACCTGCTATTTAAAACCTACAACAGCCACAACACCACCAACAGCAGCGAAACTACAAAAACTCAATGTAAAATGGTTTTCATTTATTAAGCTAATGGGAGTGCTACCATCTGTTTTACTAGTGTTTCTAGAGGAAAAAATCTGTATTTAGCATTTTCAGTCGAAGAATTCCACCATGACTTGGTGGAAAAGAATGATCTGGAACACAGTCCAAAAAATTCTGTAGATGTGCTGACTAATGGAGACTAACCTCTTTAAAAATAAAGAGAGTTTTACACTCTGTTCAAGCTCCCAGTGACTCTATGTAAAACAAATGGAAATAAAAAGATTTCAGAAAAGGCACCGGCATAATCAGACTAAAATAATTGTGGACCTCTTCCAGGAACCCCCGCTGTCTTGATCTGACCTGCCGCTTGAACACACTTAGTAGTGTGTTCCACAGTCAAATTAACTGAGGTATATGTCATGAGACTACCAAGTGGAGGAGGTAACATGAAAACTTTAGAATTAAGAAAAGCCTACTGGATCTCCTATCTACAACCACTGACCACTAGTTGTATGAATATTTACTTTGATCTTAGGTCCTTGTTATGAACATGTCTGCAGAATTAACATTCTTCTTACAGCTTATGAGCTTGTACACATGATCTGTAACATTCTTGTTTTGCATTATGCTTGAACATCAAATGACATGTAATCAAATATAAAATTAAATGGAAACAATGAAACATAGAAAATTAATTGTAAATAATGATGATCTTTGTGACTACTCTCTATTTACAACCAGGTGATCATATATTATATGATCTTTATGAACTTTTATGGTTAAAATAGTTTGATTATATAACTAAATAAAGCTACATATATTTGACGTATGCATGGTTAAGTATTAACAAGCAGTAATTGGACAGGTTTTAACAAATTGTTGGTTAAGGTTTATAATAGGAGGGGGAAAAATCAAACAGAAAATGCTATTGAGTTTCTTACATACACTTCTTCCCCCACAATAGCTACCTTCTTGACTTTCTTGTATTTTTGTTTCTTCTTGTTTTTCCTTTCTTCTTTCGCTCTTTGCCTTCCCTCGTCGTCATCTTCAGCTAGAGGCTCATACCTATCCCGTAAAAAAGCAAAATGGATTTCTCTTGCGTACTTGTCTTTCATTTTCCTACCATCTACCTGGGGGGGTATCAATTGGTGCTATGTTCTCTTCCTTGTCCGAACCGTCTACCTGCCTGTGGTACCTTGCTCCTCGCTGCGACTGTCTGTCACACGAGGAACCGTAGTTATCAAACAATCTCGATGCGAGAGAGTTAGGCTTTCTTTTTGGCTCTCTGATCCTTGTTGCAATTGTTTGGAACTGCTGTGTAACGTCCTTTAAAGGGGCGTGCGTTCTTTGAAACCGCTTACACGCAGCAGTTAGTTGAAAGTTATCCAAGGAACTTTGTTGGAGACGTTACCGTTTTATAATTACTGGAGATATGCGATTACTGACCATCAGTTATATGAAAATGATCGTTGTAACCATGTTTTGAAGGTATGTTGTTCTACTCCAATGTTTGTATATAGAGTAGACTAAGATTATCTTTGGGGTACGACAGCTGAACTAAGTTTATTAGGCATTTCTAATATATTTCAAGAACAAATGGGAACCTACTTGTAGGTAAAACTTGGAAGATGTTTCCCTTTAAAAAAAATCCCTTTAAAAAAACAAGCAAGCCCTTACAAAAACACATGTGAAAAAAGCATTTTCACATTAAATTGTCATTTTTCACATGTAGAATTGATTAATCACATGTCAAATAAAAGTTTTCACATTAGATTTTTTTGGACATCGGACTGAAAATGATTGAACGCCGAGCAGAGGCATCGCTAGGATCACAATACATTTGGGGCTTACCCCACCCTTCTGCCCTGCCCGGGACAGAAAGTACAGGGTTTTGAATGTACATCAGGGGCGATTCTAGGGTCAGAGCTTTAGGGGTGCTGAGCACCCAATGAGCCCCACTGCCACCACCCACCCTCTTTTCACACAAAAACAAAAAATATGTCTATTGAAAAATAACTTTATCATTTTAACATTGGTTCAACTAACTCCAAAATATATATATATATTTTTAGACCTTTTCCGAGCACCAGCTTAATTGTGAGAGTTCACACAGACAGCCCCCTGTAACAAACACAAAACCTTCTTCACTCAGCTAGTTTTCCTGACCGTTAACTCCTCCATCTCCCTCTCTTTCCCTTGGCACTGACAATCATACACAACTATATTGTAAGCAGGAGAGTTGAGGTCAGTTTGTCACGTCACAAAAATGTTATGGAGACCATTTACAGATTCTAAGGATATGATCAAAAGGCACACAGAGGAGTGTCATTTTAAATGTTGTTATTATTATTATTATTGGGCTTAGAAACTTTTTAAAATCACAAATTCCTTTCACAAGAGAAGCTGTATTCTCCATTGTGGGTTTGAAATAAATTAAATAAATAAAAGCAGGGGACCATTGCCTAGATAAGTAATTTGATACAACAACAGATAGCTGGTTTGCATTATCTGTTACTTTAGCTTAACACTGTTCAGAAGAACAAAAAAAAAAAAAAAACAAGACAGAGGTCATTATGGACTGTCCCTAGTCTCTCACCTGAATCTGTCTATTTTCTTTTAAAGAACTGTCATATGTCCATTACTCACTGGCAGGCCACACACACACACACACACACACACACACACACACACACACACAGAGAGAGAGAGAGAGAGAGACGGAGAGAGTAATGCTAGTAGTTCAGGAGTTAAGCCTGGTTCAGGTAAAATCCTCTGTGTGAGGAATGAATAAATACAGCAAAAGAAAAACATTAAACCTAGATTTATAAACAGATATAAATCTAGGAATTAATAACAATTAATTAAAAAAGACACAGTGAGTGTTTTCACACATACTGGTGGTATACAGTGATATGTTTGTTTTCACTCTGGTCCAAACGCCAGGGCCCAGTTTTTCAAAAGGTTTAATCCGGATAAAATTGATCCGGATTTAGTAATCCTTTTTTTTGCGATCCGTGATCACGTAATCCAGCTTACTTTTGAGGCAGTTTTTCAAAGCAACATCGGATTGGATCAATCTGATCCGGTTAGGAACTTTTCAGGATCACCAAATCTGGATAACCAGTGCTCAAACAGGATAGGAAATCACAATGTAGAACTATAGATATGTAAAGAGCAACAAGTAGAATAGCCAGTGTGGGGTCAATATAAGTTCATTTATATTTGAAATGAAAACACACACATTTAGAAAAAACTAAAAACAAGAAAAACCACACCCCATCCTCTTCCAGCAGTCCGCTCATCTGAGTCCTACAACACAAACACTGTACATTGAGGATATTAATAACAAGTTTCAAATATAGATGTATTGAATATAAAAAAAAAACTTTTTTTTTCTCAGCCTCCCCGGGAAAGTCTATGCCAGGGTTCTGGAGAGGAGAATACGGCCGATAGTAGAACCTCGGATTCAGGAGGAACAGTGTGGTTTTCGTCCGGGCCGTGGAACACTGGACCAGCTCTATACCCTCTACGGGGTGTTGGAGGGTTCATGGGAGTTTGCCCAACCAATCCACATGTGTTTTGTGGACTTGGAGAAGGCATTCGACTGTGTCCCTCGCGGCATCTTGTGGAGGGTGCTTGGGGAATATGGGGTCCTGGGTCCTTTGCTAAGGGCTGTCAGGTCCCTGTACAACCGAAGCAGGAGCTTAGTCCGCATTGCCGGCAGTAAGTCAGACTTGTTCCCAGTGCATGTTGGACTCCGGCAGGGCTGCCCTTTGTCACCGGTTCGGAGGGTGTCAGGTTTGGGGACCACACAATTTCGTCTCTGCTCTTTGCAGATGATGTTGTCGTGTTGGCCCATTCTAACCAGGACCTTCAGCATGCACTGGGACGTTTTGCAGCCGAGTGTGAAGCGGTGGGGATGAGAATCAGTACCTCCAAATCCGAGGCCATGGTCCTCAGTCGGAAAAGGGTGGCTTGCCCACTTCAGGTTGGTGGAGAGTGCCTGCCTCAAGTGGAGGAGTTTAAGTATCTAGGGGTCTTGTTCACGAGTGAGGGAAGGATGGAACGGGAGATTGACAGACGGATCGGTGCAGCTTCTGCAGTAATGCAGTCGATGTATCGGTCTGTCGTGGTGAAGAAAGAGCTGAGCCGCAAGCTGAAGCTCTCGATTTACCAGTCAATCTACGTTCCTACTCTCACCTATGGTCATGAGCTTTGGGTCATGACCGAAAGGACAAGATCCCGGATACAGGCGGCCGAAATGAGCTTTCTCCGCAGGGTGGCGATCCCTTAGAGATAGTGTGAGAAGCTCGGTCACCCGGGAGGAGCTCAGAGTAGAGCCGCTGCTCCTCCACATCGAGAGGGGTCAGCTGAGGTGGTTGAAGACCTAGGACACGCTGGAGGGACTATGTCTCCCAGCTGGCCTGGGAACGCCTCGGTGTCCCCCCGGAAGAGCTAGAGGAAGTGTCTGGGGAGAGGGAAGTCTGGGCATCCCTGCTTAGACTGCTGCCCCCGCGACCCGGCCCCGGATGAAGCGGAAGAAGATGGATGGATGGATGGAAATGAACCGTGCGAATGGATGATAACAGCCTTCTGAGCCTACCAGTAGGCTAGCAGGCCCCTTCTGATCCATATCTATGAGGCTGATAACCACTGATAACGCCCATTCAATCCAATGATAACATTCGAACCGCCTGCATCTCAACCTGCCACTGGAAATGCCACTGTGAGCTGCCGATGCCGCAAATTGAGCTAGCCCCTGCTGCAAACTGTTCCCTGCAACATAGGCTTATAGGCTACGGGTGTATCAAGCATCAAAACCCTACAGCCTGTATCTGATCCAAAAACTATTAACACATTCAACATTGCATAACATTACATACTATAATATGCCGATTTATTTAAAGATTCTCACTTTTACGACCTAGAGGATCTTTGCGGTTTTGAATGAGCTATTGCGTTATCACACGTTGGCTTACATTTTGTAATTTGACAAAATTGACAATATATTTCAGAGATTAATTTTATTTAAAATTCTCACTGAATAAAAATTAATAGAACATAAAATGAGTACACTTATTCACCACAAATCGAAAAGAACAGCCAATAGGCCTACTCAAAATCAAAGTTATAGGCTATTGCTGTGCAGCACTAAACGAAAAATGCATTCCTCTAAAATGGAACAATCCTTTTAACACAAGGTCTTTCCAAGAGTCATTGATCTTCTATAAATTTCTGAAATGTTATATACTTTCTTGGGCACATTCTTTAGGCTACTATTTCTTTTAACAGATCTTCCGTTTGCAAGACAACCGGCTGTACCACCACGACCTGGTGTTACGAAGAATTCAGTGACCATGCGAATTCATTGTGCATGTCGAAAGTGCGCATGCGCCGCTTTCTAAAATTCCTTTCTGGTCAACGGGAGCGTGTGATATCTCGTGCACTTGTGGTATTTGCGGTACATGGATAACCTTTTTTACAGCAGCCGCAAAAAGGAAATATATTCTGTTGGTTAACATACTTGTAAGTAATTGTTTCAATGACAAATGTCATGTTAGCATTAGCTAGCACAGCCAGTCAAAGCAACTGGTGATCTAACGTTAGCCAGCTAATTCAATTTGTTTCACTGTTCTCTATATTTACAAGCCACACGTACGGACATTTTTAAATATATTATCTGAATACATTGTATGTCAAACACAATTGTCGCAATTGTTGCAATTGACCGCTTAAAAATTTGGATAAAAAATTTATTGATATAAACGTTGTGTTCGTGGTGTTTTTTGCAGGAGCAAGAATACTGTACCTCTGTAACTTTGATTAAATGTATTTCAACACCTAAATGATGTATTTCAACATTAAAATGTCAGCAATGATGTACATTTTCAATGTGTTGGTTGCAACAAGTCATCCTTTTGGACGGTGACCATGAATTGTTTTATGCAGTATGCTTAGCATGTACACCTCAAGGTAAAATACCAGTTTTGATACTTCGGTGCCGCAAATATGGACAGAGTAAAATGTGTTTATATATATTTTTGCATACATTTCATAATATAAGATATGGAATAACGTCTTTACGCCTCTAATCCAGTTTAGACTAAATCTTCATCAGCTCCCATTGAGGATACATTGAGTGAATGCAACAAATTAATATACATTAGTATCTTCTAAAATAAAGTGGTCATCATTCTAGTCAGTCACTGGAGGAATCCCCCCATTGTAACTCAACCTGGATTGTCCAAAAAATATCTTTCACCAACAATGTTACATATGTTTTGTATTCAAGAATATATATTTATTAATTCAAGAGTGGGACACCATTTCCGACAGTCAATCGTTGTCCCCCTGTCAATGAAAATATATAGTACCTACATTTTCCTAAACTCCCACTGTTATTGATTTTCTACTTTACCAACACATTCAATTACTTTAATTCAATATGGAGTATATTTTCTTTCATTAAAGACGGTGACACCATTTCTGCCAGGCACAGGTGAAATCTGTGTCCCTTTGTCAATCAAAATATATAGTACCTACATTTTCCTAAACTCCCACAGCTATTGATTCTCTACTTTACCAACACAATCAATGGCTTTAATTCAATCTGGACTAAATTTTCATGAATTAATGAAAATATACTCCAGATTGAATTAAAGTAATTGAATGTATAAAAAGTATACAATAACTATGAAAAGTATATATTATTGATCAGGGGAAGGCGAGTAACAATGCAAACCTTTTATTTTTTCAAAATCTGAAGTTTCAAAATGTGACTGAACTTAATTTCAATAGCTCCAACAAAAGATATGACATGATTATAAAAAGTACACATTCTTGATCAGGGGAGAGTGGGGAACATGTACACCCTTTATTTTTTCTAAATAAGAAGTTTCCAAATTTGACGGTACTTCTTCCTTTCAATAGCTCCGAAAATAGATATGCCATGATTGTATGCCATGAGTAAAAGACAGAAGGGAGTCCAACGATGTTGGCAACAAGCAAGGCCACAGAACCTGGAACACTTGTTGGCTGCCGAGAATGTCAGTAAGATGACATGTAACCACTGTGGCTCAAGAGAAGCTGTCATCTGTTGTAGGGTATGCCTTTAGACTGGTTCTGTGCTGAATGTGATCGTTCGGTGCATAAGCAGCAAGCACTGCACAACAGGCAAACCATTCTAAATGGATATTACAAGTCCATTGCTCCAGGCGAGTCTATCACCCTCAATGAAGGCAAATACAGCATCTGTGAACAGGGTTGGTGTCTCAATTGATTGCCAAATTTCATTTTCTAACATATGTCATCATAGTCTTGTATTTTGTAATAAAAGTACATACAATGCCAAGATTTTCCTAAGTGACATCCTGATTCTGATTTGTCCCTGTAGTGTGTTTCCTGCCAACTTCCTTTCCTCCAAGGATATGCTCCTGTGACCCTGTTGATGTTGCAGTCTCTGCTGGGAGGTCGATCATACTAGTTTGCATAAATGGTAGGAATGCATTCGATTTATTGATACTAGACAATATTGGAGTTTCTTTTATGTATTTTATCTTCTCTCAGGCCGGTATGATCTGAATGTTCCTGTGCTGACATGCAATCTTTGCAATAACCATTGGGCTCCGAAGTCAATGACTTTGTAAAGAGTGGGTACTGGCCAGCCACCATGCAAGCACAGACTTTGTTCCATCAAGACCTGTTTCGTTTGAGGCAATGAAGACAACTGCTCCAGGGTTGTCTAGACAAGCCTTCACGGCAATGCTGGACCAGGGAACAAAGCACTTTGGAAGGGTGGGACCATAAGGGGGCCGGTGCATAGAGGATCGGGCGGCAGTCGAAGCGGGGGCCTAGACAACCCGATCCCTGGACACGGAAACTAGCTCTAGGGACGTGGAACGTCACCTCGCTGGCGGGGAAGGAGCCTGAGATCGTGCGTGAGGTTGAGAGGTTCCGACTAGAGGTAGTCGGGATCACCTCTACGCACGGCTTGGGCTCTGGAACCACACTCCTTGAGAGAGGATGGACTCTTCACCACTCTGGAGTTGCCCATGGTGAGAGGCAGCGGGCTGGTGTGGGTTTGCTTATAGCTCCCCAGCTCTGCCGCCATGTGTTGGAGTTTACCCCGGTGAACAAGAGGGTCGTTTCCCTGCGCCTACGGGTTGGGGATAGGTCTCTCACTGTTGTTTGTGCCTACGGGCCGAACGGCAGTGCAGAGTACCCGACCTTCTTGGAGTCTCTGGGAGGGGTGCTGGAAAGTGCTCCGACTGGGGACTCTATCGTTCTACTGGGGGACTTCAACGCCCACGTGGGCAACGACAGTGACACCTGGAGGGGCGTGATTGGGAGGAACGGCCCCCCTGATCTGAACCCGAGCGGTGTTCAGTTCTTGGACTTCTGTGCTAGTCACAGTTTGTCCATAACGAACACCATGTTCAAGCATAAGGGTGTCCATCAGTGCACGTGGCACCAGGACACCCTAGGCCGCAGGTCGATGATCGACTTTGTTGTCGTTTCATCTGACCTGCGGCCGTATGTCTTGGACACTCGGGTGAAGAGAGGGGCGGAGCTGTCAACTGATCACCACCTGGTGGTGAGTTGGATCCGATGGCGGGGGAGGAAGCTGGACAGACTCGGCAGGCCCAAGCGTACTGTAAGGGTCTGCTGGGAACGTCTGGCCGAGTCTCCTGTCAGAGAGATCTTTAACTCCCACCTCCGGCAGAGCTTCGACTGGATCCCGAGGGAGGCTGGAGATATTGAGTCCGAGTGGACCATGTTCTCCACCGCCATTGTCGAAGCGGCCGCTCGGAGCTGTGGCCGTAAGGTCTCCGGTGCCTGTCGAGGCGGCAATCCCCGAACCCGGTGGTGGACACCGGAAGTAAGGGATGCCGTCAAGCTGAAGAAGGAGTCCTATCAGGCCTGGTTGGCTTGTGGGACTCCTGAGGCAGCTGACGGGTACCGACAGGCCAAGCGGACTGCAGCCCGGGTGGTTGTGGAGGCAAAAACTCGGGCCTGGGAGGAGTTCGGTGAGGCCATGGAGAAGGACTATCGGCTGGCCTCGAAGAGATTCTGGCAAACCATCCAGCGTCTCAGGAGAGGGAAACAGTGCCCTACCAACGCTGTTTACAGTAGAGGTGGGCAGCTGTTGACCTCAACTGAGGATGTCGTCGGGCGGTGGAAGGAGTACTTCGAGGATCTCCTCAATCCCGCCGTCACGTCTTCCATTGAGGAAGCAGAGGATGAGGGCTCAGAGGTGGACTCGTCCATCACCCGGGCTGAAATCACAGAGGTGGTTAAGAAACTCCTCGGTGGCAAGGCACCGGGGGTGGATGAGATCCGCCCTGAGTACCTCAAGTCTCTGGATGTTGTGGGGCTGTCTTGGTTGACACGCCTGTGCAACATCGCGTGGCAGTCGGGGACAGTGCCTCTGGGATGGCAGACCGGGGTGGTGGTCCCTCTTTTTAAGAAGGGGGACCGGAGGGTGTGTTCCAACTATAGGGGGATCACACTTCTCAGCCTCCCCGGGAAAGTCTATGCCAGGGTTCTGGAGAGGAGAATACGGCCGATAGTAGAACCTCGGATTCAGGAGGAACAGTGTGGTTTTCGTCCAGGCCGTGGAACACTGGACCAGCTCTATACCCTCTACAGGGTGATGGAGGGTTCACGGGAGTTTGCCCAACCAATCCACATGTGTTTTGTGGATTTGGAGAAGCCATTCGACTGTGTCCCTCGCGGCATCCTGTGGAGGGTGCTTCGGGAATATGGGGTCCTGGGTCCCTTGCTAAGGGCTGTCAGGTCCCTGTACGACCGAAGCAGGAGCTTGGTCCGCATTGCCGGCAGTAAGTCAGACTTGTTCCCTGTGCATGTTGGACTCCGGCAGGGCTGCCCTTTGTCACCGGTTCTGTTCGTAATTTTTATGGACAGAATTTCTAGGCGCAGCCAGGGGCCGAAGGGTGTCAGGTTTGGGGACCACACGATTTCGTCTCTGCTCTTTGCGGATGATGTTGTCGTGTTGGCCCCTTCAAGCCAGGACCTTCAGCATGCACTTGGACGGTTTGCAGCCGAGTGTGAAGCGGTGGGGATGAAAATCAGTACCTCCAAATCCGAGGCCATGGTCCTTAGTCGGAAAAGGGTGGCTTGCCCACTTCAGGTTGGTGGAGAGTGCCTGCCTCAAGTGGAGGAGTTTAAGTATCTAGGGGTCCTGTTCACGAGTGAGGGAAGGAAGGAACGGGAGATTGACAGACGGATCGGTGCAGCTTCTGCAGTAATGCGGTTGATGTATCGGTCTGTCGTGGTGAAGAAAGAGCTGAGCCGCAAGGCGAAACTCTCGATTTACCGGTCAATCTACGTTCCTACTCTCACCTATGGTCATGAGCTTTGGGTCATGACCGAAAGGACAAGATCCCGGATACAGGCGGCCGAAATGAGCTTTCTCCGCAGGGTGGCTGGGCGATCCCTTAGAGATAGGGTGAGAAGCTCGGTCACCCGGGAGGAGCTCAGAGTAGAGCCGCTGCTCCTCCACATCGAGAGGGGTCAGCTGAGGTGGCTTGGGCATCTGTTTCGGATGCCTCCGGAACGCCTTCCTGGGAAGGTGTTCCGGTCCCGTCCCACCGGGAGGAGACCCCGGGGAAGACCTAGGACACGCTGGAGGGACTATGTCTCCCGGCTGGCCTGGGAACGCCTCGGTGTCCCCCCGGAAGTGCTGGAGGAAGTGTCTGGGGAGAGGGAAGTCTGGGCATCCCTGCTTAGACTGCTGCCCCCGCGACCCGGCCCCGGATAAGCGGAAGAAGATGGTATGGTATGGTATATATTCATCTACTTAGTAATTGTAAAATTTATAGCAAAATTGTTTGTTCCTGATTGGCAAAGTCAACCCGAATACCTTTCAAAGGAGTTTTCTACAGTATGTATACTGTAAATTTGAAGTGAGCGAACTGTTGGGAATTGAGCAGTTTGTCTGTCCAGCCTGTGCTCCTATAATGGTGGCTGTTTCAGTGGACGGCAACAAAAAACTTTATCGGTTCCAGAAAACCAATCAGTGAGTAGTATGTGTCCTTACTTGTCATAATGTGATTTTCCTTTTGCTATTCGAAGTTGTTGAGTCAGTATAGGGTACTATCTGTATATGCTCCAACTGTAATGATAGTTCATAACATTTTCTGAACATATGTTGTAGGGCTGAGGAGCCAGCCTTCTTTGAAGGAGTGTTTTTAGCCAAAGACAGTGAGGTTCCAGCTTTGTTGAGGAGGTTAGAGGGGCTGTCAAGAGTGTAAGTATTAAATGAGGTCCATCAGGGCTACTATTTGCAACCTATTAAAATGAAACTTTTTTTTGTACGTAGGTACTGTAGTAGCAAGAGTGTGGCAGGCAGTCCAGATTAGATACATCAATACATCTGTCTTAAAGTAAATCATTTTGGATAGGTCATCTGTTACAACATCTTGTTTAATTTACAATCAGAAAGGGACAGCTGCCACATGGGGCCAGTGGCAATTGCCACAAACATTGGCCAAGTGTAAGCCTATAGCCTAAATATTGTTCCCCTAATGTAATCATGCTTTAAACTGCAGTCTTTTATTTGAGTGAGTAAAGTATTTTGTCATTGCATTTAAATAAAAAAAAAAATAGGCTACCACCAATTTCTTTCCTTAGCACTGCAACATAACAGACTGTAATACAAATAAAATATTATAAATAATCAAAGAAACGTTTAAAAAAAAATGAACAAATAGGGTCATGAAAATGCTACCAAGTGTAATATTGGCAAATGTTAACATTTATAAACTATAAGGTATCTCACTAGCAAATGCTACAAACACCAGCAGTTGCAGTCGGATATGCTCTTTCCTCTACAGTACGACAGGCTACTGGTTTGGTTGTATATGTTGAGTAGTGGGTGATTTCGGACACAGCCCTTGTTTGCCACCGTTCTATCCCATAATCGGTCGAGTACATTTGTGGCATCTCAGGCTGCCACCAGAAATACCATATAAACGGCGAAAGATGCCGTGGCATCTGAGGAAAAATCGTTGGCATCAACCTGCCACCCGCATCACTGCATCACTGCCACTGCTAATGGGGCAGATGCCGTGGCATCTCAACCTGCCACTAAAAATGCCACTGCTAACGTGGCAGATGCCGTGGCATGTCAACCTGCTGTCACTCACAGTTTGCGCACTCCAGTAGGCTTTTCATATTTCTATTGATAAGATTTTTCCCATGAATTTCATTTGACATTCCTATACCAGCTTTTCCGAAATAGCATATTTATTCATTTCAACCGCGAGTCTGTGGATACACATGGGTTGACATTTGCGTAAAGATACGCACATTTTCCCGTCAAGTTCGACATTGATAAATGCCTACCTTTGCGTCAAAACTGACGTACGCATGGTTTACACCCATATATACATGAGGCCCATGGAGAGGAGATGTGCCTGGGTTACAGTGCGTCAATAAGCAACCGGGAAAGTGAGCCGATTCCCCTACCTAAGCCTTAGCAAATTAACAAGGTTAGTCTGAGATTTGAGGAGATTTTTCTTCATTAAAAGAAAGATGATGACATTTTTAAAATATAGTTCCCATTTGGAAAGCGTTTCAGGATGGATGAGAGGAAGTTATTCAATAGCATTTACATTTACCTCCAGCAGGGTGTAGCATTTTTAGACTTGCCACCGTACCTATAGCAACGACTACAACAACAAAAAGAATTAATGTTACAGCTCAGACTTGGGATAATTGAAAGTGACACCAAATGTTCCTTCAGTTGTTGGTAGCTAATTCGTCTAGCTAGGAAAAATGAGTCAAGTCCGTAACCTACCTGAAAATCCAGAGGAGAGAATTGCAGCCCGTCGTCTCCGGATAGTTGCTCGAAGTAAAGCCAATAAAAGGTGAATTCCTTGCTAAGCTAACACGCTTGCACCTGTAAATCAGCCGTCGTCAAGCTGCCTGAAATGTTTACAGTAGCTAGCTATTTCACTGTAAGGTAGGTAGAAAAATCTGCAACTTTAGCAATATGCCGACATCAAATGTGCTTTTCTAATTTGTAATTCAGAGAAGATGGAGTTGACGCCGTTGATAATGTAACAAAAGAGGAGCCCAGGAAAAGCCAGGAGCAAGTGGAACTGAGTGAGAAGGTACAGTATCGTTAGGCATATGTTACACAGTTAGCATTATAGACTCACTGGCTAGTGGTCTCTGACTCTCTTTTTCCCAGCGCATGATAAACCTGCATAGAGACGGGACCGAGTTGGTCACCAACATCCAGGTAGCAGCGGATGCTAGGGAGTCCCAGCGGCGGGCAGAAATGTACGAGGCAGGCAGACTCAGGTACATGGGTATACCCCAGAGGCTGTTCAACAGTAGATTTAATCCAAGTACCCCCTCTGCTGGCAATGAACTGTGTACATTCTTGCTGAGATCTACAGTAATTTTGACGAGCAGTAGGGCAAGTTAAACTGATACAACCTACTCACAGCATCTCACAACAGACAAATTCTAACAATACATTTTTTTGACATTCCCCCTAACTCCTCATTTCATGTGCCAAAACCCTATCCAACCTCCCTCTTCCTCATTCCTCCTCTCCCACCTCTTCCCTGAACAGGGTGGAGAAATTGGAAAATGAGGCAAAGTCAAGCCTAGAGAAGTTTGAGGAGATCACCAGGAAATGGACAGAGGCCAAGATGAAGGAAATCCCCCAGGATCTGAGAGACTGTCTAAACAGCCAGCAGCAACTGTGTGCCCAGATCATAGAGGACAAAAACAAACTAATCCACGAGCTGCAGCAGGTAGCGTGTGTGTATGTTTTCCTCCCTGTGTGTTCATTTTTTGGGTTGGCACAGTCATGTGAAAAAGTACAACCCTGGAATGTTTTTGTCTCCCCCAATTTATTGAGTGCCAAAAATGACAAATGTTGAGTGATGAGTTAAATCACTTAAATGGATTGTAAAATGTGCACCATTCACTGGGCCTTTTTATTTTTGAACACTTGACTTTTACACTTTTCTCAGTTCTAGCACAGTTGAAAATTGTATATATTTCCCAATGGGAAATGTGGCATGGAGAAAAGAGAAATAGATAAATTATTAAACTGTAAAATGTCCTTATGCAGAAAAATTTTTTACACCCCTACCTATACACCACATAACATTTTATAAAGATTAGGAAAATGGTCTGTTTTTTGGTCTTAACCATATGGGTATCTGGTAACATATCGTGCCAAGATAAAAAAAAACATCTGTCCGAGGCCCTAAGAAGAAAGATTATTGATGCCCATGAGTCTGGGAGGGGTGAAAGAGCCATTTCCAAGCAATTCGGAGTACATCATTCCACTGTTTGATAGAAAATCTACAAATGAACAAAAGTCCATACCACTGGCAGTATACACAGCTGACCGAAAGATGCTCATAGCAATCTCTAAGAACCCCAGGCTAACCTCAAAGGATTTACAGGCCTTTCTTGCCACAATCAGTTTGTAAGTGCATGAATCAACTGTCATAAAGAGAAAGCACTAACTTCACCTACATGGAAGATCAGTGTGGTGTGTGTGAGTGGAGAGAAACACAGAGTTTATTTCCTCTCGTAACTACACGCATTGCACAAATAAAGGCACTGCGTAAAGTGCAGACTTCAATTATAAAACAATAAACAGGGTGACCCTGGAAACAGAGTGTACGCCTAAACAACTTGTACGTCGGTAATCGAGACACCACATTTAACAATCAAGCACAAGGACAATGGGAGCAGAGGGAACATATATGCACTTCATGATGAGGAGATATGGAACAGTTGTGTATAATGACAAGACGACAACACTCCAGGGTTGGTTAATGAAAATGGGCCGGTGGCAGTTAGTAGACCGGTGATGTCGAGCACAGGATCCGCAACTGGCCAGATGGGGGAGCCAGTACAAAGGGAGAAGTGACAGTCAGTAAGGAAGACCCTTTCCACTTACAAAAGAATATCAAGACATGATTAACACTTGGCAGACAAGACCTGGATAAAGACCAAAATGTGCCACAGTGTGCTCTTGACAGATCAGTCAATGGTGAAGTTGTGAGACTACGATGCCAGACACCATGTTTGGTGAAAATTAAACATTGCCTTTGAAAAGAGGAACCTTATACTAGCCATGGACGCGGTGGCATTATGGTTTGGGGCTTCTTTGCTGCCTCAAGGCATGTCGAAGATATTGTCATAGAGAGTTGCTTAGGAGAAAGTGAGGCCATCAATCAAAAAGTTGAAGCTGCAACATACACGGTTCTTGCAATAGGACAGTGAAAAGACCCAAAACACACTAGCAAAGCAATTAAAGAATAGCTCAAAAAGAAGACATGGAGGGTTATGAAATGGCAGAGTCAATCCTATGAAATGTTGTTGGGGAACTTGAAGCAGACTGCACATAAAAAAAGGCCTGGAAATGACGCAGATGAAACACCTCTGTTGGCAAAAGTATTCCTAATCTATATAAGAGTCTGACATAAAGTTTCAGGAAACAGCTACAATAAGTTATTTCAGCCAAAGGGGGTAACACCAGTTTTGAAGCTTTTGTTGTAGAAATTCTGACAATGTATTCAGTGCCTTTTGTTAATGTATATTACCTTTATCTATCAGTAGTGTTTAAGTAAAGATTACATACGATTACTATATATCCATCTTTATGGCTAGTGCAAATCATTTTTCAAATGATGTATAATGTGCGTGTGTATGTGTGCATGTTTGTTTATAGGAGGTAAAGTTAAGTGACGACCGCTACGTCAAAAATCTGAAGAAGCAGGCAGAAGATATAGACCTGATAATTGAGAGGATGGAGGACCAGGCCAAGTTCTTGATGAGCTCCCTCAGGGATGAACTGGTCCAGATTGAGGTAGGACCCCCCCCCCGCCCCCAAGTGACCCCTGAATTACATACTGACATGACCCCTGACATATGCCATGATTTAGATTATTGATTATAGTATACTCTTTGCTTGGCTGTTTTATGTGGTTTTTGGCATATTTATTGATATTTTCGGTGATGGCTGATGATCTGGTCCGGTTGATCTGCAGAATTCCTTTGAGCAGGAGCGGAAGATTCTATTGACGGGGAACAGGAAAAAATGGGAACAGCACACAGAGGAGCGCCGTCACAAAGAGGTCAATAGGACTCTAAAACACCAACTCCATGCCTATAGATCTTGGTATATCTTTCTGTCACTCTTCTCATCCTGAAAGTGGAGTTTAGCAGTTTATCTCTTTCAGACACATTTGAATACTACATCCTCTCATCTTCCTCTGCCTGTATAGATGGAGAATGTTATGCAGAGGATGAGGAGAATGGAGGAGTATGAGGAGTCACTGCAGCAGCTGAGGACAACTGATGCAGAGGAGTACAACATGATAAAGTTCAAACTTGACACAGATGTTCAGGTAAAGGCAAACAATAGGAAATGTATCAAAGGAGTGCAGATATGCTAGTTGCTGTTTTTAAATTACCAGTGTCTGTGTTTGTGTGGGTATGTCTGTAGGTTCTCCAGCAGAAGCTGCAGCAAACGAAGGCTACGTTCCAGCTGAATCAGGAGAAGCTTGATTATAACTTACAGGTGATGAAAAAGAGAGATGAAGAGAACACCATCATTAAGTCCCTGCAGAAGAAAAAAATCACCAGGTAGCTACAACTATGACACTACATAATTATAACACTACTACTACAAAAACATTACTGTACCACCAGATGTACAAAATACAAAACTGCTGTGCCTTAGATGAGCAATATTAGTTACTAAGTGGGTCCGTCTGACATTTTGAGTCCTCTACTTTATAGACATCGCAGGACAGAATTACCTTAAGTCCATTGGCTACTTACTGTCAGGCTTTGAACAATCGTGAATTCCTGTGTACAGATAAACAGATGTTCTTTTGTTATCTAAATATAAACAGGCATACATTCATACACTTCAACACTATTATCATCCAGACTGCAGGATGTTGTGAGCAGCCTGAAGATCAAATGTGCTAATGAAGAAAAGCTGTCTAGGGAAGAGAACCAGAAGCTCACTGAAGACTACACACGCAACATGCAGCAGTACAAAGACATGCAGCAGAAGATGAGGTGACCCACACACACACAATCTTTGTCTTACACACACATTGTCAGTCTTTGTATTTTCATGTCTCTTACTGTCTATTACTTTACACTAGATATGGTAGAAAATTTGACATAAATGGTTTTGTTTGAACCCTGAAAGCTGATTGGCTGAAAACACAGTGCTTAGCTGTGCTATATTGGCAATATGTCAGAAAACCCTGAGGTGCCTTATGGTTCTTTTAAACAGGTTAACAAAGTAATTACAACAGTAAAAAGTGATGTGATGTCATACCAGGCAATCAGCATTCAGGATTCAAAACACCCGATTTATAAGAGACTTTGTAACATACCTTTTTATAGAGTGCTAATTACTTATTTGTATTAATAGGGCACTTCAAGGGTTTGTGGATTATTACCAGTATACCATGTTTAATGGCTGCATACAAGCATTCTACAGTGTGGTTCTTAAGAACAGCTCACCCCCTTGTGTAAACCACACCCCCTTGTGCCTTATTGCAGAACATCAGATCAATTCTCAAATAGCACAAGGGATGGATTTGACTTGCACTGCAGTGGAAAATAATCATTGATAACCATCCATGCAATAGTTTTGTTAGTGCTCATGGGTCTAGTTTGTTTAAATATTATCATGTCTAATCAGACATTAACTGATCAAGATGCCCTATATTCCCTGTATTTGAGTTATGTATTTTAAAAGCATTTGAAGTGCGTAACCAATGAGGTGAATAAATGCCCCGATCACACCAACAATGGTCAAGCACTTGTGGATACATCCAAACAATATCGCTTTGTTGCGATACTATCTCCCCTGTCCTTCTAATTAGGCACTTTGCGGCTATCGACGCCAAGAAGTTTGAGGAGGTTTGGCTGATGAACGAGGAGGAGGTCAAGGCGCTGGTGACGAAAACCTTGGACACGGACCGGTTAATCCATGAACAGCTGCTGGGTCTGGCTTGGCAGCGCCCTCCGATGGCCTTCATGGAGCGCTGTGGACCCTTAAAGAACCAGAGACAGGCCCAGAACACAGCACGCCAGACTGCCGCTGAGCTGCTCCAGCCTGTGGGGACCAGTCCATGTTGCCTGGGGAATTACAAGGAGGCTAGTGCTGGGCCTGGATATACGTGTGAATCAGGAGTAGGGCAGGAGAGCAGGAGCAGCAAGGCCGATAAGACTGGAAATGGGGGGAAGAACAGCGGGACAGTGTCGATCAAGACAGTCAAGAAGCTCCTGGAGCTGCTCTGCGACGAGGCGGTGAGCGGGCCAAAAGGTTGTGTCTTTGTGTGGAAGAGGGATAGATGGAAGAATGGGGAGACAGTCTCACTACAATGCTCATCATTTTCTCCCTTTTCCTCCACAGGGTTTTTTGATAGAGAGTAAACTTCTCAAGCTCCTCTCTCCACTGGAGAAGGACGAACAGTGTCTCATGAAGATGGACTCCATCTTCACTGTGAGTGACACTGTGAAATCTACTGTATGTCATAGTGACCATCAAATCACTTTCACATTAACATCGGAAAGTAGTGACGATTTGTTTCAGTGTTGTCTCTTTTCTTCTTTCTTCTCCCTTGCCAGGCCCTGGGAATAGAGAGCCAGGAAGATGTGCAAAAGCTGGTTAATTTTTTTATGGAATACTGGCAGCTGCAAGGGGATCTGGCCCAGGTAAAAAAAAAGTAGGATGGCGGCTCCACAGATATACTGACAGTGACAAATTAAAGGAAAAACATTAATAACTGAGTGGAGGAAAAAAACAAAAGCAGAAGCTTCCTTACAGGTGTATCGCATGATATTATCAAGATGGCAAGTATGAAACTTGTAGAATCTATGCTAAGGCGCATTGAAGCTGTTCTCTTGGCTCGTGGTGGGCCAATACCTTAATGAGACACTTTGTTTGATTTTCCTCAAATTGTTCCCATCCCCCATCTGTAGTAAATCAAATATGTATTATTAATGATATACTATAACATGTCAGAATGATTCTATCCATTATACTCTTATTTTCTTGTATTTGTTCAGGATGTGTCTGCCGGAGGTGGAGGCGGGGGCAGTCCTCAGGAGGAGGCAGGGGAGTGGACCTCTGACCTAATGAACCCCAATGATGTTCTTGTGGCCCTGAAGAGCTTCACTGCCTGTCACTGCCGGCATAGGTCAGCTCTGGAGCTCTCTGTTTGAAGCCCCAAACTAGCATACCACTTAGAATGAATTATTTTACTAATTTAGCAGACATACTACAAGAGCAATTAGAGAGCCTATCTCAAGGACTCAAAGCCATACTTAATTCAAATAATGCAGAAAACGTCAACATCTTTGGATATCCATGTATTTGTTTGGTTGTGAATTGAACAAAACCAAAAAAAAAGAATAAAACTGAGAATTTACAAAATCTTTTAATAAAAAATTTTATTCCACAAAAGGCCTTTTCACATTGCATTAGGCCAGAAGAGTTTAACCCTGTGATAAGGTTTATCTCTAGGCTAAGGTTTTACACTTGTATATTCCTTAGCCCTGGGCTAACAGAGAAATACTACGCAAGACTATTTTACATTCTATACAAATGCGTCATTCTCTCTGGCATGCGAATAATGTTAACTCTCCCAAGATTCAGTTAACGACTTTTTAGTTTACTGACTTTTTTGCAAGCTGCAGTAACTACTTTGTTAATATAAAGCTGTTATACTGAAACAAGGAAAGTTTGCAGAGTGAAAGGACCAAAACAGAAATACAGTTTAATGATACATTGAACTATTTGCAATGGGGACGATGGCTCAATTCATTTCAATGAAGGGAAGCGTGGCTAGCGAATGGCATGTGTCAAAATCAAAAATCCAGACAATCACATTGTATGATTTTTAAATAATTAATTAGCATTTTATTGCATGACATAAGTATTTGATCACCTACCAACCAGTAAGAATTCCGGCTCTCACAGACCTGTTAGTTTTTCTTTAAGAAGCCCTCCTGTTCTCCACTCATTACCTGTATTAACTGCACCTGTTTGAACTTGTTACCTGTATAAAAGACACCTGTCCACACACTCAATCAAACAGACTCCAACCTCTCCACAATGGCCAAGACCAGAGAGCTGTGTAAGGACATCAGGGATAAAATTGTAGACCTGCACAAGGTTGGGATGGGCTACAGGACAATAGGCAAGCAGCTTGGTGGGAAGGCAACAACTGTTAGCGCAATTATTAGAGAATGGAAGAGGTTCAAGATGACCGTCAATCTCCCTCGGTCTGGGGCTCCATGCAAGATCTCACCTCATGGGGCATCAATGATCGTGAGGAAGCCCAAAACTACAAGACAGGACCTGGTCAATGACCTGAAGAGAGCTGGGACCACAGTCTCAAAGAAAACCATTAGTAACACACTATGCCGTCATGGATTAAAATCCTGCAGTGCACGCAAGATCCCACAGCGCACGTCCAGGCCCGTCTGAAGTTTGCCAATGACCATCTGGATGATCCAGAGGAGGAATGAGAGAAAGTCATGTGGTCTGATGAGACAAAAATAGAGCTTTTTGGTCAAAACTCCACTCGCCATGTTTGGAGTGATAGGAATTTGGCATGAGAAACTTAACACAACACAGACGTGCTGACTAACTCTGAAAGAAGGACCATAGACAGGACGTGTTGCCTGTTACTGATGGGCCCCACACATCCTGTCCATACATTCGGTCCATTCCTCCTGTTAGGAGTTGCCCATGTGACTGACATAGGCTATATGGATAGGTCCATTGACCATAGGTTGGAACATACCATACAAGGGTCTGTTGTAGGATAAACCTTTCTTATTGGAGGGTATTGGAATGTGTAATGGTTGGTTATGACCACTGGCCACCTCCTTTGTATTCTGGCATAAAGACAGTGTTGCCTTTGTAATTATGGAAGAGAGAAATGAGAAATGGAAGGACAACATCATAGACTCATGCTGAATAAAGATGGCTCTCCCCTGACTTCTGGTTGCATTTATTTTGTTCATGGATCAAACTTGGACAGAATCTAACAGGAGGAAGAAGAAGGATGAGTACAACCCCAAGAACACCATCCCAACTGTGAAGCATGGAGGTGGAAACATCATTCTTTGGGGATGCTTTTCTGCAAAGGGGATATGACGACTGCACGGTATTGAGGGGAGGATGGATGGGGCCATGTATCGCGAGATCTTGGCCAACAACCTCCTTCCCTCAGTAAGAGCATTGAAGATGGGTCGTGGCTGGGTCTTCCAGCATGACAACGACCTGAAACACACAGCCAGGGCAACTAAGGAGTGGCTCTGTAAGAAGCATCTCAAGGTCCTGGAGTGGCCTAGCCAGTCTCCAGACCTGAACCCAATACAAAATCTTTGGAGGGAACTGAAAGTCTGTATTGCCCAGTGACAGCCCCGAAACCTGAAGGATCTGGAGAAGGTCTGTATGGAGAACTACAGGAAACATATGATCTCTGTAATTGCAAACCAAGGTACCAAATATTAAGTTCTGCTTCTCTGATGTATCAAATACTTATGTCATGCAATAAAATGCTAATTAATTACTTAAAAATCATACAATGTGATTTTCTGGATTTTAATTTTAGATTCCGTCACTCATAGTTGAAGAGTACCTATGATAAAAATTACAGACTTCTACATGCTTTGTAAGTGCAAAATCGGCAGTGTATCAAATCCTGGTTCTCCCCACTGTAGCTAGCTGTCTAATAGTGACTCAGAGGCTGAAAAATGCCGGAAGTACCAAAACCTGCAATTCATCGAATGACCACTTGAGGCTGGCTGCAAAAGGGAGCAATCTCCATAGATCTCTATGGCAAAGTGCCCAACTTTACAGCAGAAATAAACATGTTTACAGCCTGGTTTTAGTGTATATTGCTTATATGCTTTTTGACAACTGTGGGGGAGTTTTTTTTTAATAACGCATCCGTATAAATGATATTATGTCTTATAATTAGGGGGCTTGGCCAATTGAGTGACAGGTGTGGTCTTGGTGCTGTCCTAGCAGTTTGTCCTTTCTGGTGTTGCCTCAGCTACTCCAGTCACTGACAAGTAACGTTATAATCAAGTGACATCCAAATTAACAATACCATACAGTCTATGCTAATAACTTAAGTTATATGTGAAAATCTAATATCTAATCTGCAAGTCTAAAACGATTTTTTACAGTCTATCGTCTCGACAAAATCTAATTACTACATTTATATAGAAACAAAACGCTTTAGCATTTTAAGCATTTTTGTTTTGTTGTATAGTTTTAGGTAAACTTGCCTCAAGTGCAGAGTTGGGGAGTAACAAAAAACTGTAACTGTGATTACAAAAAAACTGTAACTGTAATCCGTTAAGTTACCTACAACAAATCGGATACAGATACTTAAAAAAAAGATTACTTTTGGATTACTTCAATTGAAGAAGTAATTATTATGACACGTTGTATGTTTGAGTTTATTATTTAATGTTCTAAAAACATCATTATTTGAACCAAAATATATGAATTACGCGCCTCAGTTGTATGTGTGATCATCAAGCACGCAAAGGTGGATGCGCATAACCAGTTTAGTGATGGAGGAAGTGCTAGTTTAAATTTCTCCCGTTTTAGTTGGTTGGATGGCTGGTAAAAACAGAGTATGTCTTAGATAATATTAGCCGAGTCATATAAAATGTTATTTAGTTATCTACTCAATGCATAATTCTCAGAACAATGATAGCCAATAGGCTTACCTGTTGTTATATCTTTCTCAAGTTTAAAGGTTTATTTGTCAAATGCACTGAACAGCACAGCCAGGAACAGGAATAGTTTAATAGATTAGGCAACTATTTGTTATACAGCTGTAATATGGTGCTGCCTTCAAGATAAAACATTATATGGAATTTGAGGTGAAAAGGTGTGTTGGGAAGCACTCTGCCAAAGGATGATTATTTGCATTTGACGCAGCCACATCAACTCCATCTAGACGGGTAGGCCATGTGATTCTGCTTGCTTTGCATCTCTAAAAAATGATGTTCATTATGCTTCTGACATATTTTACTTTAAGGTAAGAGTGCAGGTTTATAATAACAGTTTATTTCTTTCATTTGCATTTTGAAAATCCATCACTGGTGGCCATAATATTCGCAGGTTACGTTTGTGCAGGTAAATCATATTTATATGCAGGTGTTCATGATTGCAAACGTGCATTTGCGTGCCAGGTGTTTCTGCAACATTTTGACAATGTTGGTTGTTGAGCAAATCATCAGACTACTGCAGATTTAGTTTATGCGCGAAAATCAACAGATTTTTTTTTTAATATACGACAACGTCAATAGCCTTTTCGGAGATTTTGACATTTTTTTTTCAACAATGTTTTGAAACAATTAAAACATGAATAAAACACAAATAACAGAACAGGCTTAAGCATCATTCGATTTTGGGTTATGTTCAGATAAAAATTCTGATTCTGGAAGGTTGAGGTTTATTAGATTAATTGGAATGACTGAATATCTGACAGACCTTTAGCGTGTAATGTAGAGATGTAGCCCAATCATATTGAAGTAGAAAGCAATGGTTTAGAAACCCATTTCCAAAGGCACTGTAACCTATACAACCATAAGATCAAATGTGAATTCTGTTTTTGGCCATCTATGTAAACTCTAACATTGATTGATCCCACAAAAGGTGTTCAGTTGGTTATAGGCTATTCCTATTTGTTTTCCAATGCCTCTTAAAATGAAAGTAATCTAAAAGTAATTCAAAGTAATCAGATTACGTTACTGAGTTTCAGTAATCAAAAGGTTACGTTACTTGTCATTCATTTGTATCTCCAGCACCATGTCTTACCGTGTTTTGTCACTTGTTTATGTCATTTCCAACCAGAAGAAACCTATTGGTCTAAAACGAAAATTCACTATAGCTCAAACTTTGGCATGGGTATGAATACTTTTGGGCTTAACTGTAAGTGTTTGATGGGGTCAGATACATGGTATATAATGTTTTCAAGTTTAAAGCTCATGCCACTATAGCCAATCACCCTGGATATGTTCGCAAGAAAACGCCTGATGGAAGATTGGAGCAAAGGACTGTTTTGATTGGCAGAGAAAGTACCACAAGTCTACTGCCACACAGATTTAAGTTGACTTTTAAACATAAGGTACAATAATATAAACTCACCCAATCCTAGCCAAAGCACACCAGAACACAATGCCACAATGTTTCTGGGACAGTGTTCTGTGGAGAGATGAGACCAACCTAAAGGTTTTTGTTAAAGGACACCATTGCTATGTCTACCAGTAACAAACTAAAGTCTTCAAAGAAAACCTTCCCCACAGTTGAACACTGAGGTGGTTCAGTGATGTTTTGGGGATGCTTTGCTGCCTCTCGCACTGGGTGCCTTAAACGTGGGAATGGCATCATGAAATCAGGAGAGTACCAAGGGCATTTTGGAGCGCAGTGTTGAACCCAGTGTCAGAAAGTTGTGTCTCAGTCATAGGTCTTCCAGCAGGACAATGACCCGAAACGTACACCGATCAGCCATAACATTATGACCACTGACAGGTGAAGTGAATAACACTGATAATCTTGTTATCATGGCACCTGTCAGTGGGTGGGATATATTAGGCAGCAAGTGAAAATTCTGCCCTCAAAGTTGATGTGTTAAAAGCAGGAAAAACAGGCAAGCGTAAGGATCTGAGCGACTTTGACAAGGGCCAAATTGTAATGGCTAGACAACTGGGTCAGAGCATCTCCAAAACTGCAGCCCTTGTGGGGTGTTCCCACTCTGCTGTGGTCAGTACCTATCAAGTGGTCCAAGGAAAGAAAAGCGGTGAACCGACGACAGGGTCATGGGCAGCCAGAACTCATTGATGCACGTGGTGAGCGAAGGCTGGCTTGTGTGGTCCGATCCAACAGATGAGCTACTGTAGCTCAAACTGCTGAAAAAGTTCATGCTAGTACTGATGGAAAGGTGTCAGAACACAATGTTTAGCTAGATGGCGTAGTGGTTAAAGACACTGCCAGTCACATGGGCTATACAGGTTTGATTCTCGTGTGGGCAACAGCGTTCATCACTTTTTATTGCGGGTCGACTTAATTAGGCTTGCCTGGTTTCCTGTTTCTCTTGTAGAACTTATAGCGGTTCCCACACAGTTTCAGTGAAGGACCCTGAAAGTATCCTCCAAGACCTTTTACTATTTAGAATATAACATTTGTTTACTAGCCCAATGCCTTACCCACTAAGATATCTTCAATAGTACTATTGTAAGAGGCTTGCTAGTATGGGCATTATATATTGACACCATGGGCTTTAATCATGGCCTATAGAAATCAAATCTAGACAAGATTTACTTTAAAACTTTTTTGTCACAGTGAAGTGATGTTTATGATTGTGTTTCCAGGGACGTGGTTGCCCCTCAAGGTGCTAATATGCTGGCTCTAGGAGGGAGAGATGACTCTGAAGATGCAGCCTACTGGAAGTCCATGGCTGACGTCATCCCAGAGGCCAAGGTCAAGGTCTGGGACGCCCTGGAGACAGCACTCAACAAATATCAGTGAGTACCAAGTCCCTTTCAAGATTATTCAGACCCCATTTGTTTCTCCATGTTTAGTAGTGTTCTAGACTACATTTATAACTGATTCACTATATAGTACCAGTCAGAAGTTTGCACACACCTACTCAAGGTTATTTATTTATTTTTATTGTTTTCCATGTTGTACAATAATAGTGATGATATCAAAACTATGAAATAACCCATGTGGAATCATGCAGTAACACAAAAAGTGTTAAAATAAATAAAAACATATTTCATATTGTTGATTCTTTAAAGTAGCAACCTTTTGGCTTGTTGACAGCTTTGCACACACTTTGCATTCTCTCAATCAGCTTCATGGGGTAGGCATTTGTTTTGCCTGAAATCTACCCAAAGTACCCCACCAAAAAAAAAACTTTTGTTGATTGATGGCAAAAAAAACATAATTAACACAACAATGTGGAGAAGCCAAGGGATCTAAATACTTTCCTGAATGCCCTGTACATTGAATCTATGGTTCCTTAACAGATCCAACCGCCTAAACATTGCCCAAAGCCGATTAGACTTTGAATCTCTCTCATTTCAAAGCTTTTGTTTTTGCCGGACTATGTAAGCGGAGCCGGCCAAAAAGAGCGAATCTTCTCTTACTGACTGACTGACTGTCTGACTACCCCTTGTTAGAGAAGCAGCCCTGCAAATGGTTGGTCCCACATTCGAATCTCGTCACAGTCAAAACAAATGATGCATTAGGATTGTTCTGGATAGACAAAAACTTGTCCTCCATGAACTGCCACCTTAACGTGGTGGAGGGGTTTGAGTACCCGAGTGACCCTAGGAGCTATGTTGTCTGGGGCTATATGCCCCTGGTAGGGTCTCCCAAGGCAAACAGGTCCTGGGTGACGGGTCAGACTAAGAGCGGTTAAAAAACCTTTAATGATGAAAAACATTTTGAGGACTGTGACGTCGCCCGGTATTGCGCAGCCGGGGCCCCACCCTGGAACCAGGCCCGGGGTTGGGGCTCGTATGCGAGCGCCTGGTGGCCGGGCCTTTCCCCACGGGGTCCATAAGGGGTCGGTGCGTAGAGGATCAGGCGGCAGTCGAAGGCGGGGCCTCGACAACCCGATCCCTGGACACGGAAACTAGTTCTAGGGACGTGGAATGTCACCTCGCTGGCGGGAAAGGAGCCTGAGATTGTGCGTGAGGTTGAGAGGTTCCGACAAGAGATAGTCGGGATCACCTCTACGCACGGCTTGGGCTCTGGAACCACACTCCTTGAGAGAGGATGGACTCTTCACCACTCTGGAGTTGCCCATGGTGAGAGGCGGCGGGCTGGTGTGGGTTTGCTTATAGCCCCCCAGCTCTGCCGGCATGTGTTGGAGTTTACACCGGTGAACGAGTTGGGGATAGGTCTCTCACTGTTGTTTGTGCCTACGAGCCAAACAGCAGTGCTGAGTACCCAACCTTCTTGGAGTCTCTGGGAGGGGTGCTGGAAAGTGCTCCTACCGGGGACTCTATCGTTCTACTGGGGGACTTCAACGCCCACGTTTGCAACGACAGTGTCACCTGGAGGGGCGTGATTGGGAGGAACGGCCCCCCTGATCTGAACCCGAGCGGTGTTCAGTTATTGGACTTCTGTGCTAGTCACAGTTTGTCCATAACGAACACCATGTTCAAGCATAAGGGTGTCCATCAGTGCACGTGGCACCAGGACACCCTAGGCCGTAGGTCATTGATCGACTTTGTTGTCGTTTCATCTGACCTGCGGCCGTATGTCTTGGACACTCGGGTGAAGAGAGGGGCGGAGCTGTTAACCGATCACCACCTGGTGGTGAGTTGGATCCGATGGCGGGGGAGGAAGCTGGACAGACTCGGCAGGCCCAAGCGTACTGTAAGGGTCTGCTGGGAATGTCTGGCCGAGTCTCCTGTCAGAGAGATCTTTAACTCCCACCTCCGGCAGAGTTTCGACTGGATCCCGAGGGAGGCTGGAGATATTGAGTCAGAGTGGACCATGTTCTCCACCGCCATTGTCGAAGTGGCCGCTCAGAGCTGTGGCCGTAAGGTCTCCAGTGCCTGTCGAGGCGGCAATCCCCGAACCCGGTGGTGGACACCGGAAGTAAGGGATGCCGTCAACCTGAAGAAGGAGTCCTATCAGGCCTGGTTGGCTTGTGGGACTCCTGAGGCAGCTGATGGGTACTGGTAGGCCAAGCGGACTGCAGCCCGGGTGGTTGTGGAGGCAAAACTCGGGCCTGGGAGGAGTTCAGTGAGGCCATGGAGAAGGACTATCGGCTGGCCTGGAAGAGATTCTGGCAAACAGTCTGGCGCCTCAGGAGAGGGAAACAGTGCCCTACCAACGCTGTTTACAACTACAACTGCATTGCCGGCAGTAAGTCAGACTCCCAGTGCATGTTGGACTCCGGCAGGGCTGCCCTTTGTCGCCGGTTCTCTTCGTAATTTTTATGGACAGAATTTCTAGGCGCAGCCAGGGGCCGGAGGGTGTCAGGTTTGGGGACCACACAATTTCGTCTCTGTTCTTTGCGGATTATGTTGTCGTGTTGGCCCCTTCAAATCAGGACCTTCAGCATGCACTGGGACGGTATGCAGCCGAGTGTGAAGCGGTGGGGATGAGAATCAGTACCTCACAATCCGAGGCCATGGTCCTCAGTCGGAAAAGGGTGGCTTGCCCATTTCAGGTTGGTGGAGAGTTCCTGCCTCAAGTGGAGGAGTTTAAGTATCTAGGGGTCTTTTTCACGAGTGAGGGAAGGATGGAACGGGAGATTGACAGACGGATCGGTGCAGCTTCAGCAGTAATGTGGTCGATGTATTGGTCTGTCGTGGTGAAGAAAGAGCTGAGCCGCAAGGCGAAACTCTCGATTTACCGGTCAATCTACCTCCCTACTCTCACCTATGGTCATGAGCTTTGGGTCATGACCGAAAGGAAATGAGCTTTCTCCGCAGGGTGGCTGGGCGATCCTTTAGAGATAGGGTGAGAAGCTCGGTCACCCAGGAGGAGCTCAGAGTAGAGTCGCTGCTCCTCCACATCGAGAGGGGTCAGCTGAGGTGACTTGGGCATCTGTTCCGGATGCCTCCTGGACGCCTTCCCGGGAAGGTGTTCCGGGCCCGTCCCACCGGGAGGAGACCCCGGGGAAGACCTAGGACACACTGGAGGGACTATGTCTCCCGGCTGGCCTGGGAACGCCTCGGTGTCTCCCCGGAAGAGCTAGAGGAAGTGTCTAGGGAGAGGGAAGTCTGGGCATCTCTGCTTAGACTGCTGCCCCCGCGACCAGGCCTTGGATAAGTGGAAGAAGATGGATGGAGACAAAAACTTCACTGGCTACAACCTTTAGTAGTTATGTTATAATAAGCCTAAAATAAAACTATTTACGGTTATATTCTGACTATTTCTGGTGGATTTTCAAAGTACGCATTTTTTGCATGCTTTTTGGATCAGGATAGACAAAACCTTGCTGACTACAACCTTCAGCAGCTATGTTATAGTTAAGCCTATACTAAAACTGTTTACGGTTATACAATATTAGAACTATTTCTGGTGGATTTTTGAAGTACGTATCAGTGCATGCTTTTTTGCATGCTTCATCAAAACCTCTTGGGCAATAAAAGAGTTGGGGTTTCCACGATTCTCTGGTCTTTTCATTTGCCGAAAAAGTCAGTTATCGTCACTTAAAATTGATTGGATCAGTGTCATTCACGAATGAAATAATTTTTTTAAATGTTTTTGTACCTTGAAATTAAATAGTTTTGGCAGTTTTATCTTCAGTCCCGCTAGAAATTGCTCAATTCTTATGACTATAACAAGTGGTAAGTTAGTAGATACTATTAAGCCTATTACTGGCTAATAAGATGTTAAAACGGCCAGTGGCAAAAGCCATAAAGTTCATAGATGCTATTTGTGGTGGAGGTAAACTTAAAAGATCTGGGTTTGAATCCCATGAGGGAACAACATTTATTACTTTTAATTGCGGGCCTCCTGAACTAGGCTTTCTTAGTTCCTTTTCTGGTTTTGTTACATTTCTGTGAAATTTAAGATTGTTTGAAAAGAGCTGTAGTTTATTATTGTCAACAGTATCTTCTCATTGTGATATAGAACATGTTTTGATTGTTTGATTAATCTTATTTTGTATATTTTTTGTTCCCAGTACTGTTCTGATGGATAGGTGCAAGCTCATCAAAGACACACAGAGTCTGAAACAACAGAATGCAGAGCTACGGATGCTGCTGCACCAACATGCCAACTCCAGGGTGAGTATGTGTAATGTCTTTACTACAGTTGTATGGAAATTACATGTTTTGTTTATGTTCTAAGGGAAAATATAGTAACACAACCTCTGCATTGAACAAACATCAACTTTAGATAATATGAAATGCACAGTTATTATTCATTTGCTGTATACATATAACAAGGAAAAGTTTGTGCAAAAGTTTGGGCACCTTTCCAACTGATCCGCTAGTTTGTTCACTGCAGAGTTAGATTTTTCATTCTTTTAACTTAGAACATCCACAAGACATGCACTTTGACCAAGTATGCCCACACTTTTGAATACAACTGTAAGTAGTGAAGGCGTGTTTGTGCGCACCTTTAGAGGATATGTTTCCAGAATTTTCATGCTAATTTAATTTAATGACAGACTTCTAACCAGTCACTATTGTTCTGATACTGTAGGTCAGTGCTTAGCTGGAGATCCCGCCCACTAAGGTGAAGCAGTTGGCTCCTGAGGGAACAAGCTGACCACTCAGGAAGAGCCCACACAAACCCACAGTGCAGTGTACATTTTTCTATATTTAATTATGAAAATATCTTCTTTAACTTAGAAATTTATATTCAAGAAGATATTTAAGGTTTTAAAATGGGAGTATTACCTTTGATTAAATCAAAAGGCCTGAGTAGGTGTGGTGTATGGCCAATATATGGTGCCCTCCATGAATATTGGGACAGAAAAGTCCCAGTACACTCTAAGCCTATTACAATACAATTAAAGGTAAATGAGGCAGGAATAGACAGACTTGAGGCAAGAGTACAGACAGCTTTTACTGTACATTGGTAGCCAAGATGTTTCTGTACTCTGAATTCATTGTGCTACTGCCATCATTTGTTACATAATCAATAAAGATGTCTGTTCCAGAGGCAGTCATGCATGATCATGCCATGACACTACTTCCCCCATGCTTCACAGATGAGGTGGTATCCTTTGGCTGAAGGAACCGATAAATTTCAATTCTATATTTATTTACATATTCAATGATTCTTCATTCTTTTAACTTATTTATTATAGACATGTATACCTATGTACATACTTTCTATCCTAGTTGGCAATCATTGGAATGTTAACAGTTAACATTTTGTTTCTGTAAGGTATGAATGCAGGGACAAAAGGTTTGCTTGTTATTGCCTAGCTTGTTTGCTTCTTGAGATAACACCACTCTGTCATATGAGTAGTAAATGTAGGATATATTGTGTCACTTTGGTGATTTATTTGGTTGGCGGGGCTTCAAGATTGATTTGACAGGTGAGCAGGACATCTGGTTTGTAGGATGGGACTTCCGGTGTGACATATGGTCTTCCTGTATGATGTGTGTTAGGACTGTACTTCTGGAATGACATATGCATTTCCGGTGACTTTTATGAATTATGATTGCATTGATGTGTCCATGTTTGATGTTTTACCACGACTGATGAGCACCCGGGACGAGTGTTATAACAGGTGCGAGATGTTTGATGTTAAACAATGGGGTCTTAGGGTTCCGGAATGTTGAATTGCAGTTATACTCTGCCATTTTACAAAGATTTTTGACAGTTGTGAGATGGGGAGCTTGACACTAATACACCGACTTTAAGTCTACCTGGGTCTGAGACTGGGGCTGATGTAGTAAACATGACTGAGACTAAGCAAACTGTTGACCGAAATGTTAACCTTGTTGATTACATTTTGGATAATGTGCCTGCGAGGCGTAGGAAGAATGTTGAATATATTCTTAATAGAATGCACAGGTCTAAAGATTTGATTTCATGGACTTCAAATGGTAAATTCATTTTCAAAGGACAGATAGGGTTCTCACCTGTTGGATCTGGTTAAAAGTGTGACAGCAACCAATAAAACTGCTTACAATGGAAGGCCATGGCATGTCTCAACATGCCTTTGACAACTATTCCAAAATTTGTATAAACAAACGTCTAGCGACACAATGGATGATTTAGCCACTCCCCCAGCAACTGGTTATCAACCAACCAAAGCTTTTTTTGTACCCCCTAACACAGACCCCACAAAATGGCTTCCATTTAATGTGTTTTTATCTTATGCTTTTTTATCATTTGTAAATCATTGTCAAAGTGTATGTTTTACCTTGAATAATACTATGTAAACATTGTGGTTTTACAAATATTTTTGAATAATAAAGCTGACATACACATGATTTACTTTTGTATTTCTTCAACAACCATGACACAAATTAAACGATTCATAAGATTGAGCATGTTGTATGCAATTAAACATTTGCTTATCACACTTACTGGTACATCTTAGCTACTAACTTTGAGACTAGCGCATCATTTTCTCATAAATCATCAATATAAAAAGACATAGCATCTTTATAACTAAAACCTCTTGTCATTAGATAGAGAAACAACACACAATGTTGTCCACACGTGGTTGAAATCATGTCCTGTACTTGTTTTAAAACTGTATTCCACATTCTTACAGGTTTGCAGAAAGGCACTGATTGACTTGGGAAAATATGTAAAATCTTTGGGGTTTCCAAAACTGTCATAAAACCTTCCAATGCCATCGTCTGTATGTTAATAGCCAGCCAGTGCTCCCAGGGGTGATTGCTCGGGTGTGTATTAACAATCATCATTGATGCAACATCTCGGACTAGTCCACTGGGTAGTTTGTTGCATGCCAGCACACCATAGAAATTAGTACTTGATGAAAATTGGTTCACCACACCGGTCAACTCTGTGGGATTCGTTTCCACACCGTTTTCCTAATAGTAGTAAACCATGACTTGTCGCCGGTTTGACACTTAGATAATGGAGTCAAAAAATGTAATGAACAACCAAATAAATTGTGTGGGGCAGTGGTTGTCTGAACCTCATCTCAAGTCGTACATTCTCTGACTTGATCATGGATAGGTGCTGACCACATTCATCATCTGGCATGCAGTTGAATGCATAAAGAGCATAGCCGTGTAAGAAGTCAGACCTGTTAATAGCCAAGGCTTGGTCCTTCAGGTGTTTTCCTGAAGCTAAGGCCAATTGGTAAAATTCACGCACTGCTGACCCTGTTGTGTTGGTTGGAATGGTTTGCTAGGAAATTGCTGACCGTCTACATATATAGCCATAAACTCCAAATTATAATGTTTGAAATTAAATAGATTTCTTGTGTAAATTCCTGTAAAACTGTCATTGTCCACCAATCCAAAGACAATACATTTTGGCAGAGGTCCTAAAAATAGGTTTTCCTGGTTGCAAACACGACCTCTCCGCCGGTAAACTAAATGTCTTCATACACACTCTTTCAACTTGTCTTTACCGTGGACCATCTTAACCTTGTCAATGCCGTTTAACATGAGTTTCTCTTGAAATTGTTATGAATAGGGCCAATCATTTCAAGTGTTGTACAATCCGCTGAATAGGCAGCCGCTGAATAGGCAGCACCAGACATATGGTGTAGGAGTGCCATCTTTCTAAAATATATTCTTAATCAACTTTGCGGGGTTCCATTTGAGTGTCCTACGAGCTGTATGCCTTCTTTTAACCCTGGCTCTTGTTTTTGTCTAATTCTTGATTTTTTTTACTCTTTGGTAGGCTCCTCCTACCAGGTGGTCTCTTTCTAACACCTCGAGTCATAACCATCAAGCCTGATCCGTCCTGTTTTGTTTGTCGTGACATAACACTGCTGACAACATCGCCAACTACATTCCTCGCTGCATTTTTCAGATATTGCATTTTTCAGATATTGGTATTGCCATCTCGAAAAACCCTCGGAAAAGGCCCCTCAGACCAGCCCAATACATTGCAGCACCACCATGATACCCCGGTAAACCGTTACCGGCCTGTGTTGTGTAGTATTCAACATAACTTTGAGGATCATTGCAGAGTTTCTGAGGTGGCATCTTATAATCTAAAATATTGTTTGAAGGGTTTGAAGTGTAATTTTGCAATCACCTTCCCCACTACGATTTTACTTATACCGATCTCATCAAACTAACTCTTACTAAGAGGTACGTAGAGTGGCTTGTCGTACGTCACTGTTAAACCTTGTTATTTTTCCCTGCAATATGTACAGTTATAAACAACAGGAGATGACTGTCACCAACTCGTTGATAATGAATTATATCTATGTAGATGTGTTAAACCCTGCCAGAATATCTGTGGGGAATGTTTCCGTACCATGGGGCGTACCACCGATCGCCTGGTTTTAAGCATAATATCTGTTCCAGGTTTGCACTAAATTTCAAACTAAAATGGGGCTGGCCTTTTAGAAACATTACATTTTTTTATTCATCATACCCCGCCCATACACCATGTGATTTTATATAACTGTTGATCTCTGCCACTAGTTTTCCTATCCCATTGTAATAACCGTTGTTGAGTTCATACTTCCAAGTTTTGTTGTGTTTCGAGTCATGTCATTCAAATGCGTTTTCACCCCATGTAAAGGTCTTCCACGTATGCAGGTACTGGAATTCTATCAAAGATACTTCTCAATCATCTTTCAAACCTTACCTTTGGCAAATTTTGTGGTATAGCTCAAACTCAAATTGTTTGGATAGAGATGTCTCGACAAGTTAATAGGCTGCCTTATGTAGAAACCACTGTCACATGAAAATCCAGTTTCTAGGTCAAGCACTTGTTCCGATGCTATCCAGCAGTTTAATTTCTCAGGCCAACCAAGCCATTTCACAAGACTAATTTTCTTCCTTTTCTGTACTTTCTCATCTTTTTCATAGCCTTTTGTAAACGCTCCTCTCAACTTTGAGAGTCTCACAGTATCCCCAACCCGGAACTTGTAAGTTTGATTACCATTACTCATTATTTTTGTACTATACAGGTTCTTGAGAACTAGTCTAAAATGTTCTTCACAAACGTTAGCAGCCTTCATCTTAATAGACCAATGATAGCTGTGGTTGTAACCATTAACTAAATCTTGAATAACCTCAACATAGATGAGTGATGAGTGTTGGCAGCTGTGAGAAACCTCCACATTCGTGATTTGTTTTATTAAATCTCTCAATGATACTCGCTTTGACATCATTTCCTATAGCAAAATGTTTTATGTTGTACTTCTTCATCAACATTTCAAAATGTGTATTAAAAAACTCCTCTCCTTGTCCGTTTGGACCTTTTGTGGTGTTCTTCCTTCTTATAATATCTTCAAATTCTCGCTTTACCTCAATAGCACTTTTATTTCTCAGCACACGGATCCCTGCGTATTTACTTAATACATCCATGCATGTTAACATAAATGTAATGTTAACTTTTTCCACACTATAAGCACACGTCAACTAAATCCAGCTGAAATTGTGAATTTATATCATGAACAATAACTCTATTTCTTTGAAAATGTATAGCTACAGGCCTGTGTAGCTTGTATACAGACATGCTCAAATTTGTTGGTACCCCTACAGCTCATTGAAATAATGCTTCATTCCTCCTGAAAAGTGATGAAATTGAAAGCTATTTTATCATTTATACTTGCATGCTTTTGGTATGTCATAGAATAAAGCAAAGCTGTGAAAAGAAATTAATTATTGCTTATTCTACAAAGATATTCTAAAATGGCCCGGACACATTTGTTGGTACCCCTTAGAAAAGATAATAAATAACTTGATCATAGTTATATATCATACTAATTAGTTTCTTTAATTAGTATCACACATGTCTCCAATCTTGTAATCAGTCATTCAGCCTATTTAAATGGAGAAAAGTTGTCACTGTGCTGTTTGGTAACATTGTGTGCACCACACTGAACATGGAACAGAGAAAGCAAAGGAGAGTGTTGTCTGAGGAGATCAGGGGAGAAAATAATAGACAAGCATGGTAAAGGTAAAGGCTACAAGATCATCTCCAAGCAGCTTGATGTCCCTGTGATAACAGTTGCAAATATTATTAAGAAGTTTAAGGTCCATGGAACTGTAGCCAACCTCCCTGGGCGCAGCCAAGGAAGGCGTTCCTGAGGCATCCGAAACAGATGCCCAAGCCACCTCAGCTGACCCCTCTCGATATGGAGGAGCAGCGGCTCTACTCTGAGCTCCTCCCGGGTGATCGAGCTTCTCACCCTATCTCTAAGGGATCGCCCAGCCATGGAGAAAGCTAATTTCGGCCGCCTGTATCTGGGATCTTGTCCTTTTGGTCATGACCCAAAGCTCATGACCATAGGTGAGAGTAGGAACGTAGATTGAACGGTAAATCGAGAGTTTCGCCTTGCGGCTCAGCTCTTTCTTCACCACGACAGACCAATACATTGACCGCATTACTGTAGAAGCTGCTCCAATCCGTCTGTCAATCTCCCGTTCCATCCTTCCCTCACTCGTGAACAAGACCCCTAAATACTTAAACTCCTCCACTTGAGGCAGGGACTCTCCACCAACCTGAAGTGGGCAAGCCACCCTTTTCCGACTGAGGACAATGGCCTCGGATTTGGAGGTACTGATTCTCATCCCCACCGCTTCACACTCGGCTGCAAACCGTCCCAGTGCATGCTGAAGGTCCTGGCTTGAAGGGGCCAACATGACAACATCATCCGCAAAAAGCAGAGACGAAATCGTGTGGTCACCACACCTGACACCCTCCGGCCCCTGGCTGCGCCTAGAAATTCTGTCCATAAAAATTATGAACAGAACCGGCGACAAAGGGCAGCCCTGCCGGAGTCCAACATGCACTGGGAAACAAGTCTGACTTACTGCCGGCAATGCGGACCAAGCTCCTGCTTCGGTCGTACAGAGACCTGACAGCCCTTAGCAAAGGACACAGGACCCCATATTCCCGAAGCACTCTCCACAGGATGCCGCAAGGGACACAGTCGAATGCCTTCTCCAAATCCACAAAACACATTGGTTGGGCAAACTCCCATGAACGGTTGAATAGGCAGCACCAGACTGACGGTTTGCCAGAATCTCTTCGAGGCCAGCCGATCATGGGTGCAGGTCATGTCGCAGTCGCAGGTCATGGGTGCCAATTACTTTTGTCAGTTTCAAGTTATTTCAGGGAAAATTGTGCATTCTTCATTTTTTGTGGAGGGGTACCAACAAATTTGAGCATGTCTGTATATCCTGGGTGAGTAGCCAGTAATCTGCCTCACAATTTTTGAGGATCTCCCCGGTCTTTTCATTCCCTCTCTACCCACATAAGCACCAAGGTTTGCTGGGTCGTATTAAATACTTTTCATACCTTTTCTGAATTCGTAGAGCATTCGGGCAATAATGAGAAGAAATACATGTTTAACATTGTATTATTTGAGTTTCCGAAATTACACATCATCCAAGAAATTCAGAAAAGTTACACAAACATTAAAATTTCTGCTGATTACAAAATCTGTAAACAATTTAGAAATACAATCTTTAGCTACAGCATCATTACTCAACAATTTTATTACACAAACATCTGTTACATACGTAAACAAAAAGGTGCCCAATTTTAATGTCTTTGTTGTCAACATTTGAAAATGTTAGAAGTATATACATTAAGTTGTTTAGAGCCGTTGATTCAACACTGTCTGACAACAATTGCCACCAATCATCACGTGTGTTCCTGACCGTTTCCATATGGTTGCTCAGATTATTAAAACGCTTTAAACTGACATGGTCTCGGTTATTAAAATGTCTACAACAATCAACACTACTCTTGACAGCTTTGTGCATCTACTGTTTAATCGCTAAACCCACATAGGATTTGTTTATATACATGTAAACACGACAATTGAAGTTACCTATCTTTAGACAACAGACTCTTTGCTTTTGTCGCACCAAGAAGCCACTGCGTCCCATACAGCATCTTCATTAAATGTATCCATGTATTCATCCCTGTTCTCACTCATTCTCTGTGTGATGTTTGGTTCCAACTTGAGCTCATGCAGAAAGTTCTCAGCGGCCACATGAACATCGGTCATTGATGCATGAAACCCCAATGCGTTCAAAGCCTTGACCAACACGTTTCAGTCACAGTGTTAAAACTGTCTCCACGACGTCATCATAATGGGTCTCAAAAAATAATCAGGCGGATCGAGACAAGAATGTCTTCTCTGGCTCGGGTGGTCCACTTCACATCCGATGCATGCTTTGTGGAGAACAGCCCCAACAACGTTTTCCAGAATCATACCCAAAGATGCTTTGATGATCTTTAAAACTTGTGGTGCAAGGCATTTGTCCATTTTGTGATAACTCATCATTTGAAAGGTATCACAGATTATGAGGTCCTAGCTGATCACCAAACCGGACAAGCCAATTGTAGTTTCATGTTGTCTATGCCTGTGGAATCGAGTTGTCGCGGTCTGGGGTACCGTAGAAGTCTACAGCGTTGTCAGTAATGGTGTCACACAGCCAGGCCTCAGCCTTGTGGAGTTCAATCTCCAGTTGGTTATATTCTTGAGACATGTTTTGTAAATGATTCCAACTGCTTGATAGTCACAGGCAGTATGTCTGTTTTTATGCTGTGTTGAGGATTGTGTCAGCTTAAACTGGTGCAGTGACCCAGAAAAAAACATGATTTTGGCTGAGATCAAGAGAGTAGAGACCATATCTGCAAACACCATATCAGCCAGGGTCAGTATTATATTAACCCAGTCCATTCTAATTAGGCACTGAAAGTCACACTTTCATAAATAATGTCTGGTCTCCGATTATTCATGCAGTTTGTCTTCATACAAAACCTATACTGTGCACCTTGTTTTTTTGGATTGTGGTTTTGTGCAAACCTGGAAAGCCTTTACATCAAATCTTTGTCATCCACAGAACCATACTGTTGAACGTACACATATTGATAGGATAGCATCTCGCAGTTGATGGAGATTTGTGGGATGCACATCCAGGGCACGAAGCTCCCGTTCCACCAAATCCCAAAGATGCTCTATTGGGTTGAGATCTGGTGACTGTGGGGGCCATTTCAGTACAGTGAACTGATTGTCATGTTCAAGAAACCAATTTGAAATGATTCGAGCTTTGTGACATGGTGCATTATCCTGCTGGAAGTAGCCATGGGTACATGGTGGTCATAAAGGGATGGACATGGTCAGAAACAATGCTCAGGTAGGCCGTAACATTTAAACAATGCCCAATTGGCACTAAGGGGCCTAAAGTATGCCAAGAAAACATCCCCCACATCATTACACCACCACCAGCATGCACAGTGGTAACAAGGCATGATGGATCCATGTTCTCATTCTGTTTACGCCAAATTCTGACTCTACCATCTGAATGTCTCAACAGAAATCGAGACTCATCAGACCAGGCAACATTCTTCCAGTCTTCAACTGTCCAATTTTGGTGAGCTCGTGCAAATTGTAGCCTCTTTTTCCTATTTGTAGTGGATATGAGTGGTACCCAGTGGGGTCTTCTGCAGTTGTAGCCCATCCGCCTCAAGGTTGTGCGTGTTGTGGCTTCACCAATGCTTTGCTGCATACCACGGTTGTAACGAGTGGAGTGAGTAAAAGTTGCTCTTCTATCAGCTTGAATCAGTCGGCCCATTCTCCTCTGACCTCTAGCATCAACAAGGCATTTTCACCCACAGGACTGCCGCATACTGGATGTTTTTCCCTTTTCACACCATTCTTTGTAAACCCTAGAAATGGTTGTGCGTGAAAATCCCAGTAACTGAGCAGATTGTGAAATACTCAGACCGGCCCGTCTGGCACCAACAACCATGCCACGCTCAACATTGCTTAAATCACCTTTCTTTCCCATTCTGACATTCAGTTTGGAGTTCAGGAGATTGTCTTGACCAGGAGCACACCCCTAAATGCATTGAAGCAACTGCCATGTGATTGGTTGATTAGATAATTGCATTAATGAGAAATTGAACAGGTGTTCCTAATAATCCTTTAGGTAAGTGTATTTACGATGGGACCAAAATAGTAAAGCCACATATAGGGGATCCAATACCACATGGACAAAGACATGGTTAACTAACAAAATGAATACCAGCAAGCCGTATAATCACTCACTGGCAACCTACCTCTTAGTCTCATGGGTTTACCCATTTGAGACAGATCTCGCAGGTGGTAACTTTGGTTATATGATATCATTAGGAGAATTGGGACAAGACAACCCCGATAAAAATAGGCATACGGCTATGTTAAATCTAAACCACTTGCTGGATCGGTATTGGCAACAGGGTTACCTATATTGATAGTCCCATACCATTACCCAATATTGGGTTTAACCACGGATGATAGGGTTACACTAATGAATGGCCATCGCATAACTACTTATTATGATTTAATTGACATTGAATTGTGCAAAGACTGGAGGTAAAATCATATATGGTCTAGTTAAATGGGATGGAATGACTCATCCACAAGTTAGCCAGGCACAGGTACCCCTTATAGACTGGGAGAGACACTACCCAGCCTTATGAAGATTATGAACTCTTTATGAGGACCATAGTGAATGGTGTAGTAAACAGGACCACCATGCAAATAATGTCGGGGAGGTCCCTTAAATGGGGATACCATATTGTGGAGTTGTAGGCACGTTCAGCTTAACTGCACATGCAGGTATGGTATTTGGGACATCCTTAAGGGCAGTAGAAGTGGCTGCAAAGACACATGTAGAAAAGGGATTAAATGTGGCCGGTACATGGGTTACAGGGCAGTGGAACAGGTTCATTGGTGTTCTAACAGTGGTGGCTCGTTATGCTCTGTATGCCCTTTTAGGATTGATGGAAGTGTTGATGTAATTATTCTTACAGTACTGTACAGTTAGGGCTTGTATGACTGCAGGCTGCTATAAGGTGTGGCGGTTAAAGGAGAGGGTAAAGCATAATACTGACAGTGGAGCCTGGCTGATGGAAACTAGAGGATAAACTCGTAACACTGAAAACCCATCTGGGCAGGACCCTCGGGCGGTAGGCCTCGGGTAGGTTCCTCCTGAAGGCTGTGCTTTTTTCCCGACAGGTGGGCTGTGCTTCATGCCATCAAGGACCAGGGCATTCAGTTTCACCTTCAGGACAAAGGATGGTATTCTCATAGATTATGCTTGACCTGCTAATAATCAGGTCCGCCTAGAAATCATGCAAGGGTCGCTACAGTCACTAGATGGTGTAACTGGTTGCCGTTGGTTGACAGTAAATCTGCTGTGCAGACAGGTACATTGGTCCTGTTGGATTGGGTGCATACTGTCCCCATCCCGGTGGAGAAGATAATTTGAAATCAGAAATGGGTTTGGATCGTTCGGAAACCCTCAGCTCAAGAGGATGGTGTTGAGAAAAAGGGCAGAGTACAGGAGGTGAGCCAAGGGTTTTGGGAGCAGCAGCCGAGGACGGATCATCAATCTACACCAGGACCTGAGACGGAAGATGTACATCTACGCCCCTCCCCCTTGGTGTTAATCTACACCAGGACCTGAGACGGATGATGTACAACGACCCCCCTCACCCTTGGTGTTTGCCTATGAACCGAATGAAGACCCCAGTAAAACAGAAAAATTTTAACAGCTCTGTGAAGAAATGGGGAGGGCCTACATAGAACCCAAATAAGGACTATGGGAGGGGTGGTAATGTCTGGGGTCATGTGATAATGATAAACCAATCATTGAACAATGTTGTATAAGATGTACAAACCCAATTCCAAAAAAGTTGGGACACTGTACAATTGTGAATAAAAACAGAATGCAATGATTTCAAATTTCAATATTTTATTCAGAATACAACATAGATGACATATAAAATGTTTAAACTGAGAAAATTTATCACTTTAAGGGAAAAATAAGTTGATTTAAAATTTCATGGCATCAACACATCTCAAAAAAGTTGGGACAAGGCCATGTTTACCACTGTGTAGCATCCCCTCTTCTTTTTATAACAGACTGCAAACGTCTGGGGACTGAGGAGACAAGTTGCTCAAGTTTATGAATAGGAATGTTGTCCCAATCTTGTCTAATACAGGCTTCTAGTTGCTCAACTGTCTTAGGTCTTCTTTGTCGCACCTTCCTCCTTATGATGCACCAAATGTTTTCTATGGGTGAAAGATCTGGACTGCAGGCTGGCCATTTCAGTACCCGGATCCTTCTTCTATGGAGCTATGACATTGTAATTGATGCAGTATGTGGTCTGGCATTGTCATGTTGGAAAATGCAAGGTGTTCCCTGAAAGAGACGACGTCTGGATGGGAGCATAAGTTGTTCTAGAACTTGGATATAACTGTCAGCATTGATGGTGCCTTTCCAGATGTGTAGGCTGCACATGCCACACGCACTCATGCAACCCCATACCATCGGAGATGCAGGCTTCTGTACTGAGCGCTGATAACAACTTGGGTTGTCCTTGTCCTCTTTAGTCCGGATGAAATGGCGTCCCAGTTTTCCAAAATGAACTTCAAATTTTGATTCGTCTGACCACAGAACACTTTTCCACACAGTCCATTTTAAATGATCCTTGGCCCAGAGAAAACGCCTGCGCTTCTGGATCCTGTTTAGCTTCTTTTTTGACCTATAGAGTTTTAGCCGGCAACGGCGAATGGCACGGTGGATTGTGTTCACCGACAATGTTTTCTGGAAGTATTCCTGAGCCCATGTTGTGATTTCCATTACAGTATCATTCCTGTATGTGATGCAGTGCCGACTGAGGGCCCGAAGATCACGGGCGTCCAGTATGGTTTTCCGACCTTGACCCTTACGCACAGAGATTGTTCCAGATTCTCTGAATTTTTGGATGATATTATGTACTGTAGATGATGATAACTTCAAACTCTTTTCAATTTTTCTCTGAGAAACTCCTTTCTGATATTCCTCCACAATTTTTCGCTGCAGCATTGGGGGAATTGGTGATCCTCTGCCCATCTTGACTTCTAAGAGACACTGCCACTCTGAGAGGCTCTTTTTATACCCAATCATGTTGCCAATTGACATTATAAGTTGCAAATTGGTCCTTCAGCTGTTCCTTATCTGTACAGTTAACTTTTCCGGCCGCTTATTGCTACCTGTTGTTGTGGAAATTTCTTTAATAGAACTATTTGGATTTTAGAAATTGCCATCACACTGTCCCAACTGTTTTGGAATGTGTAGCTCTCATGAAATCCAAAATGAGCCAATATTTGGCATGACATTACAAAATGTTTCACTTTCAACATTCGATATGTTATCCATATTCTATTGTGAATTAAATATAAGTTTATGAGATTTGTAAATTATTCAATTCCTTTTTTACTCACAAATTGCACAGTGTCCCAACTTTTTTGGAATCGGGTTTGTATATCTTTCATACACAAAGGGAGGGAACTGAAATATGATATTATGGTAAACCAATCATTTTACATTTATGTAAAATGTGTACCTCCCTCATGAACCTCATGAATAAAAAAACTTTATAAAAGGGCCTGGAGGGTTTGATAAGGGGCTCGATAAGAATTGATCTGACTCTTGGTTATTGGACCCTCCCGGAACCCGGTGCTGTCTGTACTAGCGATTGACTAAATAAAGGTAGGAACTTTTAAGAGCTCTGTCTCCCTCTTGGTCTCTGTGTGTAGGTGTGATTGTCACAGTCCAGCCCAGAGTTAGTAGTCAGTGAGATTCTGCATATTCCATAAATCAAAACTTAGACTTAGAGACGATAGCAGTTCCCCGTCCAGGTCCCTTGCAGGGTGAGAGTGTGTTTGGTACTGGTTTGCTCTAAGGTTGGGTGAAAAATACATGAATTCCTTGAGGTCTGAGTTTACTAAAAAGTAAGTATATTATAGTTTTGATAGTATATGGTAGGGCAAAAAAGAAGTGGGTTGACCCAGGATTAGTTCCCAAGAAGGAATACAAACCTTGTGTCCCCGCCATAAAAAGATCTGACCTCTGACCCATTCTGAGTGGAGAACGCACAGACAGACAGAAGATCAGCATTAGTTAGATAATATTTTTAGAAGGGTTTAATAAGGTAAGTATATTTGATAGAATATTGTAGGGCAAAAGAAGTGGGTTGATCAGGGATTCGTTCCCGAGAAGGAATACGAAACCTGAATCCAATCCCCACCATAAAAAAATGATCTGATCTCTGACCCCTTCTGAGCGGAGAACTCACAGACAGACAGATCAGCATTAGTTAGATATGTTGGGCTTTATAGATGGGAAATACCCACACCTTGGAGAAAACCAGAAAATAATTTAAACTGACCATATGGGGACCTAAAGGCTCTCAGTGAACCAGTTCTAAATAAGCACAACTATAAATATTGTTGCGTGTTAGGAACCGCCGGGTGGCAACATAAAAAGTTCCTCCCTCGGAAGATTGATCGATAGGACCGTTCCAGACTTAGGCCGCGTGTCATAAGCCAGGGTGGAAGTTAACTGACCTTGCAATGGGTCAAGATACGCCTTAAGCTACATTCCAGTGCCTGGTAAACTGAGTTCGGTGTAATCCCTCCAAAGACGTAAAATCCAAATAAAAAGATCCTAGGGCAAGTGTGGAATAACCAAAGACGCTTGGCGCCGTTACTCGATTAAAACTGAGGTCTGATAAATAACAAGGGGTAAGTTGATCGGGTGATCCCAGAGGTAAAGGCTGTGAAACTAGCTAACGTCGATAGCATTTATCGTTAATGTTAGCCTTTGTTTTGACTGTGCTAGTCCGTTTAAAAAAAAATTTAATAATCAAAGCAACATTGCATTCTACTGAATATTTGCTTATAGTAGCAAGTCATTGTACAAATTAAAACACTGGATTAATTAGCTACTGAGCATAGATTAGCTACTGAGGCTGGAATTCATATCATCAAATCTAAAATGCACATTAAAAAAGCTAAACAGTCAGTTATAATGTTCATGTCACCAGAATAATTTTACATGGAGTGACTAGCCAGATTTAATAAAAGCCACTAGCTGCTAACTAATGAGGCAATATGAATTCCATGTACAGTATAGTGTTTGGCATTGGGGGTTAAAGAGGGGCAATATATTGTTTTGCTAGATGTTGCACAGTGCCCCATGATTGCAAATTATATTTGTAATTTTATATACTCTCCTGAGTATTTTGTACAATACATTCAGAGCGGTACTGAGGAGTTTTTCGGCAAAAAGTATCCCATGTACATTACAGTGGGGGGATGGAAAATAAGGCCTTTACACACTGCATTGTTCTAGGCTAAGTCTGGTTCCAGGTTACTTTAGCCTGTGTTTACACAACAGTTTGTCAACCCTGGCCTAAGGATTCACACTTGTGTTCCTAAGCCCTGGGCTAACGGACAATTACAACACAATGCCATTTTAAATTATATTACAAGCCGCAAATGTTGCGTTCTGTCTGACATGCGAATAAATTTACTGTAGCTTACATCACTGACACATGATCAATGTTACGCTACCTCGATTCAATTAACGACTTCATGACATCGACTGATCCAGATTCCCACCCTGTCGGTATTTATTAGAACAACTTTGTCATAACTATGCAAAGAAAGAGAAAAACGTTAGTCAACCTTAATTCTTTCGACATATTTGCTGGATACATCCAAAGCAAGCTGCAATAATTACTTCGCTAAGATAGAGCAGGTATAATGAAACGACAAAACTTTGCAGACTGAAAGGACAAAAACAGATGAAGCTGATGGTAACGGTGCATGTCACAAGTGTATGTAAATTAAGTGAAAGGGCAGCTTTTGTGATTGGACAATAAATGTTCTATGGTTTGTTGTTGACCCTGTTTCACACTGGTTATTTTGTCACAATTTTTCTGGAGCTAGCCCTGAAAAGTCAGTGCTAACACTGCTCCAGAGCATGGCCAGCTAGCCCTAGGCTGAGGGTGGTGCTTTCCCACTTCAAAATATGCAAGTGTGAACACTTGCTTAGCCCTGGGCTTAGGAGGCCCTTAGCACAGGGCTTAGGATGCTGTTAGCCCTAGGCTAATTTGCAGTGTAAACATATCTAGTGTGGTTGGATGTATTGCACAATCAATCTCCAAAGCAAATGAGCACAAGCAAATAAAAAAAATAACATCAAAATATATATATTAGAACGTTCCCTACATTAGCTTATATAAGCTCTAACCATTTCTTCTGTGCTCCCCCTTATAATAGACGTTAACCTATGTAGTTTTATTGAAATTTTGTTTAATTTATCATTTCCCCAACATAATTTATCCTTTGAAAATGTAGCCTACACAACACAAATTACAGACACACCACAGACCTTTATTTTGAAGGCAATATATGAAAATCGGAAGTCTTACTGTTGCTGACTAATCTCTAATGTAGTGTTACTGTTGAATAAATAATAGGCCTGCAAGTATAGAGCGTTATAGTTTGGTTTAATGTGTGCAATTTGTTTAATGCCAACTCCTTTACATGAACGGTACATAATCGGTTGCATGGATATCGTGGAGGTAGTAAGAACTGGCCACAATCAATGACATGCTGATACTTAATCACAGAATTTGCAAACTCCTCTTCAATTTCGCAGTTTGAAATTGAACCTAAAAATCTTCTAACTAGAATCGATATCGGTACACCCCTATATCTGCATGTCAGTGTATTTTCTAAGCCCATATAGCGTAATTTAATTGACAAAGTAATCACCCCCTCTTGTAAGTCATTAGCCGCAGCACACTTTTTATACATGGCAGCTACATTTATCTACTACCTTGCTGGTTAAAACAAACTATTAGTTGGTTACAGTCCTAACCTGCATACCAGTCAAGTTCAGTTCAGTAACCAAAACAAACGTGTTGGACGGGCATTTGATTTCCAAAGTGGGGCATAAAGTGGGGCCGAAGAGAGGGCGTGCACTGTGATCTGCTGTATCTGCTTGTGTTGCCTTTTTCTTCCAGCAGAGATGCTATTGTACCCCTTTTATTCTTGTACTGATTATTTTATTTATTTTAATATTGTTCAATCTTAGTGAACAGAATTCTGGTCAACATTGGTAATTTATGAATAAAATAGACTGACTATTGCACTATTGCTTGTGTAAAGAACCTTTGTGTAGACATGTACAGTAAACACATCTCGCCATTGCTTACCATAATATTTTCCCAAACGAATGGCCATTTTCCACTGCATGGTACCGGCTTCAACTACTCGCCTATAGCCTTGACTTTAATGCTTCATGGGGGACAGTTCATTACTGTGTTTAAACACCGCCGTGTCCATAGATGGCGTTATATTAAATGTAAATTGCACATGTGTAAGGCAAGACAATCGCCATTTGGAATGCCACGCTGTAGTACCGTGATCATTCATTTTAGTGAGTTGGAACTCTTGTTCAAAGTGTGTAAGGTATAAGCTATATGCTCTGAACTGGACAATACAACATGTGGATTATGACATTGTTTTACTACAATTTGATGAATTCCCGAAACAAATGAAGATCAAGAATTTCTTGGACATCAGACCGAAAATTGTTGAACGCAGAGTCACCTACATAGCTATGGTGAGTTCTGTTCTGCACTATCATAAATAACTAGCGTTAAGTGTTAAGTGGAGGCTGTCCCAGGTGTCAAGCTAATAAGCTCATCAAGAATACAAGTGAATTTGAAAACATAATAACAATTTGAAACTTGGAACGAAAATATGTTTTGCAGGATAAATGATTACAAAACAACTTTTCCTAGACACGTGAGAGACAGAGGAGCGAAAATCATTCCAGCGTGAGAGCCTGCCACCCTAATGACGCACATCTACACCACAACACCCTGTGGATTGCAGCCCTGGAGGTATGTGAATTACATGATCTCGTAATTGCTGCAATGTTTACTTGGTTTCACCATATTTACAGAGATGGGAAGTAACGAAGTACAAATACTTCATCAACTTTTATGTTTATTTTTAGGATGGAGCAAGCACAGTACTCCAAGGCACCAGAGAGGTACTCCACATACGCCATGTAGAGGATTGCTACATAGGTAAGTGTGGGTTCATTCACTTAACCCAGATGCTTAACTTGTTATTAAAGCATGCTGCTTCCAATTTTATTTGTCAATTTATTTTGATGATGAAAATTTTTTGAGTTCCGTGACGTCGTCCGGTATGGCGCAGCTGGGGCCCCACCCTGGAGCCAGGCCCGGGGTTGGGGCTCGCACGCGTGCGCCTGGTGGCCGGGCCTTTCCCCATGGGGCCCGGCCGTGCATAGCCCGAAGGAGCGACGTGGGGCCGCCTTCCTGTGGGCTCACCACCCACAGGAGGGACCATAAGGGGTCGGTACGGAGAGGATCGAGCGGCAGTCGAAGGCAGGGGCCTAGACAACCCGATCCCTGGACACGGAAACTAGCTCTAGGGACGTGGAACGTCACCTCGCTGGCGGGGAAGGAGCCTGAGATCGTGCGTGAGGTTGAGAGGTTCCGACTAGAGGTAGTCGGGATCACCTCTACGCACGGCTTGGGCTCTGGAACCACACTCCTTGAGAGAGGATGGACTCTTCACCACTATGGAGTTGCCCATAGTGAGAGGCGGCGGGCTGGTGTGGGTTTGCTTATAGCTCCCCAGCTCTGCCGCCATGTGTTGGAGTTTACCCCGGTGAACGAGAGGGTTGTTTCCCTGCGCCTACGGGTCGGGGATAGGTCTCTCACTGTTTGTGCCTACGGGCCGAACGGCAGTGCAGAGTACCCAACCTTCTTGGAGTCTCTGGGAGGGGTGCTGGAAAGTGCTCCGACTGGGGACTCTATCGTTCTACTGGGGGACTTCAACGCCCACGTGGGCAACGACAGTGTCACCTGGAGGGGCGTGATTGGGAGGAACGGCCCCCTGATCTGAACCCGAGTGGTGTTCAGTTATTACTTCTGTGCTAGTCACAGTTTGTCCATAACGAACACCATGTTCAAGCATAAGGGTGTCCATCAGTGCACATGGCACCAGGACACCCTAGGCCGCAGGTCGATGATCGACTTTGTTGTCGTTTCATCTGACCTGCGGCCGTATGTCTTGGAAACTCGGGTGAAGAGAGGGGCGGAACTGTCAACCGATCACCACCTGGTGGTGAGTTGGATCCGATGGCGGGGGAGGAAGCTGGACAGACTTGGCAGGCCCAATCGTACTGCAAGGGTCTGCTGGGAACGTCTGGCCGAGTCTCCTGTCAGAGAGATCTTTAACTCCCACCTCCGGCAGAGCTTCGACTGGATCCCGAGGGAGGCTGGAGATATTGAGTCCGAGTGGACCATGTTCTCCACCACCATTGTCGAAGCGGCTGTTCGGAGTTGTGGCCGTAAGGTTCGGAGCGGTGGACACCGGAAGTAAGGGTTGCCGTCAAGCTGAAGAAGGAGTCCTATCAGACCTGGTTGGCTTGTGGGACTCCTGAGGCAGCTGACGGGTACCGACAGGCCAAGCAGACTGCAGCCCGGGTGGTTGTGGAGACAAAAACTCGGGCCTGGGAGGAGTTCGGTGAGGCCATGGAGAAGGACTATCGGCTGGCCTCGAAGAGATCCTGTCAAACCGTCTGGCACCTCAGGAGAGGGAAACAGTGCCCTACCAACGCTGTTTACAGTAGAGGTGGGCAGCTGTTGACCTCAACTGAGGATGTCGTCGGGCGGTGGAAGGAGTACTTCGAGGATCTCCTCAATCCTGCCGTCACGTCTTCCATTGAGGAAGCAGAGGATGAGAGCTCAGAGGTGGACTCGTCCATCACCCGGGCTGAAGTCACTGAGGTAGTCAAGAAACACCTCGGTGGCAAGGCACCGGGAGTGGATGAGATCCGCCCTGAGTACCTGAAGTCTCTGGATGTTGTGGGGCTGTCTTGGTTGACACGCCTGTGCAACATCGCGTGGCGGTCAGGGACAGTGCCTTTGGGATGGCAGACCGGGGTGGTGGTCCCTCTTTTTAAGAAGGGGGACCGGATGGTGTGTTCCAACTATATCACACTTCTCAGCCTCCCCGGGAAAGTCTATGGCAGGGTTCTGGAGAGGAGAATACGGCCGATAGTAGAACCTCGGATTCAGGAGGAACAGTGTGGTTTTCGTCCGGGCCGTGGAACACTGGACCAGCTCTATACCCTCTACAGGGTGTTGGAGGGTTCATGGGAGTTTGCCCAACCAATCCACATGTGTTTTGTGGATTTGGAGAAGGCATTCAACAGTGTCCCTAGCGGTATCCTGTGGAGAGTGCTTCGGGAATATGGGTCCTTTGCTAAGGGCTGTCAGGTCCCTGTACGACCGAAGCAGGAGCTTGGTCCACATTGCTGGCAGTAAGCCAGACTTGTTCCCAGTGCATGTTGGACTCCGGCAGGGCTGCCCTTTGTCGCCGGTTCTGTTCATAATTTTTATGGACAGAATTTCTAGGCGCAGCCAGGGGCCGGAGGGTGTCAGGTTTGGGGACCACACAATTTCGTCTCTGTTCTTTGCGGATTATGTTGTCGTGTTGGCCCCTTCAAATCAGGACCTTCAGCATGCACTGGGACGGTATGCAGCCGAGTGTGAAGCGGTGGGGATGAGAATCAGTACCTCACAATCCGAGGCCATGGTCCTCAGTCGGAAAAGGGTGGCTTGCCCAGCCGCTGCTCCTCCACATCGAGAGGGGTCAGCTGAGGTGGCTTGGGCATCTGTTTCGGATGCCTCCGGAACGCCTTCCTGGGAAGGTGTTTCGGTCCCGTCCCACCGGGAGTAGACCCTGGGGAAGACCTAGGACACGTTTGAGGGACTATGTCTCCCGGCTGGCCTGGGAACGCTTCAGTGTCCCCCCGGAAGAGCTGGAGGAAGTGTCTGGGGAGAGGGAAGTCTGGGCATCTCTGCTTAGACTGCTGCCCCCGCGACCCGGCCCCGGATGAAGCTGTATGTATGTATGTGTATGTAATTTATATTTAAGAGCAAGAAGGAGGAACTCGGAGTAGAGCCGCTGCTCCTTTGCATCGAAAGGAGCCAGTTGAGATGGTTCGGGCATCTGGTAAGGATGCCCCCAAGACGTCTCCCTAGGGAGGTGTTCAAGGCACGTCCAGCTTGGAGCAGACCTCGGGGTAGGCCCAGGACTAGGTGGAGGGATTATATTTCGACACTGGCCTGGGAATGCCTCTGGATCCCCCAGTCAGAGCTGGCAAATGTGGCTCGGGAAAGGGAAGTTTGGGGTCCCCTGCTGGACCTGCTGCCCCCTGCGACCCGATACCGGATAAGCGGATGAAGATGAGATTAATTAACTTTCTGTCTTTACTTTCAGAGCATTTGGAGAAAATCAAGTGGCTGACTGAAGAGAAGATCGGGCTGAGGGCACAGCTGGCTCAACAATCAGGTAAAAACAAGGCTATAGTTACGCTAGCATCTTGTCTTAATGAAAGTGCATTTGTCTGAACGTGTGCCCTTTACTAAAATGCAATATTGTACAGCCTTTCATGTATATGGCAGTTTTGTTTATTTCACTGTTAAGCTATTGACATTTCATTGTGCTTTTTAGCTTCTGAAAAACGTCTGACTGAAAAGAATGTCAAGCCGAGGGCACAGCTGGCTCTATAATCAGGTAAAAACAAGACTATAGTTGCGCTAGCATGTTGTCTTGAATGTCATGCAATTCTCAAAATCATGTCAGACCATTTAAGTACAATATCTGATTACTGTATTACAGGAGCCATAAGGAAGAATCCTTCCAACTGGGATGCCACTGACGAGGCGGTCCAGAACCAGGTCCCCAGGTACCAGAAAGGGGCAGCTGACCGTGCAGGTGGGAGATGTCGCGAATATGAATGACATCTCTAGCACAACCAATATTGCTGCTAAGCTGCATTACTGTATTTATTAATTTTTTAACTGCTGCTATGTACAGAGTTATATATGATTGCATTATCCTCTTAATATATTAATAGCTCTGTGAGAATGTTCTTGATTCTGACTGTAGTTGTAGTGTTATGCCACCATTCATAAGCTTATTGCACTGATGTATGTACGATATTCAATAACTATCGATTGCTGCTAGGTCATACTTATGTATATTACTGCCATTCTAGCCCTTGTTTATTTTGTATTGTACTATGTTTATTTTGTACTTTCAAATTCAAATACTGTACTTTTACTATCTGTTGCTGGACACGTTTTCTTGCACTTTTTGATTTGGTAACATTTTTATTCCAATTCATTTGCGCATGTTTGTTTTGTACGCTTGCTGTATAATGTTTTTTTTGTATGCATCTTGCACTATTTGAAATAAATTGTTTAGATTTTATTCAGTTCATTGTCATTTGTTATATGACTAAAATTATTATAAAGGATTATTATAAATAAAACCTAATATTGGGGCGTAAGGCATCCCGCTGGGTTTATTGCATAAAAGCGGCTAGCCGCTGTCGGGCCGCTGATCAGGGCATTATTAGAAGGCATTGTCATGACAGCAAGCCGGCCACCGGTGGCCGGCTTGCCAAACGCTTTGCAGAAACACTCAAAGGCCGCAGCGACAAAACGCTAGTGGGCCACTGGCGTGTTGCTTGCTGGGATTCAATGGAATGAAAACAAAAATGGCTGCGCACGTAAACCGTAATTAGCCAAACAAGTTCAACATAACTTTCAAAAAGGTGTTTTTCTCTGATCGTATTTGTCCATTACTAAATATGCAAGAATCGGAATTCATGATTTTTCAACATCTTTAGTGAAATTGTGAATAATCACGTAAATGAAGTCATTATTAACACACAAACAATTGTCTACTGCCCAGGGGCCTGTTGCACAAAACCAGGATAAGGGATTAAGCCGGGATATCCAAGTTATCCTGGATTAATTTAGCTTTGACTTGGTTGCACAAAAGCAGGCTGAATTAAACCCAGCCAAGTAACCATGGAGATTTATTTTTTGCAGCTAGCCTGCTCCAGAGCAGGCTAACAGCCAGGCTAAGATTAATCCTGGAGTCTTAAGTGTTAAATCAGCTGCCGCTCTGATCCGAAATAAACGTCTTTAACAGTCGTTCCGTTGTCTTCTGAATGTGTTCTGCTTTATTGTTATTAAAATGCATTACTTGTCACTATTGCTGTGACGAGTTCGATTTAAATCCTACTATTGCATTTACGTTGGTTTGAAATGGTTGATGAATTTGCAACGGGGATTTCAATGAAGTCAGTGATGAGGACAATATATAAAGTCCCATTCACCTGTGTTTCTCCCTGCACCATGGCATGCCCATTTCTGAATGACGTTTTGGATGAAGCGCTGATATTTAGACGTGCTTTCAAACGTGAGAGGGTGTTTCGGGACAGATCAGACCCTTTAGCTTTTTTTTATACGCCGTGGGAGATGCCGAAATTCTAAATAAAGGCACTATTTGCCGTGTCAGAAGTGTGGTTGGCACTGAAATCCTTGGCACACATCTTTATTACCTACGCTGGCCACAGAAGAATGTGCTTCATCAAAGAGGATTTCTACAAGATTGCAGGTAACATGAATTACAGATTACAAAAACTTGTTACATTACAACAGTCACAGGATATACTCAGACTATTTTGTGTTACAGCTTTCCCTAATGTCATTGGTGCGCTGGACTGCACACAGATCCGCATTAAACGTCTCTCAGGGGCCCACGAGGGAAATTATGTCAACAGAAAATCCTTCCATGGTATCAATGTTCAGGTAAAAATTATTTAGTTACTGTCAACTAGCTCAAATGTATTCTGTGCATGACATGTATACTGAATAGGAAACATTGCATTGTTTCAGATGATCTTGATGCTGCCTGTATCATTACCAATGTGGAGGCATAGTGGCCTGGGTCCGTCCATGACTCTTAAGTTTTTAGGTCCAGTACCATTTCCCAGCGACTATCACAAGGTAGGCCACACACATTTCACGGATAAACACAATTGCACTTATGTGTAGTTGTAATGATTACATTTTGTATTCTCAGGTGAATTCTCTGGCGTTCTGCTGGGAGACAAGGGTTATGCCTGTGAGACATACCTTCTCACTCCCCTTGCAGACCCTCAGACAGCAGCACAGCAAGGATACAATCTTGCCCATGCAAGAACAAGGGCCCGAACTGAGATGGCATTTGGCCTTTTCAAGTCACGATTTCAGTGTCTCCACCACCTGAGGGTCACCCCAGACAGGGCCTGTGACATTACTGTAGCCTGCACGGTCCTACACAATATTGCCTGTCTGAGAAAGGAAAGAGGTCCAGCAGTGGCACCGGAGATTGAGTGCGGGACAATGCAGCTATATTCCCAGATAACATTAATGGCAGGCTGGTCAGAGACCAATACATTATTTCAGATGAGTGATTTCATTGTCTTGTCCTTCTCTAATAAAGGATTGTTTGTGTTACTCCTTAATTAGGCCTAATGTTTTTCAATTTTCATCTCACCTCACTGAACCAATAACTTTGCATAGTGTAGTGTACATTCATCACACAGGGAACACCACAATGCTTCTTAAGCTTTTTATTTTAGTGCTGTGACTTGTCAGTTTGGAGCTTGGGAGAGAGAAAGAAAAACATGATTAATACATTGTTTTACAGATGTGCTTACAGTTTGGATTGAAGTCACTTCCTTTTTCTAGTTTCTGTATCTCCAGATCCAGTTTCCTCAGTGTTTTCTTCTTGATTTCTATACCAAGGTCCAGATCCTGGAGAGTCCTTTTACTTACAGCAATCTGTGCATCTGCCAGCTCTATTTGCTTGTTCAGATGTCGTGTATACAGACATCTTACAGTTTGTGAATTCTGTAAACCACCCATTGATTAGCACAGCAGGAATTGTGCATAATTCAGATTTCCATTAGCCCGTACTTACTATGTTGCCAGGCTGGCTGTCATACTGTACTGCGTCTGGATCCTGTTACATACAGATCCTTCCATCACAGGCTTTCCTTGGTTCAAATTAAGGGCCATTTCCTCAGCTGGGGTGAAGTCCCCCCCCCGTGCCAGAAAAATGAGTCTTCTTCTTAACAGCTAAAATCCATTTAGATAAAATGTGAGCAGGCATCTTGTAAGTAAGTTCTACATACCATTTGCACACTGTTAAGAATGAAGGCACTTACCAGCCTGCAAAATGTTTTTATATTTGATATTTACTTGTTGCCAGGTTCTTTTTTGCCCAGTCACATTTGTTCTGTATGAACATTAATTGTAGGAAGATATATTTAGAATTAGACATAGCTTCTAGAGATTTGTGCACATGGTTGTAAAACATATTCTCGCATGAGAGTTTGAAATTAAGCCTAGTCTTTAGGGTAAATTTCCCAAGGAACATTAATTCCCTCTGCTCACTTTTATGGCAAAAGTAGGCTAAATAATATAATGTTATTTATATTATGCTTTACATGTTAGGCTACTCAGACACTTACAGTACAACCAGCACATTTAGCACACAACAAAATACAGCACTGAAACCAACACATAAAACCAACATATTAAAAGCAATTAAAACAGTGTACAACTTTGATAGAAAGTAGATATTTTTAAATCCTTACGCATTCAGTCAGTCCGCCATTGTCTGCCAGGCTTTTTCTCTGTTTAATAACAGCCGCCGTATAAATTTTTCTGCATATTAGATGCTTTACCTCCTCATAACTATCCATAATTAGTTGCTGCTCCTCGGGTGAAAAATATGCTGCATGCGTCTTCTCCATCTCTGCATCAATAAATCTGTGATCGATATCTATTTAAGAAAGTCGGAATAAGTGCACGTCCACGGCTATCTACACCTGGCTTGACATAGCTTCATCATCTCATCCTGGCTCGGCAAACGTGCAACCGATTAAGCCGCGATGAGCGGATCACGCTAAGTCAAGCTGCGCTTTTTCAGTTATCCTGGATTTCTTCATTCTAATTTTGTGCAACAGGCCGAAGATAGCAATGAGTTGGTGGACCGGAAGCGGCCCTCCAGAGACAGTAGAAGCTCACCGCCAGCCGCTTTTTAAAAAGCGGCAGCCGCCTTCGTTCTGCGGCTGGCCTGTGGGCCAACCGCCGTTATAAAAAAGGCGGACCTTCCGCAGCAAACGCTATTTTCGAGCAATCTGCCGCTTTTATATATATACACACACTCACCTAAAGGATTATCAGGAACACCAGTTCAATTTCTCATTAATGCAATTATCTAATCAACCAATCACATGGCAGTTGCTTCAATGTATTTAGGGGTGTGCTCCTGGTCAAGACAATCTTCTGAACTCCAAACTGAATGTCAGAATGGGAAAGAAAGTTGATTTAAGCAATTTTGAGCGTGGCATGGTTGTTGGTGCCAGACGGGCCGGTCTGAGTATTTCACAATCTGCTCAGTTACTGGGATTTTCACGCACAACCATTTCTAGGGTTTACAAAGAATGGTGTGAAAAGGGAAAAACATCCAGTATGCGGCAGTCCTGCGGGCGAAAATGCCTTGTTGATGCTAGAGGTCAGAGGAGAATGGGCCGACTGATTCAAGCTGATAGAAGAGCAACTTTGACTGAAATAACCACTCGTTACAACCGAGGTATGCAGCAAAGCATTTGTGAAGCCACAACACGCACAACCTTGAGGCGGATGGGCTACAACAGCAGAAGACCCCACCGGGTACCACTCATATCCACTACAAATATTTGGCGTAAACAGAATGAAACCATGGATCCATCATGCCTTGTTACCACTGTGCAGGCTGGTGGTGGTGGTGTAATGGTGTGGGGGATATTTTCTTGGCACACTTTAGGCCCCTTAGTGCCAATTGGGCATCGTTTAAATGCCACGGCCTACCTGAGCATTGTTTCTGACCATGTCCATCCCTTTATGACCACCATGTACCCATCCTCTGATGGCTACTTCCAGCAGGATAATGCACCATGTCACAAAGCTCAAATCATTTCAAATTGGTTTCTTGAACATGACAATGAGTTCACTGTACTGAAATGGCCCCCACAGTCACCAGATCTAAACCCAGTAGAGCATCTTTGGGATGTGGTGGAACGGGAGCTTCGTGCCCTGGATGTGCATCCCACAAATCTCCATCAACTGCAAGATGCTATCCTATCAATATGGGCCAACATTTCTAAAGAATGCTTTCAGCACCTTGTTGAATCAATGGCACGTAGAATTAAGGCAGTTCTGAAGGCCAAAGGGGGTCAAACACAGTATTAGTATGGTGTTCCTAATAATCCTTTAGGTGAGTGTATATGCATTAAGTAAAATGAGCATTTTCATCCGATTGTGTTTGCTTGTGTCTCGTTTAAGACGGCAAATGGTATTAATTCTAACATTAAGCCATTAAAATGTTAATGAGCCATTTATATTTAATGTCCATACAGCGATTGGTTGAAAATACTGTAAATACTGTTGCACCAATCAATCAATATCAATCAGCTCCCTATGAAAAGCTGCTGGCATAGGAGAAAGCCATCCATGACTTGTCCACAGATAGTGCTCTCCAAACATACTTGTTTTTGGGTGATGTTCCCATTTATTTAGAATACAAGGAATACAATACAATATTTCCAATAAAAATATGATATAAATTGCTGAGCTACAATTTATTAGCTCACTTGTGCAAACAAACCCTCTACTGTACAAACTGTCTATGGCTAAAGAAGATATAGAGAACAGACCAATGTCAAATGAAGAGACCAAAATGGGTGTGACATTCCAATTGGAAAGCAGTCAATGGATAGATCACGACCTGTGGGTTATTTCACTCCGATGGACTCTGAAGTGTATGAAATAAGAATAATGTAACAGCAGATCCATCTTGGCTCCATCTTGAAAGTTTCTTATGGGAAAACCAATCTGGTCAACTATCCAGCTATAGCAACTCAGCTTGAAGTTATAAAAGTATACTAACATACTCTCACTACCCTTAATATTCCTAAAAACTAAAAGTTGAGAACTTTAATAGTAAGTTGTAAGCACAATAAAGACTGATAAGTTAAACTGGCCATACTGTCAACAGACTGGGTAGCCTAAATATCTGAACACATCATGTATATTTTACCATATATATTGTTAAACAGACAATACATTTGGAACTACCTTTTGTTTATAACAAATGCAGTGATAATTTACAAGCTACTGGTCTAGCACAGCTTTTTTTTTTTTAGCTTAGCAGGAACAGGCACAATTTTTGTTTGTGCAAGGGGTGGATCAGGCTTTTTGGTTAAGAGCATGCATTTCCTTTTTGACCTGTGCAGTTCTTAGTTTGGGTGGGTGACCGTATTGCCTTTTAGACAGGTGTGTATGTACGAGGGACAGCGAGTGCTTCGGGTGCAGGTGTACGAGGGACAGCGGGTGCTTCGGGTGTAGGTGCACGAGGGACTGTGTGTGTGTCAGGTGTAGATGCACAAGGGACAGCAGGTGCGTCAGGTGTAGGTGTACGTGGGAAAACAAGTGCAACAGGTGTAGGCTTGGGCTGTGCGGCACGTTGGTGGTTGCGTGTGTGCCTGTGCAGGTGACTGCTGGTACGGAAGGCGGCGTCGCATATATCACACCTGTAGGGTCTCTCGTCGGTGTGTATACGCTGGTGCACCTTCATGTTGTAGGATTGGGCGGTGGAGTAGTCGCAGCTCTCACACCGCAACTCTGCCACCTCCCCCCTGCGCTGGCGGACCACACATTTCTGGGGCTGACCATCCACCCTCTGTAACCTGGCACTGCAGTCTACATGCGTGATGTGGCGGTTGAGGTGGCTCTGGGTGCGGAAGCTAGCTCGACATTTTGGGCAAGCGTAGGGCCTCTCATCTGTGTGAGTCCTCTCATGCAGCTTCAGGTTATAAGAGTTGCTGCTTCTGTAGGAGCACTCTAGGCAGTAGTAGTCTTTGCGGACCACTGAATATTTGCCTGCTCTCCAGGTGTTCATCTTTACATCTTCCTCCCAATGTGGCATGGTCTTCATTGGGAACCTGACATGCCTTTTTGCGTCAGTGACCTGATCAGTTTTTTTTGTCACAGAATTTGCAATGAGGACATTTTCCCTGGAGACAATGTTATGGCTTAACTGAGCTGTCCGTTTGTCTTCATCCTTTTCTTCCTCCTCCTCGGTCATGGTAAACTCCATGGTGCTGGTGGAAGACATTGCTTCGTTGGATGAGGGACTTCTCTTTTCAAAGGTGGAGTCTTCATTCCCATCCTCATTCTCACTGGAAAACTGTAAATCACTGATGTCCCCTGATAAACACTGCTCTTCATCTCTTGAGGAGTCGGCCTCATCGTCCTCATAATCAAAGATGATGTTTACTGGTAGCATCAGTACCTTGGCTGAGAGACAAATGCAAGGAGATTTAATACTGGTTAATTCTGTATGAAAATAAAACTAATTGAAAATGTAATTTATTCCTTGAAACTCACGCTCTGGAAAACTGCCTTTCTCCTGTGGGCCAACGTCTCTGGATTTGTTCTGTTCCATCACTGTAATGAGTTGATGTTTTAGATTAATTGAAACTCAAATATCTCTTAGTCTAACTGGAGCATAGAAGCTATAAGTTTATTAGTAAACAATTTTTTTATGCGCACACCTGTCAGTGTCAAATGCCACTATCTGAATGTAAAAGATTCTAATTTGTCCCTACACTGTTGATAATATTCACTTTCAGCTTTGGAAGAATTGGAAGTGAAGGAGGTACAGGAAAATTCCAACATGGCAAGGTGGTTGAATAATACAGGATGCTATTGGAAAGATAAGATACAGCTCTTGAAAAGATCAAGAGACCAATGCACCTTTTTCTTTCCTTTCCCAAAAAGTTGTAAGACAATTGTAAGTTTTTTGAAGAAAGTGCAAAAGTTCCAAACCTTTGGCCAAAGCTTGAGGTTTACAGTCACATGGATGGTTGCAGTGGAATTAATTCAACCTATTTATGCATACATCAATATCACAATAACAAAATGGACACAGACAGACATTAGCCATGTGCTGGAGATTTATATTTAAAAAAAATTAAATCAGACAAAAAAATAAAATGGATCAACAATGGGACATGACTTGTCTCCTATAACCTAATGCATCATTAATGAAATGCTAGCCAACAGTCTATCCAGTAAATGTCACAGTAACCAACAGGCAGCTGCTTCGATTGCCACAGGCATCAATGAGAATCATTGGCCCTTGAAAAATCCATTAACTCTGGATGCAACCTTAACTCTGGATGCAAATCTAAAAAAACTATTACATTTGTTATAGGTATGAATGCAAAATGGCTATATGCTGTCATAGGGCAATGCATCAATTAGACTGTTGCTAATAAAAAATGATCACAGGATCATTGGTATGTTTATTGTCTGTTAATAATGAAAGCACATAGTGTTCAAATCAGGAAAAGTAGTGTATTTGCCTTAATGTTGTTATGGATACAGGTGTCCCTTATGTTCCTGATTGTTGCTCGTTGGTGTTTCTCCTGTCCGACATCAGTTCACTTGCTCCATTGCTGAGGGGGACCAATAAGTGGAAACTCCTCCTGATTGCACCACCTGCTCATGTTTTCACAGCCCAATCACATCACGCTTCCCTTGGTTTAAAAACCCAGTCGGTTGTGTTTCACCCCAGACTAGGGATAGGAAATCCAGGCTTTCTGAACCAATGAGACTTCTTTTGAAAAAACGCTTCACTGCCTAGAAGCTTTCCAACACAGTGCACAGTAGAGACATCTGCTGGACAAAATTTAATATGACATATTGGGGGTATTTCAGAAAGCAGGTTTAGTGAAAACCTAGAGTTAGTTGACTCAGAGTTGATGGAAACTCTGGGTTTACGGTTTCAAAGAGCCAGTTCAGCAGTTCTCTGAGTTAGTTACTATAGCACCATACTCCATGAAGCTATTATCCAACTAACCCTGAGTTTGTAATACTCATGAATGTGTCAGACAGGGCGAGTCCTTTTCTCAAAGAGCCAGTAGAAGCACAAATTCTCAGCAGAAATCTCAGTCGGGAGAGAGTGATCAGACCCTGCTTGGATGTTTTATCATTCCCTAATGATTATTTTCTGCACAATCAATCATTTATCTGAAAAATATTCTCAGCCCTCATTGCATTCTTATGATACATGGTGGACATGCTATCAAATTCTTTGTGTTGCAGTTTTCTGTATAACATTGGTGACGCTGAGCATATGTCTAAGGCAACCGTCTCTGTCAGGCTGTCAGAGATGTGACTCTTGCACTGAAACGTGTTCTGTACACTTTAGTAGTGTTCCTATGTCACAGACACACAAGACTCATAAAAAAATTATTCCACAGAATTGCAGGTAACAGTCTAAGCAGTAATCAGTTGATTTAGTAGGAAGCTTTGAGACTTGAAGCACAAATCAGTTAATATTTTTGGGTTTCCAGGGGTGATAGAGAATTGTACTTATTTTTTGCTTAAAAAATGTCACTTACTACTTAAATATATTGTCTGCCATCACCCCTCCATGCAAGGCAGCTACTGTACATGATGCCTTAGGAAAGCATGGAACATCAAAGACTACAGCCGCTGCTATGGTCTATTCACACCACTACTGCCGTCTAGTTGACACTACCGGAGCATCGGAGCACACACTTCCAGACTCACAGTTTTTTCCCTCATGCCATAAGGCTCCTCAACTTGCAACAATGATCTATGATCATACTGATTACACATGAACATTCAAAATACTCTGATGTCTTTCTATGTACATTTAATTTAAATTACAATTTTCAACTTTTGTATGTACCATTCATAGGCATATTACACTGATATTTATAATATTCAATACTTCTATCCATATTGTTCCTATTTCCCACCCTACTCTCTTTAAACATTGCTGCTAGTTTACATTTTTATGTATATTATTGCTATATTTTTGCTTTATATATTTCTTAATACTACGTAGATGTGTGCCATGTCAAAAGAATGTCACTGTTCAGAAGGACGCTGTGTTATTTGGTGCATTTGATAATTAAACTCTGAACATGATAGTACACCCACACATTATATAAATGTTTAATGAGTGGAAAACTCGAGATGCGACTTTTTGTATTGTCTCAGTCAGCAATTTTCTACCACGCCAGCTCACGTTCTTCTGATACTGTATTGCTTTTCTCTTGAATATATTCTCATATTCGGCATGTGCATTCATATATATCCAACTACACTGGGGAGAAGTATGGGGTTTGTGACCATTTTCCCCTGTTACTATGGTGAATCACATTATCTGCGTTCCACTGATGATGGCTGTTTATCTCCTTGTGCACCTGCTTTACTCAAGGTTAACTTAACTCAGAGTTGACTGAACTAATTGTTACCACCTGTTCTGAAACAGTCACCTCTGAGTTTGACAGCTCAGAGTTAGTCAACCCAGAGTTGTGGTTTTAACTCTGTGTATGTTATCCCTGCTTTCTGAAATACCCCCGTTATGTAGGCCAGATTGTTTTTGAATATTGGAGGTGTAAATAGTGGTTTAATATTGGTTGTTTATATAAGCAGAGAAACATTTTTCTTTGTCAACTATATTTTATAGTAAAAAAACATCTAAATACACGTTCGGATTCTAAATTTTCTGATTTTCTGAATCATTTCAAAAACAGATTTAGTTATTATTCACCTCTGAATAATGTCATGAAACATTAATGGATTATGCACATTATTGCAAAGAGATTTCAAATTGTTATTTTCTTTTTGAAAAGGTATGTTTATCAGTGTACAATGCTTCAGCTGTAATTTTTTTCCCCTTCATTGTTCACCACAATGGATCTATCTAGTATTGAAGTCTGCACATATAGGCTGTATAAGCCTGGCCTGAAAATATGGAGGCACTTGCAATACAAAATCTATTGATTTAAGAGATTCTTGATTTAAAAATAAAACGAAAATATTATTTGGCATTATGGTATAAAATTACTTGAGATAATAGGATTGGTCACTCTTGCTGTATAATGATTGATAGGCTAATGTTATATGCTGTTGAGTAACACTGACTACGTAATACCTGACTACATAATTATACGACGTGCCATTAAATGTGTGCCTTTTGCAAATAAGTGACCAACACGTGAATATAGAATCAAAGGACGTCTCTTATTAAAGTAACTAAGTAACTTAACGCCTTACTTTCTACTGCAAGTAACTAAGTAACGTAACTAGCAAAATACACTGCAAGCAATATATTTAACATATTTTTAACATAGACCTATTAACATATTATTTAAAAAGAAATATGAAATCTCTCAGCTATATCATTAATCCAAGTCAGTATTACAGTTGTCTATTTTCATTGTTACGCTATGTTCTTGTTAATATATACTTGCATGAAAAACAAAAGAGCTGTATATATTACAGCCTTAGCACGTAATTTGTATTTCCACACTTGCCTTGACACCACATTGATAATATCAATCTCTCGACTTTCTTCAGCTGTACTAGGATCTGCTGCTGTTGCTGATCTAATGTTCATATACTTATATTGTTAATGATTTAAAAATGTGAATTGTAAATAGATTTACACTGCATATATAGCGTCATGTTTTTAGTGTCAGTACATTCCCTAATCTGATGGTCTTTCGCGATCTCTCTTTTAAAAAGTCTGTAATTCTAGGCTACTAGAAGTCCCCTGAAAAATTGAAAAAAAGTATATGTGGTCTGGATGTACTTTGAGGTTATTAAGGTTGGGTGTTTAAAGAAAACTAGGATCCACTTGTTTTTCCACGTTACTCGTCTCCGCAGTGTCAGGACCTGTGTGGTCCTGTATGCAAGGTTGCCAGATTTTATTGACCGTAAACTGCTATTCTCCCGCCGACTCCCTGAAAAAGAAATATAATAAATATATATACATACACATACCCGTGGGGTATTCCATCAAGGCAGATAAAGGAAAATCCAGGCTTATTTCGATAAGTCTGGTTCATTTAAGTGAGAGTTCCATTCCATTAATGCGGCTTATTGGAGTACCAGCACAGTAACCAAGGTAACATACCTCTGAACTAGCCTGCTCCCTCGCAGGCTAACTGTCAAGCGTTTAGCTGTGTTTCAAAGATTGTCCAACAGGCGGAAACAGAATCCCAAAAGACCGTTCCGTGTATTTTCTCGCTCACATCACGTTTATCCTGTCAGTGTTCGGAAACATAAGTTCAGACTTTTTTCTGTCATTGTGACCAGGCATCAATTGACGTGTTTCATTTATTTCCAAAGAATATATCAATAGGAATAAACAAGTTAAGAAAAGCAAGTCTTACCACTCAGTCTTCAAAAGCCAATAGTTAATTGACATAGGCCTAGACTATGGCTGAATCTCAAATTGCATACTACGTACTACCAGTAAAGTATCTACATTGAACAAAATTATAAACGCAACACTTGTTTTTGCCCCCATTTATCATGAGCTGAACTCAAAGACTTTCTCTATGTACACAAAAGGACTCTCTCTCTCTCTCTCTCTCAAATAATGTTCACAAATCTGTGTTAGTGAGCACTTTTCCTTTGCCGAGATAATCTATCCACCTCACAGGTTGGGCAAATCAAGATGCTGATTAGACAGCATGATTATTGCACAGGTGTGCCTTAGGCTAGCCACAATAAAAGGCCAATTATTCCACTTGTGTGTATTGGAACAAAAAATTAAAAAAGGAAAAAAAGCAAATTAGACATAATTGCACACAACTCCAAAAATGGACTGGACGAAATTCTTGGCACCCTTAACTTAATATTTGGTTGCACACCCTTTGGAAAAATAACAAATCAATCGCTTCCTATAACCATCAATAAGCTTCTTACACCTCTCACCCGGAATTGTGGACCACTCTTCCTTTGCAAACTGCTCCAGATCTCTCATATTGGAAGGGCGCCTTTTCCCAACAGCAATATTAAGATCTCTCCACAGGTGTTCAATGGGATTTAGATCTGGACTCATTGCTGGCCACTTCAGATCTCTCCAGCACTTTGTTGCCATCCATTTCTGTGTGCTTTTTGAAGTATGTTTGGGGTCATTGTCCTGCTGGAAGACCCACGGTCTCGCAAACGCAGCTTTTTGACACTGGGCCCTACATTGCGACCCAAAAGCCTTTGGTAATCCTCAGATTTCATGATGCCTTGCACACAGTCAAGGCACCCAGTGCCAGAGGCAGCAAAATAACCCCAAAACATCTTTGAACCTCCACCATATTTGACTGTAGGTACTGTGTTCCTTTCTATGTAGGCCTCATTCCGTTTTCGGTAAACAGTAGAATGATGTGCTTTACCAAAAAGCTTGATCTTGGTCTCATCTGTCCACAAGACGTTTTCCCAGAAGGATTTTGGCTTACTCAAGTACATTTTGGCAACTTCTTGATAATGCTGCGCACTGTGGACAAAAGAACATCTACACTCACCTAAAGGATTATCAGGAACACCTGTTCAATTTCTCATTATTGCAATTATTTAATCAACCAATCACATGGCAGTTGCTTCAATGCAGTTAGGGGTGTGGTCCTGGTCAAGACAATCTCCTGAACTCCAAAATGAATGTCAGAATGGGAAAGAAAGGTGATTTAAGCAATTTTGAGCGTGGCATGGTTATTGGTGCCAGACGGGCCGGTCTGAGTATTTCACAATCTGCTCAGTTACTGGGATTTTCACGCACAACCATTTCTAGGGTTTACAAAGAATGGTGTGAAAAGGGAAAAACATCCAGTACACGGCAGACTGTGGGCGAAAATGCCTTGTTGATGCTAGAAGTCAGTAGGGATGTAACAATATTGACGATATCGCGCTATCGCGGTGGTAAACGTGTGTCGATATCGTCGTGGTTGGGTTACAATATTAAAAGGACAGGTGTCCGTCAAAAAGCAAGAGGAATAAACACAGTCCCGCGGAACAAATCATTGTTAACTACATAGACCATGATCCTTTGCGCTGCGTCGTCACAACAACCATTGTTAAGCCAATAGGATTGCACACTGCACGCTGTCCACACAAGCTCACAGCAAGCCAGCATGGCCGACAGCGATACTTGTAAGGATGAAAACAACAACCCCGAAGTTGAGATTGTGCCAGCCCCTGCAGCTTTTAAATCAGATGTCTGGAAACATTTTGGTTTCGCAGTGTCAAAAAACGCAAAAGGAGAGAAGGTGGTGGACAGACAATGGACTATGTGCAAGCACTGCCACAGTAAACTGCGATACAACACGGGAAACACAAACAAGTGTTTTTCAGAAGGCTTTTTGCCAGACTGTTTAAGGATTTTTTTTTTTACTGTTTTTTTTTTCTTCTCCCTTGCAATGTAGATATTTTGATCTTTCTGATGAAAAATGTGAACATAAGCTAAATGATAGGTAAGTTTTTTTAAAAGGCTTTTTGACTGACTATTTTATTTAAGTTTAACCATACCGTGAGCTTTTCCACAATACCGCAATAAATATCGTACCGTGAGGTCAATATCGAAATTGTATCGTACCGTGAGATTTTTATATCGTTACATCCCTAGAGGTCAGAGGAGAATGGGCCGACTGATTCAAGCTGATAGAAGAGCAACTTTGACTGAAATAACCACTCATTACAACCGAGGTATGCAGCAAAGCATTTGTGAAGCCACAACATGCACAACCTTGAGGCGGAAGGGCTACAACAGCAGAAGACCCCACCGGGTACCACTCATATCCACTACAAATAGGAAAAAGAGGCTACAATTTGCACGAGCTCACCAAAATTGGACAGTTGAAGACTGGAAGAATGTTGCCTGGTCTGATGAGTCTCGATTTCTGTTGAGACATTCAGATGGTAGAGTCAGAATTTGGCGTAAACAGAATGAGAACATGGATCCATCATGCCTTGTTACCACTGTGCAGGCTGGTGGTGGTGGTGTAATGGATGTTTTCTTGGCATACTTTAGGCCCATTAGTGCAAATTGGGCATCGTTTAAATGCCACAGCCTACCTGAGCATTGTTTCTGACCATGTCCATCCCTTTATGACCACCATGTAACCATCCTCTGATGGCTACTTCCAGCAGAATAATGCACCATGTCACAAAGCTTGTATCATTTCAAATTGATTTCTTGAACATGACAATGAGTTCACTGTACTGAAATGGCCCCCACAGTAACCAGATCTCAACCCAATAGAGCATCTTTGGGATGTGGTGTAACGGGAGCTTCATGCCCTGGATGTGCATCCCACAAATCTCCATCAACTGCAAGATGCTATCCTATCAATATGGGCCAACATTTCTAAAGAATGGTTTCAGCACCTTGTTGAATCAATGCCACGTAGAATTAAGGCAGCTCTGAAGGCGAAAGGGGGTCAAACACAGTATTAGTATGGTGTTCGTAATAATCCTTTAGGTGAGTGTAGATCTCTGGAGATGGACTTGTAACCTTGAGAATGTTGATGTTTTTCCACAATTTTGGTTCTCTAGTCCTCAGACAGTTCTCTTCTCCTCTTTCTGTTGTCCATGCTTAGTGTGGTACACACAATGCACAGACTAAGTCAACTTCTCTCCTTTTTATCTGCTTTCAGGTGTGACTTTTATATTGCCCACACCTGTTACTTGCCCCAGGTGAGTTTAAAGGAGCATCACATGCTTGAAACAATCTTATTTATCCACAATTTGGAAAGGGTCCCAAGAATTTTGTCCAGCCCATTTTTGGGGCTTTGTGTGCAATTATGTCCAATTAGCTTTTTTCCTTCTTTTTTTTTTTTGTTCCAATACACACAACGGGAATAAACATGTGTATAGCAAGAAATGTGTTAATGCAATACTTTTCTGTGAGAAATACTTGATTTTCTGGAATAATTTCAGGGGTGACAACACTTTTGGCCATGACTGTACATGGCAATATAATCTCCTGTTTGTTTTAAAGCACAAACCACATAGTCAATCCTACTAGATATTTTGCTCATTTAATAATTTCCCAGCAAACAATATTGCATTGCCACGGTGTACTGAAAGGGAACTTACATTTGGAAGAAGTTAGATAATGATCTTACATAAATACAACCTGAAATGCAATTTATTTAAAGTAACCCATTTGTAACTTGTGAAAAAATATTTTGTACCAGGTCTTTTAATATGCCATAACAATTAATTACACTTACATCTGTATATTCATTCCTACAGCTAGAATAGGCACAGTTAATTTCTGTCCAGTCAACATCTCACATGACACTTCTCTCAAACCATGTGTTTATACACTCCAACTGTCCCATGCCCTCTTAAAAGGTGCACAACACAATTCAGCAGGGCTCTAAACAGACTTTAGTTTTACAATGACCATGTGAGGTATTCCAGTATCTCACAAAAGTGAGTAGACCCCTCACATTTTTGTAAATATTTGAGTATATATTTTCATGTGACAACACTGAAGAAATGACACTTTGCTACAATGTAAAGTAGTGAGTGTACAGCTTCTATAACAGTGTCAATTTGCTGTCCCCTCAAAATAACTCAACACACAGCCATTAATGTCTGTGAGCACACCCCTAAGTGAAAATGTCCAAATTGTGCCCCATTAGCCATTTTCCCTCCCCGGTGTCATGTGACTCGTTAGTGTTACAAGGTCTCAGGTGTGAATGGGGAGCAGGTGTGTTAAATTTGGTGTCATCGCTCTCACACTCCCTCATACTGGACACTGGAAGTTCAACATGGTACCTCATGGCAAAGCACACTGAGGATATGGAAAAAATAAATGTTGCTCTATATAAAGATGGCCTAGGCTATAAGAAGATTGCCAAGACCCTGAAACTGAGCTGCAGCATGGTGGCCAAGACCATACAGCAGTTTAACAGGACAGGTTCCACTCAACAGGCCTCGCCATGGTTGACCAAAGAGGTTGAGTGAATGGTTATGACGTGCTCAGCGTCATCCAGAGGTTGTCTTTGGGAAATAGACGTATGAGTGCTGCCAGCATTGCTGCAGAGGTTGAAGGGGTGGGGGGTCAGCCTGTCAATGCTCAGACCATACGCCACACACTGCATCAAATTGGTCTGCATGGCTTTCGTCTAACATCCACCAGCTCCGTGATGTCGTCATGGAGGAGTGGAAGAGGACTCCAGTGGCAATAACTAACAGTCATAACTAAAGGCACTAGTTATCTAGCTACCTAAAGCCAGCTTTCCCCAGTTCATGAAGGTGACAGACACTAAATGTAACACACAACACCTAAAACCAGTGTATGCATTTGGACACAGCCTGTTAGCATAGAACAAACTAGACAATCTAGCTACTTGATAATAAAACGATTAAAGCCATTTGCAGTAACCATCAAGCTAGCTAGCTAACCAGCTGTAGTTAGATAAATGTTGCTGCCATTCAATGTAGAGCTTCAGAGTGAAAATGTCATTTTAGCTTCATTACTAACACAACATCTAGCCAGTAATACACAGCACTAAAACAATCTTATTACATGTTGTAAGCCAAAGTCATAAGAAAATGTCCAACACACTTACAGGTAATGCAGTTTGGCCAACAGTTTTACTTGCTGGTGTTCGTTATTTTTTTCATGTTTCAAAGTTGTTCTCATCAGCGATTGGTTGAAATCTAGTCATGTGATTGATGCAAGATCCAAATTAGGGATTGAAACCAAACTGACCTTAATAACGGCGTTAAGTGATACTGAATGCCGTAAATTACGGCGCTTATTGACATCAGCGACTTCGGCTTACAGGGGAAACAGCGTTTTGGATGGCGGGTTACTGGGGAACGGCGTATTTTGCATGTCATTTGACGCCGTAATGTGTCATTATTTGACTCACTTGGCCTTACATAAGCGTTGCTAACAGGCGAACACGCTTATTTAACAGACGCGGACGTATGCTTAACAGCCGTAGGCGCTAAACAATAGCGTTCTGAACGCATGAATTCTGACCCCTTTGGCGTTCCATAGTTTATGTGCATAGTAGAAGTGTTGGTAGGATCCGACATAGACATCATATATAAAGGCTAGACGTCTAATGGCGCAGTCACTTCCGGCATCACTGGTGGCCATCTTGTCACAGGCAGGCTTCCTGGCGGGCTCTGTGGTACCTGATGTAAGGTGAGCGATCAGCAATAACACAAATACTCTTATTTTGCTGAAACCTTGACGGATTTACAAACAGTTTGGTTTCTTACAAACGTTAGTAACGTGGCTATAATACTGAATGCTTGAAAATGTTGAAATTGCAGCTTTTCTTTTCTAAAAACGTCTAAATCGTGCAGCATAGTTGGATCACGGCTACTTGCGCAAGTTATCAAGGCAGATATCACAAACGAGCTGTTCGATTATAAAGGTTTTACTGACACCAATAACGATTTTATGACAACTAATCTTTTGTCTAAATTACAATATTTGTGGATGTGGTTGTAGTTATTTGCTGGCTAATAACAATAAGCTTTGAGTGAGACCTATGGCAGCTAACGTTACAGTTTAGCTGCTAACCAGCAAAGTTGCACATGATTTTCAATCCGGTTGGTTCCTGTGCTGCTTGAAGGACAGCAATATGTCCTGACCTACAGGTTCAGCGAGGACCACTTGGAGCTTCTCTTCAACTCCATCAGAGCATCTGGTAGGGTTCATAATTTATATTTACCAGCTGCAACACTAAGGGACACAGTGTCAGCAAATGCTTGTATTGTTTTCAGTTTGTCGGTCCATATGTTTTTTTTTTACTTTTGGTAACATGTTTTCTGAAGACATACACCCTAACCCTAAGACATACACAATACCTGGAAGTGTCACAAACCATTTTGAGTATTTAGAAAAATGCCTGTGTTTGACTATTTGTTTGCAGAACTTATCACTGATACAGTCTGAATTGTATGATAATGTCATTCAACCTATTTTATGTGGAAAGATCTTTCAGGGGTGGCTAGTTCTAATTAGTCTTTTTTTGTAAAAATGTTTTAAGCAAAAACATTTTAAAGCATGTATTGAATATCTGTGTACTATACTTGTATCTTTTTTATTCATTTATTTATTTATTTTTTTAAATGATGGCTGGAATAACAACCCTAATGCCAGCCAGTTCAAGTACATCTTTAGGCTGTAAAGCTGATTGCCTCTGCATGGTTTAACAACCCCACACTGGGCCATGTGACGGCACAGGATGACACAGAGTCCCTACCAGCTGTCATCGACACCTCTACAAGCTTGTCAGCTGTAGATGTGTCCTCTGCAGCAGGAGGAGAAGATCTTCCATCCCCGTTTGCTGACATTTCTGCCCTAGTACATGATCACAGCTACCTTCCCTGTCCACTTTGATGGTCTTGTGGACAACGCTGTCATGTACATTTCAGGTGAAGGCTAACTGAAAGTTGATTTTCCCCTATAACCAAAAGTGCCAGTAGTCACAATCTGGGGAAAAACAATCTCACGATTGTCCAAAAAGAGAAGTGTTCCCTTAATTTCCCCATGCTTATTAATGATTATTGTTATAAGTTATGATATTACTAACTCAAATTTCAGGATTTGTTGTGCGACAGGCTCTGAAGAAGCTGTCGTGTGATGTCTGCCGTGCCAGCCTGGTGACAGATGCTGCATCTGCCATCAAGGACCAGAGATACCACCTGCTGACTTTAAAAACAATGGAGGTCTGGTGATTCCATCAGAGGGAACCGTGAGGGTCGTCAGGGCAGCACAGTGGGTCATTCGGCAGTCATCAGGCAGTACCAGACAATCACAGCCCATCAAACTGCTTGAGGTTGTTTACATTGTCTGAAAAAGGATCGGTTCAGAGGATGTTTGTGTTGGGATAGACAGCCAGCACTATAGGCTGTTAAAAATAATTCTGTCCCTGTTTTTTAAGTTAAAGCTGCACCACATCGTCAGAATTACAATCCTCAGCTTACAGAGCAACAACATGCAACAGAAACCTAATAAAACTGTCCTTTTCAAAGGGCATTAGCCCAAGGTATGTGTTTTCAAGGTACTGTCCTCTTTTACTTCAACAGTAGTGTAGTTCTCTCTACAGCATTTCTTTTTTGGATATTTGTAAAGGGGAATCATGTACCTATTTTTTTTTGTGTGCAAATAAATGTCACTTTTTTTATAATAGTTTAAAAATAGAGACTTGTGTAATGATTCCATATTTTTTGTAGTCATTCTATATCAGAACCCCTGACATACAATCCAAATAGTCTACAAGTAACAAGTGTTACCTTTCATTTGATTTCATTTCATTATGCTTCTACATGAAGAGGTTGCCACACAGTAAGCATTTTATTGTCAGCATTTTGTCTGACAAAGTCCTATGGGTAGTTTCCATAGGGCATTTTACTATATGCATGACCATACCTGGGCACGTAATGGTCTAAAGTATTCAATTTTATTCTATATTGATCTGCTTTTGCACACAGCTTCACAAGACCTGGTGCTAGGGCTCAGTTGTGTTTCTAAAGTCATATCGAGTGACCTAGAGGGCTGAAATGTGGTCAGTTCAGAGATGCTTGTTATCCGGCAGAAAGAAAAAACATGTAGTAATTAAAATTATTTTATAATGGTGATTTTATTATAATAGTACAAAAGTGTATATGTCTTGTTGCCTTTCTGTAGCCTATTTATTGATTTAACATAAATACCTTGTGTTTGTATATTCATTACACCTATCTGGTTCTGTTCAAGGATATTTTCATATGGATGTCCATGGTTTTAATGGTTCATATGTATGCAGTGTCATAACTTCATCTCTGACGTTTATAACAAACCAAACCGTTTGAAAATCGGTAGAAAAATTTGAAAATTATGGTTATTTAAAAAGTACATGCACCATAAAACACAATGTTACGAGTGAATGAGCGAGCGGCCTGTGGCAAGATGGCCGCCATGTGCGGACGTCGACCTCCATTGCCCAACAGCGCGGACAAAGTATTTAGCCTTTATATATGATGTCTATGGTTGCGACACACTATGATCTCGCCGCCACGCAGTCACGTGGTTTATGTAGCTCTCAATAGTTCCAAACAGAGCTGCGCTGTCAACCAGTTTGAATGAGTTTAAGCGGGACAGACAGCAGCAGCTATATTTGCAGCAATTATAGGTAAATATTGACGCATAATGTACATTGATTATTATGTTTACGCTAACATTTAATGCATACAATATACTTTTTTGGGGGGGAGAGTGCCGGAAACAGCATTAATACGTTTTTGTGTTTAATTTTGGAGGGAAATGGACTCCCATAACGTAGAATACATTTACAGCAACGACTATATTTGCAGCAATGTTTGGTAAATATTAACTTCATGAAATGAAACCGGAGATATAATTACTGAGTGAATTAACTATGTTCCTTAATACGACCCATAACTGTTAATGGGATTGATTTCAGTATGGCCAATGTACCCATTCATCCTTCCTTAATCATAGACTAAACCATGCATCAGAAAACACACACTCACACACACACAAAATTAATAATACATCCATACGATATGATGTACACATTGTACAGACTAGTATAGACCTACTCTTAAGTATAAATATGTACACAACTAACCCTAACCCATAATATATAAATTGTGTATATATATATATATACACACACACATATACATTTACATACATAAAGTCCAGAGCACCTGCTGTCATTTTCCTGCATATCCAGGTCTCTTGGCCTATTTTCTGTCGGAGGTACATCTTTTTGCCCCAAATCTTCAATGACAGCCACTTCTGACCAGACTTCTCCAGACAATAGATGGGTGTACCAGGGTTCAACTGTTTTCTGCAGCTCTGACCTGATGGCACTGCTAAACATCTTCCGAAAACAAGGGATGATGCTGTTTGTGGCATAATGTGTCTTTCATCTGCTGCAGCAAGTTTTTCTTTGGATGATCACTACAGTCCTCAACATTGTCAGTTTATTTGTGCTTCTTTAAAAGAGCTTGGACAGCACATCTAAAAACGGCTGTATGCCTTTTTTGTAGTGCTCAGTATAACTTTTGACAGTTAATGGTCTTATCCAATGTTGTTAGCCAGGTTTGGCTGTTCCTCACCCAGTTGTACTAGTGTTTTGTTAATGTTCATATTACTGTATATTGTGTTTATATTGACAAATCATAATTTGATCCTTTTGAAAACATTATTCTTGAAACTTTTATTGCCATTAAAGCCCTTTGAATTGAATAAATTATTTTTTGTGTTTAATTTTGTAGGGAAGGGGGACTGCTCCAAAAGGTATAATGCATTTACAGTATGTACTGTATATATTTTTCTCGTGCTTCTATGGTCATAATTACCAATATCCTATTGTTATATGTTAAAAAAACAATTCACATAAATAAACATTAACTAAAACTGGCAACATAAAACAAAACTACTGACTAGATTCATGAGAGGTTGGAAAATGTGTTTAATAGTCAAAATTACAATAATTTCATCAACTTACCAGCGAGCGTACTTTGGAAGCTCCTAATATTAATGGTCTTCAGTGCTGGAACTATCAGTATTTGGAACTATTGGCTGCTCCACGACACTTGTTACTTCCGCATTCCAAAGTTCCTATGGCGGTCTATGGGAGTGTCGCAACTCTCTTTTTCAACGGTTCTGGGTAGGATCACAAAACATTCAGGGTTTAGCCCACACCCAGTGTTGCCAGATGGTGAGGGTTCCAGTACAATTGGACTCCTTTTGGTCACGTCCGACCGGAAAAAAATGCAATGGACAGGTCTTTAAAAATTGGGCTGGTTTTTGATGCAACAGGCGTGTTTTAATTTTTAACTATAAACAGTATTTTTAAAATATTTTTCATGAAAACGAACTATAAAATAAATTATATAATGTAGGATGACGTTTAAATTAGGTATGTTTCAGGTTAGCCAATAAGGTTCAGGGGAATCCTGTCCAATCGGACTTCAAGCTTGATTGGCGGGTTGTTGTAGGCTAATCGTTCTATTTGAATCGTTATATCGTCAAAACTGCATTTATCATCATCATTTATCTTGCCAAAGTGGGGTAAATATAAAAAGTCCTACAGAAAGGAATGGGAGAGCGACCCATCTCTGAAAACATGGATTGCACCCGTGGTAGGCGATGAGTCAAATGCATTTTGTAAATACTGTCAATCAGAACTCAGAGCACAGTTAAACGATTTGAAAGAGCATGCTAGCACAAAAAAACACAGCAAGTTTGTCAGTACATATCTTGGACTTGTGGAGCTGACAGATGCTGATGCTAAAGCCATATCAGACACTGTTGTTGCTTTTCTATTAAAGAACGGCCTGCAGATTAAAAACATGACGGGCATTGCCACAGATGGTGCCAGCGTAATGGTTGGACAAAACCACTCGGTGTTCACCCTACTCAAACAAATACAGCCAAACCTGCAGCTTATTCGCTGTGTTTGCCATTCACTTGACATTGTTGCAAATAAAGCAATGCAGGTTCCTCCGAGCAACATAGAATACATGGTTAGAGAAACCTACAACTGGTTCGCTCATTCAACAAAGCGTCAGTATGAATACAAGAACATATACGAGACTATTAATAACAGGGGCTGCCCCTTGAAATTAATAAGTCCAAGCTGTACCCGTTGGCTTGTGATGGCTGACTGCATTAACCGCATTATGGATCAAAAAGATGCCCTCACATTGCACTTTAACATGGCTTCAAGAACAAAACACTGTTATTGCTCGGCTTTTAAAGGAAATGTACAATGACAAAAGTAATCTTTACATGTACTTTCTTCAACGTGTTCTGATTGAAATCAAAGCTGTAAATAAATGCTTTCAATTAGAAACAGGAAACACTCTTGGTGTGTTTAGAGACTTGGAAAGGCTGTACATGACAACTGTTAGACGCATTCTCAAACCGTGCGTCTTGTGTAATCACAAGCAGCTCCGTGAACTTGACCTCACACAGTCTGGCATATTCCTATCCCCTCTAGATGCGGACCTGGGTACCACATTTATGGACAAACTGGAGGAAAGTAGGTTAGCCCCAGACATGGAGAGAATAGCTTCGCATTGTATGGATTTTCTGAAAGAACTTGTAAAGCAGTACCAATTGTGTTTACCTGCTTCAATGGAATTCCTGCGCAAACTGGAGCTCATCTGCTATGTCCACTGTAAATAAGCCTGGAGTAAAGGACTTGCCAGCTGATCTTTTCTCGTGCCCCATTGGTACATTAGAATCGCAGTGGAGGAATGTGACAACCGCAAGCTTCTCTGATGATCAGGACATTGATACGTTTTGGCTCGAAGTCAAAGCGTTTACAAGTGTTTCCAGGAATTGGCACAAGGTGCCATAAGACTTCTTGTTCTGCCTGTTTCCAAAGCCCATGCTGAGCGAGCATTTTCCTTTGTCTCGCTTTTAAAACATGACACTAGGAATCGTATGGGACTACCGTTACTCTTCAGCATCATGGATGTACACACTGGCCTGAAATGGCTTTACCCCGGCAACGTTCAAACCTCCCAGGCAGTTGCTGGAGAGATTTGACTCAACGATCTATTAATCTATCTGGTTGTGACTGTACAAAGTTGGTTATATAATTTCATAGTTCTATAATTGTTCTATAATAGAAACGTTTTCATCAGTTCTGCAGAGATTCTCCAGTTACGTTAACTCCATATTAAAAGGAAAGCGTGTTTATGCTATTATAGCACACTTTTATTTCGCTGTACAATTCTGATGTCATGTTTGATCATTTCTTAAGCCTAATAACATGTAGGGTAGATGATGTAATGTCTAGTGTCGATTCAGTGTATCATTCAGTTGTTATTTTATTTAAAATTAAAAGGAAAAAAACGTGAATTCATCTTGATTCACCCAGTGGTCTATAAGTTAAATAATAATTATAATATACATTTTTTAATTAATTGTAAAAAAAGCACACATTTTTTAAGCACTAATACAAAAAGTAAAGTGTAATGCAATTCTTTCAGAATTGGCCTATTAGAGAAGAACTGTAGTTCTGACAATAGTAGCACAAGAACAATAAAAAAAATGTTTCCCCTTCTGAGGTTTCCGATGTAGACCTTGCTTTATTAAAATTATTATTCATATTTTTAAAAAGATGCACTGGAAAAATGCAGCGAGCATGGTGCTCTGCGATTTGTTAGTCTGGTTGTTTAATAAGATAATAAATTCTGTGTGTTTTATTGTATAACAGTTTTAATAACAGTATGTATTTTGGGCTGGTATTTTTTTAAACTGGCGGGTTTTAAGCTGTAGTTGCCCTGGGACACAATGTACAGGTTTTTAATGTACATGCGGAGAATTTCTATGTACACACTAGCAGCCTACTATGGAAGTAAATCTGTGCCATCGGATTTTGAATTCTAATTTTTAGCATTGAATTTTTTTAGATAGAATTTTTAACACAGAATTTTATTTTGCATCTAAATCAGACATTGAATTTTAAAAGCCATTGAATTTCTAGCACATACTTTTTTTTTTGCCTATGACTGTCACGTTTGTTGAGTTGGAGACGGAGGCAGGCGCAGAAGTTTAAGGGTTTCCCCTGTTTTATTTAAACAAAAATAAAACAAACCAAAACAGAGTGCCGAGCACTTCAAAATAGTCCAGGGGTCAATGGGTCAGTGGTTCTAAGGCACAGGCACACACAAAACATGACGGGCATACACGCACAATGACCAACAATGACAGGGAGAAAAGGGCTGAACTAAATACACTGATAAACGAGGAGAACAGAAACAGGTGGAGGCTAAAACACAGGTGAACTGAATATACTGATTAACTGAAACAAGAACAGGAAAGACCATACAAGGACAAGACAAGGACACACAGAAAACATGAAGTGGAATGGTCCCTTCAGGAAGGGGCCGTTACAGTACCCCCCCCCAAAGGCGCGGACACCCGGACGCGCCCAAACATCAAAAGGGGGGGACGGGCAGGGCACCAAGGCGGAGGCTCGGTCCCAGGATGGGGACCAGGGACCGGCGGCGGGTCGGGAGCCAGGGAGAGCCGGCGGCGGGTCGGGAGCCAGGGAGAGCCGGAGGCGGGTCGGGACCAGGGAGAGCCGGAGGCGGGTCGGGAGCCGGGAGAGCCGGAGGCGGGTCGGGACCAGGGAGAGCCGGAGGCGGGTCGGGACCAGGGAGAGCCGGAGGCGGGTCGGGAGCCGGGAGAGCCGGAGGCGGGTCGGGACCGGGGAGAGTCAGGGGCGGGTCGAGACCGGGGAGAGCCGGAGGCGGGTCGGGACCGGGGAGAGCCGGAGGCGGGTCGGGACCGGGGAGAGCCGGAGGCGGGAGCCGGGAGAGCCGGAGGCGGGTCGGGACCAGGGAGAGCCGGAGGCGGGTCGGGACAAGGGAGAGTCGGAGGCGGGTCGGGACCAGGGAGAGTCGGAGGCGGGTCGGGACCAGGGAGAGTCGGCTGAGGGTTAGGAGTCAGGAGCCGGGAATCAGGAGCCTGGATGGCCGGTGGGGTCTCAGGAGCCGGGATGGCCGGCGGAGGTTCGGGAGCCGGGGAGGACGGCGGAGCCCAGCCAACATGTAAATGTGGGCCCCATATGGGTTACAAAGGGGCTGCATGGGTACCAAGTGGGAATGGGCTGGAACTGGGCAAATTGTCTGGGCCCCAAATGGGAAATGAGTGAGCAAAGTGGGCATGGGATGGAAGTAGGCGATTTATGTGGGCTTCATGTGGGTTACCTAACATAAGCCCCACATGAAAAGCCCATGTGGGCCTACTCCATGGGCCCCACAAGGGATCTAATTGGGTATAGTCGGCATGGGGTGGAACTTGGTGATAATATTTGGGGCCCATGTTGCTTTATAATTTTAATTGTAGTATTTTCTACAGTTATGCTCACTCCAAATTTGCACAAATGTTCAGTTCGGACCCCACATTTTGGGTACACACTCTTGGCCCCAGGATTTAGCAAACCAAATTTGATGCATGTACGTATTGGGGAAACATTTTCCTCTTTTTTTAGAGCACAAAGGGTATTCAAGTAGTGCTATACTGGCCAAAGGTTAGACAGCTTTCTAATGCAGTGTTGATTTTTTTATGTTTTTATTTTTTTTTCTGCTAAACTCTGTTGCATTTATTGTTTTCATTTTAAAAACATCAAAATCCCAGTTAAACATTGGTGGACTATCTTTTATAATCATAATTAACGTAAATACAGACATGATGATACATTGACATGTGACACATTCTCAGGTCAGAATAAAACAGTGTATAAACCCTGATTAAAATCTACAGGCTATATTTTCCTTCTTAATAACTCTGTGACTGTAGACATAAAAGCAGCAGAAGTCAGGTGTGCTGTAACAAGGTGAAATGCGCCTCAATCTTTTTTGGACCGACTGCCACTGGTGTGAGACTGGATTGCTCGGTATTCATACAGTCAATATTACAGTCGAACTTGCAAAACAACATGACAGCATTGTCATCAGCATTATCTTGTATGCTGTGGCATGTTCGGGAGGCGGCTTGTTGTTGGACAGGCTTGTAAGGAGAGGTGGGCACAGACCGGATCAAACTGTAGACAGATTGCTGGTGAATGGTTTGAGAATTTTAGTGCTCTCTTACCTTTGATACATCTATCACACATTGCGGGGGAAAAAACACACAACACAAGTAAGCAGCTGCAGTTCTGTGGGGCAGAAGTGGAATGGAATGGCCAGGCAGGTTGAATCTGACAATTGTCTACAACAGCATATCCTTAAGCCACTGGATAGCCTATATATTTTCACAGTAATAATTGTATTACCTTACTAAGATAAGAATACAAAAAATATTTAAAAAATTTTATATACTGAATAAAATAATTTATGGAAAAAACTATATTAATAAAGTATATTTTTAAACAAAAATGAGTTATTATTTTTCAGGGCACATTTTGCTTTAAATTTTACAGTGTTTCTTAAAAACATGTGAGAAGATCCAAGATCAGCCCCCTGTAATTATTTTGGGAATTATTAATCTGTTGTTGTTGTTGTTGACGCTCCATAGTTGCTCCATAGTTTATAAGCAGAACATTTTTTGACAAAGACAGACGCTGGCCAGGCTTTTCAAAATTAAGAGTTTAGTTTATACGTATGTGTATTGCAACATACTGTAACCGTCACACTGCGCGCTTTTTTTGAATTTCTACGGATCAGTGCCGACAGCAGCAGTCCGCAGTAGCAGCACGTTTTCAACATTGGTGAGTAGCATACCTGTCTCTTGTTGAGATAAATGTAGTTTAAATAATGCTGATTTAATAACCATGTATTCTTATGTTTTTGTTTTATTAAATTGTATGCTGCAGCCAGGTTAGGGAAATATGATTGAATACAATAACCATAAAAAGTTTACATTACACTCAGCCACAGTCACTCAGACTTTACACCTGGCTCAGATAGAGAGACAGGATTAAAACCCCACAATTAACATACAAATGAAACTGCCTCCTATACAGCACAAAGAGACCTTCTGTCTCCAGCCCCCTGATGTTCTAGTCTAGGTTAGGACAATAGAATGTAAATTACTGTAACCTGGTTAAGTTTTCACACCTGTATGCAAATAACCTGTTGATCAATGACCGAGAGTGAGAGCACGTCCTTCCTCATTGGATGGCGAAAACCAAGAGATTCGTCCAACATGTCACCATGCCAACGAAGAGCCAACAAGGATGGGTTTTACTCACGAGAGTGAAAAGTGACCGCCCCTGTGGCGGGAGTATTAAAACCAATGTTCGATCTTTATTCGGGGCGAATATTTTGTGGAAGCTCGAGGGTTGACCAAATATTTGACCGCTGCAGTGTATTTCATGTATTTTGACTTATCAATTCATATTAATAAATCTTTGTGCTAAATTTCCATTTGGACCGGATCCTCGTCCTTCTTCAGAAATTCTGGTACACGTAAAATTCTTAACACTCTCTATTATGTAAAATTATTGTATTAAACCATCATTACTGTCGAAGTATTGTGAGCTAAGACACTGGGGAATTTGCAAAAATGGTTGTTTGAACTCCGCTAATGTTGAGTGTTTTAGCTAACTTTAGCTAATGTTAGTAGTTAGGCCTAATCAACCTAATTAGTCGACATAACGTTACTGGTTTTATACAGCCCCTCTCGAAATCAAAGGCAGAATAAACAATTTCGAGGCAGTATTTTAAACAATTTCGAATACAAAAATGCAAGCTGAATTAGCTCAGCAGCCACATTTGGCGCCTCTTTTTGTTGCCTCTTCTGATTTTTTTCTTTTAGTTTTGTGTGAATGAGTTAAAGGACATTTGGTAATATTGTACAAAACAAGCTTTGTAAGCAGTGATGAAGCTAGTGTTACATTAAATCAGAGGTGGGGGACTCGAGTCACATGACTTGACTCAAGTCTGACTCCAGTCACAATTTTCAGGACTTGTGACTTGCTTGATTAAAGTATGAAAATGACTTGACTTTGACTTGAGAACAAGTTACTTGAGACTTGACTTGACTTGAAGTGGAAGACTCGACAATGACTTGAACTTATAAAAAACAAACAGCAATAAAATTATTTTATATGTTGTGACATCAGCAGCACTAATCAGCGTATGTGCCCAAACCGCGCCAAACATGGCAGACAGTAAGGTTAGTCGAGTAAATAGATGTAAGGGAATTTGACTATAACAGTGGCATAGCCTGAATTTTAATGTTGATGGGCATCTTAAAATGAGCGGGCATGTATATTATTACACGTAGGCCATAATGTCTGTATTAAATGTGCGCATTTTCAAGTGTTTGTGGACTGCGTGTGGAAACTAAAAAGCATTGTGCTTACACCATAACAGTTAACTTTACTACATGAAAGACTAACACGAGGCGCCGATGTGATTACTAGCACCTAAACATTTCGAAAAGTTTTTTTTTTTTACTCCTACAGACAAGAATAATTACAGCGTAATTACATATTAGGCAGTTTTTCAGTCACAATAATTAGTTTATAAGGTTGTTATTATTAGCCATTTTTACATGGATTGGCTGAATTCCAGTGCAGAATGCGTGTTATTTCTTGATAACAGACCGTTGCCATGAAAAACAGCGTCTTGCTATGGACGCAGCAGGATTATAACCAGAGACGGAACAGACTATTTTCTTTAGAGGAAGCAATACAATCGTTTTTAAATCAATCAATTCCTTTTGAAATCAATATTTTGTGTCAAATTATTGATTTTTTTGGTAGGTAGCCATGTCATAAGCGGGATAAGGTATAGCGAGGCGGTTGTTATAGCGAATACAACCCCTTCAGGCTGATTTAAAATCCCTCCGCTTCGTCCCCCCAAAAAATTGCATGGCGGAGGAGAAAAATATTTGATTTTGAAATCGAGCTTCGCACCGAGCGCACGTCAGAAACCGAGGACAGTGTGTGTGTGTCTTCATCTCTTTAGTACTGTGACTTGACTTGACTTGAAACTTATAAGGACTCGACTTGACTTGGTTAGGGTGAACCCTTGACTTGACTTGCTTGATTTATCTGAACTGTGACTTGAGACTTGACTCGAGACTTGATGGTTTAGACTTGAGACTTGCTTGGACTTGACCATGTGTGACTTGTCCCCATCTCTGCAGTAAAGTTTATTTTACAAAAGAGAAGCTTTTGTATGTCAAAGACCACAATTGGTCAGTTAAAGGGATAGTTTGTCCAAAAATCACATTTGGTTAAACGTCCATTATTCAGCTCTGTCCCAGTCCATAATTAGCATTATTAGTGTTGTCCCAATTCATGAATGGAAACAGTGCATACCACTATATCAAATCTACATTGCAAGCAGAAAACTACTCCAAAATACTTTTGGTAATCCATCGCAATAGCATAGATATTTTAAACTCTATTCTGACGAAACATACAGCAGTATTGGGTGAATTCAAACTTGCACTACCGTACTATTTCCTATAGCTACCACACACAGCTGCTGTTCTTTGGCAATGATGTCATCAGGGTTGGCATGAGCTTTAACCTCAACAAGCCACTTGAAGTGACTTAATTTTGCTAGCTGACCTGTTTTTGTCGGACTACATTTATCTTTTTGGAAAATGCCGCATTCATGTTTTCTTTGCAAAGAAGGGTACAAGAGATATGGGAGAGGAGACTTGGGGTTTCACTTGTTGCCATATCTTAATCCCGAGAGGGAGAATCAATGGAGGAACATTGCAAACGAGACATATGAGTATGCCATAAAAATTTTATTGCAGAGGATCGTGACCCACGTTCACTTAGAAGAGGACTGAAGGTAAATGCAATTACATCAGTTACCCAGTTCAACCCATGGAGACGACAGATTTAGTAATAAGTAATACGTAATAGCACGTAATAGCATATAGCATGGAGACAAGACAGATTTAAGTAATAGCATTCAGAAGTAATACTTCCGAATGCTTTGTTATAATACACAACATACACATCGCCTCATTTGTTTACATGCTAGCTAGCTTACTGCAATTTGTGTATATTGTGCAGCTGTTAATAGAATTGCTATTTAATTTCATGGGTCCAAGTAAAATAAAATAAACCTTGCATGCTTTTTATTGTAGTCATTACTCACCTTATTTTTGTTAAAATTATACAGCCAAATGTTCAGTAAATGTTCAGCTCATACAAATCCTCAAACTTTTGTAGAAATTTATTTTTGCAATACATGGTTGATTTAAGCTTGGGATAAGATGTATAGAAATATATGACATAAGGCAAAGTTGTATGATATAATTGTGCTACAGTTACCATTTCAATAAGCAATTTCAGGATAGACAAAAACCATAAAGCCTCTAATATTGATATGTTACCATCAAGACCAGACATTTCCATTACTTGTTGAATTTGTATATTCCTCCTTGTGCATAGCTTGGCCAATGATACTGCAAGCTTGTATGTAATTTATAGACAATTTGGTCATACTGTTTTGCAGGATGGCCCCGGGCACACTATTACCAGATAACAGTTGATGTCTCCTGGATCTGAGGTGAATGTGCCTCTGGAAGTTATCCTCACAAGCCTAGTACAGGCTCTTCCACGAACAAAGAAGTCACTTGGAACCTATCACATTTTTCCACCCACTCTTGAAGCCTCTTCCTGTCATAAGGTATTTATTTAAAATCAACATAATTATAGAAAGTTTTGAGGTAATGAGATGTTCTGAATTGTCTGGAATTGCCCTTCAACCTGCGTAAAACTTTGTCATACCTGGAGCCTCATATTGGTGCCTCGGAAAAGTCATTACACTGCTGCACGATTGCAAGATTAGGTTTTATTTATTGTGGATATGAATGGATGTCCAGTAGTGGCAGTAGATATGGCCCAGGGTTGGTGGGTTAGATGTGAAATTGAGAAGATGTTATACACATTGTTGAACACATGTTGAAGCCTAAACATAGAACATATCTTTCACAGGACATATCTTTCACAGATTAGCAACAGTTTCAACCCCAACAGATGCAGACACAAATGAGGTATGTCTTTTCTCCCTACATTTTTATTGAAGTGCATATATACTCACCTAAAGGATTATTAGGAACACCTATTAAATTTTTCATTAATGCAATTATCTAATCAACCAATCACATGGCAGTTGCTTCAATGCATTTAGGGGTGTGGTCCTGGTCAAGACAATCACCTGAACTCCAAACTGAATGTCAGAATGGGAAAGAAAGGTGATTTAAGCAATTTTGAGTGTGGCATGGTTGTTGGTTCCAGACGGGCCGGTCTGAGTATTTCACAATCTGTGTTGATGCTAGAGGTCAGAGGAGAATGGGCCGACTGATTCAAGCTGATAGAAGAGCAACTTTGACTGAAATAACCACTCGTTACAACAGAGGTATGCAGCAAAGCATTTGTGAAGCCACAACACGCACAACCTTGAGGCGAATGGGCTACAACAGCAGAAGACCCCACCGGGTACCACTCATCTCCACTACAAATAGGAAAAAAGGCTACAATTTGCACGAGCTCACCAAAATTGGACAGTTGAAGACTGGAAGAATGTTGCTTGGTCTGATGAGTCTGGATTTCTGTTCAGACATTCAGATGATAGAGTCAGAATGTGGCGTAAACAGAATGAAACCATGGATCCATCATGCCTTGTTACCACTGTGCAGGGGGATGTTTTCTTGGCACACTTTAGGCCCCTTAGTCCCAATTGGGCATGGTTTAAATGCCACGGCCTACCTGAGCATTGTTTCTGACCATGTCCATCCCTTTATGACCACCATGTGCCCATCCTCTGATGGCTACTTCCAGCAGGATAATGCACCATGTCACAAAGCTCGAATCATTTCAAATTGGTTTCTTGAACATGACAATGAGTTCACTGTACTGATATGGCCCCCACAGACACCAGATCTCAACCCAATAGAGCATCTTTGGGATGTGGTGGAACGGGAGCTTAGTGCCCTGGATGTGCATCCCACAAATCTCCATCAACTGCAAGATGCTATCCTATCAATATGGGCCAACAGGGGAATCTGCGGCCAAAACGCAGATTCCCCTGTTCTACTGGGCATTTGCGATGCCGTTGTTGATGTCAATAAGCGTTGTAACTTACGGCGTTCAGTTTCACTTAACACCGTTATTAACGTCTGTTTGGTTTCAATTCCTTATTTGGATTTTGCATCAATCACATGGCTAGATTTCAAACAATCGCTCAGGAGAACAACTTTGAAACACAGAAAAATAACAAGAATGACTGCTGGCCAAACTGCGCTATCTATAAGTATGTTGGAGATTTTCTTATGACTTTGGCTTAAAACATGTAATAAGATTGTTTTAGTGCTGTGTTGGGATTTTAACCCTGTAATGCACCAGACAGAGTTCAACCTTTTACTCTGTAATGCATTACAGGCAGTCACAAGCTGTACATTGTTGCATGTTTGAAGGAATGAAGTTTCTGAAATAAACCCAAAAAAGGTATGTTAATGTAACGGCTGTTATAACTACTATAATCTGACATAACAGTGGGTTATTAATCACTTAGTAGCAAATGTTGAACTAACATGTACAATTCCTATCACACTGTAGAAGTAAGAATAAGATTAATTTAGTCCCCCAGCAACGTATCACACACTAAAAGAAAGCAAGTTAGCACATAAATTAACAAGCTAGCAAACACAGATAATATAGCAGCTTCACATGAAAGCGTAAACCGTTAAAATTCGGTACTCATTTCAGGCTGAAACAACTCAGGGATAGCTTAACCCGCTGCCACAATAACAAAACAAAGAATACCAACTTACATCGTCTCTGACTTCTGAACAAGCAACTGCCATAATGGGAGAAGCACGAGGCGCTCATGGCGAGTTACTAACCTAGCCGTAACTATACACACGGTAGAATCTGTAGTGAGAGGAATTCACAACAGTCGCCCCCACATTTGAGTAGCAAATGTGCAATCAAGGGAATTGATCAAATGTCCTGGGTGTCCTCCTTGCGAGCGGGGAGCTGGATCAGGCGTGCGACTGGTCTTGTCACCATCATCTGGAGCAGGTAAGTAGCAGCACGGTATGGATATTGCGCTGAGGTGCTCTAGCTCGGGCTCCCAGGCAATTTCGGAGATCCAGAGTCAAGTCAGGATCATCCCAGTCTCTTCTCTTAGACCACAGCTGTTGAATGAGCACCTTAGCTCGTGTAGTAAATGGCACTATAAACCCCAGAGGATCATACTGACTGCCTAAAACCTGGTAGGCCTTTCTCATTGTCAGTGCTGAGTGCCCCATGGACCGGTGATGGTAACCAAGAGTGTCTTCTGCGCAGTTCCACCTGAGGCCTAGAGCGGGTTCTAATGGGTTGGTTCTGTTCTGAACTAGCCATTGGTCTGTAGCGACTGACCTTGCCTCAGTAGGCAGATGAGCTACTACTGCTGGTCGGTTAATGGCCCACTGCCTGAGCTCAAAACCTCCCTCCGCCACTAGGCTACGTAGTTGGTCTACTCGATCCTTGGCGGCCGGTACATTGGGAAGGCTCTCGAGGCAGTTGTCCACGTAGAAACCTTGTTCCACTGATGGTGGAATGTCAGGATGACTGTCCTGGTAATGACGAACATGCATCTGCAAAGCGAAAATGGCACAGCACGGACTACATGTTGTACTAAATGGCAGCACTTGCCATTTGTACACATCAGGTGGGTCCTCGCTGCGCAGGTCTCTCCAGATGAATCTGAGAAGGGGTTTGTCCTCAGGCCGCAGATGGCTCTGGTGAAACATTCCCTGGATATCCCCACTGATAGCGACCTGGTGCTGTCGGAATCGCAGGAGGACTCCTAACAGGGATGGTCCTAAGGTGGGCCACGGCAGCAGTTGCTCATTTAGCGACATTCGCTGGTGTTGGAATGAGCAGTTGAAAGCCAATCTTGGTTTGCTGTTGTGGTGTACCAAGTGATGAGGAAGGTACCAAGACCCTTCTAAATGATCTGCCTCCTCAGGTCGTAGCTTGGTGACGTATCCTGCTTCGGCAAGTTTGGCAATCTCTGCTGAATAGACAGACGCTTTCTCAAGTCTTTTCTCTGTGCTCCTCAAGATAGCTGTGACCGATGTTATGGAAATTTTGAGCTAAGGGGGTTTTGAGAAATGTCTGTCTTTCCATTGGCTGGTATGTAGATCTTTACTTTGATTGTGACACACATGTCTGTATAATATCAGAGGATTAACAGGTATTTGGGCCATGTCCTCCTGCCTAGAAGAAGGGTGTCAGTCTTTTGTTCCTCAGGAATGTGGTCCTTGGGGGGAGTAAGGTCAGTTGGCCGCTTTGGGTAAACACTACAGTAAACATTATGGCAGGAAGGATAAGGTGGGGGAAGATAGCATTTGACTTGTGTGATAGAACAAAGGGAATGTGTTTGATTGAAATGAAACAGATGGCAGCATCTTACCACACCCCTTTTTCCTATGTGATATATATGGTTGAATGAGCTATATTGAGTTAGAGACTCCTCAGACGATTATGTGTGTGTAAGTGGTTGACATGTCTCTCATATGTGCATAATAGTTAATAAAACGGTTATAATGTACAGAGAGAACTTTGTCTCTGTGTCCCTTACTCCGAGTGTCGATACATGGAATTTCCATCACACCGACTGGATGGAACCTTTCAGCTTGGGTGCACCTGACTTGCGCAGGAGGGGATTAGCTTAACGTTGAACCCCCCTGACATCGACCCGCTGAGTTTTGTCCCCAAGAAGACTTCTCGCTTCGATAAGGGAGGACATCAAGCTGCCACAGTCTCTCAACGTTTCGGTAAAGGAGATCCTCCGGACTCACTACAGAAAGGAAGAGGCACTGATGAACCGAGGTTTGGTTTGGATCGCACCTTTCACCTCGGTGCCCTGGCACGATGGCAGTGATGAGGTGAACATGATCTGAACCTATTAGTACTAGAGGTTGTGCATTGTGGAAGGGGTGAAGCGGAATCTTTCGCAGATGAGCGTGCCATCTCTGGAGCGTCTGGACTGGGTAGTTCTGCTCCACCAAGTCCAGACCTGAAGCAGTGAAGGCTCCTTGGACCTGATAGCGCTTCCCTGGATTATCTTTGGGGGAAATCTCGAAGGTAACCCTGGATCCACTAAGGTGAGTAATGTCGGGCCGTACAGTACAGAGGGCAAGGCTCTCCCGCATGCCAGCTAATTGGAGCTGCTGTACAGCTGTAGGTAGGATCATGGTCCGCTGAGTACCGTCATCCAAGACTGCAAAGGTTTCCATTAGGGCTGTCAACGAATATTCTAAATTCGAATATATATTCAAATAGTTTAACATTTTGAAAGTGAATATTAATATTTGAATTTTAAAAAAAATGTGGAAAAAAACATTCGCGGTAGCAGAGGTTGTCTGGCTGTCTGCTTTGCGAGTGGGCGCGCTAGCGCGCCTGACGGTACAGATCCGAAATAACTGAAGCGTGTTCGAAATAACTGAAGCGTGGTGTCGCGACGTCATACAGCCATGGTTGATGCTCCACGCCCCTGACCAGCAGCTGATTGGATGAACGCGTGATGTGGGTCTGGCTACTCGAGAATTTCAACAGTGTCATTGCGGCTCGTTGAGAATACAATCTCGTATTTTACAAAAATAGTTCACTGAAATGTGTTTCTGAAAACTTTTTAAGCTAGAAATAGGCCATGCAGTTGCTGAATCTGTCTTCATTTCAGCTCAACAAAGGTTAGTTTGAAAGATATTCGTCTACTTCTACTGGATACACTACAACTGTGAAACTTCAATTAATGTTAATATTTGTTTCAATCACTGAATGAAGCCTGCTATATTTGGGACAATAGTCGCAACCTTATATTGCTTGCACAAAACTCTTGATCAGCATTTAAAATGTGTTTATTGTTGTTCATTTTAAACCGTTATTGCGCAGAGAGCGTGAGGGCGAGAGATAGAAAGTGTTTGAGCGAGCGAGCGTGAGGTCTGCGGCCTTGGTCATCATTTGATTTACTTGTTTTTGTGTAGGTAATATGTTGTCAAATATGTTTAAACTTAACTACTTGTATAGGTAGTCTATTTATGTCTCTTTGTATTAATTTGTCCTGTTATTGACGTAATGTGCGTCATTGACAAAATGCGCATGCGTAACCAGATGTTCGAATAGTTCGAATATTGTGTTTTTTTAGAGGGAATATTTGAACATCATTTTTGAGGAATTTTGACAGCCCTAGTTTCCATTGACTTGGAGTTATGTAGTAGGACTGGCACGACTTTCAGAAGCACGTTGCCTGACATAATGGAAGGTGTCAGACAGATCCGACTCTCCGAGGTGCCAGATGGAGGGTTGATTGAACCGTTTTAGGCTACACCATGGAGGACTTGAAGGTGAATGCCACCACAGTCGCTGCCGGGCTTCTTGATGTTGCATGTCTCCGGTGGATGGGAACTAGCACACCTCCAGCAGCGCTTCCTTTCGGTTATCCATCCGATCAGTTCCTTTGTAGGTTGCTCTTTAATGCTGTCACAGCGAGTAATATAGTGCTCATTGCTGTTACAAAAAAGACAGTGCACCTTGAATGGCTTCTTGGATTCTGACTGCATAGGAGGGCCAGGTACCTTGGGCTTTGCCGGTTCTGCACCATGGTAGATGGTGGCACTTTGACTCCTGGTCTTGGTTTGAACCTTCTCCTTGAAATTGCTTGGAGGCTTCCCTTGTTGTTAGCGTTGAAGTAACCGACTGGACAGCCGCTGCTGTTGGGCCTTGGATTTGAGCCATCCAGCAAAGTCCAGCAGATTGTAGGGGTTCAGGCTTGCAGAGTTAAGCTTCCACTGTAGCTGTAGGGACTGACCTATCATCTGAGCCTTTGGGAGTTTAAGATGTTCCAGCAGTACATGATACTTGTATTTCTCAGTCAGTCCCAGGTGAGGTTCGAGAAGGTTATCCAAAGCCAATACCGAAGTTGTCTCAGACTGCAATATAAAAGTTAAGAGATATACAGTACAATACTATGTAAGATGCTTGTGTATAGAACACAGGTTACTGTAGCCAAAGGTGATAAAAGTACTTCCCCATGTTTCATCAGAGTACTTGACTTTGTTCACTGCTTTTTACTATGACTAGGCTAAGAAGTGTAAGTGTTGTTACTCCACTGGATCTCCCTTGTCTACCTCCCAGGCTGTGTGGCCAAAGATCCTCCTGCAGTCTAGTCCACTTCCTCCAGTGCACATGTACTGCAGAGGCAAGGATTTAAATTTGTCCAATTACTCTTAATGCAAAAAATAACTTTGACCAAATTTCTGTTTAATAAAGCGTAATGATGGAGTCATAACAGTAAATGTAGTTCAGGAACTGTAATTAAAACATCTTTCAAGAACATTTTCTATTTCTGAAGTACACTGATGATTTAACTAAGGTACTGTATTCAAATTAGATTAAACCCAGCCCTGGTTGGAATGTATTTCCTGCGAATGGAGAAGATGTTAAATAGGATGATGTGACTGACACCAAGAACTCCTTTTTACAGCACTGTGACCCCTGTGGATACTCTATAGAAAAAAAGAGTGATGGGGTCCCAGCAAGCAACACGCCAGTGGCCCACCGGCGGCCCACTAGCTTTTTGCTGCTGCAGCCGCAGAGCGTTTCTGCAAAGCGTAATAGAGACGCGTTGCAGAGATGTTATAGAGACGCGTTGCAGAGATGTTATAGAGACGCGTTGCAGAGATGTTATAGAGACGCGTTGCAGAGATGTTATAGAGACGCGTTGCAGAGACATGTTATAGAGACGCGTTGCAGAGACTTGTTATAGAGACGCGTTGCAGAGACATGTTATAGAGACGCGTTGTAGAGACGCATTGTAGAGACGCGTTGTAGAGACATGTTATAGAGACACGTTATAGAGACGCGTTGCAGAGACATGTTATAGAGATGCGTTGTAGAGACGCGTTATAGAGACATGTTATAGAGATGCGTAATAGAGACGTGTTCATGTTAAGATTTTCAATTATCAATTCACTCGTAAAACTGACACGTGACGTGTTCGTGTCATCTATAGGCCATTTACGTGTCGTCTTAACGTTGGCGTGTCGTGTGGGAGTTATTGACGTGTTGTCTGTGTTGTGGAAATTTCTTTATACAATGTATTCTCACAGAGTAAAGGACTGAGTCCCACTGTTAAGATAGGTACAGGAATGTGGGGGATCTGGTATTTGCATAGGGGACATCTATTGTCTGTCCAGATGGAGATCAATGGGTTTTAGGACAGGATAGGAGAAGATACAACAAGGGGGCAGTAAGGTCAGTTGGCCCCTTTGGGTAAACACTACAGTAAACATTATGGCAGGAAGGATAAGGTGGGGGAAGATAGCATTTGACTTGTGTGATAGAACAAAGGGAAAGGTGTTTGATTGACATGAGACAGATGGCAGCATCTTACCACACCCCTTTTCCTATGTAATAAATACTGTCGAAATCATGTTTTTATTTAGAGAATATCCACTGTTACTTTGTAACCTGCATACTTTCTCCTTGCAAGCAAGATTAAAACCGTTTATTGCGCAATTGATTTCTCCTGTCTTACCTACCATTTTCATAGAATGATTTGGATTTTAGAAATTGTCATCACAGTCTGTAAGAAAAATGTGTCTCCATTGATGAACTGTGTTAATTTAATATGTAATTTTAAGGCGCTGTTCAGACGTTAAGTGACTTGGTGAGTCATATCAGTAGCTTCCCTAGGCCTATTAAATGCATGAATCACCCCTCATAGATGTTGTCAACATTTCTTACGCCACCGTGAGTGATTAACATGATGCAACGTCTAAACCTCGCCATGAGTGATTAACATGTGCAACGTCTGAACGTCGCCCTGAGTGATTAACAATGTGCAACGTCTGAACGATGGGGTGAGTGTCGCCAAGAGTAAAGGAATGTAGCAAAATAAAGATTTAACATTTCAATCATGAGTTTAATAACATATTTGTAAAATACTAGTGTAGTCAGTGAAAAGAATTGTCACACAAATAGTTTATAATAAATTATATTACAACATATATATATATATATATATATATATATATATATATATATATATATAATGACAACACAAGCCTAGGTCAAAATATCACTGAGACAAAACATACAGTCTCCATCCATCCATCTTCTTCCGCTTATCCGGGGCCGGGACGCGGGGGCAGCAGTCTAAGCAGGGATGCCCAGACTTCCCTCTCCCCAGACACTTCCTAGCTCTTCCGGGGGGACACCGAGGCGTTCCCAGGCCAGCCGGGAGACATAGTCCCTCCAGCGTGTCCTAGGTCTTCCCCGGGGTCTCCTCCCGGTGGGACGGGACCGGAACACCTTCCCAGGAAGGCGTTCCGGAGGCATCCGAAACAGATGCCCAAGCCACCTCAGCTGACCCCTCTCGATGTGGAGGAGCAGCGGCTCAACTCTGAGCTCCTCCCCCTCCATGAACTGCTACCTTAACGTGGTGGAGGGGTTTGAGTACCCGAGTGACCCTAGGAGCTATGTTGTCTGGGGCTATATGCCCCTGGTAGGGTCTCCCAAGGCAAACAGGTCTTAGGCGACGGGTCAGACTAAGAGCGGTTCAAAACCCCCTTAATGATGCTTAAGATTTTGAGTTCCGTGACGTCGCCCGGTATTGCGCAGCCGGGGCCCCACCCTGGAGCCAGGCCCGGGGTTGGGGCTCGTATGCGAGCGCCTGGTGGCCGGGCCTTTCTCCATGGGGCCTGGCCGGGCTCAGCCCAAACGGGCGACGTGGGGCCGCCTTCCCGTGGGCTCACCACCAACGGGAGGGACCATAAGGGGCCGGTGCGAAGAGGATCGGGCGGCAGTCGAACGCAGGGGCCTAGACAACCCGATCTCTGGACACGGAAACTGGCTCTAGGGACATACAGTCTCTATTAATGAAAATACTAAAGAGTAAATTTTACAGAATACAATGAAATGTACAGTGATCACCGCATATTTACAGCTAAATCCAAAATCTAAATGTACAGCAGTAATCTGTCGGTGTGTAGTTCACTTGTTTAGCCACATGGTGTATCAGGCAAACGTCCTACGCCGCAAGGAGTAAGACAATTATAACACATTAACAAACATAAGATGAAATAGAAATTTCTAATATAATTTTTTTAAATAATATACCACAAATTATGTGGTATTACTATGGATCAAAATACACTGTTGTTAATATAACCTGCATTGCTGTTTATTAAATATATATTTTTACTCTAAAGGTTGCTAAAGGCTGCTAAAGGTGCATTTGTATATAGGTATGTACATACACAGAAAATTTGTTTTTTGCTCAAATGTGTACATATATGAACAGATCATACATTGACATTAATTTCTTTAGATCATACAGTTTTTATTCTTATCTGCACTGTTGCGGAGTACGGAAACTAAGCATTTCATGACAAATACAAACTCTTCAAACTTGAACAGATAAAGGAAACATAATTCAACAACTGACGCTGAAATATTAATACTTTGCAAACACTTAAAAATAAACAGAAATGCAATTTCAGTCAGGACAAAATAAGAACACCAATAGCTTCAATAACGTTTAAATAATAAAAGCGTCTGCTGCATGATAGTAGAACCTCAGATTCAGGAGGAACAGTGTGGTTTTCGTCCGGGGCGTGGAACACTGGACCAGCTCTTTACCCTCTACAGGGTGCTGGAGAGTTCATGGGAGTTTGCCCAACCAATCCACATGTGTTTTGTGGATTTGGAGAAGGCATTCGACTGTGTCCCTCGCAGCATCCTGTGGAGAGTGCTTCGGGAATATGGGGTCCTGGGTCATTTGCTAAGGGCTGTCAGGTCCCTGTACGACTGAAGCAGGAGCTTGGTCCGCATTGCCGGCAGTAAGTCAGACTTGTTTCCAGTGCATGTTGGACTCCGGCAGGGCTGCCCTTTGTCGCCGGTTCTGTATGTAATTTTTATGGACAGAATTTCTAGGCGCAGCCAGGGGCCGGAGGGTGTCAGGTTTGGGGACCACACAATTTCGTCTCTGCTCTTTGTGGATGATGATGTCATTTTGGCCCCTTCAAGACAGGACCTTCAGCATGCACTGGGAACAACCAAGTTTTAATCTACTAAAGCCAAAAAAAATTACTCACGGCGACGTTAAGCCAAAGAGATTCACTTACAACAACGTTAAGCCAAAGAGATTCTCTCATGGTGATGTTAAATGAGAGCAAGTTGACGGTATGTCGCTTATCTAGATCTTTATGGCAGACTCCACCCCTCATAAGTTACGGTGCCTATTGACGTCAACAACAGCGTCGCAAATGTTGGGTAGAACAGGGGAAACGGCATTTTGGACGGCGACATGAGTGATTGAAGACGCCGGAAATGACGGCGCTTATTGCAGCACTTGCCGTTACAAATGCCGTTTTACAACAGCAAAAGGTCCTCTCTAGGTTTCTTCCTAAAATTCAGCCTTCTTAGGGAGTTTTTCCTAGCCACTGAAATTCAACACTACTGTTGTTTGCTCCTTGGGGTTTAAGGCCGGGTGTTTCTGTAAAAGCACTTTGTAACAATTGCTGTTGTAAAAAGGGCTTTATAAATACATTTGATTGGTACGCGGTGGTATACACGTTAGGTAGTTTAAATATCTTATTAACATCCCTTTTCACATGCCATACTCTTGTATCTTTGTTATACAACCCCAGTGCAAATTGCTTATTCAGTGTATCTACAGAGTAATTCAGTAACACTCCAAAATGGCTCTGTAGGAGTACATGGAGCTGCTCTGGCTCATTAGTCGATCCCCTAATGTCACATCCACTTGGGAGAAGATGGTAGCCAAAGGATAATTATTGAGAGCTACCTTGGCATACGCAGCAATATTACTACCATCTTTCTTGGTTACTTTGAGGATTAGGGGTAGTAAGGTCCAGACACTGTTCTCTATCACTGGGGATGAAAAACATTATAGGGCCGTTCTATCCCAGGGCCAAGATTGGCATGATCTCAACGTCATTTGCACTATCTATAGACAATTGGGTCAGGGGGGCCAAAAAAGATTCAACTCAGTCTTAAATGCTTCCCCTAACTGTAACAGAGCCATTTTTTTGAAAATACTCTTCAGTATTTGCTTTGCAGACCTCCTACCTTACTTTAATGATTTTATTTTAACTTTTCACTGTGGCTTTTTAGGAAGCCGCACTCCTTTTTAGGTCTGCAAGCCAACATCATGAGCCCGCCTGAGCCTAGCCGTCACTCAGGATCTGATGCATTGCGATTGGCCATAGCAGAAATGACTTCACTGACAATGTTTTTAGCAGCATTTTTTAAATGCAGCTTGGCGATGCTAATACCTCTCTTCATGAACGGGATCACCATCCTAAATAGAGTAAGGAATATGCTGCCCACCCCTGAACCATACATGGTCGGTGTTCCATAATAGCCCATTGCCTATCTGATCTATATAGTAAGATACATAACGATTAGGGTCAAGATGCGGACGGTGTAACATCTTTAAATATGTAAAGACTGGTTGAGGTTGATAATTCAGTTTAACAGTCACTTTACCCCAATCAAATGCTATATTTTTATTCTGATCTGTCATAATCTCAATATGTATGTTATCAATATACCTTTTTGCTACTGGTACGTAGTGTGGTCATGCATAACTAATTGTGATGATATCACTATCTGTCCCATATATGAATCGTGCGTACGAGCGGAACAAAACTGTCTCCAACCCTTTGAAAAGATATAATATCTGTATACACAAACATGTTATAAAATTTGCCATGTATATTGGCTGGCAATGGAGACAGAAATATGTTGCTTTCGCCCACTTGCAAGCCTAAAACGTTATCTAAACTGCCTCGAGTTTTGATCGCAGTATTGGAATCTCCACTTATGAGTTTCACTCGCTTTTGATTATTGTCATATCCTAAAAACACGTTGTTATCCTTATCACTTAAGGCCTGGTTCACCCCATAGACAACCACTTCTATGTTTTTATAGTAGCCTGTGCCAAGGTGGATAGCCACAGGAGGCTTAGATAATTTTTTGTAGATAAACTCAAAATAATTTTTTTATATATTTGGTCAGCTATGTGGATATATAATTTCAGCTATCCCTACTTCCCAATTTCTGATTCTCTGGGCAGTCAGATGAAAACCGGAACGTTCCATGATTTACTAAATCACTTGTGAGCAATGGTTTTGCTGACCAATGATTTTTGCAGATAAGACGTCAAACTCTAGGACCCAGCTCTTTAATTTTTCTGGCAATTTTTTTTCGTGAATAAATACATGCGTTTCTCTGTGTAATTTCTTTCTGCTTAGTATTTCCTCTACATGAAATACTTTGTCTTTAGCTATCTTCACCTTTAGGAGTTCTAATTCATTGAAGGTTCCATGGAAAGATTCACCATCGTCATCATTTAATTTATAAACAGGGGGAATACGCGGGATACATTCCGTCACTGTAAATAATTGTCAGAACAAAATGAATGCAACCAGTAGTCAGGGGCCAAGTGAGCAATTGCTTGCGTGTTGCCAGTGTTTTGCTGCTTGCGGGTCGCTGGCGGCTATAATGTCGTACAGCCAGAGGACTACCACCTTTTGCCGCTTTTCTCCTGATTTCAATTTGCATAAGCTAATTTGCATCCCAGGCGACTTTCCACCAGCGGCCCGACTGCGTTACGCTGGCGGCTAGCCGCCGAAAAAGAGGGCTTGCACTTTAGTCTGCTGTATCTGCTTGTGTTGTCATTTTCTTCCAGCAGAGATGCTATTGTACCCCTTTTATTCTTGTACTGATTATTTGATTTATTTTAATATTGTAAAATTTTAGTGTACAGAATTTTGGTCAACTTTGGTAGTTTATAAATAAAATAGACTTTGCCTATTGCACTATTGTGTCACAGTGTGGGTGTAGTGGAGTGCGTCGAAAAAAGGCGAGCCAAATGCAGGGAGGCGATGAACGTTTCTTGTATTGAACACAGTGAAATGACACGCAAAACAAGCGTGCATCCGTATACTCCAGTACAGTCAAAGGACATAGAACAATACCACACAAAGACACCCGGAAACACAGGAACTTATATATGCGATCTAATGAGGGAATGGACACCAGGTGTGTGCAATAACAAAACATGACAGTGCCATGGGAGGAGGAGCGGCGTGGCTAGAACGCCGGCGATGACGTGCGGAGTGTACTTGTGCACGCTTGTATGCACTGTTGCGCTTTTGTTTGGCGTGCCATTTTTCACGTTGTGGAAAATACAAGAAACGTTCATCACCTCCCTGCATTTGGCTCGCCTTTTTTAAACACACTCCACACACACCCATCGTGACAAGTATGTTGTCTCCATGAAACAATTAATTTGTCTTGAATGTCATGCAATTCTCAATATCATGCCAGACCATTTAAGTACAGTATCTGATTACTGTATTAAAGGAGGCTTAAGGAAGAATCTTTCCAACCGGGATGCCACTGATGAGGCTGTCCAGAACCAGGTCCCCAGGTACCAGAAAGGGGCAGCTGACCGTGCAGGTGGGAGATGTCGCAGCGGTACAAGGTACCTGCCATGATTATGAATGACATCTCCAGCACAACCAATATTGCTGCTAAGCTGCAGTACTGTATTTACATTTTGTTTTTTACTGCTGCTATGTACAGTGTTATATATATATATATATATATATATGTTTGCATTATCCTCTTAATATATTTATAGCTCTGTGTGAATGTTCTTAATTCTGATATTCAATAACTATTGATTGCTGCTAGGTCATACTTATGTATATTACTGCCATTCTAGCCCTTGTTTATTTTGTATTGTATTATGTTTATTTCGTACTTTCACATTCAAATACAGTTTTTTACTATCTGTTGCTGGACACGTCCTCTTGCACTATTTGATTTTGTAATTTTTTAATTTCAATTCATTTGCACATGTTTATTTTGTATGCTTGCTGTATAATGCATGTTTTTTTTGTATGCATTTTGCACTATTTGAAATAAAATGTTTAGATTTTATTCAGTTCAATGTCATTTATGATATGACCAAAATTATTATAAAGGATTATTATAAATAAAACCTAATATTGTTGCGTGAGGCATCCCGCTGGGTTTATTGCATAAAAGCAGCTAGCCGCCGTCGGGCCGCTGATCAGGGTATTGTTAGAAGGCATTGTCATGAAAGCGGCTCACCGGCGGCCCGACTGCGCTATAAAAAAAAGCGGCTGCTGCCGGCGGCTGTTGCTTGCTGGGGGAGAGCCATCTTTATTCAGCATGAGGCTACGATGTTAACCTTCCATTCTTTCATTTTTCTATCCAAAATGTGCAAGTTAGTAATCAGTAATGGCCACCTCGTCTTATCTATTGTCCTTTGTTCAGCATTAGTCAGCACTTATGTTTAAAGTTTCTCATGCCTATTTCCTATCAGCCCCCCCTTCAAACATGTGGTAACTAATCAATACATGTTGATAAAACTAGCAAAATAAAAGTTCAATCCAGTTCCTAATGAACTGAAAAGGTCCAAACACTTCTGTTAAAAAACAATAAAGTAAAATAATAAAAAGGATTATCTGGCCTATGAGGCTTTATTATTCCTTAAATGAAATGAATATAACATGCAGTGGACACACCTTACCCTGACACATAGCATATGACATTGCAGTCGTAGTGACCATTTTGATCGATCTTTACCATACACATCAAGTCCCAGGCTACTATCAGTCTAACCTGTGTCCAACAGAAACTGACATAACATGACATATTAATGAAATGCATTATTCATTCCCAATAAACCTTTTAAACAATCAAAGTCCCCCCTTGTCCATATCATGAGTCATGCATCAAAATCATACTAACAACCCAACATATCCTGAATGTAACACAACTATCAACTCCAATTAATGTACTATTGACAGTTTTTACCTTTGAAAGGGAATATGGCACTATTAAACATTTCAGGATAGTTGTTGTAATTATGACTATTAAGCAACCTCACAAAAAGACAAGTATCAATGACCAATATTTGGGTAGTGATCATATGTAGTCCTCTACCTGCCTTGTTAGGAATGAACATACATACATAATATCATAACACCAGTCAATTTAGGACAACTATTGATTGTTAGGAAGGAATCTAGATTCCCATCAAATGTCCTGTAGTTCTAGTCTTCAGTCTTCTCTGTCTTGTATCAATGATGTAAAGTTCCAATATCAGTTATTGAAGTCAGTGTGATGTGGATCCAGCAAATTGCCTGGTTCTTGTGATGGTAATTCCATGTATCGACACTCAGAGTAAGGGACACTGAGACAAAATTCTCTTTCTCTTTGTACATTATAACCGTTTTATTAATTATTATGCACAGAGACTATTATGAGAGACGCGTCAACCGCTTACACACACATAATCGTCTGAGGAGTCTCTAACTCAATATAGCTCATTCAACCGTATATATCACATAGGAAAAAGGGGTGTGGTAAGATGCTGCCATCTGTCTCATGTCAAACACCTTTCCCTTTGTTCTATCACACAAGTCAAATGCTATCTTCCCCCACCTTATCCTTCCTGCCATAATGTTTACTGTAGGGTTTACCCAAAGGGGCCAACTGACCTTACTCCCCACAAGGACCACATTCCTGAGGAACAAAAGACTGACACCCTTCTTCTAGGCAGGAGGACATGGCCCAAATACCTGTTAATCCTCTGATATTATACAGACATGTGTGTCACAATCAAAGTAAAGATCTACATATCAGCCAAATGTAAAGACAGACATTTCTCAAATGTACCTTAGTTCAAAATTACCATAACACTCCATCCTCTTGATACCATGTCAAACTTTGGTATCAAACCACAAACAGTTTACTCATTAGGATGTAGACTGCAACAAAACAGTACTCTTTAACAACATGACCCAGTCAATATTATTACCCTTGATGATTAGAGAACAGAACCAATCTGAAATGTCTGGATCCTCCTTTACATTCTTCTAGACGATTTCCTTCCGTATAAACATCAAGATCACACATTGTCATCCTACAGAACCATAACATAGTACAGCAAAACTTTAAAAACATCATAAACACCGATCACTGAATGCATCCTTCAATTCATCACTGGTACAAAGTTCTCTCATGCCAATTGCTCGATTCACTGAAAAGTCCTCTCCATGGTTCCATTTAGATGTACTTCCAAAGCCATCACAAATGTTCTGCTCCTCCAAACGTCAGACAGTCAGTTATGAACCATTCCTTTAGCAGGTCGGTGTAACAGAACGAAAAAGTCAGGTGTATATTCCAAGGTGTTGTCCTTCACAGCTTCTTTATCAGCCAGGCCAGGAGAATCTGTGTTCTCCCTTGTGAACTCCAAGATGACCAGTTTTAGCTAAAGGTTCTAGAGCTAAAGGCCAGGTAGAAAGTGACTGGTTACGAGCACCAGAAAATTCACTTTTCCCTCAGTGACTTCAATTCACTGTGTCTAACCTTTCAACACTGAAATCCTCCTGTAGCGTGTCGTTGACCCCAGGTTCCTCTCTCAGCTACCTGGACAGCAGATGAGATGTACCTGGTATGGACCCAATCAGCGTAGCATGATGTTGTGCAGTAGATCTTTCCTACGCCTCTACCCTCTCGTCGGAGGTTGCCTTCTCCATCACATTGCAGAATCATCAGGACTCGAGTCAGTCCAGCTCACAGGAACTCAGCATCTAGACGTGCAGCGCTCCAGAGTAGTAGGACAGTCGGTCTGGGTGTCTGTGAGATCCATCTCAGCCACCTCACAGTTGTCCTTTTAAGCCAAGCTCAGTCTTTCTCTGGGCTCCAACAAGTCCTCGCTTGTCGAATCGCTTTCAAGTGTCCTGTATCTGAATGTGTGAATTCATTGCAACTGCACAGTACATCATTAGCTTGTTGCATCTCGCTGATACATTAGAACTACACACTATCAAACACTCAAACCCTATATTTCCAATATCTCTCTACTTCTTTTCTCCAAATAGAGTAGAACATTTGAAATCAATAACAGTATCGTTAAAACATTAACATCTCTGGTGCTCTCCCTGTTCATCTAAGGGCCCCACAGACTGTGGACTCTTTTAAAAAGGGCCTGAAAACCCATCTTTTTAGAAAAGCCTTTTTTGTTTGTGTTATTTTAATGTCGCTGTTCTATGCTTTTAGGCTAATGCATTGTAGCACTTTGAGGTCATTTAATTGATATAAAGTGCATTATAAATAAAATGTATTATTATTATTATTATTCTGTTCTGCTAGTGTAGCAAAATAACAATTCCACTCTTTTCTATAGTTGGTTTAACAACCAACACAAAGAACAGAAGAACACAATTACACATTTCTCATTACTGTTCCAAAAACTTATCAGTTAAGATAGTTTGCTTACATTGAAGTACCACTCTCTAAGAGTAGTTCATGAACAATTCTCAGTTCAGCTATATAATTTACATCTGATTGTGTTGTATCGGAACTACAATCAAATTCACCATTGTTTCACATAAAGGATCAAATACATTATTTCAAATCAAACATTTCACACCATCTTGAAGGTCAGCTAACATAACTGTTATTTAGCCTAATTTCTCTACAAGATGAAACTCAGTGTGAATGTCTCCAAGTCTCTTCTTATTATCCTAGCACATCAAAGACACTCTGAAATCCTGTCATAAATCATGACCCTTTTACGCCTTTATCACCACAGGGCTCTCCCTGGAGTGGGGGATGGTCTACTGACCTAAGAACAAACCCTGGTCTTGAAGAAGGGTCACCTTATCAATAAGGGACACTGTTGTTATCTTGAGAAACAACCCAGGCATTGACAATAGTAAAACAACCTTTTTTCTCTTCATTCACCTCAAAGAAACCTCTGTTAACCATTAACTTTCCAATGATTGCTTACTAGGACAGAAATTAAATTAGAATTAGAATACCCAATTTTGATAATGTCTGTTTCTCTTCCAAAGAGTTCCAAAAAGTTAAAATCCATCTCAAACTGGGTTTTTTTGTCAGTGAGCGGAGTGCTACAGTGGGTCTGTACCTCTCTTCATGCAATTTTAGACTATGTAAGACTTCTCAACTTGGTTTTCCAGAAATATAACTTGATGCAGAATTATTTTCTCAATATCAATTAAAACATGGCAAAATTTTGTAAACATGTAAGAAATAACAAAATGTGCTCCCTGCATGTTTTTACCCACTTATTCCATAATGCATAAGATAAAAATGATTACTTCTTAATCAAATATCAAACAAACTAAACAGTAACACACCTATCAAATTAGTTATTGCTTAGCTAAACCATTTAAAAATGGTAAGATGTATTCCACTCAACCATAACCATGTTAGATTTCGCATAAAACATGCTTTTCAAAAACCCAATTAGACAAACTAGATTATTCACGTAACTTCTTTAAGTACCTATTTAATTTGCTTTGAACTCTAAGTTTAACTCTTTTCCACTATAGATAATCATTTCATACAATCCCCCCCTGCTTTCACGACAGAGTCAACGAAAATGACTCCAAGCTTGAAAGCAGAACCATTACAGGACCAAAATGAAAAGAAAATTCTAACATGCATCCAATAAAAAGTCGCAAACTGAAAATCCAAGAAAAACAAATGCGAAAATCAAAAAAACGATTACACCACACGGGTCGCTCGTGTGAAGGAAGCATATTGAAACATCACCCAAATTAGCATATCAAAATTAGCATTTCCACAGGCAATGGCCAAACTAAGTTGAGACCAACAAACATCATGACTCAATTTACCTCCTAAAGTCTATGGAATTTACTCAACTTTAGATGTAAGTCAATGTCATTCAAAATAGTACCAGTCAGCCAAAATCACTACTTCCACGCACATCTCATGCAAAGACATCGAATTTGTTCTAGCAATTAACAATGTTGGATGACTTAAGGTCTCCAAGTCTTACTACAATTTGATTCGAAATCATAAATGTAAACATTAAAGCCAGTGAGAGGAAAACTTATCTAGCTTTCACTTAATGTCTGATTAACCCAAAACTGAATATGCTTGTGTTGGTAAAATGACCACGGGTGAGAACAGGCTGAACACTCGAATTTAACCCTTAGTAATACGCTACCTTGATATAATGTTAAGGGTGGCGGAAGCCATCCCAGTGGACTTGCCCACCCTTCCTGAAGCTCTGAGCTCCACACATATATGGTGAGCCATTAGCAAGGCCAAATGTTAGTTTATGGTCCCCAGACCATACTATCAATTTAGCCTACATCGTTCGTTAACTGAAGATTTTAGATTTAGTGTCCAACCCATCCTATAGTTTCGCATTTCATTAAAAAATACATCTGCTTATCAATATCTACACAAGTCAACAGAAAACAGACATATGACTTCACTAAAATCAAGGAACAATCAGTGAGCGAACCCCATGATACCCCAGGCTAGAACTCTAAACGCAGACACATCAATCAACCCCATGTGTCAGTTTACCAGGCTAGAATTTATAAAGCCAGTAACGGGCATCAGGCATAGGCCCGAAAACACAAGAATTAACCCAGGTATCATTGGAAATACAAATAAGAGAAACCATATTATTTAACCAAACTCCATTTAGCATTTAAAAAAATAGGTCATCAAATTTTGTGGGGAGTAAACTCGCTTTGGCTGTGCAACCCTCTTCATAGGCCATGACTATTGGATTCAAATGCGGCCCTCATGAAACACAGCGTGTCTCCTTAAGGTTCAAGTCTATCACCAGGTGGATACTTCATTCTACCACTTATACAATATATAAAGAGAGCGAAAACACAATACGATAACCTTTTGTAAGACAACCATGAGACTATTTTACCAGATTAGAAAATCACTGTACCAAATTCTAATTCATCACTAGGTTTCAGACTACTCACTTGTGCTAGCGAACAGCTCAGCACCCAACAGTCGGCTACCACGTGATGGGCCTTTGTTAAGGCCTACCTACATTGTTGTGAGACCCCCCTTGAGGCCTCACGGTTTTAAACATTATCATCGACGCAATAAATACGTTTGACTCAAAATTACATACGTACACAAAACAGGTTATTTCTTGAATACCTATTAAAACATGGTCAAGCATGACAGAACAAAACAGGCTATTTCGAATGCCTATTAAAACATGCTATGTAACATTCAAGTGCTTCTCAAACTACATGTAATATTCAATTAAATAAGCTTGGCTATTACTGAGGAAGGTGATCAGGTATCCTTGATAAGTTCCAGCTTCATTTAATGGTTAGGCACGATACATTTTAGGAAATCAATGATTATGAAAGCACACCTCAGTTTCTAGTATCGTCCATGATTCCAGAGACCCCATCTTGAGACTACTGTCGTTCCCATAGTGTACCAAATTAGAGAAGCAGCATTATACCAATTACCAATCTATCCCATTTATTAAATTTAAGACATTACTTTCGCATACACCCCAGTGGACACCAAACAAAGCAAAACCTTGCGATTTCAAAACTCCCAAGGTAACAACAACCTTGAACAAATACACATATCCCACCAAGGAACATACAATGCAGCCAATCGGAACCCCCGTGCACAGGGATTTCCAAAATGGACAAATGCATTTACTAGATGATGACCACAAACAGATAATGACAAATGCCCGGGACTCGGGCCATAATCACATACAGAACAAAGACAATTGGCGTGCGCATACACAACATCAGTAGCATAACTACTGATCCAAACCATAAAGTGACCAACAATTTTGGCAATTTACAGGAGCAAGCCCTACTCCTTCCTACAATCTGAAATTGGTGGACATAGAGCCTTGACAAAATCTGCGAGGTCCCCCCGAGCACAGCAGTAGCCATAGACGCGCAACAGATATAGCCCCTTAGCCATCAGTGCCCTAGCTACGTGGTTGGAAACCAACCCGAGGCCTGCTCACCGCTAGCCCATAGGACCGATTCTCCCCTACCCATAACACAGGTTGCACGGGGAGACATAGGGGCTCAATTCCCCTGTAGTTGAAAAACAAACGGACACCCTTCTCGCATTCCGCACAGACAGTTGCAAAGAAACCAATTCCACCAAAAGAGAGCTATGTAAAATCCTGCACGAATCACCCCGCAAGAAGTTAGCTGCATGGGAATGGTAGTCAGGACATGGAACAAAACGACAGTACACTAACTACAGCCGCCATGACTGCAATACTACAAAAAATAACTCCTATCCACCATACTTTCTCAAATCCATCTATCAACTTCCACAAAACCATCAAATCTGACTTACAAAAACAACCACATTGTTTACTAAAGCATATGAAAACTGTATTAAGGAACAATCTCACCGGTTGATGCTCACCTGGTCCGTCTGCACCAAAGTTTACTAAAGCTTTCATCAGTCACCACGTCCTACATACCATGGCATACGCCTTCCAAACAACTTCACCTCACGACTCCTGCTACTTCCATACGTTACCACGTCCATCTACCTCCAAGCAGCCCCACAGGCCGCGCATCCATCACCAAATGAGAACGCCAGTCGCCGGAAAAACCTAATAACACTCCAAAAAACATTGTTCAAATATTCCAAACACCATAAACCTCAGGTAACTAATTAATTCATTTATTTATTTATCGTTGTAGTCGGTTCTGTCATGGACCACGTTTCTAATTTAAAAGGGTCCAACCCTACTGTAGACCGAAAGAGATCCAATCTCACAAAAAGCCCAGCTTTTGCTACAGATTTTGAACGGTCCAACCTACCACTGCAGATTTTAATTGATAAGGTCCAACCTCAACTGCAGATTTAATATGTGCCCTAACACATACTTGCACCCTAACGCTAAAAGGAGCCCTAACCCCAAGTATACACGCGCCCTAACGCAAAAAGGAGCACTAACCCCAAGTATACTCGCGCCCTAACGCTAAAAGGAGCCCTAACCCCAAGTATACTCGCGCCCTAACGCAAAAAGGAGCCCTAACCCCAAGTATACTCGCGCCCTAACGCAAAAAGTAGCCCTAACCCCAAGTATACTTGCGCCCTAACGCAAAAAGGAGCCCTAACCCCATGTATACACGCGCCCTAACGCAAAAAAAAGTGCCCTTACCTCCCGAGTTCGAAATTCAAGCCCTGGTACCTGTACTGAGGAATCCCAAAAAGTAGGAGACCACAGTATCAGTAACCGAGGACGAGCCCCCAAATTGTGATGGTAATTCCATGTATCGACACTCGGAGTAAGGGACACTGAGACAAAGTTCTCTTTGTACATTATAACCGTTTTATTAATTATTATGCACAGAGACTATTATGAGAGACGCGTCAACCGCTTACACACACATAATCGTCTGAGGAGTCTCTAACTCAATATAGCTCATTCAACCGTATATATCACATAGGAAAAAGGGGTGTGGTAAGATGCTGCCATCTGTCCCATGTCAATCAAACACCTTTCCCTTTGTTCTATCACACAAGTCAAATGCTATCTTCCCCCACCTTATCCTTCCTGCCATAATATTTACTGTAGTGTTTACCCAAAGGGGCCAACTGACCTTACTCCCCCCAAGGACCACATTCCTGAGGAACAAAAGACTGACACCCTTCTTCTAGGCAGGAGGACATGGCCCAAATACCTGTTAATCCTCTGATATTATACAGACATGTGTGTCACAATCAAAGTAAAGATCTACATATCAGCCAAATGGAAAGACAGACATTTCTCAAATGTACCTTAGTTCAAAATTACCATAACATTCTCCTAACAAGTCAGTGTAGGTGTGTAGTGGAATAGTGAGATTAACAGCTCAACAGTGTCTTCCACTGTGTTGGGACCATGTGACCTTTCCAGTTAACTGGCCCGTGATACTCTGACCTGTAGTATGTGGAGTCCTTCAGGACTCAGGTGGATTCTTGTCTCGTTGCCGATGATTCATCTAGAAATGGAGTGAGAAGCCAAGTTATCTGACCTTGGCATCGTTCTGCCATGTTAGTGGTCAGGAAGATTTGGAACAGATTCAACCAGTGTAGAAATCCTACTTGAACATTTTGCTGGTACTCACACACTCAGTTGTCTGTGTCCAGTCAGTTGTCTGTGTCCTATATTAATGCCCGATAGCACCTGGCAGTAGAATGAGATTCCTTTGTTTTATCAGACTTGACATTGCTTAACCAAATCAAAAATGGTTAGACCTTACATCAAACAAAACAATTTCCAAATTCAAAAATGTATAACAAATCCTAAGAATGGAAGATGTAAAACATAACAGATACCAATGCTCTGTTATAACTATGCAAACAGATTTTTTTTCTTTAATTTAACTCTTCATGTAACTCCAATTTTGATTTGCATTGAGCCCTAAGCTCAACTGTTTCCAATCATAATGATTTATCATATCATACATCTCCCCTGCTTTCATTAAGTCAATGGAAAGTGACACCATGATTGAAAGCAGAAAAATTACAAATACGGTCACAGGAGGCGCCATCCTGAACCCGCACTGGCAATCATTATAGGATGGACATGAAAAAATAGAGAATTGGTAATAGAGATGGATCTAGAATCCATTCGATAAGGTGTTGCATCCTGTACATTCATCAAAACAAAGTGAACATGTTAAAAAACACAAACATTCAATAACACCATCAAAGACATCAATGTGCAACACGGTCGCTTGTGCGAAGGAATTATAAAACATATAACCTATTAACAAATTTGTCTAACATAGCTAAACCGATCTCAAATTGGACTTTACCACAATACCATCACACAGGTCTGTGAAATTGGCTATCATGGATTTAGAATATCCTGTAGTTTCTTGGCACATGCCTAACAAAAACATTGTTTGCCCCCTAGGGGATAAGCTGCACAACTACATTTTAGGAGTGAAAAACTCCAGCCCATGTTTGCAGTGGTTTACCTGTAGCAAACACCAGGGTGATTGTATTAGCATAGCTACACCATACGAATGTGGCATTTCTTCAGGCAATGGCCAAACTACCTCATGAAAAACACAAACAGTGTCTTGATTAACCTCCTACATTTTAGGGAATTCACAAATTAGAATAATTTTTTGTCCAAATAGTGGCAGTCAGCCAAAACCTAAATCACAACTTTTATGCTTTTTCTTTGACCACGTCTGTGGTTCTACTGATTTTTCTATCAGCAAGAATGGGGGATGACTTTAAGTCTCTACCCTTACTTCAGTTGGTTTAAAAATCATAAATTTCAACATTAAAGCTATTGAGAGGAAAATATATTTAGCTTTCACTTTATGTATCAAGGTACAACAAGTAATCCAAAGGACATTCAATGTAGGCCTTAAACACTGCTCCATCAATACTTTGTGTTCATTAGTCAATTTACCATTTTAGAATTTAAACTCCATCAACGAGTATCAGGCGTTGGTTTTAAAAACACAAGTATTATCCCAGTTATCGTTGCTAAATACAAATAACTATATTATTATTTAACCAAACTCAATTCAGCATTTAAAATACAGCATCTAATTTTATTGTAGGGAGTAAACTCGCTTGAGCCGTATTACCCTCTTTTTTAGGCTATAACTATATTGGATTCAAATTCAGTCCTCAAGGGACACAGCATGTGTCCTTAACATTAGACTATCACCCTGTGGATTCTTCATTCTGCCACTTATACAATATATAAGGAGAGAGAAAGCACAATATTTTTACCTTTTGTAAGAAAACCATGAGACTATTTTACCAGATAAGAATATCATCATTGTACCAATTTCTAATTTATCACTAGGGTTAGACCGGGTCCCCCGGGAGATACTGTGGGAGGTACTGCAAGAGTATGGGGTGAGGAGGTCCCTTCTGAGGGCTATCCAATCCCTGTACGTCCAAAGTGAGAGCTGTGTTCAGGTTCTTGGTAGTAAGTCGGACTCGTTCCACGTGGGGGTTGGCCTCCGCCAGGGCTGCACTTTGTCGGCAATCCTGTTTGTAACTTTTATGGACAGGATATCGAGGCGTAGTCGGGGTGGGGAGGGATTGCAGTTCGGTGGGCTGGGGATCTCATTGCTGCTTTTTGCGGATGAAGTGGTCCTGATGGCATCATCGGTCTGTGACCTTCAGCACTCACTGGACTGGTTCGCAGCCGAGTGGGATGGTGATTAGCACCTCTAAATCTGAGGCCATGGTTCTCAGCAGGAAACTGATGGAGTGCCTCCTCTGGGTAGGGAATGAGGCGTTACCCCAAGTAAAGGAGTTCAAGTATCTTGGGGTCTTGTTCACGAGTGAGGGGACAATGGAGCGGGAGATTGGCCTGAGAATCGGAGCAGCGGGGGTGGTATTGCATTCACTTTACCGCACCGTTGTGACGATAAGAGAGCTGAGCCGGAATGCAAAGCTCTCGATATACCGGTCAATTTTCGTTCCTACCCTCACCTATGGTCATGAAGGCTGGGTCATGACCGAAAGAACAAGATTGCGAGTACAAGCGGCTGAAATGGGCTTTCTCAGAAAGGTGGCTGGCTTCTCCCTTAGGGATAGGGTGAGAAGCTCAGCCATCCGTGAGGAACTCGGAGTAGAGCCGCTGCTCCTTTGCATCGAAAGGAGCCAGTTGAGGTGGTTCGGGCATCTTGTAAGGATGCCCCCAGGACGTCTCCCTAGGGAGGTGTTCCAGGCACGTCCAGTTGGGAGGAGACCTCGGGGTAGGCCCAGGACCAGGTGGAGACATTATATTTCAACACTGGCCTGGGAACGCCTCGGGATCCCCCAGTCAGAGCTGGCAAATGTGGCTCGGGAAAGGGAAGTTTGGGGTCCCCTGCTGGAGCTGCTGTCCCTGCGACCCGATACCGGATAAGCTTATGAAGATGAGATATGAGATGGGTTAGATGTACCCACGTGTGCTAGCGAACAGCTCAGCACGCAACAGACAGTTACATGTTGTGGGCCTTGGTTAAGGCCTACCCACATTTCATGAGACCCCCCTTGAGGTCCTACGGTTTTAAACATTATCATCCACGCAATAAATACGTTTGAGTCAAAACTATATAAGTGAACATGACAAAGCACAACAAAACAGGTTATTTCTTGAATACCTATTAAAACATGTAATTTACCATCAAAGTGCTTTCAAATTAATATGTAATATTCAATTAAATAAGCGTGGCTATTACCGAGGAAAGTGGTTACCTTTATAAGTTCCAGCTCCATTCAATGGTTATGTATGATACATTTTAGGAACTAAACATTCAAAAACTCGTAATCAATTATTATATAAGCTCATGTCTGTTCCAGATGTCACCAGGAAATCCTCCATCTTTGATTCCATACATGGAAGATCTGTCCTTGCCGCTGCTGTGCGTGTGGGCAGAATGTCTCATGTTCCAACTGTCTGTGCATCCTGTCTTTTTCCTTTGGTTTTTCTTCTTCTTGAGACACTCATTCTGCCAATGGCCCGGGATTCCACAATATTAACATGATCCTGGTTTCTTCTTCAATGGGCTTTGAGTGTCTTTAGATGTTTTTCCAAATTTCAACATTTCTAGTTCCCTTTTTCAACACATTCTTTCTCCTTCAAAGATCTTTCAAGACTATCTTTATGGAATTTATCATTCCATTTTTGAATTTCTGATAACACAATCAACGACCAATGTGTTTTTTGTAATTCATCAGGCATTCTTTGAATTTCGTCCCATATTTTCTGTATATCAAAAAAACTCCAAAAATCTTCTTCTGGAACAATGGCATATTTTTGATAATTATCTCTTGGCAACAGTCATCTATTTTCAAACTCCTTTTAATGTCATCAGCCAATGATTTCGCCATTTTCTAAATTACAACGGGAGGGCTGCAGTCCCCATATTTACCACATTGTTTTTAACTTAAACTTAAAATTGTACAAATATTATACACGTGTCCCTTGATACTCTTCTATCAATGACTTCCAGATAACATGAGGAAGTTTTAATCACTGTTTCAGTGGCCTAAAAGTTCTTAGCCTCTCCTGTGGTATTTCATGAACTAAAGCACATATCTTTCAGTATCTTTAAAGTCTTGTGTGTACTCACCACAGGTTTCCATTGCCTAAAAAGCGTCATTTCTAGTTCTTCTTGTTGGTCCAGATGTGTTCATCTGGATACTCATGCTCCTTAAACTGACTTGTTCTTTTAGAGTGGTTTGACTCACTGCAAAACCATCCATCCGGGTCACGGCACCATCTGTTAGATTCTGTCCAGTTTTGATCCATGAACAAAATGAATGCAACCAGAAGTCAGGGGAGAGAAATCTTTATTCAGCATGAGGCTACGATGTTAACCTTCCATTCTTTCATTTTTCTCTCCAATAATTGCAAGTTAACACAGTCCTTTATGCCAATACACATAGTAGGTGGTCAGTGATTGTAGCCAACCATAACACAGTCTATTATCCTCCAATAAGAAAGGTTTATCCTACATGGTAAGCTTGTATGGTATGTTTCAACCTCCCCTATGGTCCATGGGTTTATCTCATGCCTATTTCCTATCATAATTCTGAAGCTTGCTCATATTTTTTGTCAAAAACACAGTACAACTTTGATATGTGAACAATGTCACCTGTTTTAAATTTAGAAGCAATTGCTTTCTTTCTATGAAGGGGAAACAAACCATAAAGATTTTGAAAAACTTCAAATGTGTTCTCGGATGTGACGTATAATGGCCTCATGCGTATGCTTTTATAATAGCTATTATTGAAACGTATTACCAGATCTTGAATCATGTCAACATAACGCCATGTGTTATGAGTTGTAAAATATTTCCACATCCTTTCCTTCAAAGTTCGGTAAGGACGTTCAATAACGGAAGTTTTAGATCTGAACCTGTAGCAAAATGGATGATATTGTGCTCATTCATTCATTTTTTAAATGTACTGTACGATTAAAGAACTCCTTTCCGGAATCCGTTTGGACTTTCTTGGGAATTCCACTCTCTTTCAAAATAGATGCGAAAACCCTAGTCACTTCCGGCCGCTCTTATTTTTTAACATTCTCATGAAAGCTACTTAACATGTAGCGTCATTCTTATCAGCATAAGCTTGCATATCACACAAGTCAGCCTCAAACTGTGATAGTTGGTGGGTGGTAAACACCCTATTTCGCGGGAAGGTTTTCTCATTGGTTTATAGAGAATATAAGCGTTCTGATCGGACAACCAATCAGTTACTTGTGCGTCACTTATACTATTTCTGGTTTCTTGTGCAACAGCTCTCTGAACTTTAGCCTTTCCTCCAAACTAGCCTTGATGAGAAGGGTTAAAATATATTTGTTTTTCATTAGCTACTCCATCCGCCTAATTTCAATAATTATGAATATTACAAAGTCTGTATCAGACAATTATAGAAATAAAAATGTTTCCCCAAATGTTTGTTTTTACATCTCTATTTCAAAAGATTCATGAGGTCAATCAAGAGTTTAAAATCAACATTCTCGGTTATATAATAACATTGAATACATCGATTACATTTTCAGACATATGGTTCTGTATTTTTAAAACACACACATCGATTATAAAGGCAGACAAACAAAATAAATGATAGACGTTACATGTCATTGGCGGTTCAAAGGAAAAACTCTAAACTTTGGGTAAAGATATTTCTAATTGCCCCTCTACACCATGCAACATCAACTCTCCACATTTCTGAGCCATAGCACAGTTATACACAGTCATCCAAGATTTCTTCCATTCTTTTCAAATGTTCAGCATTGACAAAAGTTTTAAACGTGTCATTCACTTTCTTTTCGATAATTTGCATCATAAGTTCTGTTAGATTTTTCAAAAGAAAATTACTCTCTCAAATAACATAAAAACACAGTTACCCATTATATCAATAAAACACTACAATGGTTATATCAGTAAAACACTACAATGGTTATAACAATTAAGCCTTAAGGGTTTCAGGAGAAAGTTTTTCTGGATATTTTTAGGTTTTCTTTATCTTTGGGTCTGTTCCGCCAGAAAGTCACAAATTTCGTTTACCAGGCCTTGTCAGTCTTTGTTCCCGCCCAGCAGCGAGTTAAAGATTTTTTTCAGGATCTTCTTGATGGAGCGGGATTTTTTCAACTCATTTAGAAAAACCTCTGACATTTCACAAACCCGAGGTAGTTCAACTTCAACCCACAAGGATTTGAGGGCTCTGGCAAGTGCTGGTAGGAATCTTTTAGACCACAGTTGCGTCATCATGGCTTCAAAATTGGCATTGTAATAATATTTAGGACAATCATAGAGACACTGATGCCGTCGCTGACTTCTGTGGCCTGTCAGACACCCGTGGCAGTTTTCTTTTTTGTGCTCCTCAATCACAATCCCTAAAAAGTTTACAATGGATGCCTTTATAGCGTTTACAAAAGCCAGGCTGAGTCCTCTGTCAAAAACGTCAGAACGGAATGGTGACTTAGGACTGTCCGTACTAGTAAAATATGTGAATGTTTTTTCTAGAGATTTTGATATGATGACGGGGATACGCCCCCGTCAGAGTTCTCTGATACCATAGCAACCACGGTACTTTGAATGGTGCTCAACCTACTTTTGGCCTGTCCTTTTATCGCTGCATCATTCCTTTGACAGAGCTGTACATTTGCTGGGTGTCAGTATAGCCTCTTGTGCCTCTGGCCGTTTTAAGAGTTAATTGGCCATTCGTAAATGACATTGATACAGTTAAACTGATTAACATTTCTTACTATCTTTACCTCCACCAAAAATAGCGTCTATGTATGGCGTTTGCCACTGGCCGCTTTAACAGCGTATTATCCAGTAATAAGCTTTACCGGTATCTTCTAACTTACCTGAATAATCATATGAATTGACCAATTGCTAGTAAGTCTGCCAAAGCTCTTTCTTTTCATGGCATAAGAACGTTTTTTTTTCTTTCATGGCAAAACTACATGACAATGACATTCATAAAATACATTCATAAAATAAAATAATTCATAAAATAACTATAAATAAAGGTGACGATAACTAACTTTTTCATTGAGTGGTGAAAATCGTGGAATCTACCAGAAATAATTAATAAATGTAGTAGCTCTCAATAAATCCAAACTTAGGTCTTCCACATGAGAGGCACTGTCTGTAACCACAAAGCCACAGCACTACACACTTCAGCAGTCGCTAGACACCATTGAGGATTGAGTTAAACTGATTGACATTTCTTATTAAGTTTACCTCCACCATAGCGTCTATGAACTGTATGGCTTTTGCCACTGGCTGTTTTAACAGCTTATTAGCCAGTAATAGGCTTACTAGTATCTACTAACTTCCTAGGAAAAATCATAAGATTTGAGCAATTTCAAGCAAGACTGAAGAAGAACTTCATCCCAAAAACCCATCCCAAAAACAGTCACAATATAACTGTATACAGTTTCAGTTAAGGCTTACTATAATGTAACTACTGTATGTTGTAACCAGCAAATGTGTTTGTCAATCCGGACCCAAAACGTATGCATGGATGCATACGTCGAAAATCCACCAGAAACAGTTGCGATATAATTGTAAACTGTTTTATTTCAGGCTTACTATAATATAGATACTGAAGGTTATAGCCAGCGAAGTATTCATCTATACGGAATAATTCATAATGTGTAATTCGCTTTGCCTGCGAGGAGGTACAAATCCACTTCTCTAACCACTACGCTATGTTACAAGGGTCAGTCAGTCAGTCACTCAGTGACATTCTTTTTTCTTGGCCAGCTCCGCTTACGTGGTCCGGCAAAAACATCTTATACCTATGAAAACAGATACATAAAACACTTTTGTTACCCCCCTCCCTGAAAGACATCTGTAGAGTCCGGAAATAAACCCTTTTAACATTTGATATAATCGATAAATTATGAATCCCATAATCACCTTTTACTTCCGTTCACACCTTTCAAAGGTCAATCCTTAAAGCCATAAATCAGACAATGTTTATACAAAAGTATGATAAAAAATATCCTATTACTCTATACTGTACTCAAGGTAAACTGTGGCTCTGGATAAGAAAATCTGCTAAATGATTAATATGTATTAAAAATGTCTGGAATACTAGGTATCCTCTCGGCTTTCTGTGCACCCCTTGTTTTGAAATAACTACATACAGGACACAATATCAGGACGCCGTGCTGAAGAAGCTCCCCAAAAGATGTAGCGTACATGCGCGTCCATGAGGGAAACTCCAGAGAAGAGGCGCAAGTAATTAATTGATATGACGCACCTGCAGAAGGTGTGGTGTGCGTTGTGAGACTGAATGAATTGTTTATATTCTCTAAGAGAATATTTGTAAACTAAAAAATTATAAAATAAGCAAACGATTTTGTCTCATCAGGATCATTCTTGCAATTACACCCCGTTTGACTCAGATTGACATCATTATTCCGGGGGTACCAGGGGCTTGAAAACAGATTACCCATAATGTTAATCTTTTTTTTCCTCTTCATATTTTCTAATTTACAAAAAAAAATATATTTCTTGTAACGAATGTTTGTATTGTTTTATTTGCCTTCTGTGTTTAGTAAAAAATGCTAAACAATTATGACTAAAATATCATGACATTGTACTGAAATTGTGGCCCATTGTATAATGATTTTGTGTAGTTATTGTCAAAACGATGAGAACAATGGGCCATTTCAGTCAACTAAATGCCCTTTCATTAGTGACATGACATGTCAATGACTAACTAAACCAGTGCTTCTCAAACCTCTCCTTGAGGCACCCCGCCGTTCCATGCATTAGATCTACACCAGAGCTAGCACACCTGAATCAACTTGTTAACCATTTTTAAACCCTTGACTGCTTAATTCAGGTGAGCTACAACAAACTTGTGAGATGGACTGGGATCCCTAGGAGAGATGTGAGAACCATCGCATTAACCAATTGTACAATAACTTAGTTTTTTGGTGCAAAATCACAAACAGCTTTGATATCCCAACATGCTGTATGTTTATGCATAAGAACATATTCATAATATATTTTTTTCTCTGTGTCTACACACAGATTAACGGTCGATAGCCTAGATTAAAATGGACCATTATATTATTTTCAATTTAAAATGTGGCCTGCCAAAGCAAGATAGATTACCTCATAATAAAGTATAATGTACTGAAAAGTATGCAAACAAGAATGAGTAATAATGCAATGCATTAGAGCTTGTAAAAACGTGCCTGCTTATGAAATATAAAAAATACTTTCATATATCAGCCAAACTGAAAAAGCAAGCCAGAGGGAAAGAGAAAGTTTGCATGTGTGTGATTGACAAATCTGTTCAGCCAGCGATGTTGAAGATCTTGTTGCTGAGGGCAGAGGGCATGGAGAAGAAAAGCAGACCCAGGAACAGTATTGTCAGGACGGCCCACAACAGCAGAACACAATGCAGCTTATACTGCCTCCAAGCCAGGATACACACCACACGCACTGGGCTCAGCAACCAGGACAGACTGGTGTTGGGACGGCTGCAGTGGGAGACATACACACATAAAACTAATGCATGCGCACAGACACAAAAACACACTACCCTCAAAAATGACATTCATTCTTAAACTGTTGGTTTTGATTCATTCAAAGACATAATGGCACACATTGTTATTGGATAGAAAGCCAACATTTTTATTTCAATTAATTCAATTAATTTCAAATAATTCTTAAAACAAATAACAAAAACATATTACACACTTTTCAACAGGAAGATACAAATAGCATACAAACAGGCAAAAGTTAGTGCAAAAATCTTAATATTCTTTGTTGGTTTGTATTTAGTGAATGTGGTATCACTAAAATGATTGCAACAAAATTATACCCAACTGGTCAAGCATGGGCAAAACAGAGGGAACACAGCACACCAAGACATATCTGATAGGCTGATAGGGCAAAGTTTGTAATCTGGTACAGATGCCATATCTTAATATGATCACCCTGTTGCAGGAAATAAAATCTTCTAGCGTATTCAAGGTTTAAACAATTGTAATTTCAGTGTTAAAATGTCAGACCTGATGTTCCCTTTAGAAAAATGGTTTCCTGCTGTGTAAAACTCAAATTAATATATGGCATCTGTAGGCTGATATGACAGAATTCAAGACAATCCCCTCCTCCCTCTGACCAATCATCTTCAGTGCTATAAGGTGCATTTACAAACATGTTAAGAGGATGAATTTGCAACTACAGGCCTTCTTTAAAACATTTTTATTACATTTTTATTTTTACTTTACATATATTAAAGATGCATTCCGGGATTTTTTGCCACTGGTTGTGAAAGTGGAGCTGTGGAGCCACGACATGTCCCTGAAAATTGTGGTCAGTCATCTATATGCAGATACACTACTGTTTAGGGTCACTTAGAAATGTCCCTGTTTTCGAAAGAAAAGCAATTTTTTTGTCCATTAAAATAACATTAAATTGATCAGAACTACAGTTTAGACATTATTAATGTTGTAAATACAATTGAAGCTGGAAATGGTTGATTTTCAATGGCATATCTACATAGGCGTACAGAAGCCCATTTTCAGCAACAACCACTCCTGTGTTCCAATGGTATGTTGTGTTTGCTAATCTAAGTTTATTGTTTTAAAAGGCCAATTGATCATTAGAAAACCCATTTGCGAATATGTTAGCACCACTGAAAACTGTTTGATTACAGTCTAAAAATGGACAGAAACAAAGAACTTTCTGACCAAAACAAATTTATTTCAATTACAACCCTTTCCAAAAAAGTTGGGATGCTGCGTAAAATGTAAATAAAAACAGAATGCAAAGATATACAAATCATTTAAACCCTAAATTTTATGTAAAATAGTACAAATAAAACATATCATATGTTGAAATTAGAACATTTTATAAAATGTTAAGCAGTACATTATATCATTAAAAGATTCAGAGAATCCGGAGAAATCTCTAGTGGAAATCACTGCATGGGCTCAGGAACACTTCCGAAAACCCTTGTCTTACAGACACACTTTGTTGCTGGATCCACAAATGCAAATTAAAAGTCTACCATACATTGAAGAAACCATATATAAAGAAGATCCAAAAACGCTGGCCCCTTCTATGGACCCAAGCACCTTTAAGATGGACTGAGACAAAGTTAAAAACTGTCCTGTAGTCTGATGAATTAAAATTGTAAATAATTTTTGAGGATCATGGACGACGTGTACTCTGGACTAAAGAGGTGAGGGACCACCCAGCTTCTTATCAGCGCACAGTTCAAAAGCTAACATCCTCGTGATGGTATGGGGGTGAACTAGGGCACATGGCATTGGTGACTTACACATCTGTGAAGGCACCATTAATGCTGAACAATGTATACAGGTTTTGGTGCAATATATGCTGCCATTCAGACAACGACTTTTTCAGGGAAGGCCTTGCTTATTTCAGCAAGACAATGCCAAACCACATTCTGCACGTATTATAACAGCATGTCTCCTCAGAAAAACAGTCTGGGTGCTAAACTGGCCTGCCTGCAGTCCAGACCTGACAACCATTGAAAACATTTGGCACATTATGAAATAAAAAATATAACAAAGGAGACCCCGAACTGTTGAACAGCTAACCCTAACCCCTAACCCAAGCAAGTATAGGAAAACACTTTCAAAACTACAGAAATTGGTCTCCTCAGTTCCTAAACACTTACAGAGTGTTGTTAAAAGTGCAAAATAGTGGTAAACATGCCCCTGTCCCAACTTTCTTTGATACGTGTTGCTGGCATCAAATTCAAAATGGGCGTGTTTTTTTTTAACCAAAAACAATAACATTTCTCAGTTTCTACATTTGATATGTTGTCTTTGTACTATTTTCAATTAAATGTAGGGATAAATTATTTGCACATCATTGCATTCTGTTCTTATTTGCAGTTACACAGCATCCCAACTTTTTTGGAAACAGGATTGTAGATTCTGTATGACTAAATGTTAAATGTTTTTGTTGTGTTTTTACCCAGTCTCACACCCAGATTCAGATTCAGGAAAATAGTGAAGTTTTATAGAATTACATAAATATGTGATGTGCATAAGCTATTTGTTATTTTTTAAACAAAATACATAATCTAAAATTATTGCATCTTTATCATCATTGAAAAAAATTATACATTGTTTTTTCAAATAAACTTCACATAAGATCTTTGTAGTGACAATGGGGAACAAGTGTTTGAAATGTAATCTCAACCTTCACAATGGTCCTTTTAATTAAGTAAAAAATAAAGAATATGTCCAGGTTCCCCCCTTCTCCACCTGCTCTGTACCGGTCAACATCGCATGCCTTCTAGTTAATATCGTTCCTCAACAGCACACCCTTGTTGAACATACCCCGGGCTGTCTGGCGCCATCATTTCACACCTAGTTCCCACCTGGTTCCCAAGGGACATGGGGGACACTGTTCCCCCATGTCCCTTGTTATTTGTGCAGTCATGCTGCCTCAGAGCTGCAGTTCTCTGGACCTTACTTTTGTTTAGCTTTGCCCTCTATTGTTTAGTTTTGTTTACTGAGTTATGCTAAGCGGAGTCCAGGCTACATCCCATTTACAGAGTTACTGTTTTGTTTCAGTTTTGGTAGAAGCTCCTGCATTTGACCTCCAGCCTCCTTTCTCAGCATGACAGAATATTTGATTTATGTTTCATAACCACAACTTTTATAAAGAATAACTCTAATTGTGATTTCATTGGAATTCAACACATTTTACATAAAACGTATGCCTGGCAGTTCAATACAAAGAAAATGCTAATTATAATTACCAGTACTGCACTACCAAGAATAATTGTTTTTGTAAACCCTTGGAATACAAAATGTTTTTCTTCCCCTGCTCAATACTGCTGCTCATAAAAATCTTTACAGCAATCAATATAGTTTAACTATACATGTCTACCCAGTTATTTTGAACTTACAATGCATTTTACCCGTCCAGTGTGATTACTGCTACACATTATTATGATCACAATCTACACGTATTAAACAAAAAATAAGACAAAATAACCCTTCCTTTCTTCTTTTCTTCTCAATAAGATAAACACGTCGCAAGTACGACAATTAAACATATTATTCAATAAGTAATTGCATATTTTATTTATTGCATGTTTATTGCACATTATAAAACATGCAATATTTTATTTATTGCATGTTTTATGATGTGGTGTTAATGACAGCTGCTGAATGTATATTGTGGGAAATGGAAGGGAATTCACTGTACAGTATTATTAAATAGAATGGTCACAGCCAATACCTGTTTATGGTTCCAGATAAAAAAGTGTTTGTGTTGGCCAAATGTGCCTGTAGTTGCAAAATCACTTAGTAACTGACAATCAAGCTACAGTAGGAAAGAAGTCATGCCACATCTGATGACCATATAAACTGAATCACTGTGAGAAGTTAAAATACAGTTGCATGCTTTTTGTCTCTAAGCCTACTGTACATTTTCTGGAAAACAGTAACAACCAATAAGAGCATTCCAGGTCACTGAAGGATGTGATGAAAGAGTTCAACTTTGTTCAATATAATCAAGAGTTTCGAGACACTTGTGTTACTAAATTAAGCTTACCTCACTAACCAATCTATATTCAAAAGTTATGATTGTATTCTTCATCCCTAGGAAAATAGACATCTATTTTTCAATATCATTATAATTTTTTTTGCATACTTGTTAACAAACATTTGATTTCGTCATGTCCAACCTTTCACACCAACCCTATACAGTAATACCCATTTCCAAACAGAAAATATTTGGAATTTAAGTCCATGCAAGAAAAGTACCAATTGACTTACCAGCAAACATGTCCTTTCAAATAATTTAACTCATAAATAAACAAATAAATCAATAGATAAACATGTAATGCAACATCAAAGATGATCAGATCAGGATTTTCTAGTTTGATTGGTAGTCAGTGGTCAGAGTGGGGATGAGGTTAGTTAAGATGGGTTAACATCCTGAAGTGGAACATTTAGTTAAGACTCCTGTGCTGATGTAAAGCAAAAAGGTAGATGGAAGTTCTTAGTTTTTTCAACTTTTAGTCCAAGAGACGGAAAGTGATTGAGTGGCGGTGAGGCCGTGTCAAGGCTGGGATGCTGAAAGAGTGGACTGGGGGGACGGGGGGTCTGTCTCTTCCCATTTATCTACTTTTCCCTCACCTATTCTACGATTTACAATCCCCCTGCATGGCCATCTCCAAGCCAGCTACTCGTCCCTGCATCCCCAAGCCAGCCCCCTCAGGCCCCCAGCAGCTTCTTGACCAGGTAGCCCGGCATGCTGTAGAGGAAGAGGCCGAGCATCATGAGCAGCAGCAGGGCCACAATGATCTTGATGATGAGCCATTTGTAGCGGTTACACACCAGGTAGCGGACAGCCTTCAGAGGGCTCAGGAACCACAGGAAGGTGGTGTCTGGCCGACTGGGGGGGGGGGGGGGTGGAGAGGGGGGGGGGGTTCCAGGGAATGGGTATAACATGGTTTAAGGGTCAGTTGTGGGGGAGGTGTAGGTGGCAGACAAATAGGTGAGTGGGGTGGGGGGGGTAGAGTGAGAGGAAACAGTTAAGGTGGGGAACAATGATGTGGGGTGAAGAGAGAAAAGAGGACAGAGGACAGAGAGCGTTAGTAAGCCATACAATGTCCATTTCTAACTTGTCACAAAAGTTGTGTACTTCACCCAAATGACCCTGTTTGGAAATGAGCAATGCTCGTTTTTACTTTGTACAGAACACAGACAGTCAGCAAGCACACACATATTCCTCAGAAAATGGAGACACGGATATGAAATGACATGTTTGTTCGACAATGAAAAATGTAACTGCAATAGTATTTCACCTGAAGTCACCAGTGTAATGATGTTGTGATGAACAATGGACTCATGAATGACAACCGACAAATGGCAGGGGAAAAACAAAGATTAAGAGACAGATGTGAGATGTGGAAAATAGGACCTGAATGGAAAGAGGATAACATGAAAGAAAGAAAAAGACAAGAGAAAATGGAGGAGCAAGAGGAGAGATCCGGGAAAAATCACTAGAGAGAGAAAAGGAATAGAACAGAGGAAGGAAAGAACAGAAAGCAGTAGAGGTGAGGACAGCAGGAGGGGGTGGGGGGTGGGGGGGTGGGAGGGCTACCAGTGGCTATGGTGGATCTCAGGCCCCCAGCATCTTCTTGACCAGGTAGCCAGGGAAGGAGTAGAGGAACAGGCCGACCAGGAGCAGGAGAAGCAGGAGGCCCAGGGCTTTGAGGATCAACCAGCGGTAGTTGTGCCAGAGGAAGTAGCAGATGGACTTCAGAGGGTTCACAAACCACATCAGACTGGTGTCTGGACGACTTCAAAAGTATGGGGAAGATGGAAGAAGAGAAGAGGAAAGGAAGGAAGAGATGGAAGGATGAAAGGAAAGACAATGCAGGTTGGAGGTAAAGGAGAAAGGGAGGCAAAAAAGAGGAAGATATAAGGAAAACAGGGATATGGGTGAGGAGATGGCAGGAGGAGGACTGAATGACAGTGTGAAAGTGTAAAGGTGATATTTTCACACCACAAAGACTTGCCAGGGTCAAAATAGGAAAAACTTCCTTATTATTATTGCTAATAGCATATCCTGTTTTTAAATTTGGTGTTTGTTATATGTGTGTGTTTGTGTGTGTGTGTGTCCTGTAACTGTACATATCTTACTTTGGTTTCTCCAGTGGATCAGGCTCATTGCGTCCCAGACCGACAGGACTTTTCTCCGCCTCCTCTGCTGACATGAGATGAAGCTCCGCCTCCACTTTACCCTGAGAAGATGACAGACAATCCAATCAGCCTATGGATCACGCACATGTATGTGCATGTTAGCTTGTTTGTGTGCAATGTTTGCTGATTTGGGTGCGTGTGCCTCTCTCACTCACCGTGAGTTCCATCTCGTCATTCTCGTCGCGGGCCACAAATGGCCACCACCCTTTGACCCGCTTCTGTTTGAAGATGGAAATGCATGGCAGATCAGCCTCGTTCTGCACCATTCCTATGGAACACTGCTTGGCTGTTTTTGCACCACGGGGAAACCTGTTCAGGTCTAGCTCTATCGCACCTGTCAGGATAGACAAAACACAGCATTAGAGTCTTTCTCCATTGATAAGACACTTTTACTGAAGGTTGATCTCCATTTTAACCTAATGAGCACAGCAGTATTCTGTTTTCATTGCTTTGACACACAATGTCAATGCTTAGCACATTTTTGCAAAAGAGATAACACAACTCTCTAAAAACATAAATCATGTCAAACAAAATTAAAAAATGTATTCAGAGCTTTAGAAACTACTTCCTTGAATGTGAAACTCATCTACATTCCTTGAATGTAGAAACTTGTTTTCATTCATGAGTAAAAGAGGTCACATATGCTTTTTGCAAGAATGGACCAAGAAAGGGTAAGAGAAGAGGGGTTCAGCTGTGTGGTGGCGATGTAGCTAAAAGTGGAATACTGACACAAGGCAGAACAGTGGACCCAAAGGCGGACACGGAGCCAGGATAGGATCTGTTTAATTATTTTAATGATGGATTCAGGAAAAGGCAGTCTCATAGTCAGTGGGTTCACGAAGGAGGTGACAGGGGTAGAATGGCAGAGGTACACTGGGGTAGACAGGCTTGTTGGTTGGGGAACAAAAATCAGTAAGACAGAAAGATACTATGGGTAACGAGAAAACACTGGAAACAAGGAATGCTGGCAGCAACTGTATGGGACAAGATGATCAGGCAACTGCCAGAACAGAGAACAGGGGTAAATACACAGAGGGCTAATGGGGAACCAGGAACACCTGGTAGGTGGTGGAGACATGACAACAGGTGAAACACATCAGGGTGTGACAGTATACAAAGAAATACAGTTCTATATCGTGAAGCTTTGCCCATAGGGGCTTCGCTCCTATTGGTTTACCCTCTCTGCCAGTAGGCAGTCACTGAAAATTTTAATATGCAAATAGCACCTCTCTAGGCCATCTGCCCCATGGCTATAAAAGAGGTGCTCACACCCCAATCTGCATCCCTTCTTTCTTCACAAGAACGTTTATTTATACGATCTGGTGATTTTCTACGAGAGTCAAGTATGACTTCACCTTCTTCCGCCGCTGGAGCGGCGTGGACACGCACACTCTGTGTTGTGCATGTTTGGGGCCGCAGCACGCTTGTGAGGGTGCTACGGAGGAGCCCATATGCACCGCCTGCGCCGTCCTCCCTTTGCCGGTGAGGATGGAGCGGCTGGCATATTTCACTGAGGAGGTCCCACTCGCTGACGTCCTCTCTCTCCTCTCCGAGGAGGACTCCTTTCAGGAGTCGGGGGCACCAGCTGAAAAGACCGGCCCGGTGACGGCTCTGCCCACCTCTGGAACTGCTCCCTTCCGCTCGGCTGAGTGGGAGCGGCGGCGTTCTAGCTCTTCCTCTCCCTGTGGACAGAGGTGTCGACCCCCCGGCAGTGAAAGAGGACTTTTTCGCTGCCATGTCTGCCACTGCACGGCGCCTGTGCATCCCCATGCCGGTGCCTGTGCCAGAGGAGGGGGATGACCTGTTTGAGGCTGCCCGATGGACGCGGGCCCACCGCACGGCGCCGATGACGGCGCCGGCGCCAGAGGTCCCCTCTCGGCGTAAGTACGCAGAGGAGGCATGGAGTGCGCCTTGTGACCAGGGGGACACTGCAGTGGAGGGGAGGTTGGAGGCGCTGAGTAAGGGCATTCCGCCTCTGGAAACATCTCTGGCGTCCTCCCTGGTTCCGGGACTGAGCACCTGGTCTGACAAGCGCCCCGCCCTGCCTTCAGTGAGAGACCGTCTCTCCGCCAGCCTGGCGGAGAAACAATACGCTCTCTAGGTGCAGTCTCCTAGCTGCCTCCTAGCTGCGGCTGTGGCTAGGCTGACGGAGGGCCGCACCTCTTTGTCCCTGGCTGAGGTTAGCGAGGTGGCGCGTGCCTCGGCGGCCATCCTGAAGCTGACTCAGGCCAATTCCCAATCGGCTGGTAGGGTGATGGTGACGTCGGTGGTGCAGGTCTGGCACCTATTGTTGGCCTTGACCTCTCTGAAGGAGCCGGAGAAGGTTCCTTTTCCGAACGCATCACTTCAGGAGGACGCCCTGTTCGGGGCTACGGTCACCGAGGCCCTGGTGCGCCAGAAGAGGGACAGAGAGGAGCGTCTTCGTTTGGGGCCCCTCTTGCCCGTCCCTTCTTCGTCGGCGGCATCCTCTGCTCCTACTGAGGCTTCTCAGAGACCAGGGGGTTGCCTACGCCGCCGGGCACAACATCGCCGTGCCAAGGCAGCGGGGGCGGCTGAACAGGACGCAATGCGTCCTGCGCAACGGGAGGTGAGGGAACCTCGTCCCCAGAGGTCATCCCCTCCTCCTCCTCCACGCCGACAGAATGACGGGGGTCGTAAGGCCCCTCCGTTTAAGAAACGGAATGCCTGACTCTTTGGGGGGGAGTGTCCCTCGGACGCTTCCCCACCCTGTGTGCGTTTGGTGGGGAGCTCCTCTTGTTTGGTAAATAAAGCAATGTGTTCAGCTTATTTACCTGTGAGTGAGCCTTCATTTCAGACGGTCGCTGTAGGCCTGGGTTTGGTTAGTGAGCAGTCTTCCTGCCCTCAGTCTCTGCCTGAGGTCAGAGGTGCCTGACTCCATGAATCTGTGACTCCCCTCCCCGCCGACCCTGAAGGGGCGGGCCAGGATGGGTGTCCGAGCAGGTTTCCATTGGGGAGGGCAGACTTCTCTGCTCGCCCTTCTGTGGTGTCAGGTCAGCTGCGCTCAGATGCACTGCCTGCTGGAGCCTCTGTCTCCTTGGTTACGCTTGTAACCGGTGGGGAGACGGACGGCTCGACACAGGTGACGCATGCATCGTCCTCTCCCTTTCGGGGGGCCCCGCCTTGGGCGGGTTGGCTGTTCATGGACGGCCCTCCCGCGGCGGTTGGAGCGGAGGATGCGTACAATCAGTGGCTGACCACGGCCCCTCAGCTGCGTGCTCACACGCTCTCTCTGTTCTACTCAGAGTGGCATCGGCTATGCACTCTACCGGTGTGGCTAGACGTGACGCTGAGGAAAGGGTACGCGCTGCAGTTTCACTGTCAGCCTCCCCCGTTCTCAGGGGTCGTGGAGACCGTCATGACGTCTCCTGTGAAGGTCGCTGCCCTACAGGGGGAGATTGCGGACCTTCTGGAAAAGGGGGCTGTGCCCAAAGGGGGCTGGAAAAGGGGGCTGTACTTCCTGGTGCCCAAAAAGATGGGGGACATGCGGCCGATTCTGGACTTGCGCGTTTTGAACAAATTAGTTTCAAAGCGTCCGTTTCGCATGCTCACGATGAGGTGTCTCCTGGAGTGTGTGCATCCCGGAGATTTTTGCGTCAGCATCGATCTGAAGGATGCTTACTTTCATGTTCCTGTTCTGCCGCGCCACACGAAATTCCTGCGGTTTGCCTTTCAGGGTCAGGCATATGAGTACACAAGGATTCCGTTCAGGTACGCGTTGGCCCCCCGCACTTTCACCAAGTGTGTAGAGGCAGCGTTGGGACCACTGAGGTGCCAGGGGGTCAGGGTTCTGGCCTACCTGGACGACCTGTTGGTTCTGGCGCATTCGGCGGAACAGGCAAGGGTTCACACGTTCCGGTTAGTGATTCAGCTCACTCGCCTGGGCTTTGCGGTGAACTGGAAAAAGAGTGCCCCCCAGCCCAGTCAACTGGTGGTATTTCTGGGGCTCCAGTTATCCACAGTCTCTATGAGGGCTCGGATATCCGGCCGTCATGCACAGTGTCGGTGTACGCAGTCATGTCTCTCCTGAGCCTGATGTCGTCGGCCCATGCGGTGGTCCCGCTGGGTCTGCTACACAGGAGGGGCCTTCAACGCTGGTTTGCCCGCCTCCGTTTGAATCCGGTACGCCACCAGCGACGGTTGGTCGAGATCCCGGTCTCGTTGGAGCGGGATTTGGCTTTCTGGAGGAACCTGCGCATTCTGCTTCATGGGGTTCCCATGGGCAGAGCGTCGGTTCGAGTCCCGGTGTTTACGGACGCGTCCCTGTCGGGCTGGGGCGGAACGTGCCAGTCGTGCTCGGTCAGAGGCGTGTGGCCTCCTTCGGAGTTGGACACGATCCGACGAGTGTTGCTGCACTTTGCTCCGGCCCTGCGCGGCCAGGACGTGTTGGTGTGGTTGGACAACCGCACCACGGTTGCTTACGTGAACAGGCAGGGCGGGGTCTCTGCCCCTCCACCTGTTGGCAGTGCAGATTTGGGAATGGGCACAGGGGCATCTCAGGTCTCTGAGGGCCCTTCACATTCCCGGAGAGCTCAATGTGGGTGCGCACTTGCTGTCTCGGGGTGGTCCCCGGGACGACGAGTGGTGTCTTCATCCCGACATTGTGGCCGAGATCTGGAGACGCTTCAGGAGGGACCAGGTGGATCTATTCTGCCCCCTGTGGTATTCTCTTCGAGCGCAAGACAGGCCCCCGTTGGGCGTGGATGCGTTGGCTCACCGACCATGGCCGAGGGTACTGTTGTATGCGTTTCCCCCCTCTACAGTGCATTCTGTCATGTCTCGGGTGCGGTCGGAGGGGTTGTCGCTCATACTGATCACCCCCTTTCGCCCGGGTGCCCTGTGGTTTGCAGAGGCGGCCCAGATGGCGGTGGGGACGCCGAGGCCGATCCCGTACCACCATGGGGCGTTGTTGCAGGCGAACGGCTCGATTGGGGCGTTCCCTGTACTGGGTCAGCCGCTGCGGGCTTGGGTCATGAGAGGGCCAGGCTGCGGTGTCAGGGACTGAAGTGGTCGCGACCATTCAGGGTGCGAGGGCAGCATTGACGGCGGCTAGCTATTCTAGCTGCTGGGGTATCTTTGCCCGCTGGTGTGAGGGCGCAGGGGTTGACACCCTCTGTTGCGACGTGGGCAGTGTCCTGTCGTTCCTGCAGAATCTTTTTGAGCAGCAAAAGTCCCCTGGAATGCTCAAGGTGTATGCTTGTGCGATCTCGGCGTGTCATGAGGGTTTCAATGGAGTGTCTGTGTTTAGCCACCCCTTGGTTAAACGGTCTCTGGCCGGGTCGCGCCGTTTGCGGCCGGTGGCCAGGCGGACGTTGCCTCAGTGGGATTTGGCTTTGGTTCTGGAGGCGCTGTGCGACGCGCCGTTCGAACCTCTTGATCAGATACCGTTGCGGATGCTGTCCCTTAAAACGGCGCTTTTGATGGCTCTGACCTCTGCTAAGAGGGTCAGTGACCTGTATGCGCTGTCGACGCAGCCTGGCTGTCTCACCATCATTTGTTCCATGAAGATGGTGTTGTGGGCGTTTTCTCCCTCTCCCCATGCGGGTGCGAGGGAGGAGCGGTTGCATTGTTTGTGTCCGGTCCGCGCTTTGGCACAGTATGTGCAGCGCACGGCCGCGGTGCGGACTGCGCCCCAGCTCTTTGTGTGTCACGGTGGCCCCAAGGTTGGCCAGCCGTTGTCGAAACAGCGTCTGTCTCACAGGTTGTGTGAGGCGATTGATCTTGCCTACAGGTCACATGGAGTTCCTACGCCTAGTGGGTTCGGTGGCCCACTCCACGTGTGGGGTGGCGGCCTCAGCTGCACTGTTTAGGGGCGTGGGGGTGGAGGACATTTGTGCTGCCGCGTCTTGGGGGACGCCGTCGCCGTTTGTCCGATTTTGCTGTGCTCAGTGTAGCTGAGTCTGGGGTGTGAGTTAGGTCCGTTGAGCTGCTGGGTCGGCACCGTTGAAGTGGGTCCGTCTGCTGCTTCGGGGTACCTGTGCGCTTTTTTGTGTGACGCTCGCATTTTGTGTGCTGGAGCGTCTCCTTGTGAACCGAGTCCAGGTCTCTGCGTGTTCTTTGGGCTGGCCTCGGACGCTCCTTTTTCAGTCGATGCTGATTGAGGAGGAACCGGTTGGGTTGGTGCTGTGTGTACATTTGTTTGGGGGCTGTGATCAGCGCGCAACAGTATGTGCTTGGTGGGTGCAGGATGGAAGCGATTCTGTGTCGTGGTTTCCACCCCTGAGCTGTCCTGTTTGGCACTTATCTCTTTGGTGAGGTGGGTGACAGGCAGGGAGTACATCTTGGGCTCATCTTGCTTTGTTTTCGCAGAGAGACTTTAACTTCGTATATTCTGCAGTGATATGTTAACTTGGTATACAGTTTTTGTATATTCAGTATTCGCATCGCATCGCATCATCTTCCGCTTATCCGGGGCCGGGTCGCGGGGGCAGCAGTCTAAGCAGGGATGCCCAGACTTCCCTCTCCCCAGACACTTCCTCCAGCACTTCCGGGGGGACACCGAGGCGTTCCCAGGCCAGCCGGGAGACATAGTCCCTCCAGCGTGTCCTAGGTCTTCCCCGGGGTCTCCTCCCAGTGGGACGGGACCGGAACACCTTCCCAGGAAGGCGTTCCGGAGGCATCGGAAACAGATGCCCAAGCCACCTCAGCTGACCCCTCTCGATGTGGAGGAGCAGCGGCTCTACTCTGAGCTCCTCCCGGGTGACCGAGCTTCTCACCCTATCTCTAAGGGATCGCCCAGCCACCCTGCGGAGAAAGCTCATTTCGGCCGCCTGTATCCGGGATCTTGTCCTTTCGGTCATGACCCAAAGCTCATGACCATAGGTGAGAGTAGGAACGTAGATTGACTGGTAAATCGAGAGCTTCGCCTTGCGGCTCAGCTCTTTCTTCACCACGACAGACCGATACATCGACCGCATTACTGCAGAAGCTGCACCGATCCGTCTGTCAATCTCCCGTTCCATCCTTCCCTCACTCGTGAACAGGACCCCTAGATACTTAAACTCCTCCACTTGAGGCAGGCACTCTCCACCAACCTGAAGTGGGCAAGCCACCCTTTTCCGACTGAGGACCATGGCCTCGGATTTGGAGGTACTGATTTTCATCCCCACCGCTTCACGCTCGGCTGCAAACCGTCCAAGTGCATGCTGAAGGTCCTGGCTTGAAGGGCCAACACGACAACATCATCCGCAAAGAGCAGAGACGAAATCGTGTGGTCCCCAAACCTGACACCCTCCGGCCCCTGGCTGCGCCTAGAAATTCTGTCCATAAAAATTACGAACAGAACCGGTGACAAAGGGCAGCCCTGCCGGAGTCCAACATGCACAGGGAACAAGTCTGACTTACTGCCGGCAATGCGGACCAAGCTCCTGCTTCGGTCGTACAGGGACCTGAATTTGTGTATGATGTGTGAGTGTGCTCTAAGGTGCAGAAATGAAGATAAACTAGTATAACAGGTGGTTGAGACCCACAACAACTGAGAGGAATTACAATAATATGAAAAGAAAAATATGTGTTAAGTTCAAGAGTTACTACCTAGGAAGTCATCAGCGGAGAAGTGGTCCGCATCCCAGACCTGCAGAGTGAGGCGTGCAGGGATTTTGTACTCAGTTTCATCCCAGGAAAACATGGACTCCTTCTTGGAGATGACAATCTTCTCCTCAGCCATCAGATAGTCAAAGGGGAACACAAAGCGCCAATTGAAATTCCCCTCGCCTGTCAGAGAGTGGTAGTGGACGTCGGTGTCCTGCTTGTCCTCCTGCTGCCCCTTCAGCCAGCTGAGATAGAGGTTTAAAAATTACACATGTCAGAAGTCAAAGGGCCGATCAATCAGAAGGATGGTGCAATAGAAAATCTGTACATTCTTTTTTAAATGTATTAGTATGTTAGCCTCACTCAGCATGCTTTGTGTGTGAAGGTTGTCTAGAACTTAGGCAGACAAAGTTCAGTTCAGTTCATCATGATACTTCTGTAAACGTGATTTGAGATTTTTTATAGCTCAATAATCTTGTGCATTACCGGTATCAACCATTTAGTACAATAAAAAAAAATGCAAGTACTTCAAAACAAAAACACTTTAATGATGTGACCTCCCAATAAAAAAGCGGCCACTTACGAGAAATTTATGAGATTATTAATTTAAGCCAGTTGGACTACATTTTGTTTATATGCAACTATTGTGTACAGGATAATTTCAATATGTGTAAATACCAATAACCAACAATAATATCATTTGTACAGTGTATTTATAATTTAAATACAAATTAGCTGATTTGTTGTTGGAGGGTAACATGACTTCAAATGCCATGCACAGCTTTTCTGAGAGGTTTATGATAGTGCTTTCCTTAATTGGAGGGAAGATGCAGCTACAAGATAAACATAAGATGTGCCATACAATGATAATCTAGTCCAGAACAGTATATGGCCTCAGAGGCACAAAAAGGGCTGTGGTTAATGTGGATGGCCAGATTAAATTAGATCAAAATTCTGATTTTATTTTTGAAATTCCTTTCATTCAATATAAACTACAGTCAATTGTGTAAGTATTCACTCCTCAACATCTTTTCCACATTTTGCTATGTTACTATCTTGAACTAAAATAAATTGAATTCAGATTTTCTGTAACTGATCTACACAAAGTATTCCATAATGTCAGTGTTGGAAAACATAATTTTTTCTTTTAATTCAGTAAAAATGTTCATTTCATAACACTCATTCATGACACTTAACACATCAATAAGTAGTCAATTTCCATCAGAAGTCACATAATTAGAATTTCAAGTGTCTTATAGAATGAAATTAAAGTGGCAAACAATCTCAGATTACATCCATGTCCGGCAGAACGTTCCAGAATAGAATAACATAAAGTGGATTTTAAAAGTCTACACACCCCTGTTAAAATGCCAGGTTCTTGTTATGTAAAAGAATGAGACAAACATAAATCATGTCAGAACTTTTTCCACCTTTAATGTGACCTATAACGTGAACAATTCAATTGAAAAATTAACTGAAATCTTTGAGGGGGAAAAATAAAAACTCACAATAGCCTGGTTGCATAAGTGTGCACACCCTTAAACTAATAATTTGTTGAAGCACCTTTTGATTTTATTACAGCACTCAGTCTTTTTGGGAGTCTATTAGCATGGCACATCTTGAAGTGACAATACAGTGGGGAGAACAAGTATTTGATACACTGCCGATTTTGCAGGTTTTCCTACTTACAATGCATGTAGAGGTCTGTAATTTTTATCATAGGTACACTTCAACTGTGAGAGGCGGAATCTAAAACAACAATCCAGAAAATCACATTGTATGATTTTTAAATAATAAATGTGCCTTTTATTGCATGGCATAAGTATTTGATCATCTACCAATCAGTAAGAATTCTGGCTCTCACAGACCTGCTAGTTTTTCTCTAAGAAGCCCTCCTGTTCTCCACTCATTACCTGTATTAACTACACCTGTTTGAACTCGTTACCTGTATAAAAGACACCTGTCTACACACTCAATCTAACAGACTCCAACCTCTCCACAATGGTCAAGACCAGAGAGCTGTGTAAGGACATCAGGGATAGAATTGTATACATGCACAATGTTGGGATGGGCATCAGGACAATAGGCAAGCAGCTTGGTGAGAAGGCAACGACGCAATTATTAGAAAATGGAAGAAGATGGAAGAAGTTGAAGATGACAGTCAATCTCCCTCGGTCTGGGGCTCCATGCAAGATCTCACCTCGTGGGGCATCAATGATCATGAGGAAGGTGAGGGATCAGCCCAGAACTACACGACAGAACCTGGTCAATGACCTGAAGAGAGCTGGGACCACAGTCTCAAAGTAACACACTAACGCACTAGTAACACACTACGCCGTCATGGATTAAAATCCTGCAGCGCACGCAAGGTCCCCCTGCTCAAGCCAGCGCATGTCCAGGCCCGTCTGAAGTTTGCCAATGACCATCTGGATGATCCAGAGGAGGAATGGGAGAAGGTCATGTGGTCTGATGAGACAAAAATAGAGCCTTTTGGTCTACACTCCACTCGCCGTGTTTGGAGGAAGAGGAAGGATGAGTACAACCCCATGAACACCATCCCAACCGTGAAGCAGGGAGGTGGAAACATCATTCTTTGGGGATGTTTTTCTGCAAAGGGGATAGGACGACTGCACCGTATTGAGGGGAGGATGGATGGGGCCATGTATCACGAGATCTTGGCCAACAACCTCCTTCCCTCAGTAAGAGCATTGAAGATGGGTCGTGGCTGGGTCTTCCAGAATGACAACGACCCGAAACACACAGCCAGGGCAACTAAGGAGTGGCTCCGTAAGAAGCCTCTCAAGGTCCTGGAGTGGCCTAGCCAGTCTCCAGACCTGAACCCAATAGAAAATCTTTGGAGGGAGCTGAAAGTCTGTATTGCCCAGCGACAGCCCCGAAACCTGAAGCATCTGGAGAAGGTCTGTATGGAGGAGTGGGCCAAAATCCCTGCAGCAGTGTGTGCAAACCTGATCAAGAATTACAGGAAACGTATGATCTCTGTAACTGCAAAGAAAGATTTCTGTACCAAATATTAAGTTCTGCTTTTCTGTTGTATCAAATACTTATGTCATGCAATAAAATGCAAATTAATTACTTAAAAATCATACAATGTGATTTTCTGGATGTTTGTTTTAGATTCTGTCACTCACAGTTGAAGAGTACCTATGAGAAAAATTACAGACTTCTACATGCTTTGTAAGTGGGAAAACCTGCAAAATCGGCAGTGTATCAAATACTTGTTCTCCCCACTGTATTTGCCCACTCTTCTTTGCAAAAGCGCTCCAAATCTGTCAGATTGCGAGAACATCTCCTGTGCTAAGCCCTCTTCAGATCACCCCACAGATGTTCAATTGAATTCAGGTCTGGGCTCTGGCTGGGCCATTCCAAAACGTTAATCTTGTTCTGGCGAAACCATGCATTTGTGGATTTGAATGTGTGCTTTGGGTTGTTGAAAGGTGAACTTCCTCTTCATCTTCAGATTTCTAACAGATGCCTGAAAGTTTTGTGCCTAAATTGCCTGGTATTTGGAACTGTTCATAATTCCCTCCACCCTAACTAAGGCCCCGGATCCAGCTGAAGAAAAACAGCCCCAAAGCATGATGCTGCCACCACCATGCTTCACTGTGGGTATGGTGTTCTTTGGGTGATATGCATTGTTATTTTTGCGCTTAAACATACTTTTTGGAATTATAGCCAAAAAGTCCAACCTTGGTTTCATTAGACCATAACACGTGCTTTTGGGGGACTTGATGTTTGTCTTTGTAAACGTCAGCCGGGTTTGGATGTTTTTCTTTGTAAGAAAAGGCTTCCGTCTTGCCACCCTACCCCATTCATATGAAGAATACGGGAGATTGTTGTCACATGTAGCACACAGCCAGTACTTGCCAGAAATTCCTGCAGTTACTTTAATGTTGCTGTAGGCCTCCTGGAAGCCTCTCTGACCAGTTTTCGTCTTGTCTTTTCATCAATTTTGGAGGGACATCCAGTTCTTGGTGATGTTTCTGTTGTGCCATTTTTCTCCACTTGATGATGACTGTCTTCACTAATGCTTTGGAAATTATTTTGTACCCTTCTCCTGACTGATACCTTTTAACAATGAGATCCCTCTGATGCTTTGGAAGCTCTCTGTGGACCATGGCTTTTGCTCTGAGATGCAACTAAGAAAATGTCAGGAAAATCCTATTAAGAACAGCTGAACTTTATTTGTGATTAATCAGAGTCACTTTAAATGATGGCAGGTGTGTAATGACTTCTATTTAATATGAGTTTGAATGTGATTGGTTAATTCTTAACACAGCCACATCCCCAGTTATAAGAGGGTGTGCACACTTATGCAACCAGTTTATTGTAAGGTTTTTATTTTTCATTTTCCCCCACTCGAAGATTTCAATCGTTTTTCAATTGAATTGTTCACATTAGAGGTCACATTTAAAGGTGGAAAAAGTTCTGACATGATTTATCTTTTTCTCATTCTTTTACATCACAAAAACCTGGCATTTTAACAGGGGTGTGTAAACATTTTATATCCTCTGTAGGTTTGGCCTACAAAACAATATTATTGGCAAGGCTTGAAAGTTGCTGACAAATGCTGCTTCTACTACTTGATAGAGCATTAACAGTTTTGCTGAAAATAATGAACTACATGTGCTAAACTGGTGAAGACCGAGCTAAAAACATCTTGCAGCTATAATTTCAGTTAGTATTGAGTTGGTGGGTCAATACTTATCCAATATAAAATAAATGTAATTATATTTTGTTTAATATTTAAATAATATTTTGCATCATCAAAGCACTGTGTGTGCATGGTGGGAATCAAAGTTATAGAATCATTTTTAACTGTTTACTTCCAGCTCGTAACACAACAAATTTACTTTGTTGTGACATCTCATATTTGTCCAAAGACAAAAAGTCCTTTTGGAGTAAATAGTTAGACAATCCACTGAACTTTTCTGAATGGTCTAAATTGAACCCCTGAAGGTGGCCAAATAAGAGAAGCAAGAAGGAAAAAGCCTCAGGCAAAATCCTTTTTATGTCTTTAAATGTCATTAGTATTTATTTACTACTATCAGATAATTAATAGAAAGCAGCAAATTACAATACATTTACAAGAACCAAAAAACAACAAGGACTGTGGTCCATTTCCCATGCAAACATAATACTGTCATGCAAGAGACTTCCTAAAATCCCCAATGTATAGTTGCTGTAGGAATTCAGGATCATACCAGTTAAACACTCTGATAGTATGCATGATTATGTGAAAGCATACATCCAATTTTATCAAAATGAAAGTCAAATCAATAAATTTAATATCTGGCTTAAAGCTTGGAAGATGTAATTTGTGTGTTGTCTTCAATGACAATTTGACATCTATAGACTGTTTATTGGTATGGTCCTGATTAGCTTCCTCTTATCTCTAGCCGCGAAGGCATCAGTAGGAGGGCTGAGGAAAAGGTGTGGGTCTTGGGTAGCAGGGTGCTGGTTGGGTAGCTTGTTGGATAGCTTAGGGAGGGACGATAAGGAAAGGGAGTGAGTTTTGTACGAGCCATGCAATGGAATTTTGTGTGTTTTACCCCCTGACATAGATGTCAGACATCTTCTCTCCTGTCATGAAAGCATCGTCCTCTAGAATTACGTCATCAGTGTTCCAAATAATAACACGCAGCTCAAAGCTAGACAACAGCACGGCACACAGAACACACAGAAGAGAGAGAAGATGACAGACAAGTGACACGACAAAACACCAGAGGGAAAAAAACATGGAAACAAACAAAACAAAACAAAAATCTACGATTAACGGCGAAAAGAAAAAGCGCGCAACTTCGTCAGACCCACGGGGCGACCAGGCTTTAAAGCTGCGGCCCTCTGTGGTACCTACCCCCTGACAAATATGTCACTGGACTTTTCCCCAGTGAAGTAATCATCGTCTTCCAGTATTACTTCATCTGTATTCCATATAACCACCCTTAGCTCATATCTGGCGAGGAGGCAGGAGGGACACACACAGTTGGACTGCTGTTGTCTGATGCTAAATTAGCCCTGGAACACGGCTGCTGTCTCTACACCCCTGTCCCAGGGCAAAATCTAGATAACCAACCTACTCAAAGGAAATACAACACTTAAAACAGAAAACTTGGTGGCGGAATTAGTAGGAAAACTTCAAGATCATTTGATTTAAGTCTTATACAGGTGCTGGTCATAAAATTTGAATATCATCAAAAAGTTGATTTATTTCAGTAATTCCATTCAAAAAGTGAAACTTGTATAATGTATACATTCATTCCACACAGACTGATATATTTCAAGTGTTTTTTTCATTAAATTTTTATGATTATAACTGAAAACTGAAAATCTCAGAAAATTAGAATATTGTGAAAAGGTTCAACATTGAAGACACCTGGTGCCACACTCTAATCAGCTAATTAACCCAAAACACCTGCAAAGGCCTTTAAAGTGCCCATATTATGAAAAATTCTGGGTTTTGGGGTGTTCTTTTTTGTCTCTGGTGCTTCCACACGCATACAAACTTTGGAAAAAAAACATCCATGCTGTTTTGAGTGAGATATGGGTTTCTGAATGTGAGCTGTTAGAAAACTCCTCGGACTGTGACGTCACAAAAATTTGAATATTCCCACCCTCCACCCCCTCCCAACAGAGCATACCTAATGTCTCCACCGTCTATAGGGTCCACCCACCAGGTACAGCAGTAACTTCTCTGATATCCTCCATGTTGTTACTGATTCAGAAGCACCATGTCGAAGCACCACTTAAACTGTGCTGTTGTTGGCTGTAAAGAGGAGCAGAAAACACTCCATCGCGTCCCAGCAGCAGGGGACAGAAGAGCGGCATGGCTTGAATTCATTTTTGAAGGCAATGTCCCTGCTACAGTTGTCAAAAAATTGTCGGTTTGTGCTAACCACTTTGAGGCGGGCTGTTTCTCCAACTTTGGTCAGTACAAGGCAGGATTAGCCAAGAAACTTTTGCTAAAAGAGTGGGCAATTCCAACTTTGGGTGTAATACCTGCAGACGAGGGACATGTAAGTAGTTCTGCGCAAATTACGTTAGACCGTTACAACTACGCTCTCCCCGCTACCATGGTAACAGTTAGAGTGGGCGTGGGCAAAGGAGCAGCAGCTAATGAATATGCAATGAGCAGCAGAAAACAGAAAACTTTGAAAGGGACTTAAACAGAGGGTAATAGAGGGAGGTAAGAATCTTTTCCTACAAGCTATTTCCAGCAAACAACTTCAGAAACATGTTTTATGGAACTTATAGACCTATTTTAACTTGTTGAAAAGCAGTCATAATATGGGTGCTTTAAATGGTCTCTCAGTCTAGTTCTGTAGGCTACACAATCATGGGGAAGACTGCTGACTTGACAGCTGTCCAAAAGACGACCACTGACACCTTGCACAAGGAGGGCAAGACACAAAAGGTCATAGCTAAAGAGGCTGGCTGTTCACAGAGCTCTGTGTCCAAGCACATTAATAGAGAGGCGAAGGGAAGGAAAAGATGTGGTAGAAAAAAAGTGTACAAGCAATAGGGATAACCACACCCTGGAGAGGATTGTGAAACAAAACCCATTCAAAAATGTGGGGGAGATTCACAAAGAGTGGACTGCAGCTGGAGTCAGTGCTTCAAGAACCACCACGCACAGACGTATGCAAGACATGGGTTTCAGCTGTCGCATTCCTTGTGTCAAGCCACTGTTGAACAAGACACAGCGTCAGAAGCGTCTCGTCTTGGCTAAAGACAAAAAGGACTGGACTGCTGCTGTGTTCTCTGATGAAAGTACATTTTGGATTTTCTTTTGGAAATCAAGGTCCCAGAGTCTGGACAAAGAGAGGAGAGGCACACAATCCACATTGCTTGAAGTCCAGTGTAAAGTTTCCATAGTCAGTGATGGTTTGGGGTGCCATGTCATCTGCTGGTGTTGGTTCACTGTGTTTTCTGAGGTCCAAGGTCAACGCAGCCGTCTACCAGGAAGCTTTAGAGCACTTCATGCTTCCTTCTGCTGATCAACTTTATGGAGATGCAGATTTCATTTTCCAACAGGACTTGGCACCTGCACACAGTGCCAAAACTACCAGTACCTGGTTTAAGGACTATGGTATCCCTGTTCTTAATTGGCCAGCAAACTCGCCTGACCTTAACCCTATAGAAAATCTATGGGGTATTGTGAAGAGGAAGATGCGATACGCAAGACCCAACAATGCAGAAGAGCTGAGGGCCACTATCAGAGCAACCTGGGCTCTCATAACACCTGAGCAGTGCCACAGACTGATCGACCCCATGCCACGCTGCATTGCTGCAGTAATTCAGGCAAAAGCAGCCCCAACTAAGTATTGAGTGCTGTACATGCTCATACTTTTCATGTTTATACTTTTCAGTTGGCCAACATTTCTAAAAATATTTTTTTTGTATTGGTCTTAAGTAATATTCAAATTTTCGGGGAGATACTGAATTTGGGATCTTCATTAGTTGTCAGTTATAATCATCACAAAATAAATATACATTTGAAATAAATCAGTTTGTGTGTAATTAATGAATATAAGTTTCACTTTTTGAATGGAATTACTGAAATAAATCAACTTTTTGATGATATTCAAATTTTATGACCTGCACCTGTACAGTGCCTTCGGAAAGGATTTATACCACTTCACTTTCTTCAAATTTTGTTAGGTTACAGCGACCCATAATGACAAAGCTAAAACCAATTTATTGTAAATAAAAAGTCTCATGTATATAAGTATTCAGACATTTAATTGAGTACTTTGTCCAGCGATGACAGCTTTGAGTCTGCTTGGGTATGCCTAAACCAGATTTTTTTGCACCAGTCAGAGGTCTTGTGTGCTCTGGATTCTTCAAGGACCTTTCTGTATTTTGCTCTGTGTATCATTCCCTCAATCCTGACCAGACTCCCAGTCCCTGATACTAAGAAGCATTCCCATAGCATGATGCTCCCACCACCATGCTTTATCGCAGGGATGGTATTAGCCAGGTGATGAGTGTTAGCTTATACATTTCTCGTGTTTCTTGGCCCAAGCAAGTCTCTTCTTCAAATTGGTGTCCTTCAGTAGTGGATTTCTTTTCAGCAATTAGACCAAGGCCTGATTCATGTAGGCTCCTCTGAACATTTGGAGTTGAGATGGGTCTGTTACTTGAACTCACTGCTTGGCAACATGCACTGTGAATATGGGGACCTTTCTAAATTATGTCCAAACTATTTAATTTGCCACAGATTGACTCCTATTATGTTTTTGAAATATCTCAAAAAGTATCAAAGGACACAGGACGCATCTCAGCTTAATTTGGAATGTCATGGCAAAGGATCTCAATACTTATGTACATGAGATATTTTATTTTCTATGAATTGAATTTGTAAAAACATGTTTTCGTTTTGTAATTATAAGACATTGTGTGTAGACTGAATGCAAAAAATATCAATGAATGTTATCAATGAAGTCTTAAGAAAAACGTGAGGGGGTCTGAATTTTCTGAAGGCACTGTATACAGAACTTCATATTGAACCACACGAAAAGCATTTGATTAGTGAACCTAAAGGGGCTTTCATTTTTACGTTGTCCCCTGATCGATCTGTGATTTACAGTATAGTATAATATTTACACTCATTGGATTGTGGCCCTTTGGCCAGCCCCAAAAAGAACGTACCTCTTTGGTTTCCGTGGTGATATGTCAATGGCAGGTCCAGGTGCTGGCATGTCCATGGGGAACATGTCTACCCACATCTCAACCCGCCCCTGAGGTATAACAGAGGTCATAAAAAGTTAAACGCTTATGACAGCATTATTACCCGCTGTTCTTAATTATTTAATATGGCAATATATTGTTTACTCAAAAGTGACAAAAGTGACTTGATCCTAACTCCTACCTCCAGATAAATCCCTACAATACATCCAATTAAAAGTGTTTATGAGGATCAGGAGTGTGTGTGTGAGTGACCTGTTCTATGCCGGGTTTCTCAGGGTGAAGCAGGGGTCTGGTCTCCACATGTTCAGGGATGAGTTTACAGCCGACTCTGGGAATCTCCTCCCAGTGCTTCAACACCGTCAGGGCCAGGTGTTCATCTGTTTGCCTCTTCATACCTGCAAACACACACACACACACAAAGTAAATACCAGGTATTCCTACAGGCGACGCTTACTAAATCTGGCATGGTTGAAGGCATAACCGATTGAAACCAAATACCAACGCCATACCATTTTCATCTTCAATCTCTGTGGGGCCTGTGAAGATGCAGTTGGCGACCTTGACCCTGCCCCCCGGGCCATATAGGGGTCCGTCCAACTTGGCCTCCTTACACAGCTTTGCCAGTATCTGGCTTGGCTTCAGAGGGTCACGCCACACATTGTAACCATGACTATGCAAAACACAAATCAAACCACCAGTTAAGAATACTTTTTGGTAATTTTTTTCATTTGGAGATGGAGAATGGGAGGAGGGCGGATGGAATGAGAGAGAGATGTGCAAACAGATACACAGAATGGAACTCACACAGAGTAATTGCTAGCGATGCCGCAGGTAGCTCTGTGTTTGCTGTAGTAGCGGTTCTCCAAATCGACCTTGGTTTCCCCGATGAGGTCGTCAGTGCCCACCAGATCCCAGTCATACACCGACACTGTCAACATTGACTCCATGGGGAATGTAGCTTGGATGTCAAATGCCCTGAGAGAGATGTTGGAGTGAGGGAAGCAGAGGAGGAGGGAGGAAAAAAGACAAGTAATGCAGAGATGGAGAGAATACAGATGACATTGATTGGAGATAAAAGTGGTAAGCTACCATGCCGTCAATGCAAACAGTGAATTAAAGCTTTAATATACTTGACTGTATTTTGGTGAGGTGACCAGCTGAATCTGCACTGACGTGCCATCAGCAAATCGATCCACACTCACTTGCCAAAGACAGGGTTGAGCTGCTTGGAGATGTAGTTTTCTTTGTCCTTCAGCTCTGACTTGCCCAGTTTGATGACAATGTAAGGGTCAGCTTTCCCATTGATATCAGCAGGATGGAGGTCTGTGGCCTGACATAAAGAGTTGGAGTGTGGTAGGGTTTAGGTTATTATTTATTAGTTTAATAATAATGTTATTACTACTTATTACTAGTGCTTCGGGTCCCTGCTATTGTGAAAATAGCAATGCCGACTGTTTTGAGTACAAGCTAGGAATCTAGCTTTTGATTATAACTTATTTATTATTACAGGGGATTTTAAAATCCACATAGATAATAGTAGAGACAATAATGCCAAATAACTTTTTGCACTACTTGACACTTTTGATCTCACTCAACATGTGAAAGAGCGTACGTACACTCAAGGCCACATTCTAGATTCCTACATCATGGTTAAAGACTTGGCCCTGTCTGATCCTTTCTGTGTCTTTTTTTAATCACTGATCACCCCGAATGTTCCAGTAAACTCTGTTTCTGTTACGAAAAGGTACATTAATGTGAGTACCAATGCTCAGTTTATGGAAGCCATGGCTATCTCTCCAACAATAAGTGCTGAGTCAGTTGATGTATTTCTGGATAATTTGAATGCCAAAATATTGACATGGATGTCCATTGTCATGGATCGTGTTGCACTGGAAAAGTAAAGAAAACTATGAGCAAACAGAAAACACCATGGAGAACCACCATGATAGTAAGCACGCTGAAAAGAAAATGTAGGAAAGCGGAAAGTAAGTGGAGGAAAACTAAACTTCTAATTCTATAAACAAAGCCTTGGTAGCTTCAACAATGAGTTACGCAGGGCCAGACATCAACATTTATCGGGAATGATCAACAAGAAAATCAACAATACCCACACTCTATTTTTCATGTTCGACAAGCTTACAAACCCAATAGAGCAGACAGCATCAAAACTCATGTCAACTGTGAAATGTAATGAATTTGCCTGTTTCTTTAGTGAACATTTTTGTATTCGACGGAACATCAGAACTACACAGTCGAACAAGGACTCTGTACCATCACCATGACCACCAAGACATGACCACCAAGACACTTGGTTATTATGTCGCATTTTAATACAATTGATAAAAAAATCACTAGAAGAAACAGTTCGACATCTTAAAGCTTCCACTTGCTGTCTCAACACACTGTCATCAGACTTAAAAAAAATTAAATTAACACTATAAAAATGGACATACAGCAAATAGTTAATAGCTCTCTGCAATCAGGCATTTTTCCAATGTCTCTAAAAACAGCTGCCATTAAGCCCTTATTAAAAAAGAGATGCATCTATAATGAACAACTATAGACCTGTATCAAATCTCCTTTTTATAGCCAAGATCATTGAGAAGGTTGTCTTCAATCAACTCAGCAATGTTGTGACCTCAAGCGGTCTCTTAGACAAATTTCAGTCAGGTTTCCAACCTCACCACAGTACTGAAATGGCCCTGATTAAAGTTTTAAATGATATACGGCAGAATACTGATTCTGATAAAATAACAGTTCTGGTTCTATTAGATCTCAGTGCAGCATTTGACACTGTAGATCATAGAACACTTATAGATAGGCTGGAAAATTGGGTAGAACTCTCCGGGACAGTCCTTGATTGGTTCAGATCTTATCTAGATGGCCGGAGTTACTTTGTCACCATTGGTAATGATGAATCTGATAGGGTGGCTATGACATAGGAAGTTTCACAGGGATCAGTTCTCGGACTGCTTTTGTTCAATCTCTATATGCTTCTTAGGGAGTTTTTCCTAGCCACTGAAATTCAACACTACTGTTGTTTGCTCCTTGGGGTTTAAGGCCGGGTGTCTCTGTAAAGCACTTTGTGACAATTGCTGTTGTAAAAAGCGCTTTATAAATACATTTTGATTGATTGATTGATTGAAATTGTCTACAATTAAATCAAGATAAAACTGAGATTATTGTGTTTAGCAACAAAAATAAAAGAACAAATATTAGTAAAGAGCTGGATTCTCAGGCCCTAAAAACCAGGGATCAAGTGCGTAATCTTGGTGTTTTGATAGACTCAGACCTCACATTTAACAGTCATATCAAAGCAGTCATCAAAACAGCATTCTATAATCTAAAGAATATAGCCAGAATCAAAGGCTAGGTGTCCCAAAAAGATCAAGAGAAGCTCATCCATGCTTTTATCTCAAGTAGGGTTGACTACTGTAAAGGCCTCTTAACTGGACTCCCGAAAAATACTAAAATAGCTGCAGCTCATTCAGAATGCTGCTGCTAGAATGTTAACCAGGACCAAGAGAACAGAGCACATCACTCCGGTTCTTAATTCTTTGCATTGGCAGTTACAGAATATATTTCAAAGTGGTGCTTTTAGTTTATAACTCTCTGAATGGTTTAGGACCCAAATACATTTCTGATATGTTTGAAGAATATAAACCGAGCAGGGCTCTTAGATCCATGAACACAGGTCAGCTAGTGGAGCCCAGAGTCCAAACTAAACATAGAGAAGCTGCATTTAGCACGTATGCTGTACACAACTGGAATAAACTACCAGAAAGTCTTAGACGTGCTCCAAACGTATACATTTTTAAATCCAGGTTAAAAACACTCCTCTTTTCACATGCCTATGACTGAGCACTTAAATTTAACCACACTGTTTAGCCTTATAGCTTCCTATGTTTTTATCCCATTTTTTATATTTATATGTTTTGTTATTGTATTTTTTCATTTGTTTTGATGTTTTCATTTTAGTATTAGTTTTTATGTTATTGTATATATATATATATATATATATATATATATATATATATATATATATATATATATATATATATATATATATATATATAAAAATATATATATATATATATATATATATATATATATATATATATATATAGGCTGGAGACAGCTATTTGTCAACCTGGAACAATTAGCCCAAAACATGCTACTCTTAAACTATTGCAAGTAGGATAGCAAAGAACAAATGATTAGACCTCTGTGGATTCAAGCATCAACCAGAGAAAGATTTTGTTTCTGTTGGGGAGTTGAAGATTAGGCTGTCACTCACCCTGACAATGTACACTCGTACTAGCACATTGATGGGGTCATTGTGTGGAATGCTCTGGAACATGCCCAAGTTTGGGTCAAAGCCCGCCTCCCGGGTGATCTCCTCAGACAGAGGCAGCTTGTACATGCACATGGAGCCCTTGAACCTGCCCACGATCCTGTCATCATCCAGGGCTGCTTCATCGTCGTCTCCTGCCTTTCCTCGGTACAGGTTGAAGGTATGGAGCCAGTCCTCAAAGTTATCGAACTCTGCCTCCAGCTCCTTATTGTATACCTGGAAAGTACACGCATATTTGATTTGTTATCAGTGTGGAGACCAGAAAAATGATTCCCTATTTTTCCTCATTCCCTAAACCTAACCCTTAGATTTACCCTAACCTCATGACAATTTACCCTAACCTTATTTACCCTAACCTCATGAAAATCTCAAAAACCTAACATTGATGCCCAATCCATTACCTTAATAACCCAAATTCTAAAGATAAACCCCAACTGTAAGGAAACCTAATACCTAATAATCTTCTTCCTTGTAGGCTGACTAAAACACTTTGTGGGGACGGAATAGTCAGGCTTTACTATGCATATCAGACAGTTGTGCTCAAAAGTTTGCATACCCTTGGAGAATTGGTAATATATGTACCATTTGTAAACAAAACATGAGTGAGCAGGCAAAACACAAGTACTTATCGGATTCACATTCAACTGTAGGCCATAACAGGATGGCACAATCATAAAACAAAGCATGGCAACACATTTCTTTTTTTTACTCATCCCTGTTCAAAAGTCTGCATACCCCTAGTTCTTAAAACTGTGTATTTTGTAATAGTTGTCTATGAGGCCCCCGAATTCTTGCAGGTGGTATAGCTGCCCATTCGTCTTGGCAAAATGCTTTGTCTTTGTTCATCATGCATGAACCACATGTTTGAGATCTCCCCAGAGTGGGTCAACGATATTAAGGTCAGGAGACTGTGATGGGCACTCCAGAACCTTCACTTTTTTCTGTTGTAACCACTGGAGGGTCAACTTGGCCTTGTGCTTAGGGTCATTGTCGTGCTGGAAAGTCCAAGAGCGTCCCATGCGCAGGTTTCGAAGAAATTGTCTGCCACTATTTTCTCATAACAGGCTGCATTCATCTTGCCATCAATTTTCACAAGATTCCCGTGCCTTTAGAGCTCACACACCCACAAAACATCAGTGGGCCACCTCCATGCTTAACAATTGGGATGGTATTCTGTTCACTATAGGCCCTGTTTACCGCTCTCCAAACATAGCATTTATGGTTGTGACCATAAAGCTCTATTTTGGTTTCGTCACTCCAAAGTACATTGTACCAGAAGCTGTGAGGCGTGTCAAGTTGTTGTCGTGCATATTGTAACCAGGCTTTTTGTGGCATTGGCGCAGTAAAGACTTCTTTCTGGCAACTCGACCATGCAGCAAATTTCTGTTCAAGTATCATCATATTGTGCTCCTTTAAACAACCAAACCGTCTTTTACCAGCGCAGCCTGTATTTCTCCTGAGTTTACCTGTGGGTTTTCTTTGTATCATGCAAAATTATTCTGGCATTTTGGCTGAAATCTTTCTTGGTCTATCTGACCTTGGCTTGGTATTGAGAGATCGCTGAATTTTCCACTTCTTAATAAGTGATTGAACAGTACTGACTGGCATTTGCAAGGCTTTGGATATCTTTTTATATCCCTTTCCATCTTTTTTAAAATTCCATTACCTTGTTACACAGGTCTTTTGACAGTTCTTTTCTGCTCTCCATGGCTCAGAATCTAGCCTGCTCAGTGCATTCACGTGAGAGCTAACAAACTGATTGACTATTTATATACAAACACTTACTGCAATTTAAAAAGCCAAAGGTGTGGGAAATTAACCTTTAACTGCCATTTTCACCTGTGTGTGTGTCACCTGTGTGTGTGTCAGTAACAAGGCAAAACATTCAAGGTATGTAAACTTTTGATCAGGGCCATTTGGGTAATTTCTGTTATCATTATGATTTAAAAAGGAGCCAAACAACTATGTGATTATTACATCATGGCATCACATGATCACTACATGATCACTATCCTTAAATAAAAGACAGTGTTTTTGCATCAGTCATATTTTCAAAATCAATGCCAAAATTTCAAAATTTCTGGCAGGATATGCAAACTTACTGTATGAGCAAAACTGTATGATATCAGACACTCTGAACAAAGAGTGTGTGTACTCCAATTCCTATCAAAGTGAGAATTTTGTTGTATACTGTGTTTCTGTGTGTGTGTGTATGAGTGTGTGTGCAACCATATGTAGGCCTACTGACCAGCAGCTCATCCACTTTGGGTTTGCTGAGCCGTTTATCAGTCCCCTCTCCTGCATTGTTATTCTTCTTCTTCTTGCTCTTGTCCCGGCTCTTCTCCTTCCCTTTGGAGCCTTTCACAAGAAGGTCGTCAGCTTTGATATCTGAGTGTATGATGTGTGGAGGGAGTGAGAGAAGAGTGAAAGGGAGTGGGGGTGAGGTGGGGAGGAAGGGTGTAGAAGGAGGGATGTCAATCATTGACATCTGAGCCCTCAGGACATCCATTGCCAGGGCAAGTGGTATCCCTGACAGTGAGTCAATTGAAGTTATATATTTGTTAGTGCACATCATTTGTTAGTGCACATCTAACATTTCCTTCAGGTGGTGATGGACGGGTGAAGATTTATTAGTGACAAAGTAGAGTTGAGGTCGTGTCATGCTCAGGTCAACTCCAGTGCCCTCACAACTAGGGGTGTTGCGGTATTGACGATAACTGTGATATTTAAAAACTGAAATTTTGATATTCTGTTAATCAAACACATATGATAATATCGTATTCACTAGGCGAAACTGTAGTTGTATTTTTCCCAATTTTCTATTCATGTCACCTATTGACAATCGATGCATGTGCTTAAACAAGGAGGCTGGACCTATGCACTGGCTTTGAAATCAACTTGTTAGCCCTACTAGAACCCCTGGGAGAGATTCGCAAAGACGCACTGTTTTAGTAGCCTATTCACATGGAAAAAAGGATGTTGTGTTTTTCCAAAAACTCCTCTCAGTTTTTCCATATCTTATTCATGGAAAAACTCTGCATTTGCTTAAACTACGAGTCTGGACCTATACACTGGACCTATACACTAGTGTTTGAGATAATGCCTTTTTGTAGCCTATTCACTAGGTGATTTCTTTTTGTATTTCTCCAAAAACTCTCTCCACCTCCATACACTCGTATTTTGAGTGTAATTAATTTATCAAAAGAGAGACAAAAAACACATTAAACAAAGCTGAAGATGAATTTAAATGATAGCATTTTTTTTCTTTAAATGTTCTATAGATACCAAGTTAAAATCGTTACCGTGAATTATTTAGGCCATGATAATCGTGTAGTGAAAATGTGATATCGTGACAGCCCTACTCACAACCTGTCCCAGAAGCAGGAAGAGACAACTCATCCTACAGTAAATTAGTTTAACGCACACACCACAGCCATCCACTATTCTAAGCCTCAATTAAGGCTTGAAAAGAATCCTGTCACATAGAGAATTGTCATTAATTTGGAGAGACTATTTTGACACTCAGTGTCAACAGTGTTTACCTGCTGCCTCTGCAGCGATCTCCTGGTCCTCCCTCTCCTCAGCCTCGGCCTGAGCTGCCTCCTGAGCCCTTAGGATCTAGGAGAACACCACAACAAATTAGGAGAATCCCTCACGACACCCATGAAACTCGTTATATTCTGGAACCATTAAATTATTATTATAAAAGCATATTTCTACAGGACAACACTGCCTTAAAAGTCAGCCGCAATGGCTCCTAATTTCTTTAAATATGACAACACTACACTTACCTAAAAGATTATTAGGAACACCATAATAAAGCTGTGTTTGAACCCCTTTCGCCTTCAGAACTGCCTTAGTTCTACGTGGCATTGATTCAACAAGGTGCTGAAAGCATTCTTTAGAAATGTTGGACCATATTGATAGGATAGCATCTTGCAGTTGATGGAGATTTGTGGGATGCACAAACAGGGCACGAAGCTCCCATTCCACCACATCCCAAAGATGCTCTATTGTCATGTTCAAGAAATCAATTTGAAATGATTCAAGCTTTGTAACATGGTGCATTATCCTGCTGGAAGTAGCCATCAGAGGATGGGTACATGGTGGTCATAAATGGATGGACATGGTCAGAAACACTGCTCAGGTAGGCCGTGGCATTTAAACGATGCCCAATTGGCACTAAGGGGCCTAAAGTGTGCCAAGAAAACATCCCCCACACCATTACACCACCACCACCAGCCTGCACAGTGGTAACAAGGCATGATGGATCCATGTTCTCATTCTGTTTACCCCAAATTCTGACTCTACCATCTGAATGTCTCAACAGAAATCGAGACTCATCAGACCAGGCAACATTCTTCCAGTCTTCAACTGTCCAATTTTGGTGAGCTTTTTCCTATTTTTAGTGGAGACAAGTGCCCGGTGGGGTCTTCTGCTGTTGTAGCCCATCTGCCTCAAGGTTGTGCGTGTTGTGGCTTCACAAATGCTTTGCTGCATACCTCAGTTGTAACGAGTGGTTATTTCAGTCAAAGTTGCTCTTCTATCAGCTTGAATCAGTCGGCCCATTCTCCTCTGACCTCTAGCATCAACAAGGCATTTTCGCCCACAGGACTGCCGCATACTGGATGTTTTTCCCTTTTCACACCATTCTTTGTAAACCCTAGAAATGATTGTGCGTGAAAATCCCAGTAACTGAGCAGATTGTGAAATACTCAGACCGGCCCATCTGGCACCAACAACCATGCCACGCTCAAAATTGCTTAAATCACCTTTCTTTCCCATTCTGACATTCAGTTTGGAGTTCAGGAGATTGTCTTGACCAGGACCACACCCCTAAATGCATTGAAGCAACTGCCACATTTGATTGGTTGATTAGATAATTGCATAAATGAGAAATTGAACAGGTGTTCCTAAAAATCCTTTAGGTGAGTGTATAAGACGCAAGAGAAAAATTTGACAAAATATGAAGCAATAGGATGGAATCTAATCAATCTCTCACCTCCATCAATGTCTCTATGGAAGCAAAATATTTGGACCACCAGTCGAACATGCTCTCATCCGTCTCGTCTTCTTCCTCCAACTCGCCCTTCTTTTTCTTCTTCTTTTTTTTCTTTTCTTCTTTCTCCTCCTCGTTCTGAAGTTACAAGGGGGCAAATGTGAAAATACAAACATGTGCTAACTGGCTTAGTTAACGAATGTTACAGGTGGCAACTGAGGTCAGTCCACATTGTAATATTCTTTCAAATGACAGGTCCATGCCATGACTTACCAGATCAACTTTAACAACTGCATCTGACGTCTATAGGGGAAGGGTCACACAGAACAACACCAAATTACACACAAATGAAAGTCTGAGTAGGGAAATCAAAACAAATATTGAATGACACCACACACAGGACCAGTGGTAAAAGCCATAAACCTCAATATCAGTATTTGAGCGCATCTCTACTTTTGTTTGTTTCATTCCTGGAAGGATGCAACAAATCAAAAGCAAGAAACAACAGAGGCATCGAAGCTTACAGCGTCTAACTTGACCACCGTGTCCATCTTCCGGGCCACAGGGTCAGCGTCCATGTTGACTATGACATCACCTGCAGGGCAAGAGGTGCGGGACAGGGTGCGGGGGTAAGGGGAGGAGAGGCGAGATTGGCACCCCCCATTGGTCAGGACCATGTAGCCATTCATCAGTCTAGCTGGAGGGGTTCAGGGAAGTGACCAAGAAAGAACAAGACAGGACACATCCAGGAAGTACACATCCAGGAAGGACACACCCAGGAATAACAAACCCAGGAAGGACACACCCAGAAATAACACACCCAGGAAGGACACACCCAGGAATAACACACAGAGAAAGGACACACCAGGGAAGGATGCATTCAGGAAGGATACACCCAGGAAGGACACCCCCAAGAAGAACGTACCCAGGAAGGGGGAAAATAAGAGATTGGTAGAGAGATGGGAATATAAAGAAAGGAAGAGGAAAAGCAAGCGCAAAAAGCATCAAAGTGAGTAAAACAGAAGGAAATTGAGATGATGTTCACACATAATTCTTATTCCCAGTAAGAATACATCAGAAACTGATGAAAAGATTATTGGAGATTTGATACAGAACTAAGATTTGATACACAGTACTAAATCTTACCAAATTTACTAAACGGTATGAACACATGCCATTGGAGACCAATAGAACAATGTCATCTGTCATTGTAATAGAAAAAATAAGTACTGGAAAAGCATCTTGCACAGACTGACTACCTGAGCTGGCCCAGTTCTGTTGCATCTTATCTGGGGGGCTGTAAATAAAGCGTCGCAGGCTGGTCACAGCATGGGACCCCACCAGGGTGTAGCGGCCAAAAGCCCTGCAGTCCACCACCCGGATGTTCAGAGGAGGGTGAAGCAGCTCGTTTTCCGGCAGATCCTGATAGGGTCAGGGGTTCAAGCCGAGAGTAAGAGCAAAAGGTTAGCATAGATCAACTTGATTTCTTTATGTAAAGTGTCAAGAGTTGACCCTGTTGTACTCACCACCTCGAACCACTTGACCAGGGTGCTGAAATTAGGGTTCTTCTTGTAGCTCTGGATGAGTGCAGATTGGACACCTTTACCTGCACATTCTATGTCCACTCTGGGTCGGTCCACCTGGGCCAAATTCACCCTCTTCAGGTCCCGCAGGCCCCAGAACAGAACCTGTATCACAACACATTGCACTGGATCAGACCATTTAAACAGCTCCTCCCTCAACCTATTTAGGTCCTCACTTACGAATAACAATTCTTTATTTTTTAACTCCCCTACTTGCACCTCATCGACCCAAATAGAGAGTTCCACCTCCTTGTCCCTGAATACTTTCTTTCAGATGCCACCTGCCTACCTGGTTGTTTTAGTACTGCTTTAGTATTCTTAGTTGGGCTTTAGTAATCTGTTGCTGTTGAGGGTTGTCTCACCTCTATTCGGTAGCGGCTGAGGATGGGCCTAATTCCCATGGGAACAGGTAGAATGGGCCCACGGTCAGAATCAGTATGACCATCGAGGGAAGGAAGCTCTGCCCTCCCTCCTTGTCCAATCTACGCAGGGTATAGAAGAGGTTATGAGGTATCCACATACACTATACAACAGCCTATGAAAAGTTATATAACATGAAACAAAATCATGTTGAAATGGACAGTTTGAATAACAGTCAGCATCAGTATGCTGAGATAAAAGAGATCCAACTATCTTCGTAGCTTGTCTAATGTTTCCAGTTTGGCTAAGCAGTTGGGCTTTGCTTCAAACTATCTGTCTAGTTAAAGAGTAACAGAATTTAGACAGAGTAGTTACAGAGGTAAATAGAGATGGATAGGGCGGACAGGGAGTAAGCACTGTCAGAGAATAAAATACTTAGTAGAAGAACGCTTAGAGTTGTAGACTGATCAGAGAATGACCATAGAGTTGAACTGACCAGATAATGACTACAGATGGGATGGCTAGAAGAGCAAAAAGAGCACCTTAATCTGAGGAACAGCAAAGTTATGGACAGCAATCAGAGCCCTCCTGATCTCCTCATCATCATAGGGAATCTGCAGAGGTTGGGGGGCACAACCGATGAAGGGGGTGTGGGGGATGGGTATTCAGGTGAGGATAGAAGAAGGAATGTAGAGAAATGTAGGACCATGGCGGGTAAGGAAGACCGACGTGCGCAGAGAGATGGAGAAAAAGAGGGCCAGAGAGAATAGTAAAAGAACAGAACATTTGATGAAATAGGAATGGCAAATCATGAGAAGAAACAACAGAGAGAAAGAAAGACCCTTCTTTTCAAAAAAATATTTTTTTAGTAACACTTCTTAACTGCACTCTGTGGATAAGGCCGTGCACACCTGTTCAGTGGACGCATGTTCCATGCTTTTGTGGTCTGTTGAAGGTTAAGATCAACTTATCTCGTATCTTCTTGCATGTGTGTGCATTTCCTACCATGCATGTGACCAGCATGCTCTGATTGTGTTCCTGTTGTGTGTACAGTTAGGTCCGGAAATAACTGGACAAGTTTTGTTATTTTGGCTTTAACAAATATATTCAAGTTAAATAATGAATATGGACTTAAAGTAATTTGAGGGTATACACATCCAAATTGGAGGAATGGTTTAGGAATTACAGCTCTTTAATATGTAGCCCCCTCTTTTTCAAGGGACCAAAAGTAATTGGAAAATTGACTTAGATCAACCTGTACCAGAATGATGGGAAGAAAATATATGGAGAAGGCTTGGAACAGCTCATGATTCGAAGCATACCACATCATCTGATGGCATGGGAATGCATGGCTTCCAATGGCACTGGGTCACTAGTGATTATTGATGATGTGACAAAAGACTGAAGCAGCCGGATGAATTCTGAAGTGTATAGGGATATATTGTCTGCCAAGATTCAGACAAATTCAGAAAAGTTGATGGCGCTTCACAGTACAGATATAGCACTGTACAGATGGACAATGACCCAAAACTTACTGCGGAAAGCAAACCAGGAGTTTTTTTTTACGGCAAAGAAGTGGAATATTCTGCAATGGCCAATCACCTGATCTCAACCCTATCAAGCATGCATTTTACTTGCTGAAGACAAAACTTAAGGCAGAACGACCCACGAACAAACAACAACTGAAGACAGCTGCAGTTATGTCCTGGCAAACATGACAAAGGAGGAAACTCAGCGTTTGGTGATGTCCATGCATTCCAGACTTAAAGTAGTCATTGCCTGCAAACTATTCTCAACAAACTATTAAAAATGAACATTTTATTTATGATTGTGTTATTTTGTCCAATTACATTTGAGCCCCTGAAAAAAGGGGACTGTGTATGAAAATGGTTGCAATTCCTAAACATTTCATGATATTTTTGTTCAACCCCTTGAATAAAAGCCGAAAGTCTGCACTTCAATTGCAGCTCAGTTGTTTCATTGCAAATCCATGGTGGTGGCATACAGAGACAGAATTATGAAAATGTTGTCAGTGTCCAAATATTTCAGGACCTAACTGCATGTGTAGGTGTGTGTAAGCACACATTAATGGTGTGTATGTGAACATGCTTGTCCCTGGTGTGCACATGTACTGTACTTGTGTGGACGAGTGTGTGCGTGAGGCCATTTTACCTGCAGCAACTCGAACGCAGCCAGAAGGTCTCCGGCAGTAGAGTTGCCGCGGTAGATCTGGTAGTACTCTAGCTGCGGTGGGAACCTCGGCGGGCCGTAGTGCTCGTCGCACATCTTGGTGATGGGCTTAGCAAATGTCCGACCTATGAACTCCGCCTTGCCCTGGACGCCACCATGGCAACGGAGACGATGCAGAGAGAAGTTAGGAACAGGTGTGCTTCCTGTCATGGCCACTCGGGGTCAGTGTTAGCACAGAAATTGTAAAAGAAAAACGGTATAATATGGGCATTAATCAGAGAAAATGCTGTCAGTTTAGATACTAAAAAGAAGTCCTACCAGCGGTCCCTCAGCATTCCATCAGTTCATGAGAAACATGCAATCGGCTGGAGTGAACACTTGAAACCAGTCAACTACTGTTTCAGCTACTGACCAACTACAACTACTAACCACATCCACTAATGGAGTAATGCAATAGGAACATGCTTGTGGCTACATTCTCAATCAATGCTAAACCAGGTTCAGGAATAGATTGAAATAGCCAGTCCAGCCTCTTCCATTACACTTGCTAAGCAGGAGAGGTGCTACTTCTAGCTTTCAAACTCTACTTAGCCCCAACAGCATACACAAGCTGGAACAGCAGGTAGATATACATGGTCAATTAGGACAGGAACAGATTTACAGTAAGCACATATAGACAAACACACATGTTGGTTTCACAGATCTCACAGTACTTTGAGTCCTGTTATGCTATTAATTCCACAAAACATCTAGTTTACCATGGGTATTCTGTCTCCACAGTGAAACATGCAGTGAACTATCTTTTTTCTCTTTACTTCTCTCTAAAGTGAAACACACATCTCTCTCTCTCCCTCTCTATGATGTCATACCACAGTATCCTGGTCGTAGACCTCCACCACAATCATAGGTGGGTCATCTCGTAGCTCGCCAGCTTCCCCAAAGAGCTCAACATCATCAAACACCAACAGCTGGTCCCAGGTAGGGCACAGAGTCTCACTCAGGACCTAAAAAACACACATGAACAAATACAGCTATGCATGTTATTTGACCAATAAAGATCAGTCTGACTCATGCACATGCAAGTGCACACACATACACATGCATGCACACACACGCACACACATACACTTACCTCCGTGACCTGACTATGAGTGGAGAAGAAGACCCTGGCGAATGGGTCAGACAGGCCGCTGCTGTCTGCAGCAAACAGACTTCTGGCCTGGTACATGTGAGCCCTCAACTGGAACACCTGCTTCACTGCCGTGAAGAGAGGACATAGAATAGACAACACTCATGTACACAGCTGTGAGCCATCAACATTTGAATACGCCTTTTTTTAAATAGGTGGAGGGAAAAGTGGCTAAAACAACTACGCACTATAGCAATACTAACTGTAGACATACAGTAATAGCCCAGACTGACGTTTTACCAACTATAGACAGTTATAGACCAGAATGATGGTTTACAGACAGTTATAGAACAGACTGATGGTTAAAAGAGAGTTACAGAAGACATTGAGGGTTTACAGACAGTTATAGACCAGACTGATGGTTTACAGACAGTTATAAAACAGACTGATGGTTTAAAGCCTGCAGACATACTTACTGTTATAGACTAGACTGATGGGGGGTAAAGACTGCAGACAGGAGGCAGTCCTGGGAGCTTTGATCTCTTCAAAGCCATTGGGCAGGCCAGACAGGAAGTCCTTCTTTTGTTTGTTGAGTCCTAGCCAAAGGTACATCTCCATCTTTGCCTGCACTGTCCATCCCGCGGGACCAAATCCCTTCTTACCAGGCAGCTGGAGACACAAACCTCACAGCAATGTTATACGGATGTTATAGAACTTTTATCAGGACATCTTCATCTTAGCTGAGTCACAATGTCACATGTCTCAAAAAGAAGGCTGTCCCTCTCTGATGCATTAAGTTGAATCATTGTATTCATTCTGTAATAGCTCTTCAATTGTCAAACCTCAAAAGATGTGTGAAGATATTATACTGAGTCACAGGAATGGCAAATTCTTGAAATTCCTTCTGTAACTACAGATTTAGATAAGACAATGATAACTCTCTTCTCACCTAATTTCAGAATGCTAAACAACTGTAAACGTTGATGCCTTTTAGGTGATAATGATATTTGGCAAAGGAACGCTTTACTGAGGAAAAGAGGTTGTTTTCTATATATTTTTTTACTTAATGTTTCGTATGCACCTGCACTGATTGCGCAACTGCTATAGCATATCCTGCAAGAATCCCTCAATTAAAAACTAAGGGTCAGAGAGAGCCAAGTTACGTACCCTAAGGAAGACAGCTTTGACTTTGCCACAGTCCTTGCCAGTCTCCTCATCAACGATGGAGAAGAGGACGTCTTTGGAGGGAATGCGAGCATACGCAATGCGCTTGTTGTTACTCATCATCCATATAAACACATCTGGAATACTGTGCTGTGGCTGGAGGACACAGGGAATACCGGTTCAACATTTTATTAACATAAAATTAAGAAAGTACACACTTCAAGAGTGGGATTTCATCTGTGTAAATATTATAGGTGAAAATTTGTGGTCTTTAAAAGTAATGCCACTTTCTATGTTTATATATACCGATCAGCCATAACATTATGACCACTGACAGGTGAAGTGAATAACACTGATAATCTCGTTATCATGGCACTTGTCAGTGGGTGGGATATATTAGGCAACAAGTGAACATTCTGTCCTTAAAGTTTATGTGTAAAAAGCAGGAAAAATTGTGAAATGTAAGGATAGGAGCGAATTTGACAAGGGATAAATTGGGATGGCTACCCAAGTGGGTCAGAGCATCTCCAAAACTGCAGCCCTTGTGGGGTTTTCCTGGTCTGCAGTGGTCAGTACCAATCAAAAGTGGTCCAAGGAAAGAAAAGCGGTGAACCAGTGACAGGGTCATGGGCGACCAAGGCTCACTCATGCACGTGGGGAGCAAAGGCTGGCCCATGAGGTCCGATCCAACAGACGGGCTACTGTAGCTCAAATTGCAATAAAAATTAATGCTGGTACTGATTGAAAGGTGTCAGGACACACAGTGCATCACAGTTTGTTGCATATGGGTCTGCGTAGCCGCAGACCAGTCAGGGTGCTCATGCTAACCCCTGTCCATTGCCGAAAGTGCCTACAATGGGCACGTGAACATCAGAACCATGGAGCAATGGAAAAAGGGCTGGTCTGATTAATCATGTTTCCTTTTACATCACATGGATGGCTGAGTGCCTGTGCGTCGCTTACCTGGAGAACACATGGCACCAGGGTGCACTATGGGAAGAAAGCAAGCCGGTGGAGGCAGTGTGATGCTTTGGGCAATGTTCTGCTGGGAAACCTTGGGTCCTGCCATTCATGTGGATGTTACTTTGACACTTACCACCTACCTAAACATATTTGCAGACTATGTGCACCCTTTCATGGCAACGGTATTCCCTGATGGCATTGCCCCCTTTCAGCAAGAAAATGCTCCCCGCCACAAAGCAGAAATTGTTCAGGAATGGTTTGAGGAACACAACCACAAGTACAAGGTGTTGACTTGACCTCCAAATTCCCCAGACAAATAAGTCCGATCCATGGAGACTCCACCTTGCAACTTACAGGACTTAAAGGATCTTCTGCTAAGAAGATTGTTTCAAGACCATACTCAGAACAAGAATTAACTGATGAGTTTCACATTTGCTGATACTCCAGATACTCTACTAACCCAAAGAAGGCCAGCATAATTTTTTATTAGCACAACAGTTTTTAGCTGTGCTAACATAATTGCAAAAGGGTTTTCTAATGATCACATAGCCACTGAAAATGATAAACTTTTATTAGCAAACACAACGTGCCATTGGAACACAGATAATGCTGATTGCTGATAATGGACCTCTGTAGCAAAATCAGCCTTTTCCAGCTACAAAAGTCATTTACAAAATGAACAATATCTGCACTGTATTTCTGATTAATTTGATATTATTGTAATGGACAAAGATTGTTGCTTTTATTTCAAAAACAAGGACATTTCTAAGTGACCCCAAACCTTCAAACGGTAGTGTATGATTAATATTTAGTTGCATGCACTTTGCGTGCAATAACTATCTGAAGTTTGGGTTAGGGATAGGGTAAGTGAAAACTGACCATAGCCTATTAAAACTGAGGTATCAGTTTACCCCCTCCCCCCTTCCCCACATGAGTTGCTACACACCTGAACCTCATTTGGAATGAGTTTGTGATTAGTGGTGATCTGTCTTAGACAAGGTGAGGATAGTTCACCTTTTTAAAACAGATGCTTGGCAATTTCAAAGGGAGATCATGTGACTGGATTGCACCTTCAAATAATTTATTCAGCAGAACAATGGCATCCGGAGATTAACTTGGCTAGTCAGGAATTTCTTGCCCTGAACAATTACCCAGTTGCTCTAGCAGTGTTTGAAAAATAAATTCTTGCTGTATGATGAAGCACGGTCCAATGATTTCAGAGGCATTTGCCTGTATCTGAGCAGACAAGATGTTTCTGTACACTTCAGAATCCATCCTGCTACTGCAGTCAGCACTTACATAATCAATGAAGTGAGCCAGTTCCAGTGGTAGACCTTCATGCGCAAGTCAATACACCCCAACCATATTTCACAGATAAGGTGCAATGCGGAAAACCTTTTCTACTCTACACTTTCCTCTTGCCATCACTCTAGTTCATGTAATGGCATTGATGCCATTGACTGGCCCTCACATTCCCCAGACCTGAATCCAATTGAGAACCTCTAGGACGTTATGTATCGGTGCACCCGCCACCGCCAAAGTAGCGCTTACAGACTGTCCAGAAGCTCACTGATTCCCTGATCCAAGTCTGGGAGGAGATCCACCAGGACACCATCTTCTGTCTCATCAGGAGCATGGCCAGACATTGTTGGTTGTACATACAGGCACGTGGGGGCCGTACACACTACTGAGTCACATGATGAGTTGCCAAGATGAAATTCAAGTTGGAACAGCCTTTGATTTCAAATGTTTTTTAGATTTTTGTTGTGAGTTTGAATCCAGCCCTCAATCAGCTGGTTATTTTGATTTCCATTCATCATTGTTACGTCATTTTGTTCTCAGCAAATTACACAATGTACAGTAAAGATTTTAATCTTTAATATATTTTGTTTGAGACCCGATGTGTGATTTAGGTGTTCCCTTAATTTTGTAACCAGTGTATATACTTTCATCTTAGAGTACTTGTTAGATTTCAAGAAAAAAGGCCTACCAGACAAAAAGGCAATAATTGCTTTGAGAAAAAATACTTTAACGTTTTTTTTATTATGCAACCAAATTGGTATATTGTGAGGCAAACGCGTCCGCACCCCCTGAATCAGCATCACACCAAAGAAATCTGTCAACTTCAAGAATCTTCCTTCCCATGAGCCTGCACAGCTGTCTACCATTGGGACCTCATCAAAGGGGGAATTTAAGAAGTCCCAAGGGAAAACTTGGGGCCACGACCAAACAAAAATGGCTATAGAAGATGTACCAGGTAATGCAGCATGACAGAGATGGTGGAAAACAGTTAAGAGATGGATGGTGTAGAGGACGCTGAAATCCTTTTAATTTGGTTTGTGTCTCACAAATGTTCTTTGTGACCCGAACACCTCAAACCTAGATTTTGTCATTCCATGACACTTCATTCCAATCTTCCTCAGTCCGGTGTCTGTGTTCTTTTGCCCATCTTAATCTTTTCCTTCTATTGGCCTGTCTGAGAAATTGCTTTTCTTTGCAACTCTGCATGACAAGTTTCAGAAGAAAGAACTTTGTTTCTGGCCATTTTGAACCTGTAATCGAACCCTCAATTGCCAATCTCCAGATACTCAACAAGTCTAAGGAAGGCCAGTTTTATCGCTTCTTTAATCAGCATAAAAGCTTTGAGCTGTGCTAACATAATTGCAAAAGGGTTTTGTAATAATCAATTAGCCTTTTAAAATGATTCAGCTGCATTAGCAAACAATGTGCCATTAGAACACAGGACTGATGGTTGCAGATAACGGGCCTGTTAACTTAAATGACTATTGTAGCTGGAAATGGCTGATTTGCTACATGGGCATACAGTACAATGTCTTCACTGTGTTTATGATCAATTTGATGTCATTTTAATGGACAAAAAAGTTACATTTTCTTTCAAAAATAAGTTACCTCAAACTTTCAAATGGTAGTGTATGTGTATACAATATATACAGTTGTGCTCAAACGTTTGCATACCTTTTGGAGAATTGGTAAAATATGTACCATTTGTAAAGAAAACAAGAATGAGGAGGCAAAACATTTTTAATTTCTTATGGGATTCACATTCAACTGTAGGTCATAACAGGATGGCACAATCATTAAACAAAACATGGCAACAAAGAAAAAAAAGAACTGACCCTTAGTTGTTAGTACTGTGTATTGCCCCCTTTAGTATCAAGGACAGCGTGCATTCTTTTGTAATAGTTGTCTATGAGGCCCCCAAATTCTTGCAGGTGGTATAGCTGTCCATTCGTCTTGGCAAAATGTCTCCAGGTCACGCAAAGTCTTTGGTCGTCTTGCATGAACCACATGTTTGAGATTTCCCCAGAGTGGCTTGATGATTTTAAGGTCAGGAGACTGTGATGGCAACTACAGAACCTTCACCTTTTTCTGCTGTAACCACTGGAGGGATCAACTTGGCCTTGTGCTTAGGGTCATTGTCATGCTGTCTTAGAGCATCCCATGAGCAGCTTTCATGCAGAAGAATGCAAATTGTCAGACACTATTTTCTGATAACATGCTGCATTAATCTTGCCATAAATTTTCACAAGATTCCCAGTGCCTTTCGAGCTCACACACCCCCAAAACATCAGTGAGCCACCACCATGCTTCACAGTGGGGATGGTATTCTGTTCACTATAGTCCTTGTTGACCCCTCTCCAAACATAGCGCTTATGGTTGTGACCATAACTCTATTTTGGTCTCGTCACTCCAAATTAGTGTGCCAGAGGCTGTGAGGCGTGTCAAGGTGTTGTCGGGCATATTGTAACCAGGCTTTTTTATGGCATTGGCGAGGTAAATGCTTATTTCTGGCAACTCAACCAAGTATTTGTTCAAGTATCGTCATATTGTGCTCCTTGAACCAACCACACTGTCTTTTTCCAGAGCAGCCTGTATTTCTCCTGAGTTTACCTGTGGGTTTTTCTTTGTATCCCAAACAATTCTTCTGGCAGTTTTGGCTGAAATCCTTCTTGGTCTACCTGACCTTGGTTTGGTATTAAGAGATCCCTGAATTTCCCACTTCTTAATAAGTGATTTAACAATACTGACTGGCATTTGCAAGGCTTTGGATATAATTTTATATCCTTTTCAATCTTTATCAATTTCCATTACCTAGTTGCGCAGGTCTTTTGACAATCCTTTTCTGCTCCCCATGGCTCAGTATCTAGCCTGCTCAGTGCATCCAAGTGACAGCTAACAAACTCATTGACTCTTTATACACTAATTGCAATTTAAAAAGCCCTAGGTGTGGGAAATTAACCTTGAATTGCCATTTCCACCTGTCTGTCACCTTGTTTAGCCTGTTAGAAGGCCGAACACAAGGGTGTATAAACTTTTGATCAGGGCCATTTGGGTGATTTCTGTTATCATTATGATTTAAAAAGGAGCCAAACAACTATGTGATGATAAATGGCTTCATATGATCACTATCCTTAAATAAAAGACAGTTTTTTGTATGATCAGTCATATTTTCAAAATCAATGTCAAAATTTCACAATTTCTGCCAGGGTATGCAAACTTATGCACAACTGCATATACAACTCTGGAAACAAGAAACCAGGCAAGCCTAGCTCAGCCAGCCAGCAACAGAAAGTGTTGCCCTTTCGAGATTCGAACCTGGGTGCGTACTTCAAAAATCCACAAGAAATAGTCAAAATATTGATAAATGTCGTTGTTCTCACAAGATTCGAACAATGGACTTCATTGTGTGAGGCACTGTCTTCGACCACTACGCCAAGACACTACACACTTCATCAGTTGCTAGACACCACTGAGCATTGTGTTAAACTGACTAACATTTCTTATTAAGTTTACCTCCACCACAAATAGCGTCTATGAATTGTATGGCTTTTGCCACTGGCCGTTTTAATAGCTTATTAGCCAGTAATAGGCTTACTAGAATCTATTAACTTCCTAGGTGTTCTTCCAAGATAAGCTTGCACTTGGCTTGATTCATGCGTCCTTCACAAAGACAAATTTGCCCGATTCCAACCTTGCTGAAGCATCCCCAGATCATCAAAGATCCTTCACCAAATTTCAGAGTGGGTGAGAGACACTGTGGCTTGTAGGCCTCTCCAGGTCTCAGTCTAACCATTAGATGACGAGGTGTTGGGCAAAGCTGAAAATGTGACTCGTCAGAGAAGATTGACCTTACTTCATTCCTCTATGGTCCAATCCTTATGGTCTTTTGCAAATTTCAGCCTGACTCTTCTTTGCTCTTCATTGATGAAGGGCTTTTTTTTTGTTTTGCATTACTTCAGCCCTGCCCCTAGGGGCCTGTTTTGAACCGTCCTCGCCATGCACTTCACCCCAGCTGCTGTTTGCCATTCTTTAGTCTGTTGGTTGACCTTGTTCTTATGAACCGCCTTCTTTGAAATTTTCAGGATGGAAGCAGCCTGATGTTCATTGCATCCCTCTGCCAGTAAAGCCAGAATTGAACCCTTCTTTTCCTCACTCAAAGCTTTTCTTTTCAACTCTTTTGTCATGCTGAATAGTTATTTTTTCAATCAAATTACCTTTGAGGTACTACTTGCACTGTTTTTGCCATCCAGCTGGTCCTATTGCAAGAGGATAGTGAGGACTACAGCAGTTGTTTTCATACTTTTTCTTGTTAAATTAGATTTGGTTAAGGTAATCACCTAACCAGTACCTCTTTAAGTAAAATGAGGTGTACCTATGTTGGAATTTAACAGACAGTGGAATTGAATGGCTGCCATACATGTACAGATGCTGATTTAAAGGTCCCATGACATGCTACTTTTTGTAGGCTTTAATATAGGCCATAGTGGTCCCTAGTACTGTATCTGAAATCTTTTTTCAAAAATTCAGCCTTGCTGCAGAATTATAGCCACTACAATACAGTCACAGAATGAGCTTCCTTCAAACGGCCCGTATTGGTGTCTGTGACTTTAAATTTTAATGAGGATGAAAAAGGCGGGGCAAGGTGGTGGGTGGGCGTGGCCTTTACTATCTTGCGGCAAAGGTAACGTGCATGTTTACCGGTATGTCTGGATCATATTGCAATGGCACGAAGACACATTGAAGCATTTCAGTTTGACCCAGAATCCGATCCAGATGTAGAAGCAACGGATGAAGAAGTTGCAACTCAGCGCCTCCAGAAGGATGTTTCCGAATGGTTAGTTAAAAATATTATGTCTATATGATACTTTGTTAGGATGTCTGATTATCATGTAAGTTAAAGCTAAAGCTAATCTGCTTTTGCCTTTTCATGTTTCTCTGATTTGTGATGATTTTAAAGCTGTGTTAGCATCTATATCAGTAAATATTCTAGTTTAGAGAAGAGGGTTTTTTTAAATGTAAAAATTCTCCCTTCATATCATGAAGGCACGTTACACAAGATATATAAAGCCTATATATTTATGTGCGCGCAGGAGTAAATCATTTTGTTGTGTAACATTATGTACATAGTCGTCGGTGAAATGTTTGCCACAGACATGCAAAACTTTGGGAAGCTGTGTCGGCGCTTTTCCGGAGAAAATGAAATCATTCCACTGGTTCTTCTGTGGCATGTACGAAGGAAGTAAAAAAAGGCTTCGTTGCTCATCTCTACATCCTATTACTGAGCAATTATTGTGTTTCCTTCGCTCAAAAGCCATGATGCCCCTCCTCGTCGCGTAGACAAATTGAAGTCGCGCTCACACACATGTGTGCCTCACACCTGGCTCTATTTAAATTCTTTCTTTGGGCGGGCAAAGCAGAAAAAGGGGAGTTACCATGGGAGTTAACAATTTCTCCTTGCGACGTCACAAAGAGACAGGTCCAGATCAGCCTGTTTGATTCTCCGTTTTCTCCAAGTCAGAGAAAGATAGAAAATGCTCAATTTACACCGAATGGAATTTTTAGAAAATTTGGGACCATATATAGGCTAGGTGAACTCATATTAATGTTAAAAAACCTCACAAAATGAAAATTTCATGTCAGGGGACCTTTAAGAAAAATTAGGAGTGGTCTCTGAATTTTTTCCAGAGATGTGTATATACACACACACCAGTGCTTGGTAGGGCAATGTTGCTCCCTCTCTCAATCTGAATCTTTCTGGGGCTGCTATCAATTACCCTCCAATTGTTAAAACACAAATCTGATCAGAAACATAATCTGTACCTCGTCAGCAAGGAAACGAAGCCTGTGCAGGAAGTTCTGAACTATCTTGAGTTTGTCTCTCACTGTATTCCTCTTCACCTGGAACCGAATCAGCTTGGCCTGCTGCCCAATGCTCTCCTGCAGAGTGAGAAATGCCATCAGACACGTAGCCCCGCTCTGCTACACATGGACTAAATCACCACCATAGCAACACCCTTAATAACTCTCACAGTGGTACACTACCATCTCTCTCATGCAGGACTTGAGTCTCTCTTTGTCCAGTTTGGTTCGGCCTGCTTGGTGCTGATCCTTGTTGGCCAAAGTGACAAAACGACTGAAAATAAAAACACTGACATATTATTTTATAATTTTTTTACATCTTAGCCATTTAGCTCTTATCCACTGTAACTCACAGGAGCAATTAGGGATTCAGTTGACTGTTTTGCTTAAGGACAGGAATACAGATTTTTCCCTCTAACAGTATTGGGATTTGATCTAGCAACTCAACAGTTTCTGGTTAAAGACGATTTAACCATTAGGCTGTCCGACTAAAGATGTGTCACACAGAGGCAATGGTACTCCAGTCAAGGTAACTGTGGAAGTGAATGTGGTTGTGGTATATCTGTCATGTTCACTCACATGCAGCTAGTGCTGAGTTCCTCCAGCACCCCTCTGAGTCTACGCTCTGGAAAGGCCTTCTCTGTCTTAAAGATCTCCTGCACGTCATTAAGACCCTCCTCCTGTCGGTAAAAACACACACATAAGTGAATTTTGTACAGTAATATATTATGTTTAATGCATTATGACTTGATGTTAATAAACGTATTTTGCGACTGGTGTGTGTTCAACATGAGTGGTTCCTAACCAGTTTGTCAGCCATCTTGTCCATGATGTTGGAGTTGTACAGTCGTCTTCTCTGGTCCTGCCACCAGCTCTTGATGTAGATACATGGTTTCTTTTCAAAGTAGGGCAGGTGGAAGTAGTTTCTAAAGGTTGTCATAAATAAAAGAAAAAAAAGTATTTATTCAAAAGGCTGTGTATAGAGCTTATCCTCACTCTTATCTGACAGGGGATAGGGTGAATGTTGACTTTCTAAGAGTATCTCAGAGAATGAGATATGTGGTAATGGATTACTTTCAAATTTCATCTTTTTTATTTTTTTAGAAAGTTAGGTGTTATTACTTAGTTACTTTAAGATCCTTTGACTCTATATTCACTTATTGGTCAGGTATACCCAAAAGGCACCGATTTAATGGGACGTTGTATAATTACGTAGTCAGGTATTACGTAGTCAGTGTTACTCAAAAGCATATAACATTAGCCTATCAATCATTATACAGCAAGAGTGACCAACCCTATTATCTCAAGTAATCATATACCAGAATGCCAAATAATATTTGCGTTTAGTTCTTTAAACAAGAATCTCTTCCATCAATACATTATTTTGTATTGCAAGTGCCTCCACATTTTCAGGCCAGGCTTATAATACAGCCTACCTATATGTGCAGAATTCAATACTAGATAGATTCATTGTGGTGAACAATGAGGAACAAATATAACAACTGTAGCATTGTACACTGAAAAACATACCTTTTCAAAAAGAAAACATCAATTTTAAATCTCTTTGCAATAATGTGCATAATCCATCAATGTTTCATGACTTTATTCAGAGGTGAATAATTACTAAATCTGTTTTTGAAACTATTCAGAAAATCGTGTTTAGAAACAGATGATCTATTTATGTTAATTTACTATAAACTATATTGTTGACAAAAGAAAAAAAAATCTGCTTATATTAACTACCACTATTAAACCACTATAACACCTCCCATATATAAAAACAATGTGGGCTACATAACGTGTATTAATGGAATGAAAGCGTACTCCCAAATAAGCCTCGCTGCCCTATTACCTTTATTTAAGTGCGCTCCATAATCTTTTGTTGTTAATATAGCTCTGACGTGCAACTACGTGTTCATTCGGATTAAACAATTGTTTGCCTGGACATAATGGAGGAAGTAGGATCATCTTTGGTTGTCCAACCGAGAATGATTTCCGATCAAACTTTGGTTGTCCAACAGGCAAGAAATCCCAGCAAAACAACAGCCACCGTGTGATTGTTACATGCTAGGGTAATAACGATGTAGTCGAAATAGTGAACTGCTTCCAAAGCCAACAATCGCGATGCTCACCCGAGCTTTCCGTGGCACAAATTGCTAGATGACGCTACATATCGTAATGAAATGAATGGGAGCAGGGCAAGTGGCTTTAGTACGTGTATCATGTCCTTTATCTGGGAGAGCTGGTGCTGCATCTTTGCGTCCTTTGTTGCCACTTGCTACTAGAGAAAAGTAAAGCTACATTGGTTGCACTGAGGGATATTGAATAATGCCATATTTATTAGAAAAAATTATTAGTAAGGGATTACTTAAATTAAATAACTAATGCTTTACGTTTCTCATTACCTTTAAAAAGTCTGAGTACTGTAACGCGTTACTTACTCGTTAACCCCAAAACTGTTGGTGAAACAAATCTGTTGAGGTAAAAAAGCATCGTCATACCTGCATTTAGTTATGCAACCCCATAAGCAAAATATATTTTGCGTTAGCTTTGTATCAGGAAAAACAAATGGAAAATTAGCCACCACAGAGATACTGGAAATAATGATACGATTCTTTCGTCTCTGCCCTAACAATGAGAATAATTGCAGTGGGCTGTCAAGCTCTGGCTAATTACTCCGTTGGATTGGTGTGTACGTCTGGAGGGGGTAATATTCAATGAGTGGTGTGGACACTATCGGCTTGGATTCATTGTAGAGTAAAATGCTATGCTAGCCTCATCAATATGTATAGACTCCGGACAAGTACTGGGCAATTACATTGCCCCCCCCTCAAGCCTTAGCCATTCATCATTGACACAGTTAATCCTGAGCACTAGACAGACATTTTTTATATATCACTGGAGAGTAGGCATTCATGTCATGAATTGTGTTTACTCTGCACTAGTTTAACAACAACAGCCTAAAAACGCGTTAGTAGGCTACATATCTGTTAGTACAATGGATGTGAGGAAAATGAAATCTCTCATTGCAACCGCACCCCAGTCTCCCCCTTTAGCATCAATGACAGTGTGCAGTCTTTCGTAATTGTTGTCTGTGAGGCCTCAAATTCTTGCAGATGGTATAGCTGCCCATTCATCTTGGCAAAATGCCTCCAGGTCATGCAAAGTCTCTGGTCATCTCACACCTTTGAGATCTTCCCCTAGTGGCTCGATGATATTAAGGTCAGGAGACTGTGATGGCCACTCAAGAACCTTCAGATTTTTCTTCTGTAACTAGGGCTGTCACGATATCAGATTTTCAATACACAATTATTGTGGCCAAAATAATTCACGGTAACGATATTATCACGGTATCTATATGACATTTTAAGTAAAAAAAAATGCTATCAATTTAATCGTAACTTTGTTTAATATTTTTCTCTTTTTTGGCAAATTAATTACACTCAAATGTATGGAGGTGGAGAGAGTCTGTAACCATAACTCTACAAATAAAAAAAAATTATCGTACAAAAAGAACAATTACACTTAATGGATAGTGAAAAGGCAACCAGATGAACTCCTAAACAAAAGATCCACAAGGCCTAAAACGGAGAGGAGTTTTAGGAAAAATACAAAACATTTTAGCCTAGTGAATTGGCTACGAAAATTCAAAACTCTAGTGTATAGGTCCAGACTTGTAGTTTGTTCACATGCATCGTTTGTCCATGAACAAGCTATGGAAAAACCTAGAGGAGTTTTTGAAAAAATACAACATAATTCTTTCCATGTAAATAGGCTACAGAGCTTCTTTGCAGAACTCTCCCGGATCTTGTGGGGTTAACAAGTTGATTTCAACACCAGTGCATAGGTCCAGTCTCTTTGTTTAAGCACATGCATCGTTTGTCTATAGGTGACAAGAATAAGGTATTGAAAGACTGAGAGGGGCTTTTGGAAAAATACATACAAGGTTTACAGGTACTGTATATCGTGACACCCCTAGCTGTAACCACAGGAGGGTCAACTTGGCCTTGTGCTTAGGGTCACTGTGCTGGAAAGTCCTATAGTCAGCTTTTGTGCAGAAGAACGCAAATTGTCTGCCAGTATTTTCAGACATCATGCTGCATTAATCTTGCCATCAATTTTCACAAGATTCCCAATGCCTTTACAGCTCACACCCCCCAAAACATCAATGAGCAACCACCATGCTTCACAGTGGGGATGGTATTCTGTTCACTATAGTTGGCCCCTCTCCAAACATAGCGCTTATGTTTGTGACCATAAAGCTCTATTTTTGTCTCGTCCTTCTAATTTACAGTGTGCCAGGAGCTGGGGGGCGTGTCAGGGTGTTGTCGGGTACATTGTTACCAGGCTTTTTTGTGGCATTGGCGCAGTAAAGCTTCTTTCTGCCAACTCAACTATGCATGTCATTTTTGATCGTCTTTTTCCTGAGCAGCCTGTATTTCTCCTGAGGTTACCTGTGGGTCTTCATTGTATCCCATCTACATGCCATCTTTTTGTCGTCTTCAGTAGTTGTTTAGTTTACGCTAGATTGGGATGAGCTAAACATCTAGCTGGCTAGCTCATCATGTGCATTGTGGGATTGTTGACATGCTGTATGCTGCCTGCTGTTACCTACCTGACTACCTGCCAAACTTTTTTTTCTACACCGGGATTCAATTTGGGGATAATTAACAGAACTACTCACCCCTGAACACCCGAAGCTAAGTACCGTAACTATGCCTTATCACTGTAATTGTTGTAGCTACACCACGGAGAACTATCATCTTCAGGTAAAGATAGCAGAGTTACATGTTTTGCTTCAGACGCAAATTCAGGCAAGGATTTCAGTCCGGTTTCAGACCCCATCATAGTACTGAGACTGCACTCGTGAAGGTAACAAATTACCTTCTAATGGCCTCGGACAAAGTTTCCGCATCTGTTCTGTTGCTTCTTGATCTTAGTGCTGCCTTTGACACTATTGATCACTTCTTTCTCTTAGAGAGACTGGAAACCCATATTGGGCCATGTGGACATGTTCTAGCCAGGTTTATGCACAAACAACAGTCAGAGATCCCCCCCCCACAACCTGTAGGCGTAGGGAGGCGACCCTCTCATCCACTGGGGTAAACTCCAACATAGCGGCACTCAGCTGGGGGCTTGTGAGTATCCCAACCCCCGCCCGGCGCCTCACACCCTGGGCAACTCCAGAGAAGAATAAAGTCCATCCCCTATCCAGGAGTACGGATCCAGAACCGAGACTGTGAGTGGATGTAAGCCCCACCAGATCTAACTGATAGCGCTCCACCTCCCTCACAAGTTCCGGCTCCTTCCTCCACAGAGAGGTGACGTTCCACGTCCCCAGAGCCAGCCCCTGCCGCCCAGGTCTGGTCCGTTGAGGCCCCTGGCCTTCACTGCCACCCATATGACAGCGCACCCGACCCCAGCGGTTCCTCCCATGAGTGGTGGGCCCATAGGATGGAGAGGCGGGTGCCATGTTGCTTTTTCGGGCTATGCCCGACCGGGCTCCGTGGCAAACCCGGCCACCAGGTGCTCGCCGGCGAGCCCTCCCTCTGGGCCTGGCTCCAGACAGGGGCCCCGGGTTTCCTCCGGGCAGGGTAACTCCTCCTCTTCCTCGTTTATACATAGGGTTGTTTTATGTTACATTGTATGATTTTTAAATAATTAATTTGCATTTTATTGCATGACATAGAACCACTAGAACCACCAAAATGGCAGTATATTATACAGTGGGGAGAACAAGTATTTGATACACTGCCGATTTTGCAGGTTTTCCTACTTACAAAGCATGTAGAGTTCTGTAATTTTTATCATAGGTACACATCAACTGTGAGAGACGGAATCTAAAACAAAAATCCAGAAAATCACATTGTATGATTTTTAAATATATAATTTGCATTTTACTGCATGACATAAGTATTTGATCACCTACCAACCAGTAAGTATTCCGGCTCTCACAGACCTATTCGTTTTTCTTTGAGAAGCCCTCCTGTTCTCCACTCATTACCTGTATTAACTGCACCTGTTTGAACTCGTTACCAATATAAAAGACACCTGTCCACACACTCAATCAAACAGACTCCAACCTCTCCACAATGCCCAAGACCACAGAGCTGTGTAAGGATATCAGGGATAAAATTGTAGACCTGCACAAGGCTGGGATGAGAAGGCAATAGGCAAGCAGCTTGGTGAGAAGGCAACAACTGTTGGTGCAATTATTAGAAAATGGAAGAAGTTCAAGATGATGGTCAATCTCAACTCGTGGGGCATCAATGATCATGAGGAACTACACGCCAGGACCTGGTCAATGACCTGAAGAGAGCTGGGACCACAGTCTCAAAGAAAACCATTAGTAACACACTACGCTGTCATGGATTAAAATCCTGCAGCGCATGTCCAGGCCCGTCTGAAGTTTGCCAATGACCATCTGGATGATCCAGAGGAGGAATGGGAGAAGGTCATCTGGTCTGATGAGACAAACATTTAGCCTTTTGGTCTAAACTCCACTCGCCATGTTTGGAGGAAGAAGGTTGAGTACAACCCCATGAACACCATCCCAACCTTAAAGCATGGAGGTGGAAACAAAATTCTTTGGGGATGCTTTTCTGCAAAGGGGACAGGACGACTGCACCGTATTGAGGGGAGGATGGATGGGGCCATGTATCGTGAGATCTTGGCCAACAACCTCCTTCCCTCAGTAAGAGCATTGAAGATGGGTCGTGGCTGGGTCTTCCAGAATGACAACGACCCGAAACACACAGCCAGGGCAACTAAGGAGTGGCTCCGTAAGAAGCATCTCAAGGTCCTGGAGTGGCCTAGCCAGTCTCCAGACCTGAACCCAATAGAAAATCTTTGGAGGGAGCTGAAAGTCCGTATTGCCCAGTGACAGCCCCGAATCCTGAAGGATCTGGAGAAGGTCTGTATGGAGGAGTGGGCCAAAATCCCTGCTGCATTGTGTGCAAACCTGGTCAAGATCTACAAGAAACGTATGATCTCTGCAATTGTAAACAAAGGTTTCTGTACCTAATATTAAGTTCTGCTTTTCTGATGTATCAAATATTTATGTCATGCAATAAAATGCAAATTAATTACTTAAAAATCATACAATGAGATTTTCTGGATTCTGTCACTCACAGTTGAAGAGTACCTATGATAAAAATGACAGACTTCTACACGCTTTGTAAGTGGGAAAACCTGCAAAATCGGCAGTGTATCAAATACTTGTTTTCCCCACTGTATGTACACATAAGAAATAAAAAACTAGACTACTGTTTAGCATAGGGCAGGCTGTGTGGCTGCATGTTTTTATTCCAAACAAGCAGGAGCACAACAGGCTTGACTCTATATCCACTGATCTGTCATAAGTGAGTTGATTAGTAAAGATCTAATCTCCTGATTGGTTGCAACAAAAATCTGCATGCACTAAGCCCTTTATGGAATAGTTTGGACCAGTAGCATAGCCAGAAAAAAGACTGTAGTGTGCATCTGGAAAACGTTTTCACTACAACACAGTAGTCCATTCTTTGATTGTTATTTCAAACGTCACAGTACAATCATTCTTTACAGAATGACTATACAGCATACCCCAAATGACATTTACTTGAAAAGTTACTAGGACAGCCTAAAGATCGATTACAACTAGACTTATCCTTACATATTTGTATCATTTCATTAGACTCCAAAGTCTCTGTAAGTTCTGATGCATGATGTCAGACCTTTTAATGTCCATGAAACCTTTGTATCTGGCCACAGGAGCAGCATGGGCTTTACTCTAGCTTCATGTTTTATACAAAACTGACCAAAATGCCCCCAGTCTCTCAGTCCTGCTTTGCTAAATCTGTCTTCCTTGACATCAATGTTAAAGTGGCGGCAAAGTGGTTGGACATACCTGGCATTAGGAATCTTTGGGCACCTTTACCAAATTGTATCTTGCTTTACTCCTCAATGTCTTTGACTAAGGCACCTTCCCTAAAGGTTATTGACCTGCTCTCCTCAATGTCTTTCACTTAGATTGTTATTTTCAATCAACAAGTTGTTCAGCATTTCATAATTGTTGTATTTTATCATTGAAAACACCCTAATGACTCAGAAACTGTAGGCCTAATATATATCAGAAATCTGAGATATATTTTATATAGTACATTGAAAATCCATCTCGTTATTTTCACAAGATATATTATTAACTTGAACATTTTACAAATAATGCTTTTATCTAATTGCAGGTGATTGCACAACAATTTCAGAAGTTCTTATTCAGTGGAGTTGACATTTTCATGCACAAGGCCATGAGTTGCAAAACTTTGGAGCTTTGTGGAAAGGCTGTTGCTTCTGTCCCTTGGACAAGCTACTGTAGAGCGTGGGTTCTCCATAAACAAAGATGTGGAGATGTGCAATATGGAGGAGGACACTGTAGTCTCACAGAGACCAATATGCGACTATGTGAGTGTGTGTGGTGGAGTGGTGAAAGGGCCACTAACTTAAGAGCTGCTAAATGAGTGTGCAACAGTACGAAGCCGGTATAGGATCCACTTGGAAGAAAGGACAGAAAAAAAAGACAGAACAGATGGGCAAGAGGAAAAGGGCTGAAAATGAGCTTCAAGAGCTACGCAAGAAAAGAAGCACAATCACAAATGTATGCGAAGCTCTAGAGAAGGATGCAGACAAACTTGTAAAGAAGGCTGAAAATACAGCAAGGTCCAAGATGGAAGAACTCTTCAGTAAATATGTCTGTTGACCTCAATATTAAAGAGGTAATTTATTGAACAATAATTCAATAAATTTACTATTTTCTAATCAAATAAATTGTCTTTGTCGAGGTTTCAAAAGTTCTTGAAAATCATTAAATCTGTCTTTAACAATTGTGCAAGAACCTTGTCAGTGCATCCACATGAGAGCTAACAAGCTCATTGACTATTTATATACACACACCCTAATTGCAATTTAAAAAGCCACAGGTGTGGGAAATTCATCTTTAATTGCCATTTGCACCTGTGTGTGTCACCTAGTGTGTCTGTAACAAGACCAAACATTCAAGGGTGTGTAAACTTTTGATCAGGGCCATTTGGGTGATTTCTGTTATCATTATGATTTAAAAAGGAGCCAAACAACTATGTGATAATAAATGTCTTAATACGATGCCTATCCTTAAATAAAATACAGTTTTTTGTATGATCAGTCATATTTTCTAAATCAATGTTAAAATTTCACAGTTTCTGCCAGGGTATGCAAACTTATGAGCACAACTGTATATATATAGTATATATGCAGTATGCTAGTAAACTCGCAACAACCTATATGTTATGAAACTTCTATTAGATCAAATAATCCTCACATAGAAAAACACCTTACTTTCCTAATGACCAGCTTAGAGACAGATTTCAGGAAGACATATCCCACCCGCTTGGCCTCTTCCACTGCACACCACAACTCGTGATGACCCCTGACCCCCTGCCCTCTGACCTGTCTGTGATGACAGGTTTCATGGGAGGGGTGGAGGACACAGACACAAGGTCTGCATCATCGTCCGCCTCGTCCTCACTGGAGTTCTGCTGGATCAACTCTGAATCATCTTCATCGCTCTCTCCTCCTCCCTCTTTCCTCTTTTTCTTAGCTGCCGAGGTCTTGCTCACGCCGTCTATATGGTTGCCGTAGTTACCTGCAAGTAAATGGAGAAAAGGTATACAGTAGTATAATTGTATGGCTTTGTTATTGTGTGATATACATGTGCCAAACTAGCCAAACACTCAATTCTTCAATTAACACTAACGCTAATTGAATCTGTCAGGTCGTTACTGTATCCTCCATAGTGCAGTTTATAGTTAAATTTCAGTCATTTAGCTGACACTCTTTTCCATAGCAACTTACATACACCGATCAGCCATAACATTATGCCCACCTGCCTAATATTGTGTAGGTCCCATTTTTGCTGCAAAAACAGCCCTGAACCGTTGAGGCTTGGACTCCACTAGACCTCTAAAGGTGTGCTGTGGTATCTGGCACCAAGATGTGAGCAGCAGATCCTTTAAGTCCTGTAAGTTGCGAGGTGGAGTCTCCATGGATCGGACTTGTTTGTCCACCACATCCCACAGATGCTCGACTGGGTTGAGATCTGGGGAATTTGGAGGTCAAGTCAACACCTTGAACTTGTGGTTGTGTTCCTCAAACCATTCCTGAACAATTTCTGCTTTGTGGTGGGGCGCATTATCCTGCTGATAGTGGGCAATGCCATCAGGGAATACCATTGCCATGAAAGTGTGCACATAGTCTACAAAAATTTGTAGGTAGGTGGTACGTGTCAAAGTTACATCCACATGAATGGCAGGACCCAAGGTTTCCCAGCAGAACATTTCCCAATGCATCACACTGTCTCCACCAGTTTGCTACCTCCCATAGCCATGTTGCTACCTCCTGGTGCCATGTTCTCCAGGTAAGCGACGCACAGGCACCCGGCCATCCACGTGATGTAAAAGGAAACATGATTCATCAGACCAGGCCACCTTCTTCCATTGCTCCGTGGTCCAGTTCTGATGCTCAAAATTAGGTGCTTTCGGCAGTCACAGGGGTCAGCATGGGCACCCTGACTGGTCTGTGGCTGTGTAGCCCCATACGCAACAAACTGCGATGCACTATGTGTTCTGACAATTTTTTTTATCAGTACCAGCATTACATTTATCAGCAATTTGAGCTACAGTAGCTCGTTTGTTGGAACGGACCACACGGGCCAACCTTCGCTCCCCACATGCATGAGTGAGACCGCTTTTCCTTCCTTGGACCACTTTTGATAGGTGCTGATCAGTGCAGACCGAGAACACCCCACAAGGACTGCAGTTTTGGAGATGCTCTGACCCAGTCATTTAGCCATCACAATTTGTCCCTTGTCAAAGTCGCTCAGATCCTTACGCTTCCCATTTTTCCTGCTTCTAACACATCAACTTTGAGGACAGAATGTTCACTTGCTATCTAATATATCCCACCCAATGACAGGTGTTGAGATTATCAGTATAATTCACTTCACCTGTCAGTGGTCATAATGTTATAGCTGATCAGTGTACATTATTGATTGCATACGGTTAGTTCCTATAGTAGGAAAACAACAGGGGAGTAGAAGGGATGAATTAGCTTATTGTAAGCCTGGGATAATTCATTGCCATGATGCAATGATGATCAGATTGAAAATGTATCCAGGACATAGAGATTTATACCACTATATTGAGAAGTGCTAAGTGATTTTTTTAGCAAGCACAGACAGGCACCCATTTAACATCCCATATGAAGGATAGCATTCTAAGCAGAGCAATGTCCCCTTCAGTGCTCTGGGGCACTAAGATTTGATCTTTAGACCAGAAGAAAGTGGACGTCTAAATGGCCTCCATTATCATATTCAGCATGGACTGACCAGGACTAGTAGTGGGACGAGGGCTCTTACCTATTGTGACCTCAAAGCTGATTGGCTTATCGCCGATCTTCCTGTCAATCATGGTGGCTTCCAGGAAGGAACCAAACAAGAAGAATTCCTCTACTTTCCCTGTGGCGCTCTGAACAAAAAAATACAGAATAAAGAAGTCCTGTTCAACAACAGAGTAAACGGGGCAGTCCCCCTTTGATCTTCGCACAGAAAAACTTACAAATCCTGAGCTTTATTGGCTACACATAAATTATTACGATGTATCAGACTTTTGGAAATTATTCTTTATGTACAATAAAGCATTAAAGTGCTAACTAAAGTAAAAATTATCAAGATTGTGAACAATCCAAAATAACAATCATCAACAGAATAAAAAAGTATAACCAAAAAACTATGAAATAACAAAGATGTGTTAGTCTGTCACACGTCTCTCTTTTAGGCATGCCACAGATTAGATTAGATTCAACTTTATTGTCACTGAAAATGTACAAGTACAGTACAACGAAATGCAGTTAGCATTTGACCAGAAGTGCAAATAGAACTGAAACAATTAAGAACAATTAATGTTACAAGTGGGATGTACACTCACCTAAAGGATTATTAGGAACACCTGTTCAATTACACATTAATGCAATTATCTAATCAACCAATCACATGACAGTTGCTTCAATGCATTTAGAGGTGTGGTCCTGGTCAAGACAATCTCCTGAACTCCAAACTGAATGTCAGAAATGGAAAGAAATGTGATTTAAGCAATTTTGAGCGTGGCATGGTTGTTGGTGCCAGACGGGCCGGTCTGAGTATTTCACAATCTGCTCAGTTACTGGGATTTTCATGCACAACCATTTCTAGGGTTTACAAAGAATGGTGTGAAAAGGGAAAAACATCCAGTGTGCGGCAGTCCTGTGGGCAAAAATGTCTTGTTGACGCTAGAGGTCAGAGGAGAATGGACCGACTGATTCAAGCTGATAGAAGAGCAACTTTGAGTGAAATAACCACTCGTTACAACCGAGGTATGCAGCAAAGCATTTGTGAAGCCACAACACAACACGCACAACCTTGAGGCGGATGGGCTACAACAGTAGAAGACCCCACTGGGTACCACTCATCTCCACTACAAATAGGAAAAAGAGGCTACAATTTGCACAAGCTCACCAAAATTGGACAGTTGATGACTGGAAGAATGTCGCCTGGTCTGATGAGTCTCGATTTCTATTGAGTCAGAATTTGGCTTAAACAGAATGAGAACATGGATCCATCATGCCTTGTTACCACTGTGCAGGCTGGTGGTGGTGGTGTAATGGTGTGGGGGATGTTTTCTTGGCACACTTTAGGCCCCTTAGTGCCAATTGGGCATTGTTTAAATGCCATGGCCTACCTGAGCATTGTTTCTGACCATGTCCATCCCTTTATGACCACCATGTACCCATCCTCTGATGGCTACTTCCAGCACGATAATGTGCCATGTCACAAAGCTTGAATCATTTCAAATTGGTTTCTTGAACATGACAATGAGTTCACTGTACTGAAATGGCCCCCACAGTCACCAGATCTCAACCCAGTAGAGCATCTTTGGGATGTGGTGGAACGGGAGCTTCGTGCCCTGGATGTGCATCCCACAAATCTCCATCAACTGCAAGATGCTATCCTATCAATATGGGCCAACATTTCTAAAGAATGCTTTCAGCACCTTGTTGAATCAATGCCACGTATAATTAAGGCAGTTCTGAAGGCGAAAGGGGGTCAAACACAGTGTTATTATGGTGTTCCTAATAATCCTTTAGATGATAATTGGAAAACATTTCAATATTCTTGATTCTGGATATATAAAAATGCGCAATGAAGGCAAATTGGAGGTGTAAGGTAGCATGTGCAAATAAAATGCAGGGATACCAGCAATGAGGTTCCCAGGGTAGACATGTACATGTAACAACTGAAAACGTCTGGTTTAGGATTACAGAGAAATCACTTCAAACATATTTATGTTGTGACAACACCACTCGTCAAGACTGATTACAGGTTCCTCACTGGGGCAGTGGGTAGCGTGCCAGTCTAGGATGTGGAAAGTCGCCCGTTTGAACCATGGTTACTGGGTTTTTTTCTCCATTCCGACAAACGTTATTTTACTGCACCTAATATATCTTACGAAATCCCCTGACTATAATGTACGTAAAATAGTCTAAGTCATCCTTCTAAGACCAGGTTGTCCGCTCAGCCACAGAGCATCCGCCAAACCACACTGTGGCACAGTTCATCAGAATGCTCTCGATTGTGCAGCAGTAAAAGTTCACAAGGATCTTGGGAGACAGGCGGGCCTTCTTCAGCCTCCTGAAAAAGTACAGGCGTTGCTCTGCCTTTTTGACCAGGGTTAAGGTGTTCAGGGTCAAGGATACATATCCAATTTTTTGGCCGGACTGTGAAAGCGGCATGTTAACTAATGTAGTGAACTACTTTTGAGTAGTATACTAACACCACATCTCTGTACATGTGGCATAGTGGTTAAACACACAGTCTATCACACAGGAGACCCTGGTTTGAATCCAGTGAGGGCAACAACACACAACCCTTCTAATTGCATGCTCGCCTGGTTCATTTTATTATTTTGATCAAATAGGTCTTACAAAAATTGAATAAATGGTAAAACATATTGGAAAATGCTGCAATGTTTTCTTTCTGAATATGCAGCTCTCTCTCAGGTTCTGCTGTGGTGCAGGGATTCCTCTACAGGCAGCCATGTTTTCCACTGCTTACCCTTCTCAATGTTAAGGCTGTGCTCACTAAACCAGTATTTTGTACTCTTCTAAAGTATTGACTCTTATCTTGGCTCAACTCTTGGTATTGCAGGGCTTGTTAAGAATATGAAAGACAGTGACTGTAATTCAGTGGCTGAATTGCTCTTTTTGGTTGTAATTAGCAAATAGCAAATGGACCTAGTAATTCCCTGCATGAAGGATATAAAGGCGATTTCTCAGACCCCTGTATGCAATGCTTCAATGCGGTGCTTTTCCCATTGAGTGAAATCTTATTTTACAAGTGGACCCCAAACCTGACTGCTGCTTTGGCTGATTGACAGTTGACTGACATTTTGGGAATGCTATGGTAGGCCTCTATGAAAATGTGCCTCTGTTTGTCTCCCTCTCACCAATTAATTTAAACTCAAAGGTATTTTATTGGCATAGGAAACATGTTTTTATGTGTTTACAATACCAAAGCACATAGCCATAACGCTGTCTCACTCATCTCATTCCACATCCCCCAGGCTAAGAGGTGATAGCTACACCAGCTCCTGGCATATCGTCAAACTGGTATCAATAACCCATTGCACCCAAGGGAGGCATAAGGGAAGCATTAGTTAAATGTGACTGCCATAGGTCAGTCAGGTACTTGGCCCGGGGTAAAAAACAATGCAAATGTTTAGCTTAGGGATAACACTGGCAACTGATTTCCCTAAAGGCCAGTTAACAACAATAATGTCGATATAATGTAATTTAACAACTGAATAGAGATATCTAGCTGACGCTTTGTGTACATCTGAATAGATTAGGGACACTATTGTTTGGCCATTTGCTTGTTTCCAAATGTCCTCTGCCTCAGAATTCTTGATCTTGATTGACTGGTGTTGGGAAGGGTCAGGTACAGTAAATTAGTTTGAAAACAGTAATAAGAGGTTTCTTTGGTAACCAGCCAGTGACCTCCATTTCTAAAAGGACATGAAAATGGCCCTAACCATAAACTCATAATGTAAGCAAGCAAGTTTATTCATATAGCACAATTCATAAATAGAAGCAATTCAATTGCTTTACACTGAAAAGAAAAATATAAATATAAAGATAGTGTACATACTTAATAGGCAATGAATCCAATGAATCGCCATTCAATAATCACTCACCTCTGAGATGTGGGAGACGGGTTCCACCTGCACCTCGGTGGAGCTCACAATCTCACTGGAGCCAGTGTCCAGGATCTCCACGGCGACAGAGATGAGGAGGCGGGCCCTGAAGGACACGCCTTCCCCCAACCCCTCATTGAGGTCCTGGTGCTCATCCATCAGAGTGTACTGACGGGTAGAGCCATACATGTTGACCCAAGCTGGACCCATAGTGGGGAGAAACCCTGGGGGTACAGAACAGAACAGAACAGAACAGAACAGAACAGAACAGAACAGAACAGAACAGAACAGAACAGAACAGAACAGAACAGAACAGAACAGAACAGAACAGAACAGAACAGAACAGAACAGAACAGAACAGAACAGAACAGAACAGAACAGAACAGAACAGAACAGAACAGAACAGAACAGAACAGAACAGAACAGAACAGAACAGAACAGAACAGAACAGAACAGAACAGAACAGAACAGAACAGAACAGAACAGAACAGGGGTGAAGGAGGCGTGGATAGTGAATGACAGGAAAATTTAACAAAGGACAATTGTTAAATTGCAAAAAAGCAATTGATTCGGGGTGAAGGAGCAACTAATTCTTGTTGACTTGTGTCATTTGGGTCAAAGCACCATAAAGACTTTGAAATGACTGAATAGTGAATATCAAAAACAATATGAGCAGCAGTTAGCCTAGTGGTTACAGAATCTGAACAGTAACCGAAAGGTTGGTTGATTGAGTCCCCGAGCTTGCAGGGTAAACAAACTTCCTATAAAGAAAATCTTACTTAACTCAGGGTCAAAAATCTGATATCAAATGTGGAGGGGACCATAACAAACACTTTCTCAAGAGCAATGTTTGAGGGGGACACCAAAAGTAGTGCTGTAATACTGTTTTAGTTTGCACCATCTGTTTTCTTGCTACTGTAGCTCCGCAAATTCAGCTAGTGTGTGAACCCTACCAACATAAAACAAATGTACTAGATTAACCTCACGTTTGCTATGTGCATTGAGTTGCCTTTCAGACTAGGGTTGCCACCTTCAATGTGGAAAAATAAGGGACACCTTGCCAGCGGCCCGAAGCCCAGGGGACACAAATGAAGTGTCTGGGGGTCCTCCCCAATGAGAGTGTCAGATGATTCATTTCCTGCATTCTGGTGAATTTTTATGCATCAATTTGTTCTATTATGCATCATTTTCAAACTCCTCTGCTACTGTGAACATGAATGTGATGGAAATAGAGAAAATAAGAGCAGTTGCATCAATTATATTAAGGATTAAAACATCTGATCATAGACATGGGCAAGATTTTTGGTCTTTCAAAATAAACTATTTGGTATCTTTGGAAGAAGCAAGAACCCACCCTCCAGGAAGGATGGGGTAGCCTAGTTGTGTCTGTTGCTGCTCTCATGCTCTGGAATAGTCTCCCATTCCTCATGCTCTGGAATAGTCTCCCATTCCACATTAAATCCATTTTACCATTTCAATTTTAAATTAAATGTAAAGACCCACCCTTTTCTCTTGTTTTTAGTTCAGCCTGAGGTTGTCCCTTGGTTTTTGTCAAGTCCACTCTTTACTTACTTTTAACACCCTCTTACTGTGTTTCAATCTGTTGTTGCTTTTATTAAATTTCTCATCATTTCTTATTGTATTACTTTGATTTGATTTTACATAATTTTTGTTGTCTTAAGTGTTTTCAATTTTAGTCTGGCCCTCTATGTATTATATGTACTATTGTATTATATTATGTACTATTGTTGCCTTTTACAGTGGATATAAAAAGTCTACACTCCCCTGTTAAAATGCCAGGTTCTTGTGATGTAAAAGAATGAGACAAACATAAATCATGTCAGAACTTTTTCCACCTTTAATGTGAGCTATAACATGAACAATTCAATTGAAAAACAAACCTTTCTTTGAAGGGGAAAAATAAAAAACTCTCAATAACCTGGTTGCATAAGTGTGTACACCCTTAAACTAATACTTTGTTGAAACACCTTTTGAGTTTATTACAGCACTCAGTCTTTTTGGGTAGGAGTCTATTAGCATGGCACATCTTGAAGTGGCAATTTTTGGCCACTCTTCTTTGCAAAGCGCTCCAAATCTGTCATTTCCTGTGCACAGCCCTCTTCAGATCACTCCACAGATGTTCAATTGGATTCAGGTCTGTGCTCTGGCTGGGCCATTCCAAAACGTTAATCTTTTTCTGGTGAAGCCATGCTTTTGTGGATTTGGATGTGTGCTTTCGGTCATTGTCATGCTGAAAGGTGAACTTCCTCTTCATCTTCAGCTTTCTAAAGGACGCCTGAAGATTTTGTGCCAAAATTGCCTGGTATTTGGAACTGTTCATAATTCCCTCCACCCTGACTAAGGCCCGGTTCCAGCTGAAGAAAAACAGCCCCAAAGCATGATGCTGCCACCACCATACTTCACTGTGAGTGATGTGCAGTGTATTTGCACCAAACATACCGGATACAGGCGGCTGAAATGAGCTTTCTCCGCAGGGTGGCTGGGCGATCCCTTAGAGATGGTGAAAAGCTTGGTCACCCGGGAGGAGCTCAGAGTAGAGCCGCAGCTCCTCCACATCGAGAGGGGTCAGCTGAGGTGGCTTGGGCATTTGTTCCGGATGCCTCCTGAACACCTTCCCGGGAAGGTGTTCCGGGCCCGTCCCACCGGGAGGAGACCCTGGGGAAGACCTAGGACATGTTGGAGGGACTATGTCTCCCGGCTGGCCTGGGAACGCCCCCGGAAGAGCTAGAGGAAGTGTCTAGGGAGAAGGAAGTCTGGGCATCTCTGCTTTAACTGCTGCCCCCGCGACCCGGTCCCAGATAAGCGGAAGAAGATGGATACCTTTTGGAATTATGGCCAAAAAGTTCAACCTGGGTTTCATCAGACCATAACACATTTTCCCACATGCTTTTGGGGGACTTGATGTTTGTTTTTGCTTCAGCAGGGCTTGGATGTTTTTCTTTGTAAGAAAAGGCTTCCATCTTGCCACCCTACCCCATAGCCCACTCATATGAAGAATATAGGAGATTGTTGTCACATGTAGTCCACTTGCCAGAAATTCCTGCAGTTCCTTTAATGTTGCTGTTGGCATCTTGGAAGCCTCCCTGACCAGTTTTCTTCTCGTCTTTTCATCAACTTTGGAGGGACATCCAGTTCTTGGTAATGTCTCTGTTGTGCCATTTTTTCTCCACTTGATGATGACTAACTTCACTGTGTTCCATGGTACAGTGGGGAGAACAAGTATTTGATACATTGCCGATAGGTACACTTCAGCTGCGAGAGCCGGAATCTAACACCAAAATCCAGAAAATCACATTGTATGATTTTTAAATAATTAATTTGCATTTTATTGCATGACATAAGTATTTGATCACCTACCAACCAGTAAGAATTCCAGCTCTCACATCTCAAATCTTTGGAGGGAGCTGAAAGTCTGTATTGCCAAACAAATGCCCCGAAACCTGAAGGATTTGGAGAAGGTCTGTATGGAGGAGTGGGCCAAAATCCCTGCTGCAGTGTGTGCAAACCTGGTCAAGAACTACAGGAAACGTACTGTATGATCTCTGTAATTGCAAACAAAGGTTTCTATACCAAATATTAAGTTCTGCTTTTCTGATGTATCAAATACTTATGTCATGCAATAAAATGCAAATGAATTACTTAAAAATCATACAATGTGATTTTCGGGATTTTTGTTTTAGATTCCGTCACTCACAGTTGAAGAGTACCTATGATAAAAATTACAGCCTTTACATGCTTTGTAAGTGGGAAAACAATGAGATTCCTATGATGCTTTCGAAGCTCTCTGCGGACCATGGATTTTGCTCTAAGATGCAACTAAGAAAATATCAGGAACAGCTGAACTTTATTTGTGATTAATCAGAGTCACTTTAAATTATGGTAGATGTGTAATGACTTCTATTTAACATGACTTTGAATATGATTGGTTAATTCTGAACACAGCCACATCCCCAGTTATAAGAGGGTGTGCACACTTATGCAACCATGTTATTGTAAGGTTTTTATTTTTAATTTTTCATTGTCAATATTATAGTTCACATTAAAAGTGGAAAAAGTTCTGACATGATTTATCTTTGTATCATTCTTTTACATCACAAAAACCTGGCATTTTCACAGGGGTGTGTAGACTTTTTATATCCACTGTATGTATTATTCCTTTAATCATGTACACAGACCTGACAACATCAGGGCATTGCCCTCCAGCAAGAATTCTTTGCCCCCCAAAAATATTTTGGGTTAGATGCTTCCCAATACTGTACTTCACCAATTACTGGTGGGAATGTAGGCTAGCTCTGTTGTCTTTTTCTGCAAATGCGATTGAAGATTTAAGTGGTGTGATCACTAAGCTACAAAGAATGCGATTGAAGATTTAAGTGGTGTGATCACTAAACTACAAAGAATGTGTAACTACTGCAGTTACTAAAGCATTCAAATTTGATTGACAGTTGACAGCAAGCTGTGCATGCACAGTGACTTAACTTTCCACCAAGTGTTGGTTTTATAATTTTTTCATGTCAATCCAAGCTTGTGGAAACTTAATGTAGGGTACCTGCACGATTTGTCACTGCTGAGGGGTGGGGGGCAGTGGATCAAACCACTGTGACGCACTGTGTCTATAATCAGCATAAGTGCTTTCATTGTGTCTTAATACTATTATTGAAATTAAATATTTATGTTTACAGTGATATATTGGGGGGACAAATCATAGTTTTCCCCAGGATGGGAGGGTCATGACCCCATGTCCTCCCCGGGATTTCCACCTATGATTTAACTGGTAAAGTAAAAAGAAAAAAAGATTGGATTGACCCATTGTACTTTTGACCTATGGTCAGGGTCACCTGACCTTTGTCACCAAAGATCACCTTACCTTTGTCACCATCGTTGGCGATCTTTCGCAGGTCAATAAAGTGAGTTCCGATGGCGACATCGTTGACTTTGTCAGAGTCTCGTATCTGGACCTTCATGCGTTTGCAGAGCGGAGGAAACATCTCAGTGAAGACCACCTGCTCATTCCAGATGGGCTCGTAACTGCTCTTCTGGACTGATGTCTTGCCCTGGAGGAAACATTGAAAATAATCACATACATTAAAAAAGAGTTAAACATACTCAATACATAAATAATCATATTGCATAATGAATAACAGATGTATAATGCCTTTGTAAGCATTGAATGGAGTGGATGGGTCATGATCTCCTAAAAAAGTATCTGTTAGTAGACCCACTTTCTGTCCGGCGAAGACCACTTGTACGTAAGGGTCAACCAGGTCTCTGTTTTCCCCTATAAAGGCTTTCTTCACATTTGCCATGAGGTTGGTGTTCATCTTAGGGAGGCCCTCAGCGCGGTAGACCTTTACATAGAATCGCGCCCACTGCCTCTCAGCGGGAACACCTTCTGGAAGTAAGAGGTTCCTGACCAGAAAAAACAGTTGAAATAACAAATTTACCTCATCATAATTCCTCGATAGCATTCACAGGCCATTTTATGTTTTCCTCTAAGCCCTCAACAAAAGTCTCACTATTCAACAACATTCTATTCCCATTTGTACTTTGTAACCCTCCAACAAAACATTGTCTCACCCTTCTATGTCGTCTTCGTCCGTCTCATTGGCTTTGTGCGGGGTCTTGATGTTGTCCCCTTTTGCTACCACGGCAATGTCACACTTTACGTAACCTTTGCAACCCGCCGTGATGTCGTCAGGGTCTGACAGCATGGCCCATTTGTGGTAAAACTGATGTTCTGTGATAGACAATTTTCAATCAGTTATTTATTCATTTTACAAGTGAAGAATTATAATTTGTCCTAGCAATACATACGTATTGAGACAACTCATTATGAAAGACATCCAGATCCATGTCTCCAGTCTCAAGACTTACCAGGCTGGGAGTAGACTGTGCCAACATCCATCTTGAAGGTGCCAACCAATGTTCCACTCCGCAGTAGGTTCTTGGAATGGATCACCTGGTGTAAAGATGAGAACATCAGTGGGTCATTTCAACATAGAGAATGTAGCCCGGTGCTACAAGTGTTACCCACTGGCCAATTTGAAATGCTATCAAATCTGGTTATGTTCCCTTAAAGGAAACCTGTCTGCAATCAAAAAACAACCAGAGTAAAGTTTTAATTTAAGATGAGTTGGCGATAATCTGATGGTCATCAATAGTTGCGGCTGGTCAATAACAAATGCATGGAAACCACATAGGCTACACCACTCCTATAACAGAGGCTGTTGGGGTTGTAGTTGTTGTGAAGGTAGTACAGTGCATTGTGGTAGAACTAAGAGAAAACATTGGTTTCATGCTCAAAGGCTATTGCAGTAAAGTGAATGACTGAGTGGGTGTGTGGCTGTTTATGTGTGTGAGTTTCAGAAAGATACACCACTCACTGAAAGCTTTAGAATCTTGTCAAACATGACATCAGGTGGCATGTGGAAGTCAAAGACAAAATACTGTGGGGAGAAGAAAAGACGTGATGTCATGGGATAGTCATGGCATTATTTTGTGATGTGTAATTCATGATCGTGGCTTCATCTCGTTGCAGCAACTCCCAGTGGGCAAAGCAGAGTCAAAGATCAGGACGTGTCCTCAAATGCATATTGTGTCCTGCCAGGAGGTTCAGTTCCTCTTCACACTGCTTGCTCACCCAGGGAGTATGCTGAAACCTAAGCACTTGTAAAATAACCTTAGAATAATAATCACAATTGAGCTAGCAGGCTCCCGTGACTGATCACAGGGAGTGGTTAGAATGCAACATGACTTGGTAACCCTATCCAACATCCCTCCAAACAACCCGGGTGATGCTGACACTTGAAAGCAATGCTTTGACATTTGAGATGCCCTCTACAGTCCAAGATATTAAGCACAACAAATCTCCATGAACAGGACTTTGCAACATATCATACAAAACAAATACAAATAACGTATTGGATTTAACATATCATATAATAAGTGCATGATGGTGAACACAATTCTATGACATCACACACAACACAGGATCAATTTCTGCCAGTAAACACTAATTTCAAAACTAGTGGTTGAAATTATCCAAAGTTCGGGAGTTCAGCTTTATGTTGATTTCAACCTATAAAGATAAATTCATCAAGGACACAACCCACAGGTTTCTAAATGCTTGAGTTCAATACAAGAATACAACCAATAAACAAAAGTACTTCCAACATGGATGAATTAAATCAGAGTCACACCCATGTTAACAGTATATAAAACAACAGTACATTTACCGATGAACACATTTGTCAGGAGCAGGATCCCGACACTAACTGAATAATGCATTCTCATTTTGCTCAGCTTCTCTCTTGTGAAATAAAAGTTTAATATGCCGAGCTTAAGGCAGAAAACATTCCCGCTGAGCCCGTTGAAGAGGCTTTGATCTGAACAGAGCCAAAGAGCAAGGCCGGTGCCGGAGCCTCCGTAGTAACACCAGCCGCTCTTCTCACTGTTTCAAGTCTATCACTGTAGAAAAAAAGAGGAGAGGGGATGTGAGGGAAGCAGAGGGAGAACGAGAAAGATGCATGTACCTCATTGTAGTAGGGGCAGTTAGTGGACTCCTTCATGGAGGTGTACTTCTTGTCGTCCCCAATCTCCACACACACCACAGGGTCCATGTTGAGGCCAACCAGTTGTCTGGCCTCCACCACTGTGACGCTTATCTAACGGGAAACATCGGCATCAGTGTTTCAAATGAATAAAACATCACCTAAAATCCCAGTTCCCAGAATTCAGAGGGAATAATTGGGAAGGGAATCTTTCACCTTGGAATCATCTCCTAATGTGTAAAAGTAAATGATTGCACCATAGAACAATGTGGTAAATCTAAGCGAATAAGATGAAAGATGAAAGTCTCTCAGGGCTAATTATCCCTGTATTAGAAGATTATGGTCTAGTGCATAGAGCACAGCACAGTGTATTTACTGGGCTGTGAACATCTCAGACCATGGTCATAGAGACTGGCACATAACTCCATATAGGCCAGCGTGCTGTTGCTGGCAGGGATATCTGTGGGTTTATTCAGCCTATAAGCTAAATTAATGCTAGCCTCTGTTCTACCCACCCAGCCTTTGCATTATCCCCTTTATTCTTACTGGAGCTTTCTTTCTTTCCACTTCACAGAGATCCCTCCATCCATTCTTCCCTCCTCTATCAACTAAACACCAGCAGCTACTTTGCAGTGAAGCTATGGAGGAATGTACCCAATGCAACTAAGACACACATCTAACAGAGTTAGGCGTAGGCCAAATCTCCCCTTAGGGGCTGCTTGTCAAAGAAAGTCCATGGTTACACCTGACCACAGTGATTAAAATTACAAAGGGAGTAGTGATGGTCTATAATTCCTCTCACCTGGTAATCCACCGGCCTCCCAGAACTAGGCTCCATCTTGATATCAGGCTTTGATCTGAGAGAATTAAAGATTAAAAACAATAAATTCCTTGTGAAATGTAGAAAGCAGTTCGTTACTGTAACATGGGTTATAAACACATAGCTGCGTCATGAAGGTTCTCTGGTAAAAATTTAAAAATACATTGACACTGACCTCTTGTTGGAGACATTAGTGGTCACAGCAGTGCAGGAGGCAAGGGAGATGCAGTCTGGGTCCAGACGTATAGGCTTCCTGTCCAAATCCTCCATATCCAGTATTGCTGCTTCATCTGGAGGGTGCCATTATAATGCCAACACAATTAATGTCAGTTAATGCCAGGAGTGGGCCACCTTGGCTATCTCTATCTTGTCTTTAACACCACAGATTAACACTAGAACCGCCAGGCCTTTCAGACCCCCAGTATCGACAACAGCCAAACGCCATTTGGTGTCTTTAGCATACGAATTAGCATATATCTCCTAGCTCTATTCTCCTAGAGTACTAAAATATAATTTGTCTATAGGTGACATGAATAAGTTATCGAAAACCTGAGAGGAGTTATTAGAAAAAGACGAGGCCAATTTCTCCAAATGAATAGGCTATGTGAACAGTGCGTCTTTGCAGGACTCTCCCGGGGCTTCTAGTTTGGGCTATGAATGATGTTGAATTGTCAAGTAGCATATATCGTTTGTATTATGTTTCAATTAATTTGTTGAATGGTCATGGAAACCTTGCATTTCATTTGTAAGTTCATTCAAGTTCAACCATTCATCTGGGAGTATTGCACATTCATCCATTGACATCATGTATTCAGTTAGGGGTGATTTGCGCCTGGGTACCATTATCGGCAGCCTGGGTACCTACGCTAAGTGGCTTGTGCTTTTGTAGGATTAAGTCAGAAAAAGGGGTAAAAAAACAGGAAAAATATTATTTTTTAAGAGTTCTGACAATGGAACAATGTAATATATGCCTATTTAGGAAGCTTTAAAAAATTGGCTGTTTTTGCCAGCCCCTGTAAACGGAGCCAGCCAAGCAGTGAATGTCTCTTACTGAGTGACTGACTGAGTGTCAGACTGACTGACTGACTACCCGTTGTTAAATAGCATAATCAGTGGGCAAACTTACAAAATCAGCAGTGGATCAAATAATGTTTTCCCTCACTGTACATTATAGTAAGTCTAAACTAAAACTATTTACGGTTATAATGTATTGCGACAATTTCTGGTGGATTTTCTAAGTACGCATCCGTGCATACTTTTTGGGGTAAAATCGGCTTTATCAAAACCCCTTCGGCAGTAAACGGGTAGGGGTTTCCACGATTCTCTCGTTTTTTCACTTGATGAAAAAGTAGGTTATCGTCACTTATATTGACCATTATTTTATCAATATCATTCATGAATGATGAAGTAATGAAATAGCTTAGGCAGGGCACAGCTCACCTTCAGTCTCGCTTGCAGATGGTGGCAACAATTATCACTTTTAATTGCAGGCCAGCTGAATGAAGTGTGCCTGGTTACTTCTCTGGTATTTTAATTACAAACTCAACCATCAATTGGCGTAGGCATTTGGTGGTTCTAGTGTTAACCCAACCACGGACTGGAAGAACAACTGATTAATAAAAGTGTACCTTTCCTGTGGTCATCTTTGGAGCTCTTGTTCTTGCCAAGCTTCATGGCTGCAAATACACCCTTTCCTGCTCTAAGGGAGGAAGTGCAGAGATATAGGAAATCCTTTTAAGGAAAATCTGGTCAATAGCTGTTGGATTACTGACAGAGAGAATTGCCCAAAATGTCAGGTTATGTGTTTTCATTAGGCTCATTATTATTTTGTTTTAAGTCTTCATGTATTAATCTGGGGAGAAATTCTTTAATAAATAACCTGTAGAAAAACAGTAACTAACTAAACCCCACACCAACATAGCTACAGTTCTGTTTTTGTTCAGAATATATTTTTCTTTTGGTTTTGAACGTGGCCTGTTCTGTTTAGTTTTTGTACTTTGATTTTGCACACAGCTTGTCCTTTGGCTTTTAACGTTTTCACCTGTGCCTTGTTTACTCCTCTTTGTGTCCCTATTTAAGTTCTTCCTACGATTGTATTTTTGTCAGTCATTGTATGAATGTCATGTGTCATTTGCAGCATGTTCTGTTCCTGAGTTGTGCAATAAAGAGTACGTTTCTTCCTGAGCCTCTGCGCCTGTGTCCTGATACCGCCACTCATGACAACATGCGCCATCAGGATGGAAACATTTTGCAGAGACAAACATCAAGTTGACAAGACAAGTCTCTTCACCCCTTGACCCCAATCACAATAGAAACCGGCGGTGTCCTGTGACAGCACATAGTTATTACTGAGGATCACATATCAGCAATACCGGAACCATAACAAAGGCCTGGACCAACAAATGAGGGGCCTTAATAATTAAAAACGATGAGCGTGACCAACCAATTAGTTGCAGATATGGGTAGATGTCAGATAGAGGATGAAAGGGAGGTCTTCAAGTGTTCTGCAGTGAAGCAGTTGAGCCGAGTTCAAGTTCTGGTTTCCATTATTTGACAAATTCACTGATATCCATCAAATGCCTTGTTTGATAAGAACCAGAACATAAAGGAGATAAGAGTGTTCTTTCAAGAATATATATGAAATTACAAAGTGTCCAACATGCCAAGTTTAGCAGGATGGATTGAAAATGAAACATTGCTTTAAAAAGAAGCAGTTAACAACTACCAAAGACAGTCTTTCATTCAATGCTGGAGTGTCTAGAAAGTTCGATTCAACACAATAGAAAAAATAATTAAAGGAAAGCCTCACATTTTTGTATTCAAACTGGCAAGCTTTTCACTTTTCAATTGGAGAAATTCCTTAATCAGCAATATTCTGTAAAATCAGTTTACTTCAGAGGTGAATAGCTTTGTTTTCTAATGTCTTGAAGACTGTAAACTCTATACACTCTATTTGAAAAAGCTTGATGAGTAAAAATAAAATAAATATTTTGCTGCTGGACTGCAACACTACTTTTTGCCAGCTACAGAATATCCTTGAATGTTGAGTAAATTAACAAACTTACTACATGTCTTACATATGTACACTTAATTCATCTTGTACTACACAGAAATACTAAGCTAATCACTGTTCCATTTTATATTATTTAGCCAGTCTCAATAATAAATATTCATCACCATTGTAATTCACAAGTGATTAAAAGTTATTTTATAGCTGTTTAATTTCCTTACTTGGACTGGACTCAACAATTACACATCACTATGTAAGCCAATATGGGCAAGAACACTTGCAGCCAAATAAAAGTGAGGTTACCATGAATTTTAGTACAGAACAACACAAGATGTCGCCCATACCAAACGGTCACTAATGGAGTTAGTACTGACTGCTATGTGAGTGTTACAACAAGTTTATGACCACAGCATTTAGGTTAAATAGGGTTCTTTACAAACACACACAAAAATGACCAGCTCATCCTTCTCTAGACAGCGATTGGCCAACTCAAGCACATTTTCAAACGGTCTGTTAAAGACGGTAAATTGGGTTTAAGCAATTAAAGTTTCAGCCCCAAATAAGAGTACTGAACTTTTCAACAACAATTTCAAGGTTTGAGTTCACAGAATTACATATCAAAAGTTACCTTTTCCTGGGCTGTGAAAAACGGTATGTTGAAAATGTTTTTGTCTCTGATTGATAAAATTAGAAGATTTATTCAATACATTGTTGAATAAAAATATCAGTCAGATTAACACATAATGAAGCTGTTCATACCACTCAGGCAGAAGCAAGTGGTCCATACATACCATATGCAAGATTCGAAAGGTCCAAAACCAGCTCAGGAGGTCATTCCTGTCTCTCAACAAAATAAGCTTGAATTGTGACCATTCACGCTATTCCGTATGGAGCCTAGCTAATAGGCGTACCTGAATCCAGGTAGGTCCTGCCTAATGTGGAGGTATACAGGTGTGAATCCAGGGAGACACAGGAGCGAGAGCGGTAGAGGTGCTCTGGGGTTGGGGGATCACTGACGATTAAACAATATGATAGGGTAGCAAAGCATGGCAAGGGAGCAAACACACAGCATATACTGGTCTGTACTGAAGGGTGCATGAGCACGCCAACACGCTCTCACATGCACACAGTGCATCGGTTGTATAAGCATTTAATCTCTCACTCTTTTGCCGTTGAAAGATGATTAAAGAGAACAGTCTGGTGTGTGTCAGTCAGAGATCTGTAGGGGATGACGGTTTCATCTTAGCAAGCAAGTTTATTTATATAGCAAAATTCAAACATAGAAACAATTCAATGTGATTTACAAAGAAACATTTAAAATATAAAAATACAAGAGCATAAATACAAATACTCAAATGAAAACATCAAAACAACATCATAATAATAAAACATTGAATAAGAAAATAGAAATCCAATAAAAATGTGATAAAAACATAGGAAGCTATAAAAGCTGGTTAAGTTTAAGCGCTCAATCATTGGCGTGTGAAAAGAGAAGTGTTTTTAACCTGGAGTGATGTGCTCTGTTCTCTTGGTCCTTCTAGTAGCAGCATTATGAATGAGCTACAGTTGTTTTCCAGTCTTTTTAGGGAGTTTAGTTAAGAGGCCATTAAAGTAGTCAACACTACTAGAGATAAAAGCATGGATGAGCTACTCTTGTCTTTTTTGGACAGAAAGCCCTTGATTCTGGTTGTATTTTTAAGATGAAAGAATGCTGTTATGGTGACAGCTTTGAAATGACTGTAAAATGTGAGGTCTGAATCAGAACACCAAGATTACACACTTGGTCCCTGGTTTATAGGGCCTGAGAATCCAGCTGTTTACTAATACTAGATATTTTATTTTTGTTGCCAAACACAATAATCTCTGTTTTATCTTGGTTTAATTGTAGAACATTTTCCACGTATTTATGTGCTCTATACAGTGACACAGTCAAAGTCTATTGAGCTTTTCTCATACGGTTCGACAGTCATATATATTTGAGTATAATCTGCGTAGCTATGGTAGTTACTGTTGTTGTTCTGTAGAATTTGGCCCAGAGGTAGCATATAGAGATTGAACAGAAGCGATCCGAGAACTGATCCCTGGGGAACTCCGCATGTCATAGCCACCCTATCAGATTCATCATTACCAATGGTGACAAAGTAAGATCTGAACCAATCAAGGACTGTCCCGGAGAGTCCTATCCAATTTTCCAGCATATCTAGAAGTTTTCTATGATCTACAGTGTCAAAGACTGCACTGAGATCTAATAGAACCAGAACTGTTTTTTATTTCGAATTAGTATTCAGCCATATATCATTTAAAACTTTTATCAGGGCTATTTCAGTACTGTGGTGAAGTCGGAAGCCTGACTGAAAGGTCTCTTGAGTTTACAAAATTGCTGAGTAGATTGAAGACAACCTTCTCAATGATCTTGGGTATAAATGCGAAATGTGATACAGGTCTATAGTTGTTCAATATACATGAATCCAGTTTTCCCTTTTTTAATAAGGGCTTAATGGCAGCTGTTTTTAGAGAAGTTGGGAAAATGCCTGATTGCAGAAAGCTATTAACTATTTGCTATATGTCCATTGTTATAGAGTTAAAAATAACCTGATGGCAGTGTGTCGAGAAAACATGTAGAAGCTTTAAGATGTCAAACTGTTTCTTCTAGGGATTTTTTATCAATTGTATTAAAATGCAACATAATAACCAAGTTATGTCTTGGTGGTCGTGGTGACGGTACAGAGTCCTTGTTAGACTATGTAGTTCTGATGGTCCGTCTAATACTTATAATTCTTTCACTAAAGAAACACACAAATTAATTACATTTCACAGTGGACATGAGTTCTGATGCTATCTGCTTTAGGGGATTTTTAAGCTTGTTGACCATGGCAAATAGAGTGCGAGTATTGTTGATATTCTTGTTGTTCATTACCGATAAATGTTGCTGTCTGGCCCTGCGTAACACATTGTTGAAGCTACCAAGGATTTGTTTATTGATGTTTTAGTGAATTTGAAGTTTAGTTTTCCTCCACTTACGTTCCACTTTACTACATTCTGTTTTGAGGACGTTTGCCATCATGGTGGTTCTCCACTGTGTTTTCTGTTTGCTCATAGTTTTCTTTACCTTTACCGGTGCAACAAGATCCATGACATTCAATAATTTGGCATAAACATTTTCCAGGAGTACATCAACTGACACAGCGCTTATTGTTGGAGAGAGAGCTATGGCTTACATAAACTGAGCATTTGTAATGTACCTTTTTGTAACAGAAACAGTTTACTGGAACATTCGGGTGATATGTGATTCAAAAAAGACACAGAAAGGATCAGACAGGGCCAAGTCTTTAACCATGACAGAGGAAATATCGAGACCGTTAGAGATAACCAAATCTAGAATGTGGCCTTGAGTGTGCGTATGCTCTTTCACATGTTGAATGAGATCAAATGTGTTAAGTAGTGCACATTTTTTTTTTGGCATTATTGTCCGTATTATAATCTCTGTGGATGTTGAAATCCCCTGTAATTAATAAACAATTTATAATCAACTGATATAACTGAGAGTAGTTCAGCAAAATCATCAGTGAAATTTGCAGAATATCGTGGAGGTCTGTAAATGGTTAAAAAGAAGATTTTGGGGGTACCCTTCAATGTAAAACAGATTAAAAAAATGCTACTGGAATGTATCTTTGAATAGGGCAGCCACTCTTCCTCCTTTCCTACCATTTCGACACATATTCATATAACCAAATTCTTCGGGTGCTGTCTCATTAAGAACAGTAGCACTACAATCTTCTGTTAGCCACATTTCAGTGAGAAACATAACATCTAGGTTGTTGGATACTATAATGATATTTACCAAGAATGATTTGTTGACAGGAGATCTGATATCAAGTAAAGCCAGCTTAATAGATGTGATAGGGGTTCCGGGACTTGTAGGTTGACGTGTTACAGTTAACAAATTAGACACTCGATCCCTTCTATTTCCAATCAAAAGAGGAATAGAGGTATCGGGTCCTAGCTTGTAATCAAAACAATCGGCATTGCTATTTTCACAATAGCAGGGACTCAAAGCAAATCACAGAGTATATTCTGTGCTCTATGGAAATAAAGGCTACAGTAACAAGATGGAAGTGATGAAAAGGCAGTAGACAGACTTAGGAAGCAGCCTGTCAGCCTTCAAAATTTCAACACAGATACATCAAAGAGACTAAAGAGAAAGACTCAAACACTACAAAAGAAACAAAGCCGGCAGTTATACCTCCTGCTTTCATCCCTCCCCACTCATCTGGAAATGCAGATTGTGACAAATAGATTGGTTCACAAACCTCATTATCTTTCAAATGAATCTGTATCCGACTCAGAGAAATGGGGGAGAGAAACTGATTGTGAGCCTTTTGCGTTTTGGCTATTGTCATTTAATCAACGACCCTGTGACTTTAGTTTGATAGACTATATAGGAGACTGTGATGTGTGAGAATTTGAAAAGTCAGTCAGTAGACAGACCAGTGAGATGGAATGATGAGAAGTAGAAATTAAAAACTGACTGAACTTCAGAAAAACCATAAAAATATATCTGAAAAAATATATTATAAGACATCAGCGGTACGCAATTTATCCAGTCATTATTCAGATGAGGGTATTTCAACCCACTGAACAAAATGACTGTTTTCCCATAAATTAAATCAGGGATAACGTGTTTTTGTCTTTACAATAAAATCTCTGTTTAATTTGAACAATGTAACAAAATACCTGGTCTTTTTGGCCTTCTTTTCCTTTGAACTGAAATAGAAGAAAAACCAAACAATCAAACATTATGAATGAATTCAGAGATTTTCAAAATACTGCAGATCAAACCATTCACAGCACACCAAACCGATCAAAACCACACAAGCTTTCACCTTGAATAAGGTTATAAAGTAGCCTCATTCAAGCAACTCCACAGCCATGAGGAGCAAGAACCCATAGCACACTACTGTTTCAGCTTCAGTGCAGCATCACAGAGGAATATCCAAAGCAGACTCAGCAAACAGCAAACATTTTACAGCAATAAAGATTGAGACAATTAAAGTCAAACAACCCCATGCAGCTAGATTGCAATGTGTGTTCATGAACACCTAACGTCATCATTGACAACAGAATCCTCTGATACCAACCACATCCATTCACACTGAACAATATTATCAAGGGTGTGTGATATGTCACCCGGTAACCATGAATATTGTTTTTTTGCACTCTGTATTGATACATAATTAATGAGAGGGCTTCTGTATGTGTATAGTGACTCCAGAGGAACGCAAAAAGACAATGAACATCAATACAAACTGGCCCTCTGCCTTATGACTAAGTAACGCTACTGTCTGGACCTGACTCTTGTGGTTGTGGGATCGATAGAACATAATAACTGTTGAAGCAATAATTTCTGGTTGAAAATATGGGTTAAGAAATAACCGTCGGTTTTCTCAAATGAACGAACAGCTTCTTCGCCTCCCATGAGAGAGTTGTACAGTTCAGATGTAGAATATTTTTTCAAACCACAATTACATAAGGAAAATTAGCCAACAGGAATTATGTGGATTTTTTTAAATACACATTTTTGGTAGGGGTTGATACCAAATCTGAAATGTTAAAGCCGTAACAAAATATTATTTAGAAGCATTTGAAAACCTTGAATACACCACAGGTTTGCAATTGCAGCTATGCAAATGAAAGCCTGTCATCTTATGTTTTTGATGAATGTTTACAGTGCACGCATGTGCACACGTGTGTCATGTGACCACTACCCTGTAATTGAAGGGGATTCCCAACTCACTGTGGATGAGTAACAGCACGATTAGCCAGCAACTTCTCTGTTTATCCCCATTAACTTTAGTTGATGCAGCAACTAGTCATTATATATTTCTGTATGTTTTAGTCATTTAGCAATCAATCTTTTCTAAAGTGACATACAGGAGCAATTATGGTTAACTGTCTTGCTCAAGAAAATAATGTGTTTCTTTTTTCTTAATTCGCTGGTTAGGGGATTTGATCTAGTAATATTTCAGTCACTAGTCAGATTCACGGCCATGCTCTACCAACTGAACCAAACAGGACCCCAGCACATCAATAAGCATAGCTTTTTGTTCAAAGTCTGGATTACAATGAAGATACACTCACCTAAAGGATTATTAGGAACACCATACTAATACTGTGTTTGATCCCCTTTCGCCTTCAGTACTGCCTTAATTCTACGTGGCATTGATTCAACAAGATGCTGAAAGCATTCTTTAGAAATGTTGACCCATATTGACAGGATAGCATCTTGCAGTTGATGGATATTTGTGGGATGCACATCCAGGGCACGAAGCTCCCGTTCCACCACATCCCAAAGATGCTCTATTGGGTTGAGATCTGGTGATTGTGGGGGCCATTTCAGTACAGTGAACTCATTGTCATGTTCAAGAAACCAGTTTGAAATGATTCGAGCTTTGTGACATGGTGCATTATCCTGCTGGAAGTAGCCATCAGAGGATGGGTACATGGTGGTCATAAAGGGGTGGACATGGTCAGAAACAATGCTCAGGTAGGCCGTGGCATTTAAACCATGCCCAATTGGCACTAAGGGGCCTAAAGTGTGCCAAGAAAACATCCCCCACACCATTACACCACCACCACCAGCCTGCACAGTGGTAACAAGGCATGATGGATCCATGTTCTCATTCTGTTTATGCCAAATTCTGACTCTACCATCTGAATGTCTCGACAGAAATCCAGACTCATCAGACCAGGCAACATTCTTCCAGTCATCAACTGTCCAATTTTGGTGAGCTCGTGCAAATTGTAGCCTCTTTTTCCAATTTGTAGTGGAGATGAGTGGTACCCGGTGGGGTCTTCTGCTGTTATAGCCCATCCGCCTCAAGGTTGTGCGTGTTGTGGCTTCACAAATGCTTTGCTGCATACCTCGGTTGTAACAAGTGGTTATTTCAGTCAAAGTTTCTCATCAGCTTGAATCAGTCGGCCCATTCTCCTCTGACCTCTAGCATCAACAAGGCATTTTCGCCCACAGTCTGCCGTGTACTGGATGTTTTTCCCTTTTCACACCATTCTTTGTAAACCCTAGAAATGGTTGTGCGTGAAAATCCCAGTAACTGAGCAGATTGTGAAATACTCAGACCGGCCCGTCTGGCACCAATAACCATGCCACGCTCAAAATTGCTTAAATCACCTTTCTTTCCCATTCTGACATTCAGTTTGGAGTTCAGGAGATTGCCTCGACCAGGACCACACCACTAAATGCATTGAAGCAACTATCATGTGATTGGTTGATTAGATAATTGCATTAATGAGAAATTGAACAGGTGTTCCTAATAATCCTTTAGGTGAGTGTAAATGTCAAGACATTAACATCAGATAAGTGAATACAGTATACATTCACGGCATTTCTCTAAAGAAAAGTATAATTAACTGCCTTCCATGGGAAACAGGAGCATCAGAGGCAATGAGTGAGACAGTGAGAGAGAGGGAAAGAGACAGGAAGATAGGGGTAGTGGAGAATGATCAGTGTAAGAGATAAACAAACTGGGGAAATTGAATATAAATAAATAAGAGGAGAAAACTTAATTGAGCTTCAGGTGATTAATAATGTATAGCCAAAAAGCTTTGTCCTGCCCTGGGGGCTCTGTTGGATGGTACTGAATAGACTCACACACAAACACACATACACACACAAAACACACACACAGCATTCTCTCAGAATGGTCCAGACTGGCACTCTGGTCTAAGTCACCACCTCGCAGTACAGCTGTGTCATTTCAAGTGGGATGGAAAACATTCACTAAAGGACACCTCGACTACCCTGAACATACTGGGAGTTTCTGCAATAAGGCAATGCCATAATTGAGGTTTGGACATCATGAAATTGGAAGTCTAAAAAACAGATTGACTGCTTCGCTGAGATCTCAGGAATTGTTCTGTATTATTGATCCCCAAAGGTGTGTTTATAAATCTCTTTTTCAATTACATTTAGCATTTCAATCTATTCCTATTTCAGTACAAATGTAGCCTTTTGAAATATGACTGTCAATATCCCAAGAGCTAAGCTCTTTCGGCTAGTTACACATTGGTGTTCATGACACTAAAACAAAATTAGCTGCAGAGAGGGGTATTTAAAATGCCACTTTAGCTACAGCATTGATTTTGGCCTCCTCTGTTTATTTGTAATAAGGTTGTTCCTGGCTGTCGTTTGGGATTTTTTTTCTTTATGTATTTTTAATAATGTTGTATTCTGGGTTGGTGAGGCATTTTTTTCCTCATTAGTGTCAAACAGCAGGACACTTTGTGAATATAACACCATAGTACAGTATTTTGTGTCAATGTGCCCTAACTGGATAAAAAAAAAGAAATAACGAAAAAAGCCTTTCATTTGCGTAAGCATGCATGCCTACTTTTGGAGAGAAAGACCAAACGAGCAAGGACAGAAATAGAAACCAGGCAAGCCTAGTTCAGCCGGCGCACAATAGAAAGTGTTCCCATTTCAAGATTTGAACCTGCGTCACCCACATGAAAGGAAATGTCATTAACCACTACACCACGGAGCTGTATAGTTACTGGCTGTCAGTATAGCCTCTTGTCTCTATCCTGACCAAATTCTCTTTTGCCACTGGCTGTTTTAATTGGCCATTTGTGAATGGCATTGATACAGTTAAACTGACTAACGTTTCTTACTAAGTTTACCACCACCACAAATAGCATCTATGTATGGCGTTTGCCACTGGCTGTTTTAACAGCCTAATAGCCAGTAATAAGCTTTATCGGTATCTACTAACTTACTGGAATAGTCATAAGAATTGAGCAGTTGTTAGTGAGTCTGCCAAAGCTATTTAATTTCATGACATAAAAACATATTTTTTTCTTTCATGGCAAAACAACATACTTTTTCGTAAATTACATTTATACAATAACTATCAATAAAGGCGACAATAACTAACTTTTTCATCAAGTGAAAATACGAAAGAATCGTGGAATATAATGTAGATCCTAATGGTTTTAGCCACCGAAGTTTAATAATGCATACTTTGCTTCACCTGCGAGGAGATACAAACTCGGGACCTATAGTTTAGTCCGCTTCACTAACCACTACACTATTTAACTAGGGGTAGTCAGTCAGTCACTCACTCAGTTAGTCAGTAAGAGACATTCACACTTCTCGGCCGGCTCCGCTTACGCGGTCAGGCAAAAAAAGAAGCAGAAATGGAGATAATGAGCCTGAGAAATTAGAGAGGAAAGGCAGTATATCTGCAGTGGAAAAACTTTCACCAACTCTTCAGTAGTCTAGAAATAGTGCTCTTGCGCTTCAGCGTCTGGTATTGCATCAAGTGTCAGGCAGTTTTCTATTGTTTCAAAAACAACACACTCTCTAGGGCTTCGTCAAATGCCTTCTAAATCTAAGCTAACCAACACAATACATCTGTAGAATATCTATATTGTCATCGCAAATGAAATCTAAACTTGTTACAGTGACTCATTGTCAACCTTGTTCATGTCTTCACCTTAACATAATGCACCAAAGCCGATTAGTCAGTTTAATTAACTCTAATTATGTATATGGAATTATCACACAAAATGATTAGACAGATTAGACGATTCCAGAACATTCCAACAGGTCTGCCACTGTAAGTTCACACAGACTTAATGTGTATAAAGACCCTCTACACATTAAAGAAAATGTTAGTATTTGTTGTTGCTGCTTTAATTTCATATGGTGTAAAACATAAAAACGTACATTAAAAACTTTCTACAACTGTGTTATGCTTATACGATATATAAGAATACTGCCTATAAACATATGTCTCAACATTACCAATACAATGTTGTTTTATATGCCATTAGCATTGTGGGTACGATCAAATGATGTCATGGCACCACTTGGGTATATTCTAACACAAAAGTAAATAAATTAACAAAATAAAAGCCTAATCAAATGAACCTTTCATCCATCCCTAACTGGGTTTCCTCTGCTTTGCATAGGAATACATGTGGAGTATGTAAATGAGCAGTAGTCCATTGCATATTTCAATAGCTTGAAAAAATAAAGTTAATCTGGGTGCAGTATATGTGTCAGTGTGTGTTCATTAATTCATGACTGTGGGTTCTAAAAGGATAATGCTGTCATCTCTCACACAAAAGGACTCAGATTTTGAGGTACTCTGGTGAATGACATGAGACATAAGATTTCAGAAGTACAATTCCAAGGGGAACTTGGATTACATTTTCAGGAATTGTGGTGGGCACAGCATCACAAAAAAATATTTTGATCTCACCAGAGTACCTCAAAATGCTTACCCAAGCACCATAGCAAACTGGTTGAGTGTGAGGAGATTTATATGAATAGCATTAAAAAAAAGCTGTATACAACTGGGTGGAAATGATGAAAAACATTCCAACTTTTGCAACAAATCATTCTGGACTGCCAGAGTTAGGGCAATGCCTAGGAATGGTAGGGCATGGTAGTGTGTGTGTGTGTGTGTCTGTGTGTGCACACGTTTCTCTTTGAAACCACTATTGTGTCAGGCAAGACCTTAATACCACACACATTGTTAGGGGAGCAGGTAGCCCCGTGGATTCCACATCTGACTAGTAATAAAAGGTTGTTAGATCAAATCCCTCAGTGGACATCCTGTTCTAATGGCTGACAGTTGCAGCTCAACACACCTCTCCAGTTCGAAGGGGTTGGATTAAATGCAGAAGGCAAGTCTGGGTTGGAACTCTCATGAAATTCTACCATTTTTCTCTTAAACTATGTTGTAATCAGTCTATATCACTTTTTTAGAAGAGCAAAATATCTCCTCCAACAGAGGAAACTGTAACGATGCGGGGTGAACTTTAAGCCATATATGATGACAGCATTATGGATGGGGTCGCAACACAGGATGCAGGACAGACTGAATAAGATGGTTTGAGCTTCCATTTCTTGTGCCTAGCCTATACTGTTCCTGGCTGAAACGGTCGTTTTCTCTGACCCAGAGCTGCTCAGTAAGGTGTTAGGATTAGGTCCGTAAGTAACTGATCTATGCCAGACATTAACCTTCTAATGAATATCACACACTATTTTCCACTACCTTCCCGCAGTTCACGTCTAGCCCTCAGCCGTAACATAATCAAGCTCATAACGAACAGATATTGTCTATGCGGTTCTGCTAAATGAGAAAAATGGAAATGCAGAAAACAAATTATTACAGATTAAATAGATTGTGACACTGATTTTATATGCATGGGCCGGATAGGAATAACTTCCTGTTTCATTACTCTGAAATGTCATCAAACATAATGTCAGATGATAATGAATTAAGTTTATGATTGTAATAATGCCTTTATGTGGCAAGGATTAATGTTTCAGCAACTAAACTAACTGCTCCAAATACAAGACGCAATTGTGCGTATGTCTGCATCCGTGGGATGCTGAACCACATTTTCATTATGTGTTAATACTATAATTAACATATGTTAACACAATAATTAACACACATTAACACTTTCACTAACTTGTGTTAACACTGTCATAAACATGCATCAACACTGTCATTAACACTGTTAAAACTTTCATTAACACACATTAACACTGTCATTAACGGTACAGTGTTAGCAGTACAACGCATCAATTAATGTTGACATGATGATTGTGTGTGTGTATGTTGACACTGTGATTAAGAGTTGACAGGTGGAATGGACAGGTGTCTCTGTGTGTGTGTGTGTGTGTGTGTGTGTGTGTGTGTGTGTATGTATGTTTACCTGTGGACAGGTATTGCAAAGTACAGTGGATAATAAGTGTATGAATGTGTGTCTAGACCGCCAGTATAATGCATAGCATATGGTGAATATGTGTAGGCAGAACCGTGAACCATCTTGGCAAGTGGTGTAAAAAGAACCTGTGTGCATCTGCACAACTTTATCTCACAACTGGTGTCCTCCTAAGTTCAGTTCTAGGCCCTCTCCTCATTTCTCCGGACACCAAATAACTCTTCCTGACACCAAACAGTGAGCACAGTTAAGATAAAGTGCGCAAGTATTGTGGACCGGGGTTGGCCGATGGCTGTGAGCACCACATTTAATTCCTGTGCTCGTCAGTCATAAAAAAAAAAAATTTAAACCTTTCCAAACCCTTAACAAAATAAAATAATGCTTAAAGTTAATTGTTTTACTGTTTAGCAAGCAGCGTATCACTGTTTCCCACTAATGGCTTGCATCTGGAGCTTAGCATGCAAGGTGGTCTTGGTTGGACTGCAGACCAGATGATGCTGGAAATGGTGTTGGAGGGCCAGTAAGGGGTCACGCTTCCCTGTAGCCTAAAGATTTCATAAGTGTTGTCCAGTGTTAGGTATATTGCCCGTTTGTTGTTTGTCATGTCCCAGATGTAACGTTAAATGTGTAACATGGCTCTTTGTGGTCACAAATTCAAAAAATTTGAATTTGAAAAGCATAAGTGTTACCCAGTAGGGGTGTGACGAGATCTTGCGATATTAAAACGTGACAATATTTCTCTTTGAGGTGAAAAGCTGTCTTGTGATATCACCGTGACAGAGTGTGAAGATAAAATTAGCATAGAAGATGCCCCCGACACTTTTAAATCATTTGTGTGGCAGCATTTTGGGTAACCGGTAGGGATGTGCATTGGATTTTGATAGCCGAATAGTTTGTGTTATTATTTGAATAGTATTTAGTAAACCGAAATACATGTTTTAAAAAACTACCAATACAACATAACACGCAAATGAGTGGGTGACGTTCTCATCTAACAATGTCTCAATGACCGTACTTGTGAGAAAAGAGCGACTGTACGTATGAAGGAAGCTGTGTGGTTGAAACGCAAAACTCGTCTAGAGAACTAGAAGACAATATTTATATTTGTAAATAACATTGAGTTTATTGGATGGAAGAGCCTACAGAAGATAGTTACTTAAGCTAGTCAGCTATATACTATTTGCTTAACTCTTTTTCTGCACTCTCAAATTTCAATTACACAGCAAATTTAAATTCCACAACTTTACATAGAGTTTTGTGGCCATATTCCATCTTCCCATTAATTAGTTAGCTATCATTCACTTGCTGACATTTACGTCATTCTGACTGACTGGACCCTACCACAATACTACTGCTTTGATTGACGATTGTAAACAACAAACACGTGTGAAAGTGTTACACATTGAACGTTACATCTGGGACATGAAAAACAACAAACGGGCAATATACCTAACACTGGACAACACTACAGGTAAAAAAATGGGGGACTAAATTGAATACACACACAAGTACTTGAATAACAAATGAATTTTGGGTATTCAAATATTTGACATTCAAATGAGTGACAGACAAGACGCAAACAATATGTAAACATTGTGACTAACACAATCACAATGCCAAGACCCCAACAGAACCAAATCAACTAAAACCTAACGCGCCTGTGAACAAAACACTGAAAGGCCAGACAACGCTGACAAATGTGTATGCATCTCTACTTCCACAGTCAAGCGCTAGAGCCACGGCAATAACGAGATATCAGCATTTTCTCATGTGAAATCATACAGAAGAGAAGCCTGTCAGTTGAGTTTGTGGCAAAACCTTTCACAGTGCTTGGATATTGTTCTGTATTTTACTGCATGTGATAATTCATACTCAGAAAGTCGAATTGAAGTGACATTCATTACAAGACTATATTTCCAGTCACATATTTCGTCATTGAAGATTTCTAAGAAATTGTGTTTAAATATAATCTCGTCTGGTTCTCATGAACCCAATATCGAGTATCATTTCCAAACCTATCCTTATTCGCACCATGAACACATAGTCATCCCCCCTCATTATTGTAGTATTCTGATTGTATTATTATTGTATGAATGTATGTTTTGTGACAATTAAGCTCATTTTGATAAGTTAAGGAACAAGAGAACATCTGTGTTTAAATTTTCTCTCAGGCATTGGGTATGGGGGTTGTCGAGGTAGAGGGGTCTCTGGGTAACAGAATTAATGTGTTGTTCTAGGTAGACATGTTGATGAGAACAACGTTATAATGATGAGGTGATGTATGGGGCATTTGTGAAGATAACAGCAATTCCAATAAATAACTGAATGTATCTCTCCCTTGACTCGACCGGGTATACACTGTACTTAATTGTTAAAATCTTACATTAGTTATGCACAGTACATATCACCCATCACATTTTACCTCAAAATGGATGAAATGAGTGTTCTTGCAACTATTGGACACTGAGTATCCTCCAGGTGAGTTTTCCACATTGGTGGTCAAATGATAACATATCGTAGTTGTAATAAAAGTGATAGTCTGTATAAATCCAATTCATTCATCTAATCATAACCATTACATTTAATGTTTACTTTCCCTTTATACTTATACATTTATCCCTCTCCCATTACATTTAAAATGGAAGTAAGTGCGTGATATCCTGTTGGGACAACACCTGTCGTTCTTCATGAACATCAAAACAGATTCTGCTAGAAGCACGCTCATACATCGAGGATGACCTTTCCTCACACAGGAAGCCATGTATTTGTCATCTCCCATCTTTATTACTGGAACTCTCTGTTGACTGGTGAGCCCTCTGCTTGCGCTGTCAAACCACTGTAATTCATCCAGAACACCGCAGTCTGCCTGATGCCAGTTCTCCCAATTCAACCCGCTTTTCAGTACACTCTTCAGTAAGTTGGATTCCAGTCAAATATTTAATCAAAGCCCCTGGGACTTGACATATGATTCAGCAAGAGGAAGTATGCTTCCCAACCTTAATGTTCTACCCCAACCGAACACTCTCCTGTTCCACCACCGGTCTCTTCGCTGTCCCACCCCACAGGAGGCCAGCTCCCCCTCAGCCGATTTCAAGCTTGTCTCCATCCGGCAGCCAAATAACAGAACCAGCTTTCCTCTTATGTCGGGAGAGTGTAGTCCCGAATCATCTTCACAATACGCGTGGAACCCTACCTTCAAACAGTATCTTGAATAAATCACACCGCCACTCCTACCATGTGTTGTAATGATGGATGAAGGCACCGAGCCTAGCTCGGCAGACGGCCAAAGTGAAATCAATACCACTTCCACCTTATTAGCCTACACATAATGCAGCAGAAAACTCCTCACTACACACAGAAGGCTAGTAGTCGTGAGCACTGTCTGGAGGCTGGAACATCCTGCTAGAGCACATTAATTCCCTACAGACTGGTAGACTACAGTGGCAAACTGAGGAGTCTCCTCCAGCGTGTAGATTCATGATTTTATTGCCTTTGCTTTTGTTATAATGATGATGATGAACAAGTGGCTGTTGCGCATTTTGAGCATAATGCTAGATTTAATGATGCTGAAAATAACCTTAGCTTAGCTAAGCTTTGAGGTTGCTGTTAATGATGATAGAGAAAATGTACTAAGTGTGCAGAGGGTGAATGCAGGTTTGCAAAGTTGACATGCTTACTTCCTAAAAGTGGGAATTCCATGGATGGATCGTCCTGGAGATGCCACTGATCCTGACCTGTGGCTGCGTCCGGAGAGCAGGCTGTCTGTCTCAAACTGAAACGTTCCTTCCGGGTCGCTCGGGACGTCCAGAAATTCTCCATCGCTCCAAACCCCCACAGTCCCATCCATAGTGGTGTAATTGATGTTTATGGTAATGCTGGTCTGGAATGGAAAAGCCAAACAATGAATAAATTCAAACAAACTACAATCACATTTCACATTTACATTTTGCGATTTAGCAGACACTCTTAAGCATCTACAATGAAACAAACTAAAGCAAATACAAACCTTTAAAGGCATTGTCAAGTATCAGGCTTAAATTACAATACTTAAAGGTCTTTATTAGTCCTTTATAGTCAAATGTATACTACTTCAGGGTCCTGAATTGCGCAGTGGTTTATGTTTCAGACTTGTAGTAAAGCAATCATATATTGTTTGACTCGTGGCATACTGATAGTGGTCGGGACTCTCATGGAGGGCAGTACGAAATGGGTCATCAACCTCCCGGGTGGGTGGTAGGTTTACATAAAACTATCTATAGAACCATTCTGGCTCTCTTTTCATGTGAATATTGTAGAAGAAATTAACATAATTTAAAGAAAGCCACCGCCAAAAATGTAAGTTAAACTTGATTTTGCTGTTAAATGCTACATAGGTTGACAGAGGCAACTGTGGTCACTTTTTGCACAAAGTTTTATTCTGTGTGACAGTAACCGTTTGTTGTGATCTGAACAGGAAGTGGTAGAGACAGAACGATTAATCTTTTCTGTCTTCAGGCGACTTATAAGTCCCACTGGACAGAGAACTTATCTTTATTACAAACCAAGCAATTTATTTCACTGACAGAGACAGAAAAGTAGGTAATGTTCCCACATTCCCTGTCTGCCTCTCTCCCCCACTCTCCCTCTTCCCCTCCATGTCTCTTTCTGCCTCTCTCTCTCCCTCCACCACTTTCTCCCTTTCTCTGGCTCTATAAATATCACTTTCTCTCTCTCTTTCACTCTCTCTCTCCCCCACTGCCCTGCGACCCCCAGATTATCACTGCGGGGCTTAGCGGCGTTTCCATGGTAACCCCGCATTTTTCAGCAGAAGGCAGTAAATAAGAACACGTTCGGGTAAGTCAGGTGAGACTCAGGGCCTGCACTTTCTTACCAGGGAGCAGGAACTGGGAGGGGCAGAGGGGCTGAGAGCTATGTCTGTGTGTTTTGTGTGCATGCACCCTCTGGGCCATTCTGACTGGTGTGTAGTATCATCTCAATAACAGAGAGTCAGTATTCACCGGTCCAATATTCTAATTTAAGCCAGGGGTGATGAATACGATCAGCCCCAGAATTGTCCCTCTGTCTTTATCTCTCTCAATTTCTCTGCCCACTATCCATCTCTCTTTTGCTATAACTCCCTCCCTACATTGCTCCAAAAATCTCCCACTTCCTCTCTGACAATTCCTCTGTTAATGTTTCTCTCTGAATATCTACGGCTGTTGGATCAATACTGACGTCAATAAAACTCTATTTACTTATCTATTTGGCTGCATTGGGTTTTTATACAGCATGTTGACCATCGATCACAAGAGCCTACCCACTTTTATGGATGAAGACCTGTAGACTGATCTGGGACCGGTGTTTGGGCTCACCTTGATGGCGGTGTTGTTGTCGTCGATGAGTGTGTCTGTCACCTCCAGTTGGCCTTCCTCTGTCACTTTCTGCAGAACCATCTTGAAGGTTCCAATGACTCTGGAACAAACGGACCATAAGAACCATGAGTAAATAGAGTAGAAAATTCTATGCACAGGCTCGCACCTCAGCTAGAAACATTGGTAAGGTTGTGTAATCGGTCAGTGCGGTAGTAGGTTACATTGTACCATGCAGCTGTGTGGCTGTATGTGTCCTTGTTTAACAATATTTGAATCAAACAACTGTAACCCTATCCTTGACCCAAAACATCTAACCTCACCCTGAACCCTTACCTAACCCTGTCTTCTGCACTGTACGACTGCGATTTCTCTGTAGCCATTAACTCTTCTATGTAATGTACAATAACCAACATAATCCCACGTGGGTCAGGAAACCGTGGAAAGCGAAAACAAACAGGTTGAAAGAAAAAAGAAATAGGTTGGTGTTTTCAAATAAAAGTACACACTAACTAGCATCAATAGCTAGCAATGATCAACAAGCGGATTTGTCATGAATTCCCTGGCAGAATTTTTTTTGATGCAATCCAGAATATATACACATATTTAAAAAAAAAAAAAAAATTAATATTTAGAAAACGTAAAGGAGCCTTCTGCATAAGCAATCACACTGGCCATGGCAACTAAAAATCAATAGAATGTTTCCTCATGCGGGTTGGATATATGTTCCATCAAGGTTACATTTTGGTTTTTCTATACTTGCAAGGATTTTTGGTAATCACAAGCATAGTAAACACTTTATAGGCACACACACATCCTCTGCTTATTAGCGCCAGCAAAGAATTTGTGAAGTAACATCCAGCCTTCCTTCTAACACCAGAGAGTTATTACCTGATATATTTCTCATTGGCTGGTACCACTGCCCTGGGGCACAACAATTTTAAGAAACTGTCTAAGAAAACTTAGGTGATTTATTCCCACAGCGTATCGACTTTCCATCCTTGGGGCTAAGAACCTGAAATAAATTACTAATTGCGCAGAAAGCATTTTCCTATTGTTTTCAAGTGAAAAAAGCCAAAGGCTACAAACGACTGCATTTGGGGATGAGCCAATCTTAACTCCTGTTCACTAATAACCCAGTCTCACCACAAACAAGATTGCATACAGAAATATGGTTACACTGAAAGAGTACATCATTACCCCGGTAAATCATTTATCTGGCATTTACAGATGCTTCTCAAATCATCTCAGAGATAATGTCCTATTCCTGAAGTGTAAAATGGGTTCAAAACGTAATGTCGTCTAATCAAAGCATTGAAGAAGATGTAAATAATTGATATAGTAACCCCACTCTCTCAACGTTATAGCAGACCAATCAGCCACACACCACACAAAGACCCAGATCACTGGAACACACTGGGCTCCCCCAGACAGATGTCAGGCCAGGCCTAATGATCACACACTAAAACAACCCCTAACAAACACACACGCATGCACACATACACACACATCCTGCAGAAGCCTATTAAGTAACACACTGATTAATCTAAAAAGAGCAACATATCATTGGTATTACACGTTGGCATGTACACTAACACACAAAGACACACACTGTAGAAGGCTGATGGTATTTCTTGTAAGGGAAGATCAGTAACAGTGAGAACAGCCTTACAAGACTGGGAACTTGGATCGGTGAAGCACAAGAAGACGGTGACCAAAGGCCATTAGGAGAACAGATAAAGAGAGAGATATGGAGATGAAGAAACAGTTAACTGGAAATCCAGTAATAGCCTCAATTGGCCATTATGCCATATTCCGGAAAACCCAGATTGTAAAAAACAATGTGTTCATCCCTATAAATTGTCTCTAGCTCTCTCATCGCATCTTCTTCTTACTTTCTACCCTTTCCCTCCCTCTCTTTCTCCCCCCCTGCCCTCATCACCAATGTATCCCTGTCTTTCTCTCATGCTTTTCCATCGGTCCCATTTCTCTGCTCTCTTTCTCTCGCAGGGGTTGTATTATCCCTCTCTCCCTGCCACCTGAGAGATGGTTGCAGTATGCAGCCAACACAGAACAGGAACAACTGGAACCAAGCAAAGGAGCCCTCACTCAATGCCAACATGGAAGTCGATGACAGAGACAGCCCTTCTTCCCAGGTTAAATTCTCACAGTAACAAATCATCCCATCACCAGTCATGAGCTAAGGGATTGAATACTGAATAACATTGTGTTGTGCATATCTCTTCGGCAGACACCTAGGACTATTCCCAGTGGAGAATACAGCAGTAGAATCTCTCCCAGTCCTTTTGCTATTTTTTTTGTTATGTAACATATACCTGAAACTAGATCTCCCATGTTGTGGTATCTATGAGAATGAAAAAGAAATAATACCTATTGGGGAGGTTCTCTTCTGCACTGTTCAACCAATCCAGTAAATGAGGATGAAGAGTTAAGAATGAGTGTCACTTTCTAAACTTCAAAAAGAGGAAATTGCATCCATCCGTTTCCTCTGAAAACTGGATCTTCTGTTTGTCTGGAGCGGCACTGAGGGGGTCACAATGGGCATTGGGACCACCTCAGAAAAGGTAACGGTTTGTTGGTCCCTTTCAGCGATTGCACCTCCTGAATAATAGAAGAAAACCAGCCTATCAAGTTCAGGCTCACTTTTTTAGGTTTTCAAAAGGTACCATTTATTATTTAACCTCCCCTGCCAAACAATTTACTTTCATCTGCTTCATAATTTAGAACACAGTTTCTTCCCTGCCTTCTCAAGTCAAATTCCTTTTTCTAATCTAGGTCAACCTTCAAGTCTCTTTTTGGGATTTTATTGCGTAATTAATTAAATCAAGGCTTGGCGAAAACAAATTTTTTTGCTGTTAAAACAAATGACTGCAGAGACAATCTTGGAATGTTAATGATTTTCAACAGAGAGGTAAACAAAACACGACTGTTTAGTATTCAATTACAGAAATGACTCTACTGTAGGTCCTGAAGGGGTTCTATGAAAGAGAAATTATTTAGCTTTAAGTGTCAGTGATTTAGTTTGTCATATTACAGTGCCCCCTATTGGCAAATAGAGAAACTGGATCAACATAAGGTTTTCCTTCACTCTTCCTTAAAGGGAGTGAAAAATAACAACTGCATTTCATATGGACTGACAAGGATGACAGAATGTACAGGGGGATGGATGATTAAATGAAGGAAATAATGATAGAATTGATTAAACAGAGGAAACGAGGGATAAAAAGGAAGAGGCAGCCTGATTAATGTATGGAGGGAGGGGGAAAAGTCAGAGAGGAGCTCAGACTGGGAGGAGGAGAATGAATTATACACACTCTTCTTCCACTGTGGATGGCTGTGTAGAATTAGGGCTATTCTACTGTCACACTCACATCCTTTACATGGATCAAATTGAAGGAAAAAAATAATGCATGTGCGTGTTATCAACAAAAGAATGTTTCTGATTTTCAGTAACATGCCCTTCGTCACACACACCGTCCCCCACTCCTCCCTATCTCCGTTCTAGTCCTAACTTTGTATGACATGGCCGGCTGGCTGTGGTGACATTGCAATTATTGACGGTTGTCAGGTCATGATGCTATCAACAAGAAGCCATGGGTATCCGTCATGCTCATATCATTGCGTTCTGTGGACATATGGCCGTGAGACATATGGCCAACACTGCTGGTGATCCACTTGAATTATTTACCAGCTCCCTTTGTTAGCTATAATTTGGAGAGTTACACACAATATTTAATAGATTAACTGATGCTTTGTGTTTGAAGAGGAACTGATAATGTGGGTTTGAAGATGTGCCAACCATTGTAGTTATAGGGCCAAACATGGCATGAAGACAATAAGGTTCCACTTGGGAGTCATCAAAACTGTGTGTGAGCCAGGCCACAAACCTGTACTGGGATATTAATGACATGCTAATAGGCCTGAACATTACAGAAATGCGATTATCAGTGGAAACAGGAGGTCCCATGGTTTTTGTAAACAAGAATGGGGTGGCAAGATAGACTATTAGGCTATAAGAGCATTCTGCCAGTAAAGGAAAGGTTGCTGGTTCCAATCCCACAGCTGCAGTTTTGTCCCTAAGTAAAGCACTTCACTTTATTGCTTCCAGGTCATTTCTGTAAATAATGTGTTCTTAGTCATACTTAACTGGTCAAATAAAAAAAGGTTTTCTTTGTATTTCTCAAGCACACAGCATGCAGGACATTATCATGTGTCTCTGTTGATGGAACATTCATGGAACATCTGTAAACAGAATTGTCAGAGTTCTTTTATTTCTGACACATCTCTTTAAGTAGATGAGATAAACATCCTCTCACACACACACACACACACACACAGAGTTTGCGTACACTGACAGGGTTTCTGTGTGGAAACGCATCGACTGCCATTGTCAGCCACTGAGACTGGGCAGCTGGTATGTGATTTGATGGGATTGAAACAATATGGCTAAGAGATCCCCAACTGGAAACACTGGCTTCATTCCTGTCTAACAGCACAAAAAACATAAACTTTCTCCTGTACGGTATGCATCCAGTAATACAAGAGTAGTCCCCAAAGTTGGTGATGATACGCTTGTAATATTGAAGTTAACAGTTAATCTTTTGGTTACCAAAAAGTTATTAGGCCTGTCATAGTCAATCATTATGTGGGTTAAAGAGGCAATATCTAAACTTTTGCAATTGTATATGGAGGGAAGCCATTTCATTGATAACCTCATTGAGGGAAGCATCGGATAGATAATTAGATAATGCTTCCAGTGTGGTTAAGTTTAGGATTTTGGTCAGGGACAAGGTTACCACTTGTTCATTTCCTGGTGGCTAAAGTTTTGTACAGTTTACTCAATTTCTCAATCATTATGCCATAAAAAAATGAAACAATGTTTTTTAAGGTTGTCAAAAAAAAAGTTTAACTTACTAGTGTTCACTTGTTTGAAAGAAAAAACTATATAACATACACATAAAAAAAAACAAGCAACAATGAAAGTCAATATTTTCCGTGACTTCCTTCTTTTAGTTTTTCCCCCTGTCCAAGTGATCCCACAAACACCTGCCATTTTGTTTAGGTAAGGCACACGTTGTAATGGTCAGTGTAATGCGTGGACTGTGAGTGCTTCATTTGCAGAGCTACATGGAATTATTTGCTTAAGTACTCTTAGCACTGGAACCGCAAGGCCTTTTTGACCCCCAGTATCTGCCAGAGCCGAATGCTCTGTAATTTCGCGTCATTAGCATACAGTACGAATCGGCCCTATTAGCAAACACATTCTCCTCTGCAGCATCATCATCCAGCCAGAGCATCAGTTCATCTACTGGGTCAAACTATATAGAATAGTCAAAAAATTCTAAATTACAGAATTTGTTTTAAATGGTTATTCGATTTGAAGAACACAAGAATGTGTTTGTATTGAAGGTCTTATCATACAAAAAAAATACAAAGAACAATTATTTCAAAGAACATTGACTATAGTATTTTAATTCATTCATTAGGCCCTATAAATGTACTAAATGAAAATTACAGAGCCAATCTATAGGTGACGTGAATACGTTTTCGAAAAACCAAGAGTTTTTTTTTAAAAAGACGAGGTTCATTTCTCCAAATGAATAGGTTATATGAATGGCACGTCAATACAGGTCTCTCCCAGGTATTTTAGTGGGGCTATCAAGTTGGTTTCAATGTCAATGTATAGTTCTAGTCTCCTAGTTTACTAACATATGAGGTTTGTCAATAAGTGACTTGAATAAGTTATCAAAAAAGCGAGAGTTGTTTTTTAGAAAAAGACGAGGTCCATTTCCCCAAATGAATAGGCTATGGGAATGGAGCATCTTTGTAGGTCTCTCCCGGGAGTTCTAGTGGAGACGAATTTTCGAGTAGCCTATATCGTTTGTATTATGTTTCAATAATAGCCTAATTAATTTGTTGAATGGTCATGGAAACCTTGTATTTCATTTGTAAGTTCATTCAAGTTCAACCATTCATCTGGGAGTATCGCGCATTCATCCATTGACGTCATGGGGGGGTGATTAGCGCCTGGGTACCATTAGCGGCTGTTTGGGTACCAACGTGTGCTTTTGGCGGATTAAGTCAGAAAACGGGGTAGAAAAACAGGTAAATAGTCTCTTAATAGGTTTCTGTTTGTGACTTTAGGATTCTGACAACAGAACAATGTAATATACAGTATGCCTATTTAGAAAAAATCCTGGGAGGAGGAGGGAGTAGCTTTCAAAATGGTAGTTACATTTTTATTACAAACTTAAATGCCAATTGGCGTAGGCATTTGGCGGTTCAGGTGTTAAATATCAAAGATCAGTCAAAGATGGCAATTTCTTGAGCAATGGAAAATGCCAGCTGCTAAGCAAGCACTCCATTAGCATTACTTCTGTCTCTCATAGAGGGATGTCGACATAGATGTCGCTCATGAGATGCAGATGGTATTTTGGGTTTCTGTCTTTAAAAAAAAAAAAAAAGAAACTGGGCAAGTTTATGACATTTCTTCAAGCCATCACACAAAATACAGTATCAATTACCATATGTATGACAAGAAATTCTTGTTACTTTTTTGTATTAATGTTTATTTGTAGTTGTTCTAATGTTATATTTTGCTTTGTTGGACAATTAAACTCTTACTGCCCAGAGAAATAGCTTTAAACAATTTTCTCAGGTAACTGAAGACTTGTGCACAATACTGTATATATATGTATAGATTTTAAGCACTAGCATAAGAACATTTTTAGATAAAGATTTTACTTAATCTCTTCTTTCGTCTGAGTGTTTTAGCTTAGGTGTAAATGACACATCCATTAACACATATCTAAAACAGTTTAATTACTGCCTTGTTCCACTCTATAGAAATGCAATCAGATCCTGCCCTGCAGTACAGACATTCATTTGAGTTAATGCATCACCTTAATGCCTTTCTACAATGCTACACTATTCAGGCTTATGTTGGTTCAGTGCTCTAAGCAGCTACCTCTGGTACATATGTATTACTGCAGCGTGGGTTCAAATCTGACCCACTGCTGTTTTGATGGAAATATTTTCCTCCATCTCCCCCCTTGTCTCAAAAAATAGATCATTAAAATGCCTGAAAATATATATTGTGACGTTCTGTTCTGGTTTTGAATGTAGCCCCGTCAAGTTTGGTTGTTGTTTGCATCTGTGTCTTGTTGGTCCTCGTTAGCTCCCTATTTAGTTTGCCCTCTTCTGTTAGCCCTTTGTCAGTCATTGTGTTTTTCTACTTGGTTTATGCCCATCCCTGCCACCAGCATGTGTTTTTGCCTGCCTGTTTTTTTGCCATTTTCTTGTTTTGTATTTACCTGCTTCAGTTCAACTATTAAATCCATTATTTTTCCTTCAAGTCTGCGTTTGGATCCTGCTTCTTTGAAATCGTGACAGAATTACTGACCCTACAATGGACCCAGCAGACTTGTCATGAGGGCCATAGCCTCCCACCAGGGGGTTGCCAGCTGGCCGTTTCAGTCCTCCACCTGGAGGCCTTCCCAAACATTTATTGGGGGGAGCTATGGGGGCAGCCGGGGCGGAGGGCGGAGGAGCGGCCCGGCAGCCCAGAGCCAATGGAGCCCAGCGTCCCAGACCCTGAGCCGGCCCCGCCCGGTGTCCCTGCCTCGCCGGCCCCGCCCGGTGTCCCTACTTCTGGTCCTCTCCATGCTTTGTTTACCTGCATCAGTTCCAACACTAAAACCTTTATTTTTCCTTCAAGTCTGCGTTTGGGTCCTGCTTCTTTGAAATCGTGACATCTATACGCATTTTAGGTAAATATTCTACACAACTGACTGCATTATGTCGGTGGCTGGCACAAGGCAGGTGAAAAATACTTAAATGTTAATGTCATTCTTCACTGTACAGGTGCTGGTCATATAATTAGAATATCATCAAAAAGTTGATTTATGTCAGTAATTCCATTCAAAAAGTGAAACTTGTATATTATATTCATTCATTGCACATAGACTGACATATTTCAAATGTTTATTTTTTTTTTATTGTGATTATTATAACTGACAACGAATTCAGTATCTCTGAAAATTTGAATATTACTTAAGACCAATATTACTTAGAGCCGCTGCTCCTCCACATCGAGAGGGGTCAGCTGAGGTGGCTTGGGCATCTGTTTCGGATGCCTCCGGAACGCCTTCCTGGGAAGGTGTTCCGGTCCCGTCCCACCGGGAAGAGACCCCGGGGAAGACCTAGGACACGCTGGAGGGACTATGTCTCCCGGCTGGCCTGGGAACGCCTCGGTGTCCCCCCGGAAGAGCTGGAGGAAGTGTCTGGGGAGAGGGAAGTCTGGGCATCCCTGCTTAGACTGCTGCCCCCGCGACCCGGCCCCGGATAAGCGGAAGATGATGCTATGCTATGATGCTACTTAAGACCAATACAAAAAAATGATTTTTAGAAATGTTGGCCAACTGAAAAATATGAACATGAAAAGTATGAGCATGTACAGCACTCAATACTTGGTTGGGGCTCCTTTTGCCTGAATTACTGCAGCAAAGCGGCGTGGCATGGAGTCGATCAGTCTGTGGCACTGCTCAGGTGTTATGAGAGCCCAGGTTGCTCTGATAGTGGCCTTCAGCTCTTCTGCATTGTTGGGTCTGGTGTATCGCATCTTCCTCTTCACAATACCCCATAGATTTTCTATGGGGTTAAGGTCAGGCGAATTTGCTGGCCAATTAAGAACAGGGATACCATGGTCCTTAAACCAGGTACTGGTAGCTTTGGCACTGTGTGCAGGTGCCAAGTCCTGTTGGAAAATGAAATCTGCATCTCCATAAAGTTGGTCAGCAGCAGGAAGCATGAAGTGCTCTAAAACATCCTGGTAGACGGCTGCATTGACCTTGGACCTCAGAAAACACAGTGGACCAACACCAGCAGATGGCATGGCACCCCAAACCATCACTGACTGTGGAAACTTTACACTTGACTTCAAGCAATCTGGATTCTGTGCCTCTCCTCTCTTCCTCCAGACTCTGGGACCTTGATTTCCAAAGGAAATGCAAAATTTACCTTCATCAGAGAACTTTGGACCACTCAGCAGCAGTCCAGTCCTTTTTGTCTTTAGCCCAGGCGAGACGCTTCTGACGCTGTGTCTTGTTCAAGAGTGGCTTGACACAAGGAATGCGACAGCTGAAACCCATGTCTTGCATACGTCTGTGTGTGGTGGTTCTTGAAGCACTGACTCCAGCTGCAGTCCACTCTTTGTGAATCTCCCCCACATTTTTGAATGGGTTTGTTTCACAATCCTTGCCATGGTGCGGTTATCCCTATTGCTTGTACACTTTTTTCTACCACATCTTTTCCTTCCCTTCGCCTCTCTATTAATGTGCTTGGACACAGAGCTCTGTGAATAGTCAGCCTCTTTAGCAATTACCTTTTGTGTCTTGCCCTCCTTGTGCAAGGTGTCAGTGGTCGTCTTTTGGACAGCTGTCAAGTCAGCAATCTTCCCCATGATTGTGTAGCCTACAGAACTAGAATTAGAGACCATTTAAAAGCCTTTGCAGGTGTTTTGAGTTAATTAGCTGATTAGAGTGTGGCAGGTGTCTTCAATATTTAACCTTTTCACAATGTTCAAATTTTCTGAGATACTGAATTTGGGGTTTTCATTAGGTGTCAGTTATAATCATCAAAATTAAAAGAAATAAACACTTGAAATATATCAGTCTTTGTGGAATGAATGTATACATTATACAAGTTTCACTTTTTGAATGGAATTACTGAAATAAATCAACTTTTTGATGATATTCTAATTATATGACCAGCACCTGTATGTTACATCTCTGAGCAATTTGATGTATATTAATATGATCTGTGACACATGTTTTTTACGTGTTATGAAATTTTTACATAAGTATTTCAGCCGATGCTGTAATCCTGAGCAAATAACCATAATGACGTGTGCATACATGTTCAAACCCACAACCCTGACTTTTTAAGCACCATGCTCTACCAACATGAACTAGACAGGACCGCAACTTGCCTGTCGGTCTGAACTTTTTCAGCAGTTAGTTTTTGTCACTGACCTGTTGGTGAAGACTTTGCTGTAGTTAAACACTTGAACCTCCAGTATCTCGTTTTCATCCACTCTACTGGGAATTGGCCACCGGAACGTCTGAGAGAAGAGAAAAGGTAATTAGATATTTGGCAAAACACAAAGTGACAGGTTGCACAACCACAGGACTATTGATTGAACCGCAACATCCACAGTTGGTAAGGAAATAATTTGACAAACTGGTTCAAGTATTTAATGTCAATCAATAAACACAAGATTATTCACAAGTGCTTTCGCCTATTGAGCCATAGAATACACAATTATGCCTGCATGCTATAATTAGTTGGAGAAAAAAATTTCCACACAACATCAAAGCAACACCAGCAAGATATTTTTAAGAAAAACATTAAAAACCTTTTTAAAGATAAACTCAAGTCGGCCTGCAGAGTGACAATTTGGTTGCAACCACATTATCTTTTAGTTTTCAACCTACTACTTTATTTATCCCTGGAACGGACATCTTTGTGTGAGACTTGCAGACACAATCTTTACAGGAACATTGATTCTTGTTTGCCTGCAAATGGTTACATGTCCCAGGAAACACAGCTCTAATTGGCTGCACTCAATTGGTTAGCCAATCAGCAGCCCTTCCCTCCACATAGTCATTTTATGCATGTTCTCAAACATCTAGTTCAAAAAAGGTAATTGAGACTGGAATAGGGGAAGTGTCCATATGGAGAGAGCTAGTTGAATCCTGTAAAAAATACAACAGCAAAACAATACTGAGTGGAATAAAAGTGGATATTTTCTGCTGTACTGTTTGAAGTTCATACTGATCCTCTCTCCTGCTTGCTGAGGAAAGCAAAGAGTGCTGTTTTTAGTCAGCGCAGTGATCAATCAAGTCCGTCCTATTACTGAAACCTGTGGTTCTACCTTCCACTGGAAGCCATACAGAAGACTCCAGGTGTGTAGGTGCGTGAGTCTATGTGAGTGTCTGTGTTCCTGTTATACCAGAATGGGTGCTGCCGGCCAAATTATATCCCTAGAGTCAGAGGTGTCAATCTCCCTAATAGAGAGAGGACGAGCATGAACACCCTTATAAAGCTCCTCTGTCCCATCCCTCCTTTACCATCTCTCTTTTTCTCTCTCTCAGGTGCCTAATTGGGTACATAACTTCCTGAACAAATTGAAGGGAAATTTAAAACATGTATAGCTACTGTTAAAATGTAATTAGAATGCAGTTATTTAATTAGAATGCATGTATAGCTTTGTCCATGTCTTCTCCATTTACTAAAAAAATATTGTCTGTAAAGAGGGATGTAGCAATTTTGCTCTCAGTTTCTCCCTCTTACCAGTTTCTCTCTTACTGTACATTCTATATTAAATTCAGTCGTTAGCATTTGGAAAATATGCATACAGTATAAAATCAATGAATAACAAGAGCAACTGGCATATTAGTGATGTACATAATTCATCAATTTGGGAAAGAAAAATATTTCTTACACACAAAAGGTAAACTATACTGCGGGTTGCTCAAAAAATATGAAAACAAACAGAGCAAACCAGAAGATTAATCTTGAAAACAAATCTTGAACAGACTGAACTGTTGTTCATATCCTTGATCAAACTTCTGAACCCACTATCCAAGACTTCACTTAAATCTGACACTAAATCTAAATTTGTTCCCCTCCAGAAAACCTGGAGAGTGAAGGCAAGCCACAGCGTGATGTTAATGGGACAAAGATGAAAACTCACACACCAACTGTGATGATGAAACTGAGATAGCTTACAGTAGCAACATGCCACAACATGGGGTTGTGTGACACATGGAATTGAGGTCATTACAGAGAAAACCCATTTTGTCACACATATGTCTCCAAGATGGGTTCGAACCATATTGGTACAGTATAAAGTCAAACTGAGTTCATCTCTGAGGAAACACATTGTGCAGAATTCTCCAGTAAGGATCTATTGAAAACAAAAAAAAAAACATTTGGAGGGCTTTCAGACCACCATGATCCATCTAATACCCACATACAGGCAAACACTTTCTACGCCTGCTGTGCAAATGTCAAAGATGTGAAGTAATAAACAATTGAGGAGTTGTGTGCGTGTTTGGAATGCACTGATTGGGAAATGTTTAGGTCTGCCACTAATAGTCTGGATGAGTACATTGATGCTGTGACATCATACATAAGCTTCTGTGAGGACAGCTGTGTACCAACACGGACTAGGGTGAGTTACAACAATGACAAACCCTGGTTCACTTCCAAACTTCGCTGCGTTTGGAAAAGGGGGAGGCGTTCAGGAGCGGGGAGAGAGACAAGTCCAAAGAGGCTAAATACAGCTTTGGTAAGGCAGTGAAAGAAGTAAAGTGCCTGTATAAATTAAAACAAATGTTCTTGACCTATGTCTTTGCTTCTGTTTGGAGAGGCCTCCAACAGATTACCAATTACAAGCCTAACCCCCCCACCCACTACATTAATGATTTGCAATTTGCCAGTGACCTGAATGAGTTCTACAGCAGATTTGAAAGACTAAAGGGCCATCCTGACAACATACCATCTCCCTGTGTGTCCACCCATCAACACCAACCCCCCACCATCGGGCCAATTCACAATCACCCATCCCAATCATCCCCACCCCTGCCACTACAATGGAAATGTCAAACCTGGAGGGGGACGTTAATAGACTATGCAAGAGACAGAACCCCTGGAAAGCAGCAGGGCCTGACGGTGTCTCCCCATCCACCCCAAAGCTCAGATCAGCTTTCTGCTGTGTTTACAAACATCTTCAATACTTCACTGGAGACATGCTGCATACCGAGCTGTTTCAAGTTCTCCATCATAATCCCAGTTCCCAAGAAGCCAAGGATCACAGGACTTAACGACTACAGACCCATCGTACTGGCCTCTGTGGTTATGAAGTCATGTGCCTTGTGCTGTCCCACCACAAGACCATCACCGACCCTCAACTAGACCCCTTGTTGAGGGGACGCAGGATTCCCTTACATCTACCTCTTGCTAAAACTAGCTTGTTATAATCATTATACCTTAACAACTTGTATAAATAAACAAAAAAAAGCCTAATACACAGTCCATTCTCCTGCCCTTAAATTGACATTCTGGGCACTGTCCAGGAAAATCAGGAGACCGTAAAATATCCTTGGAGAACCCCATGCTTCTTGTTACTAGAGAATCCCAAATAGTCTTTAAAAAAGCACTCTCTGCAAATTTAAATCTCAAGTGGGACACACATTTTTTTTCCCTTACAGCCCAGGGCATCTTGTTGAGATTCGCCACACCTAAATCAAGAACCGAGTGAGAATGATTAGAATGAGCATGCTTATATTTAAAATACTACCCAACATAACATATACAGCTCAAGAAAAAATGAAGAGACCACTGCACCTTTTTCTTTCCTTTCCAAAAAAGTCAAAAAGGAAGGTTTGAGTGAGAAACAGAAAGGTTAAAATTAAGAGACCACTGCAAATTGAACACTTCTGTCCCCAAACTTTCCTTTTCAACTTTTTTGGAAAGGAAAGAAAAAGGTGCAGTGGTTTCTTAATTTTTTTCCGGAGCTGTACATGAAACAGAGGGAGAATGAATAGAATGAGCATGCTTATATTTACAATACTACCCAACACAACATAATACATGAAACAGGTGAAACGCTACCAGCAACTGTGATCCAACATATTATAATGCTGTAGCTCTGCCGCCCTGTTTGATATGAGAATATACTTTTTATTTCTAACTTACATTTAAATTGTCAAAAACATTTAATTATATTTAACAGTATAGTGAGATAAGTGTTGATTGGTACCTGAAAACTTTTCTAACTATTTAGAAAATACTTGCTCTCCAGCCAGGGAAAGTAGGCCAGCTGTCACAACTCCTGAGTGCTCACCACATCCTTCAAGGATTTGCAAGTTACCAGGTGGTGAACGGAACATAATGTTGATAAAAGTTTGTAAAAATAGGTTATGCACAACCTATCATGTTTGTGTATATTAAACTGGTTAATATCTGTAGTAACTCATCTAGAGTTAACAACAACATAACCGTTAACAACAACATAACCGTCAACACAATTGAGCTGGATGGCCGAGATATATTCAGAGCGGATAGGATTTAAATTGATTCCGGTAAGACTAGAGGTGGTAGACTGTTCATTTATATATAAAAAAAATGCTGTACGAAAACTATCTTAACTGGCAATCAGGAATACCTAATGAATAGATGTACGCCATTTTACAGGTCTCAGGAGATACACCCGGATGGTAATGCTAAACTACCAATGAAAGAACTGCCATTAGCAAGGCTGCCATTAGCAAACACCAGACAGAACACCCATATGGGGTTTTGGTGATTGCAGGGGATTTCAACCATTCAAATCTGAAAACAGTTTTTCCCAAATTCCGCCAGAATGTCTCCTGCCCCACCAGAGGAGACAATACATTAGACCATGGGTACACAAACATTCCAGAGGCTTACAAAGCCATTCCCCTCCACCACTTGGAGCAATCTGACAATTTTTCACAATTTCTACTGCCCAAGTATTTAACGTGTGAAACCATCAGTGAGTACAGTCAAAATGTGTCCAGAAGGGTCAGACTCACTTCTACAGCACCAGTTTCAACACACAGACTGTAGTTTGTTTGCCACTCAAGCCACCCTTAACTCCCATACGGACACTGAAACATATGCTTCCTCGTTCTGGATTACATCAACATCTGCACCAACAATGTCACCACCCATAAACTAATAAAGACCTTCCCCAATCAGAAGCCGTGGATGAACAGAGAGGTCAGAGAACTGCTTAAGGCACACAGCGCTGCTTTCAGATCCAGCAATGCAGAGGCCTACAGCTTATCCAGGGCCAGTCTGAAAAGGGGCATCAAGATGGCTAAAAATTACCACAAACTGCGGCTCAAGGAACACTTCAACAACAACTCCAAACCCTGATTCATGTGGCAGGTCATCCAAGCCATCACTGACTACCAGCCAAAAAACACTACCGCCACAGCCAACAACGTTTCCTTCACCCTATGAGTTAAACAAGTTCTACACACACTTCGGGAAAGAGACAGCCATTAAAGCTGAACTCCCCCCAGACGCGTCCCTGTCAGACTATCCACCGCAGAAGGGTCGTCTGCACTGAACAGGGCGAATGCATGCAAAACAGCTGGCCCCGATGGTGTCCCCAGGCGTGTGCTAGGAGCATGTGCTGGGCAGCTGGCCGAGGTCTTTACCAACATCTTTAACGTTTCACTGGCCCAGGTGGTTGTCCCAACGTGCTTCAAGACCACAACCATTGTGCCAGTGCCGAAGCAGTCAATCGCGTCTAACTTCCGACTGGACTGCACTCACCCCCACAATCATGAAGTGCTTTGAAAGATTAGTTCTGGCCCACCTTAAGTCCTGCCTCCCCTCAACACTGGATCCCTACTAGTTTGCCTACTGGTCGAACAGGTCTACAGAGGACGCCATCTCCACAGCTCTACACTCTGCCCTGACCCACCTGGACAACACCTACAGTGGATATAAAAAAGTCTACACACCCCTGTTAAAATGCCTGGTTCTTGTGATGTAAAATAATCAGACAAAGAGAAATCATGTCAGAACATTTTCCACTTTTAATGTGACCCATAATGTGAACAATTCAATTGAAATACAAACTGAAATCTTCGAGGGGGAAAAATGATAAATAAAACCTTTCAATAACCTGGTTGCATAAGTGTGCACACCCTCTTATAACTGTGGCTGTGTTCAAAATTAACCAAACACATTCAAACTAGAAGTTATTACACACCTGCCATCATTTAAAGTGACTGATTAATCACAAATAAAGTTCAGCTGTTCTAGTAGGATTTTCTTGACATTTTCTTAGTTGCATCTCAAAGCAAACGCCATGGTCTGCAGAGAGCTTCCAAAGCATCAGAGAGATCTCATTGTTATTAGTCAGAAGGGTAAAAGATATTAGTCAGAAGGGTAAAAAATAATTTCTAAAGTATTAGATATACCATGGAACACAGTGAAGACAGTCATCATCAAGTAGAGAAAATATGGCACAACAGAGACATTACCAAGAACTGGATGTCCCTCCAAAATCTATGAAAAGACGAGAAGAAAACTGGTCAGGGAGGCTTCCAAGAGGCATACGGCAACATTAAAGGGACTGCAGGAATTTCTGGCAAGTACTGGCTGTGTAGTACACGTGACAACAATCTCCTATATTCTTCATATGAATGGGCTATGAGGTAGGGTGGCAAGATGTAAGCCTTTTCTTACAAAGAAAAACATCCAAGCCCTGCTGAAGTTTGCAAAAAACGAATATCAAGTCTCCCAAAAGCACATGGGAAAATGTGTTATGGTCTGATGAAACCAAGGATGAACCTCTTGGCCATAATTCCAAAAGGTATGTTTGGCGCAAAAACAACACTGCACATCACCCAAAGATCAACATACCCACAGTGAAGCATGGTGGTGGCAGCATCATCCTGGAACCAGGGCCTTAGTCAGGGTGGAGGGAATTATGAACAGTTCTAAATACCTGTACATTTTGGCACAAAACCTTCAGGCGTCCGTTAGAAAGCTGAAGATGAAGAGGAAGTTCCCATTTAAGCACGATAATGACCCAAAGCACATATCCAAAACCACAAAAGCATGGCATCACCAGAAGAATATTAAAGTTTTGGAATGGATCCAAGGGAACAATCACTTTGTGTTTAGATTGTAGGCCTCTCCAGGTCTCAGTCTAACCATTAGACAACGAGGTGTTTCGGCAAAGCAGAAAATTTGACTCGTCAGAGAAGATGACCTTACTCCATTCCGCTACGGTCCAATCCTTATGGTCTTTTGCAAACTTCAGCCTGACTCTTCATTGCTCTTCATTGATGATGAATGAACCGTCCTCGTCACTTGATGTCATCCTACGGTTGTTGAGTGACATTCGAATGAGTTGCCGTAATCTCGGTCAGTGGACCGTCGTTTTTCGCCCTTTGACAGTCTGTAGCTTTGCTGTCCCCAATGTCTGTTGCTTGACCTTGTTCTTATGAACCGCCGGCTTTGCAATTTTCAGGATGGAAGCAACCTGATGCTCACTGTATCCCCCTGACAGTAAAACCAGAATTTAACTTGTTTCCTCACTCAAAGCTTTTCTTTTCAACTCTTTTGTCATGCTGAATAGTATTTTTTTATTCAAATTAGCTTTGAGGTACTACTTGCACTGTTTTTGCCATCCAGCTGGTCTTATTGCAAGAGGATAGTGATGATCACAGCAGTTGTTTTTATACTTTTCATCGTTAAATTAGATTTGGTTCAGGTAATCACCTAATCAGTACCTGATTAAGTAAAATGAGGTGTGCCTGGGTTGGAATTTAAAAGACACTAGAATGGAATGGATGCCATACATGTACAGATGCTGATTTAAGAAAAAATTGGAGTGGTCACTTTATTTATTCCAGAACTGTATATATACTTAACATTCTTAATAGTTTAATTTTCTGCCCTCCTCTATTTGCACTTCTGGTTAGATGCTAACTGCATTTCATTGTACTGTATCTAATCTAATCTAGTCACCCCTTTGGGGAGTAAAAGAGTAGGGGTTTCCATGATTCCCTCATCTTTTCACTTAAAGAAAAAGTCAGTGTCACTGCTGAGGTGAAGGACGTGAGGCGTAAAGCATTTTGGGATGTCCATTACTTTAATATACTTCCTCTTGCATTAAACAACAAAGCAGAAAAACAACCGTGAACTGAAATGGCATACAACGCAGACACAAAACAATGACTGACAACTGAAAGCTAAACTGAAGCAACTTAAATAGGATCCCCAACCAGAGGCAATAGGGAACAGCCTGGAGGCCCTAACTGTGGCCTCCAGGCTGCTACAGTAGCAAGCCTAAAACTTCAAACCTCATGACTGATCAAAACTTGTTTTCTCCTGGTTCTCCCTTGTCCCTCTGCAGTAGAGGTGTGGTGAGCAATATGTTTAGTAAGTGGAATTGAAATCAAATCACAGTTTCAAATATGTATCACAGCTCATATCATACAGAAAATCACAGCTAATATCATACAGCATTAGCCTCAGATAATAAAAAACAGTGTTTTGACCTCAAAGAGTTCTCAAGCTGTCTGGGGATCACAAATCTACTTCTTTAGCTCGCATCTCATCCTTATTTCTTCGGTCATTAAAGAGTTCTCTTTAAAAAAGCAGGCAGCTGGCCCTAATTGGAAGAATGATGCTCTTCTTGAAGACACCAGGTACCCACTGACTGCACAGATGCAGCTGAGGTGAAGTATTTACCCCCATAATCCTTTACTGTAAAAACCAGGGCTTAATCGGGTGAGCGAAGTCACCTTGCGGTCCTCAGACCATATCCCTTGACTCCTCCTGACTGTTACCATGGACACAGGATGAAAACATCTAAGATAAGATCAATTATGTACCTACTGTATGACTGCACTAAGTCTCGATCTGTCTTTATGTGTGACTTCCATAAAAAGTATTAGGTATGAAGTGCCTGTAATTAAGTATATTGAATTAGAAAAAAATACATTAGAACAGCTTTGTCGTGGGCTATTCTTCATTACTTGAGCTGGGAAATGACATAAGTCATTTTCATAGGGAGGGATGTGATATTTTGCTCTGCATTTTCAGGACAGGGGGAGGGAAAGCGGAGGTGGCCCATCCAATACATGCTTGAACCTCACATCAACAAACACACAGGCTCCCCATCAGAGATAAGGAAAGTAGTCTTACATAATTCACTTCAACTCCTTCAATAATTTGTTTAACCTACGTAAACATTTCTATTTGGCATTACAGGAGAAGGTGCTTTACACACATGGTGGATTGCTTTACACTCACTGAAGGAAGGTGGACATACTTTCAAAAGAAGAGTGTGTGTGTGTAAATGAGTGCATTTTATGTGTGTGCTCTCCAATTATCCACATCTCGCTTCTACACATTGTCTCGCTCTCCCTCTCGCTCCTACACATTCTCTCGATCTCTCTTTCTCGCTCCTATACATTCTCTCCCTCTCCCTCTCGCTCCTACACATTCTCTTGCTCTCCCTCTCCCTCTTGCTCCTACACATTCTCTCGCTCTCCCTCTCACTCCTACACATTCTGCCTCCAACTCTCCCTCACTCACTCTGATCAACTGGACGATCCATTCCTGTTTTTCTCCACGCCACCTCTGTATGTCAATCACTCAAGCGTATCTCTCACAACTAAGTCTGGCTATATCTTGCTATAATCCATTTTATCTCTCAATGCCGCAAACTATACATGCAATCATTCCGGTTGAGTGACATATAGCCCAAACTCATTAGAGGTTAATAAGGATGTATGCACTGTTATTTATGAATGTGGTCAATATGGCAAAGTGCACCATCAATGATGGCACCTCCCTGAGCACATCGTTTGTCTAAATAACGAGGCACGAATTCAACTGTTAAATCCACACAAGTACAAAGATCATCCAGCAGCATACAATATTATTAGACTTTGAGTACATTTTAAATAAGTCCAGTTTTTAGTTCAGTCAGCTGTTCTCCAGTTGCTGTGAAGTCATTCTAGATTGAGCTAATCTAATGTGAAATGATTGGGAATTTAATTCAACTGGACTGCAGCCTTGATTAAACTCCAATAACTGTTTGCTTTCTTGCTGTGTGGGGCTCTGAGGCCATCTGGTGTAGGGTGAACTGCTGAGTAGAGTCGGTAGATTATTAGAAGAAATGTACCTGGGAAAATAACTGACACAGAAATGCCCTAACATGCCCTGTTTTTAACTTTTATCTCCAGTTTTGGCCATGATAAGACAATTATCTTATAGTTATTAATGGTCACGATCGGTTTTCCTCGATTTTGTTTCATGGAGGGCTTTTGTGTCATTTCTAGGTTAAATTCAGAGAGGAGCGATTTCTTTGTGAGTGTGAGATGTCATTGAAGTCTAATGGTGGTGCGCATTGCAGAGGAGGAACAAAGACAAAACATTCCCCATTAGAAATCACAGTGTGTGTGTCCGTGTGTGTGTTTTTTGTTGTTGAATCTTTAAGAACTCAGCAACAAAAAATAAACCATAGAAGTGACACATGCAATGTATAGCTTCATGGTCATAAATACCCATGAAATGCTTGCCTTTAGTAAGACAGTGGGGCCAGGGTGTCTCACTATTTTGCCATCTGGGCCAGGGTGTCTCACTATTTTGCCTTTGGGGATGCATTTTAATGAGGTCTGTGGGATTGCAGTGACTATTTCTAGCTGTCAAAATGGGGAAATAAATAGTCCTCTATTCGTTTTGGGGGGAATTTCTCCCAAACAGTCTAGCTTTTAGTTGGTATTAATATTTTTCTCAATTGCTTTTAATAAAATTGGAGTCAAGTTGATCATCTGTGAGAATACAACTCGGAGGCAGATGTTTGGTCCCTATTGCAGAGCTTGCAGAAGTTAATAAACAAATAAACACTTTTTTTTTAATAAACAATCCAGAGGCAGGCAATAGACTTGGTTAGGAGACCAGGCAGTGGTCGATAAACAGGGTAATCTAGGTAAGAACAGGGAAACAGGACAAGCAGTGAGCTGCGAGCTGCAGACAGAATGTCAAAGAACTATAAACTGGTCAGTACACAGGAAAGCACAGGAAAAAGTACAGAAGGACTAGGCAAACTAAAAAAAAAAACAAAGGCAGGCTAGGGACAAATTGGTAGACAATAATCTCATATTTAGAACAGGCTTAGTAGGTTGTATGCTACAAACAATACCTCACAGAGAAAGGAGGACAGACCTAGGTTATATTCTGAAGAGGTAATGAGAAACAGGTGCTTAGAATGCCGGTGATTGAGAACGAGGAGGAATGGTGCGTTTGTGTGAGCTGGGAAGCTGTGTTATCCTGTTGAGTGTTAGAGTTTCCCGCAGTATGAACTAATGAAAACAGCATTATTTATTTTACTAAACAGTTATTCTCTTTGCTTTCAAACACACTGCAGACCAAGACGGCAAAAAGTGTCTTAGACAGATATAGAATAATATTCATGGAATTACATGTTTATTCTGTTTATTCTGGCTCAACCTTGGCCATAGGTCTTCATATAATGCTCAGGATGTTTGTATACCCTTAAATTGTTTTAAATTCTTCTTCTTCTCTGGGTATGTATAATATTGTTTTCAACAGCCATTTTCACAATGCCTAGTTCTTGGGCCTTACATGCATGGTCTACCACCATGAGTTGGTGTCTCTTGACAATACAAAAAAAATTGTATGAAAACCAGTGTCAGTTTTGTGTAATTGTCCTATACTGTCCTCAGTGTGCTATTCCACACAGATACAGAAAAAAGGGTGGTCAGCACAGTAGTCAGATAAGTTTAAAGTAAGGTCCAGACATTTGATGCAAGAGTGAAACAGCCCTGGTTTTTCTGTATTCAGCCCAATTTCCCTCATTGTCATACCATGTACAAGAACATGGTGAACTATAGTGTCACAAATCACATTGAAAATTGTGGTTTTTCTTCCTCTAAATGTTTGCTCTTCCCTATACCTCTCTATCTTATGTTGTCATCCACTGTTCTAAAATATAGGTGATCTTGCCTGTGGCAGTTTTAATTCATTCGGTAACACTTTACAATAAGGATACAGTAATAATCATTATTAAATGCATTGATTGACATGGATTAATGACATATTAATGCATCTATAAAGCCTTGATTATGTGTGCATGTGTTATTAAACATATTAACTAAGTATTAGTTAACTGTTGGAATACATATCAATAAACATTACCTAATACATTAAAACATAGTGTAAACTAATAGTTAATTAATGCATCTACAAATAATGAACTGTGTGTGGTTGTGTCAATAATTTTTTTTTTTCTTTAATTATAATCAAACAAATTATTATTGTCTGGAAGTGCTTTTAAGCTGTGAAAACATAGTTATGACTTTACAGTTTACAAGGATCACAAAGCTACTTAACTAATACTTAATTATAAGAACTTCATAGTTTATAACAATTTGCAAGTTCTATTCAGCAATTAATAAATAAATGAATAGTAGTGACTTTACAATAAGGATAACACATTAACTTAACTAATTATTAATTATCAGTATGTAACAGTCCATAATCATCTAAAAGCATTAATAAACTAAAAAATACTGCTTTACAGTCATTAGCATGAATAAATTAGATCTGCATTTTTGCATAAAAGACTATAAAAAGCATCAGACATTTGGGTAATATTACTTTGGAGTTAATGAAATGCTGTTTTTTGTGAGAACATTCAAGCATGTTTAAAGTATATATATATAACAGATTCTTGAAACAGCAGAATTATAAATGTGTTAATTAAGCAATACTTTTGGAGTGTAACACATAAGTTCTTGAACATCATGACATATCAACAAGAAATAATACACAGGATTGACAACAGCTATTATTGTTCATGATGGACACAAGAAAAAGCAAGTAAGTAAGCAACAGGTCACTAAGTAACAAGTAAGGTAATGTTCACGAAGGACAAAAGCCTGGCTTCTGTGACTGGACAGTATTCAGCAACAAATGACAGTAGTTGGGGGAAAGGTGTTGTTTGTTAAAGGAATTAGGGTTATTCTATATGTTGCCTTCTAAGAAATGACTTCATTTGAACTGATTATGTTCAATAATAAACGTTTAATTGTTTTTGCTATGATGAAAGACACCAAATCATGGATCTGTAGTTGCATTATATCATCATGAAATCATTTCATGTTTGTTATTGGGCCATTCAACAGTTACCTAGACATATTCCTGTGTATTAACACATGCACACCAATGAAAATTTGCATCAATTAAGATTTGGATTGCAATATATGTTTTTTAACATGTCCTTTATTAGTTACCTATTCATTTGGTAACATGTTTATTGACACAATCACACACAGTTCATTTTTTTCCCGATGCATTAATTAACTAGAGTTTACACAATGTTTTAATGTATTAGTTAATGTTTATCGATATGTGTTCCAACAGTTAACTAATAATTCGTTATTATGTTTACGAACACATGCACACATAATCAAGGCTTTAAAAATGCATTAATAAGTCATTAATCCATGTCAATTAATGCATTTAATAATGATTATGACTGTATCCTTATTGTAAAGTGTTACCATTCATTCTAACATTCTGACTGCCGGTGCCAAAGGTGCCAATGGAACAGAGAATTGTGTGAAGCAGGTGAATAGCACATATGGTTTAGGGTATTCCTTCTGGAATACATTTATTTTGTGTGTATTGTTTGAAGAAACAGTTTTAGTGGGTTAGCAATTGTGGAAAACTCTACTGTACTGTATACAGTAGATAAGAAGTGTAAAATACATTTTTTACTGTGCTTTTTTTGGAGTAATTTTTTAGCTTGATGTATTTTATTTATATTCTCTTTATATATAGCATTATTGAATTTGTAAAAGAAAAAAAGGAAAAAGGTAAAGTCTTTGTGTTTCTAAATATTCATGTTCTTAATTGATATTCTTTCTACATTGGTCATCTTTGGTGAAATAATCTTAATACAGCAGATGCTGTAATAACGTTTATTTGCCTTTTATGGTAGAAAATGTAATTATTGTATAAACAAATGGCACAGACATATAATAAAGGGTTAACCATATTGGGGTATTTCGATAGTTGTAGTTGGTATTTATTGAGTAATTAATCACTTTTAATTTGCTAACAAATTGTACATTTCGATGCAGGTAGTGCTTTTGTGTCATGTATTTGTTTTGAGAGCCTTTTTTAAATTCTGGCCAATAGTGTTTGGGCCTTGAATTCTAGTTAGACAATGTCCTCAAGCAATTGAAAAAAACTGTATATAAACAGAGCTGAGAGAGTACAAAAAAATTTATGAATGTAATATCTACTTTAAATTTCGTCTTAGTCATTTTTAGGTATACTGAGTTATCTCCCAACCCCCACACATTTTAATGCTTAGTTTTTTGTTTTACTCAAACCACCAGAGGGCCATTTGTTTAACAGCCCTCATGATACTATATAATTTCTTACTCTTGCTTTTATTCAAAATGCTCATATTTTGGAAAATTCCTGTCTAGAGCCGAACCGTCCATGAATTGGATAGCTGATTTAGATAGCTGAGTTAACAAAAATACTTGCTCAATTAAACACAACGGAAACCGCCACATTGCCCTGCTTCCTGTGATTCAACTACAGCCTGAGCCAATCAGGGATGTGATTCCGGCACTTTCAGGAAGTGACTTTTAAGTAACCAGATAATTAACCACTGAGGTCAGCCACAGTGGATGATGGTAGGAATCAAGAAGTGGGATTCAGTAAGTAGTAAGGAGCAACTTTCAGTGAAAACCCTTTACACTTGGCTGACACACTCAAGATAATATGCAAATTGGACCTGTAATATGTCATAAAGAGACTGTGTAATATGCAATGCAGAGAACCTGCAGTACTTACTGAAGAGACAAAGTAATATGTAAAGGAGAGAACATGTAGTATGTGATGAGGACAGCATGTAATATGCATTTAAAAATATCTGTTGCTTTTAGGCTAATTCTAACATGGGGTAGAAGAAATTAAAATTACGGTTCAATCAACGTGGCAGTCCCAATGTACTGCAGCTAAAAGCTAACCCGCAACCACAGCCGTGTTGAATTATGAATAGAGATTCAGAAATCGTTCTGATATCAAAGGCATGTTCCAGTCCATGCCTAAAATAACAGCCATCCTATCTCTATGCTAATGGTGCTGTTCCCTCTACTAGAGAGCCTGGGATAGAGGAGGAGGAAAGAGGAGTAGGAGGCTTACAATAACGAAGACAAAACTGCTATTACATCCTAAGCATTTTCAGTTACTTTTTTTCAGACTACATGCACATACATTGTCGAGGGGGACTCTAGGCCCTTGGCTGCCTGGGGCAAGACTTGGCAATCTATTAATGTTGACATAATGACCTCTTCAATCGTTTCTTTGTTAATATCCACAAATCCTGGGTAGGGAGAGCTGGAATACTGTCAGTTCACATCACTCCCCCTATACAGAAACTGGACCAGGTTCTGTTAGTGCTGCTAGTGAGAGCAAAAGCAAGTAAATGGGTCTGAAAGAGTACCCTTGGTAAATGAGTGGTGCGTCTGTGTGTCCTTGGCATGAGTAAGTTCCAAATTCCACAAAACTGTTGTCGCTGATTAGACTCAAAACAATGGCTCTGGTTATAAGTAAAGGAAACATTACTCACTCCCTGAGCCAAGCCTTTCAACTGAACAATTTTCTGCTTAGAGACAACAAGCCCCAAAATGTAAATATGCAGCTTGGGACTTTTGAGATTAATAAAATATATTTTTTTTACTTTCCATTTTGCACTGGATGACTTAATCTTTATAATGTTTTGTCTTCCCTATAAGAGAACCTTGAATGGGAAAGAATGGGAATTACTGACCTACATTTTGTCTAGAAAATCTCCATCTCCATTGCTTTTTCCCACATTATTTTCCTCTCCCCTCTTTCTCATTATTCCATTATTTTCACCCATCCATCCCTAAATCTCTGAAACCTTCTTACCCTACCTTCACTCCCTATATTCATCATCCCATTCCCAGTGGTAGTCTTTATCTCTTAAAGCAAAGCAGAGCTGATTTCCCAAAGTGAAAAGAGGACTTCCACTGGGAAACATTCAGCTACAGAACTAAACAGAGCCCGCCAATCATCAGCCTCAACCAAAGCTGAGAGATTACAAGTCTACAGTGGATCAGAATCACATTCCAGCATTCTCAAACCTGCTATGGTATTTGTTAATTTACAGTAAATGGCTCTAACTCTCTGTTCAGTTGGAAATCAATTTAAGCAGGCTTCATTGACGTAACATTTGTTGTGGTGGAATATGAAAAGAAAAATAAAGTTATCTATCGGACAGAGGTATAGAAAAGCAATACATTTCTATATGCCACATATCCTATTTAGCTACAAGATTTTTGATAACCCCTTCCTGTCTCAGTGCTCCTCTGTACTCTATCCATCTCCCCCTACATAATGATTTTACCTATGTAAAAATAAGGCATACAAAATATGTAGCCTTAAAAACTGAAAACCTAATTAATATTTTCTGTGTTGACTTGGCCAAAAGCATTCAATTGCAAGAGGATGAGACAACACACAGCCACATAAATAATAAAAAAAAGAAAGAATTAACATTATACACTGAAATAAGGGAATAAACAATAAACATCAAATTACACCAAATACAGACAGATGTGGTCAATGGATTAAGCAGGTACATTGTTCTGGTAGTGGCTTGTTTTGTTCATTTTTGAATGACAGTGTCAAGTTTTAAAGTCTTTAGAAATACATTCCAGTCAATGTCAGTGGGGAACCAAAATGAATTAGCATTTTCATGATCCCCTCTGCAATGGTTTAGAGGTGAACAGTCCAATTTATCTATGAGAGTGCAGGTTACTATCAGAGTAGCAGGAGCTAAGGTGTGATCTAAGGAAGAAGGGGAATCTACCTAAAAGGTACTAGAAAATAGGTTAAAATCATTTAGTCTGGCATTATATATAAAGCGTAGGCTGGCAGAGTGTAAAGGTCACAGTGATGACTGTTGATGATGAAGCAGTGTGGTAAATTGCATCTAATTTACTGAGGGGCTTTTAAGTTGCAGGACTATAGACTACTTTGGTGTATTTGAGGCATGGCAGGATGGTCAAAGTTAGAAGGCAATACTGGGAATTGTGGACAATGGATGCCTTGTTGTGGAAAAACAAAGTCTGGATGTAATATTAAACAGTTGGATGATGTGAGTACTCAATGAGAGTGATCAGTCAAGCTATACACCACTGTATTTATAGTGTTGACATAATCTAACTTAGTCCCATTAATGGATGTTTGAGGGCTAGACAGGTTTTGGTAGGCTCAAGTTGAAGAGCATTAATTTAATTGTTTGGTATTGAGGAGTAGGTGGAGGTCAAAGGATGGTATTGGAGGTTATGAAAACTTTGTTGTAGGATAGCACAGTATTCAGAGTGGAGCCAGTTGTCTACATGATAGTATCATTGGCATAAATGCAGATGTGGGGTTTACCGTCAGCAAGCGTAACATCATTAACATAAACAGAGAATAGGATGCCCATGAATCACAACTAGAGGAACACATTTAAATACCACAAGAGATGTGGACCGAAACCCCTCAGATTTGACAGACTGCATGTGGTCAGAGAAATCGTTTTCAAACCAGGCGAGACAGTCCAATAAGAACCATAGGTTGCTCTATCTATTAATTAGTACGTGATGGTTGACAGAGTCAAATCAATAAACACTGTTGCACAACACTGCTTTCTGTCTACAGAAGAAATAATGTCATTTAGGACCTTAAGAGATGCTGAAATACTACGGCCAGCTTGGAAGCCTGACTGAGCTGCAGAGAAAATGGAGTGGGACTCAAGATTAATGCTTTGGCAGTTAACGCTTTGTTGCCCAGGCATTCTAAATCTTTAGACTGTCAGAGCAAGATAAAAGTTTAAGGCTTTTAACATTTGGGGTCATCTTGTTGCCCCTACAGTGTGAAAAGGGATCACAGCAGGAGATTTCCAATGCCGAGAGATTTCAGCTGTTAGTCATGAGAGGTTTAATTAACAGGCATGTGAAAGTGCTAAGATGACAGGGGAAGAAAAACATGTCCCCAGATCATCGAGCCAAGTAGATTTTTGGACTATGCCACTTTTCCTGCACCTTATTCAATAATACTGGAGGAATGGGTGTTGTTCAGATTGAGAACTATAAGGGGCATAGGTGTAGCAGTGCTATGAACATATTGGAGTGCTGTAGGTTGCAGAGATTGTTTTTTTCCCATGGGTTTTAGGGTTCCAGAACCTTTTGGTATAAGTGACACTGACTGGTGGATTTTTTTTTAAATAAATGCCTTTGTTTCCCTAATGGCCAGAGGACATCGATTCCACGATTGTAAGCTTTTGGAGGCCAAAGCTATGCATCAGAGTAGGTGTTTAAAGTAGTTTGGATGATTTCTTTTAAGTCATTATAAATAAGTCCTAAAATAAAGTGTATCAAACCTCATCAAATCTGGCTTCATCTTCACAGTTCTCCAGCACACGCGTGTAGAATGACAGACCTGAGGAAGAAAAGGGCGAGATTTATGGGTTAGACAGGTTAAATCAAATAATAAAACTACTAATGCATACTAATTATTCATTAAATAACCCTTACCTCAACAGGTTCTCACAAGAACCTCAACTTTAGATGGTTCAGTTTAGGTATTCATTCTGACTGGTTGTGGTAATGACTCTTCCAGCCACTTAAGGTATTCTTTAAAATCTAGATTTTCTTTTAGGCCTTTGTAAAAATTTACAAATGAGGACAGGTTTTTCACAACTACAATTGACCATGTCTGGTTTGTCAAATCTGTTTTGCCAGAATTTCATGGTTTCTATTGTAATGGCACCGTTAGGCACTATAGCAGTGATTCTTAACTGGTTTTCCTCTAGGGCCCAAATTTAGATTATTCAGTCACAACCCCATATTGTGGTTTGGACTGTGCAAACTTTGAATACTGTAATCTACTTGAGTGTAACTGGCTATACTGTACATCCACCACTGTTCTTTCAATTGCCATCTCCTTATTAGCCGCCAAACAAATCTGAATTTAATAATTATGACATTAGCTACTTAAAGCATTTAACATTTGCTAATGTTAATTTATCATGCAGGCATTTTAAAGACAATTCATACTTCTAAACAATTTCCATAGCTATCTTAAACCACTCACACACAAAAATATACTTTTTAGGATGTATTGTGCAACTGACAAATAGCCTGACATTACCACTGTGGAATGTTTGCACATTAATGAGGGGAGCATTTTCTATTATTCCATGATGAGGCATCACATTCTAGGATAACTTTTGTCCGACTGACATATTGTCAGTTATGTGGATATTTATTAGTGCTTTATTAACATTTTAGCCACTCTCTCCGTAGCTTCAGTGTATTTTTGCAAGTCAAGTATAGTTCAGTAATCATGGATGCAACTCACATTCTACACCATCACTTTCAATACCATCTGACATTAGCTTCCCACCCCCTGCCTTATAAGGTCAATTTACTTGTTTCAGACTTTCTGATGGCGCACTTATATTAGCAAGTCACATTTAGAAAATTCATCCTTCTTGTTCAAGAGAAATAAGGTTAAATCAATCTTACACTTTCTTTTAGCACATTAACTTCTTAGTCCTTCCTTCATTTCAAATCCAATGTGCTGCAGTACAGAGCCAAAAAAACAAAACTTGTGTACCTGTCCAAATACTAATGGACTGCACCGCCGTTGCTCCAACAAATGCTACCTTCAGATATGATTAAATTCTTATGAGTGCACACTGGCACAGACTCGGATAGTGTCGCCCTCACTGAAGTACAGAAACAACATGCTCCGGGAAGAGGTGGAAACCCCTATGGATTATACAGGAATCTCAAATAACACAAGGGAGTTAGGGAGAGTGGATAGTATCCCCTGGATGGCTTTGAGAGACTTCTAAAATCTCAAAGAGAACTCACGGCTTTGGTGAACACAGAGCCGGTGTGGTGAGGGGGATAATCCCCATCATAGCTGTTCTGCACCACCTCCATCATATTAAAACAATTATGTAAGGCAACAGAGAAGAGGGATTCATCCTTTGACAAATAGGAAATAGAAGTCTCTTCCCAAACTATTCAGCTGCTAATAAATGGTGGATGAGAAGCTTGGTTTATCATGTCCTTTTGATGTATCTTAGTGCTGTTTTGCTACAATTTACCTCGCCTCCATGTTACTTCTATGTAAACTGATTACAATAATAATAATCCCGTAGTTTGATTGTGTATCTGCTCCATGGAACAATGAAAATACTTGAAACACAGTTTACATGTGACTAAGTGTAAAGGTCAAATGATAGTAATAGTGCTATAATAATCTAATGACAAACATAAAACCACATGATGCTTGATATAGGGAGCCACAGGAGAGGAAATATGATTAAATGATGACTCATAATGGCACCATATGAGATGGACAGAAAATATAGAGGTGGGAGCCAAAGACAGACAAGGGGAAAGAAAAAGGGAGACAGACAAGAGAACTACATCTCTCTATGGAGACATTATATTTTTAAATAAGATTAGAAAACAAGGACAAAGATATATCTCCATTATATTTCCTTTATGTAGTGATAGAGTAGATACACATACTTTTACACTTTCCTCCAGGTTGTTTAAGAAATTATGACTCAATGTACTATATATAGAAAAAACTGCTAGGAAATACAGTGCCTATTGGTCAAAGACATTTTGTAAATGAGGGCTATTATCCAAAAGCTTTTGTGAGGCTGTTTGTTTTTGTGTTTATTCATGCCTGTCAATGTGTGTGGAAAGATGTGTACAGAGGTTGCCAACTAAACACACACACATGCGCACTATTACTGCTCCTGTCACAGACCAGTAATTAGCCTTGGTAGGCAAATAAATAAATAAATATCTGGCATGACCCCAATCCTCGCCATGGACAAAACAAATTATGCATTAGGATTTTTTAAGGATAGACAGAAACACTGGCTACAAGCTTCAGTAGCTATGTTATAGTAAGCCTAAAATAAAACTGTTGATGGTGATTATGCGATGGAACAACGGCATTCTCAATTTACATAACGTAGTTCACATAGCATAATGGTTGGCTATTCAACTCATTGTTTTCTAAAGAAACAAACTATCCATAGAGTAATTGGAGTCATTGATCCTCATTCATGAAACCTTCTCAGGAAAGATCTCAGATTCAAATGTTGGTAGAGACTTACGATGATCTCTAAGTGTGATTCATGAAACGGTTGCCCTTAGTCCAAATGAGCGTAGGTGTCATCGCAGATTGGTAAATCGTATAAAGCCATGGACGTGAGAACGCCCTGCACCTGTCCTTATTTAAATATTACACAACCTGTAATTTATGCAGGTGTGGCGATCATCAAACTATGAATTCACAGATTTCAACATATATTATAGCCTGAAACGGCTAATTAACCAAAAATATATCTATGCAAAATCAATGCAGTTACATAACAGCATTTTGCATCTCAGCCCAGAGACAAAGTCCTTTAAAAGAACTTTGCCATCATTAGAGTGACTGCTTGACCCAGAACCACTGGTTAATGTATCCTCTCACTAGTCAACATAAGATCTGTTAGCTAATAAAGAAGCCAGCCACTGAAGTGATAATGACCATATCTCCAAATACGTTGATACGGCCTGAGTTAGGAAAGGCAAGGCAAAGCAAGTTTATTTGTATAGGACATTACACACACAAAGACATTTCAAAGCATACAAACGCATGAACAAACAGAGGGAAAATGCAGAATAAAATGAAATAAATAATACAATAATAGCCTACGGTAGTTATTTTATAATGTGTTATAATAATGTGTTATACTGAGGCTGTTAGGGTTGCTGTTTTGCGTGATAATGATGGTCTTATTGAGAATCAAGAATTATCTTATTTTTACATTTGTTTACACGGTCTCCGACCAGACATGAGTTTGATCTTAAGGATACGACAAAGATAATATTGATGAATACCAGCTTTGTCGGTGAAATCATACGTACGTACATTTTAAGATTACATTTGATTGTACGCATGTATAACACATAGGAGACCCTGGGTTAAATCCAGCAAGGGCAACATAATTCATCCCGTTTATTCACAGGCGGGACGAATTAGGCTTGCCTGGTTCCTTTTCAGTCACTGAAACTATTATTGAGTAACATCTGTTTTATACATTTCCTGCATCCTAGGGGATAAAATATAGATTTGTTAATAAATACTACATATTCAAGATGTTGAATGTAAAAAAAAGCCTTAGACCATGCTGCTCTGACGATTTCATAAGGATAACTTGTCACATTAGTTTAAACGTCAATATATTTAATCTTCACAGAGAACGTTGGACTGACGGAATGTGATTGTCATGATTTATCTTTTCATAAAACTGATATGATGGGCTTGTTAGTTCAAGAGAGTTGGTTCTCTCTTACACACAGACTGTTATGTAAGGTAATCTTAAGACCAAACAACTCAAATTAGACAACGGAGTAGAAGGGAGAGCGAATAAGGCAAATAGTTGACAACAGAGAGAGACAGAGAGAGACAAAACTAAATTAATAGTAATGACAGACAATAAAAAAGGCAAACAGTCAGACCAAAAGAACAACAGGCAGGGCAGAGAAAGACAGGCACAAGCAACATTTTTTACCTTAAATAAGGTAGAATAAAATAAAATATTGAAATAGAATTGGGACGGTCTTAGCACTTTTAATGTCCCTGGGATGTAGAGAATGAGTTTGGCAGCCTGTTTCATTTCTCTAATTGAGCAGAGCAACTGACAGAAACAAACAGATTGACAGAAAAGAGAAAGTGCAAAACAAAGCCTTCAAACACCAATAAAGACTCTTATACATTTTAATTTGTTATAGAAGAGTTCAAAAGAGACAGAAAAGCAGGAAGAAGGTAGTGTTAGAAATGGTTGTCAAAACCTAGCCAAATGATAACCTATTTGCTAATCTGTAATTTAATTTCAACCAGGGTGACTCAGACAAAATGATGCAATGGTGGAATTGTTTAATTGTTTAATTTCTCATTTAAATGATATACACTGTAACACTTTGGCTGCGTAACTTCCCTCAGGCCTGGGAAGAGAAGAAAGGCATTACCATACTACAGTACAGTGCAAATCGTTGTATCTGGCTAAGGGAAGACCTAGACTTCACAACTGGGTCGCTTATGTAATCACTATACTGAAGCTAACAAAGCCGTCCAAAAACCATCGGGCAATTTAGCATCCTTCTATTATGATGTCAAGGGGGGACTCCAGAAATAGAATAACAGAATAACTTTTACAACATCCATGCTCTCATTCAACAACTTGGTGCCAGAAGATTTGGGTAAAATCTTGGCCTTAGTGGACATACTGTCCTTTACCAGTTCCTAAAATCAAGGTATTTTTACAATGTGCGGGCATACAGGTTATGGTATGATATTTGCAAACTTCAAATATCAATCAATGCATTGACAAAAAAACAAACATATTGGAATCATCATCTTCTAAATTGATACATAGGTAAATATACATGACACTCTTTTTGGAGAGAGGTCTAATTCTTTGGTTACTGGTAACAATGCTACAAAACCGTCAGGTGTCCACCCCTCTAGGCTTCCTGTGAGGGCCCTTCCTGTCCAGACAGGAAACAGTCTGTTGAAAGCACTTGGGAAGCCCTGCTGACAGCTTGTACCAGAGCACAAGCAGGATGTTTTTAACAAAATCTCAAACACCACAGGAAGTAATGTGGATTTGAAAGGAGCAAAGGAGAAGAACAAAAAGATTGAATTAAAATAAAACGCATTTTTTGCTTTAAAGGATTGTCTTACACTGTTATATCAGACGCATCTCTGATGTCATATGTTATTTGTTAAGAAACCGAACACCTTTTATAGTTCCACAATTACACTGAACGACAAGCCACATGAGATAGGGTTTCAGTGTAAGTACACCAGGTGTCTTTTTCAACTGGCAAAACCTCATCCTTACAGCTATGGGCGACACTGTTGAAGCAGGTTTTTATTATCATATGCCACAGTGTAAACAGCTATTGGCCTTCTCTTTCCTAAATAGTAGGCTACTCATTGTCATAATTTAAGTTCTGGAGATGTCAGGTTACCTGTACATTTGTGCTTGTTTCAGTTTTTTTTATTATTGGTGTTTTAAATGATTATTTCTGGTCTTGTTTCATTGTTTTATTGTATGTAACTGGCATTCTTTAGCCATTGGGTTGCAGATTGACTTACGAACTAACATGTTTTTGACTAGTTTAGTTTATCTAGCTAGTTGGCTAATTCTTTTATCTGAAAAAAATGCATCTGAAACACACTCACAGTTCTTGTTACACAGGCCTGCCAGTTTCTAATCTTTTGCAAATAGTATTTGAGGAGTAGCATCTGAAGCATGCGGGGAATAGTAAATAGAGAAATACAACACTGCATATGAAGAGGGCTGTAGTGAAGAACACTGTACTATTCTGATTTCATCGTTCTGATGCCCAGAGCTGCTGAGGCAATCACTAAGTGGGTCCCACACGGGGAAGAATAGAAGTGAGCAACTATAAAACCCCATTATTCCATCACCAATATCTACCATCCACTGACCACTTCCCTTGCTCAAGCCATGACCTGACCCTCTCATCTTAGGGGGATGCAGAAATCAAAGACACACCCGTAAAATATACATTGCTTTTTCATTTTTTGCTCTTGAAGTATTCTGACATTCTATGAAAAGCTCTACAGATTTTCAATAAGTTGTTGTTATTATTATCATTAATTATTATTATGTGTTATCCCATCTTTCTTTCAACAATGAATTCAGCATTATGATGTCATCACAAATATAAATAAAACCAATTAGCCATGTCATAACGTTGTTTGATGTCTAAAAGCATAATGACCAAAAATGTGTCGGTTTGATGCCACAAAAACGTATCAAGAAACCATTTAACATTGTGAAATCATGAAATGTTTTGCAGCAACTGCAAAGATTATAGAAACATCCTCTTAGGCACTTCAGAGATGATTTTGTAGGATTTTGTCGGATGATTTCGTTGGATGACCTATTATAAGAATATTCGTTGCCAAAATTCTTTTTTTCCATTTACTGGTCTGATATGAGAACTTCTAAAGATCTGAAAAAGTCTCATGAGATTATTTTTAAAAAACAATTCGTTTTAAACAAAATCGCATTCGGCTGCCAGTGTAAACGCAAATACAAAATACATTACAGACAGACCAAAGGTTCATTTACGTACACTTAACAAAGCATTTACATTACACATCACGGCAACACTTGAGAAGGTTATTATGGTTCATGTTTAAAGATTTTACGCATTCGCCCTTACTCGTCACTGCAGGTATTCATCCACACAAACGTAGTAAAAAAATGTGAGGGCACAAAAAAGAGGGAGAACGTCAATAACTACAACAACAACACACAAACACACACACATTGAAGCCCTTACATCACACCGCACCTGCACGCACAGAAACACACCAAAATGTTTGTCAATACAGTGTTATCAGAAACCTGACTTCGCTCTCCGAGGTGCTGAAATTGCCAACCAGCTGAAGCGACAAACACGCACTCCCACACAGGCAGACACACACATAACCCTTACACTAATGAGCATCAGTCAAGCCTTCATACAGAGTATTTTTAAGTATTTTTGTTCGTGCATGCTTTATCTATCCAAGCCCATTAGCATTGCCAAGTCGTTTTCTACAAGACATGGCTGGTGATTGGATATATACCACAGAACAGCTTCCTTATTGGAATACCATTAATTTGATAAAATAATTGGTGCTTGAATGCAGTGTCGACTATCCAGCTCCACTGAGCCCGTGGTGAGGAGGGGGTGAGCCCCGGTGGATCAGAGTTTAATGCCGTACAATGTGAAATAAAGGAGTATAACCGCTACGTGCTGGATTAGATAAATAATCTCCCTCTGGTAGATATGGGACAATATGCTTTAATTAACAAATTACTCAATCTAATGGTTAGCCTAAAAACGTTTTAAAACGACATTAAATAGTTTTTCCCCAAATGTTTTCATTGACTCAAAACATTGGTAGGCTTATTATGTATTCCCATTTTGTTAAAAGCTCCTCACCTCCACAATCCAGTCTCTAATTACCACCCGGGAATGCAGAGGCAGAGAGGGGTTTCCCCAACTTTTCAGCTCAAAGGTAGAACGCGCGTTAACTCATTGGGGTTCACCAACCTAACCAAAGTCTTGCCAAACGAAATGAATCACATCGCAAAACCCCTGGCACAGTGCCATCAAAATGAGGATAGTATTTAGGCCATAGAGAAATCAATTAATATTTAGGGTAATAAAGTAATTGAGATTGTTACCTCGAAATGTGACTTTGGCGATTCTGTCCCCCTTCCCGCGAAGGTCGCGGACAGTCTGTACGTGGACTAAAAGAGCCATTTTAACTTAGGAAACCTTCAACCCTGCACTTTAGGATGAAATGTTCTTGTTGGCTTGATTTGAGAGCAAAGAAAAACGTCTAACGTGCCGCTGTTAAACCTATCTGGACCAAATGTTCATTGATCTTTGAACCTAGACTCTTTCATAGCGTCGCATGTGAACAAAAATCTCCACTTCGCATGCAGCATCTGCTTTATCCTCCTTGGACAAAAAGGTGTTCAAATATTCATGAGCTTTCGTTTTATCCCGCGCTATGAGCGCAGAGGCTGTCCTCACTTGTGCATCGCGGTGCCTGACTTGCGCGTCTGGCGTAGGCAGATGGAGGGAAATGGAAGAAGCCGAAGGTGGCAAGCTATGGAGAGAGGGGGTCAGGGCGGTATATTATCTGAATTTATAATACTGTTTACCATTTCTAGGAAGAAATGCCCTGTAGTCTAGATAAACCAGATATATTGAGGATTAACTAGAAAATGTGTTTGGGTAGCCTATATAGCACTCAAAGCAATTACACATTCACATGTTTTGCCTATATTTAAAGATTATAGAAAAGCAATAATGTTTTAGTATAAGATTAGTCATTTCTAAGTAATTAATAGGGCTAGTTTTTATGTGATCCTGCTATTTTATATATATATATTTTTTTTTTTAATGAAGCTATGTAGCCTACGCAGTTCTGTCATTATATCGTGACCGGCAGGGCAGTTGCCAGGCAACCTGTTATTCGTGCGAAGTTAGGTAGGTCTCTTCATGTGTTTGTGTCCGGTGCTGGGCAGTTGCTTGTCCTGCTCCTTGCGTGGTCCGAGGGTCCGGTAGAAAATACCAGTAACATGGCGATCAGAGGAAATAGAAAGCTTATTAAGCACAACAACGCGATCTATATCACACCTTCCCTGATGCCCAGGTGAGCGACGTATCTTTCGAGCTGAACGTCCCATAAATAACAGATGTCTATAGAAAATAACTCTAAGCTATAGTAGGTCCTAAAGACGTGTGCTTTCACATTTGTTTAGGTACTGCGGCCATATTCCAGGCAATAAGTACTTGTACGGGAATACTTTTGGCAATGCTACTATCAAAAACGTTCAGGACATCCTGCAGCACAAACCCGTATAGCCTCGGTGAGATATTCCTATCCATATTCTCCAACAACCGGCTCCTAGTGTCAGCCCATCAGGCTCAGAGCCGTCACCGAACCCTCAACACCCCCTACTGGACGCACGTCAATGTGGACTTCGACCGCCAGGAGACGCTCGAGACCTTCGGACAGGTGAGAATGGGACGGGAGTTCTGAGATGTTTTTAATATGACTATTTGAAGGGTAATTGTACATAATCATAAATAATTGGCTGGAAGCTCTGTCAGAAACACAGAGAGAACTACAAGGATAAGACTGGAACCCGGCAGCAAGTCACCTATTTCATCATTCCTGTGAATGAGATCAACAAATTCCCCCAGAAGCAGGTCTAAGATCTAAAGCTGTGTACCCAAGGATCCTATCCTACATTCCTCTAATGTTTTAAACTATTCAACATTTCGATTAAAATAATTATTCCAAAACAATGAAAATAAATACTGTATATTAACATTATACTGGATAATATTACTCATTTATTGAGTATGGAACTGAAAGCTGGTAACTTGGAATTTTAGAAAGCACATTGTTAAAGATCCATCAATCAATTAAATGTACACTGCTCAAAAAATTAAGGGAACACTGAAATCACATATCATGTCTCGTTGAACGAAATATATTAAAGATCAAAATGACTAACAAAATTACATAACAACGGTCTTCTTGAATCCATCTTGAGGGCTAGATTCAAATAACAAAAAAAATCAAAGTAAACAACTGAAATCACAGGCTGATCCAACTTGAATTTCATCATGGCAACTCATCATGTGACTCAGTAGTGTGTATGGCCCCCACGTGCCTTTATGCACTACCGACATCATCGGGGCATGCTCCTGATTAGAAGGGGGATGGTGTCCTGGGGGATCTCCTCCCAGACCTGGATCAGGGCATCAGTGAGCTCCTGGACAGTCTGTGGCACTACCTGGGGGCGGCGGATGCACTGCTACATAACGTCCCAGAGGTTCTCAATTGGATTCAGGTCTGGGGAACGTGAGGGCCAGTCAGTGACATCAATGCCTTCGTCATCCAGGAACTGCCTACACACTCCAGCCACATGAAGCTGGGCATTGTCCTGCACAAGGAAGAACCCAGGGCCCACTGCACCAGCGTAAGCTCTCATGATGGGTCTGAGGATTTTATCCTGGTACCTAACAGCAGTCAGGGTACCGTTGGCTAGCATGTGGAGGCAGGGCCGGCCCTAGGCATAAGCAACATAAGCAGTTGCTTAGGGCCCCTGACCTCTAGGGGACCCAGTCCACTAGTGAGCCCCAGACCAATAGGGAAGAGCGGGCCCCCAAATTTTGCTTAGGGCCCCCTAAAAGGCTAGGGCCAGCCCAGTGTGGTCTGTGCGACCCTCCAAGGATATGCCTCCCCAGACCAACACTGACCCACCACCAAACCGTTCATGCTGGATGATGTTGCAGGCAGCATAACGTTCACCATGTCTGCAATATGTGCTAATTGTGAACCTGCTCTCAACTGTGAAGAGAACAGGGCTCCACTAGTGGATCTGCCAGTTCTGGTGTTCTCTGGCGAATGCCAATCGAGCTGCACAGTGCTGGGCTGTGAGCACAGGTCCCACTAGAGGATGTCAGGCCCTCATGCCACCCTCATGGAGTCTGTATCTGACAGTTTGGTTAGAAATATGCACACCCGTAGCCCACAGGAGATCATTTTGTAGAGCTCCTCCTGTTCCTCCTCATACAAAGGAGCAAATACCAGTCCTGATTCTAGAGTCATGCCCTTCTACGGCCCTGTCCAGGTCTCCTTGTGTAACGGCCCATCTCCTGGTATCCCCTCCAGGCTCTTGAGACTGTACTGGGAGACACAGCAAACTTTTTTGCAACGCTACTTATGGATGTGCCATCCTGGAGGAGCTGGACTGCCTGTGGAACCTGGATGGGCTGCAGGTACCGCCTCATGCTACCAGTGACAAGGACACTAGCAAAACGCAAAACTACAGAAGAATCAATCAGGATGGACGAGGAGAGAGCAACTGTCTGTGGCCACCACTTGCAAAACCATTCCCTGTTTCTGTTGCCTCTCCAGTGCACCTGTTGTCACTTTCATTTGCACTAAAACAGATTCAATTGATTCACAATCCTAACTGAACAAATTTATATCTCAATTTAATTTTAAGTTTAATTGACTTGGTGTTATACTGTGATGATTGCGTGTTAATTTACTGAGCAGTGCATTTTATAAAGACCTTTTTACATCAGCAGTTGTCACAAAGAGCTTTTACAAACCCTGAAACCCCAAAGAGCAAACAATGACAGGATTGATACACAGTGGCTAGAAAAAGTCCCTAATAGAGTCGGAACATAGGAAGAAACATAGAGAGGAACCAGACTCTAAAGGGTGACTTGGAGGGGCCAGTCCTCTTTAGATTAGATTCAATTCAACTTTATTGTTATTAAACAAGTACAAGTACAGCACAACCAAATGCAGTTAGCATCTAACCAGAAGTGCAAATAGAAGAGGGCAGAAAAAGTATATTGTTGCAAGTGGGATAATAGTTGTGCGGGTATAAATGGCATTTCTAAATGGCATTCAAGATGTGAAAATGAGGCAAATTGAAGGAGTAAGGTAGCATGTGAAACTGAGAAGCAGAGATAGCAGCAATTAGGTATATAACAACTGTAAAAATGCCAGTACGACAGCAATTCTAAATGTGCAAAGAGGTAAATTGAATGTGTTAGTTGCATGTGCAACTGAAATGCAGGGATAGCAGCAGTGAGGTTGTACTAGTAACAACTGAAAACATCCATTATCAGACTCTGCAAGGCAGTGTACAAAGCGAGCAGTGCAACAAGGTCCCTGAGAGGTGGGTGGGGGAGGGGGGTATGGTTAGTGATGATGGGTCACAGAGTTCAGCAGGGTTACAGTAGATGGAAACAAACTGTTCCAGAGCCTGCTGGTGCAAGAACGAAGAGACTCTCTGGCTGAGCCCAGTGAAGAATTTAAGAATACAAATTGTAATAAAGAGATAAAAGCGATAAAAGCTCATGCATGCTTTTATCTCTAGTAAGGTTGACTACCGTAATGGCCTCTTACCGGGACTCCCCAAAAAGACTGTAAAACAGAAGCAGCTCATTCAGAATGCTGCTGCAAGAATGTTAACCAGGACCGAGAGAACAGAGCACATCAATCAATCAATCAATCACATTTATTTATAAAGCCCTTTTTACAACAACAGTTGTCACAAAGTGCTTTACAGAGACACCCGGCCTTAAACCCCATGGAGCAAACAACAGTGGTGTTGAATTTCAGTGGCTAGGAAAAACTCCCTTAGAAGGCCGAATTTTAGGAAGAAACCTAGAGAGGACCCAGGCTCAGAGGGGTGACCAGTCTTCTTCTGGCTATAATCACACTGGTTCTTAATCTTTGCACTGGCTTCCAGTCAGTTACAGAATAGATTTTCAAGTGGTGCTGTTAGTCTGTACATCATTGAATGGTTTAGGCCCTGAATACATTTCTGATATGTTTGAAAAATATAAACCGAGCAGGGTTCTTAGATCCATGAACACAGGTCAGCTAGCAGAGCCCAGAGTCCAAACTAAACATGGTCAAACTGCATTTATCAGTTATGCTGTACACAAGTGGAATAAACTACAAGAAGATCTTAGACGTGCCCCAAACATGTCATTTTTTAAATATCTTTTCACACGTCTATGACTGAGCGCTTAAACTTAACCGCACTATTTAGCCTTACCACTTTTATAGCTTCCTATGTTTTTATCCCGTTTTTATTCTTTTTCTATTTTCTTATTCTAGGTTTTCTTCTTATTATTATTATTATTATATATATTTATTATGTTGTTTTGATGTTTTCATTAGGGTATTTGTTTTTATGCTATTGTGTTTTTATATATTTTCTTTTTCTTTGTAAAGCACATTGAATTGCTTGAATTGTGCTATATAAATAAACTTGCTTGCTAATAATTAATACATGCATGTGGGCTGTGTCCAGAGTATGTAAAACACTATTCAAATCAGCTGCATGACCAGATGGACAAGGACACAGACAATCAGTTGGGTGAGTGGAGTGGCATTTTGGAATCATCAGACAGCTACTCCAGCTACAACACAATCATAAGATGCGAACTGGGATTTTTGCAATTAAGAAAATATACACAATTTTAATTTACATCCTTTTTGGCTCGACAGCCACTTTTACAATGGATGCAAATCTTGGCATGCATCATTAAGTTTGTGAATATTCTCCCTCATGTCTCTTATTGAACCTACATGTAGCCCTACTGGATAAAACCAAGGTTTGTGTTGCATATTTGGGGGGCAAATAAAAGATTTCCAAACAAAAAATTATCAAGCACACATTGTTATCACTCACTTACGTTTTTCTCTGCCAAACTCAATAAACATTTCAAATGACCACACCTCTGAAATGACAAGCTCCTCAATTTCACACCTGTTTAAAGACATAAATTAAATATTCAGGATGTAAACAAATGCTAGACCTCTACTGTAAGTGGAGTAAGTCAGTGCTTCCAGTGGAGACTTGCAGATGTGATCCCTGTGCTGGACCCAATTTTTTTTTATGAGCACAGAATAGGTCATAATTTCTCTTTTGGGGGATCTGTACATGAAATATAGTGAAAAATAGTGATATCCCTGTGAGCTGTGCAATTCAGTCTCTGTAAGTGAAAGAAAAAAAGAGCTCAGGTATTACAAGATATTGTAGATTTGAGTCAAACACTTGCATAGCTGCTTGGGTGGCATTTTTCATTATACACTCACCTAAAGGATTATTAGGAACACCATACTAATACTGTGTTTGACGCCCTTTCGCCTTCAGAACTGCCTTAATTCTACGTGGCATTGAATCAACAAGGTGCTGAAAGCATTCTTTAGAAATGTTGGCCCATATTGATAGGATAGCATCTTGGATGGAGATTTGTGGGATGCACATCCAGGGCACGAATCTCCCGTTCCACCAAATCCCAAAGATGCTCTATTGGGTTGAGATCTGGTGACTGTGGGGGCCATTTCAGTACAGTGAACTCATTGTCATGTTCAAGAAACCAATTTGAAATGATTCGAGCTTTGTGACATGGTGCATTATCCTGCTGGAAGTAGCCATCAGAGGATGGGTACATGGTGGTCATAAAGGGATGGACATGGTCAGAAACAATGCTCAGGTAGGCCGTGGCATTTAAACAATGCCCAATTGGCACTAAGGGGCCTAAAGTGTGCCAAGAAAACATTCCCCACACCATTACACCACCACCACCAGCCTGCACAGTGGTAACAAGGCATGATGGATCCATGTTCACGCCAAATTCTGACTCTACCATCTGAATGTCTCAATAGACATTGAGACTCATCAGACCAGGCAACATTCTTCCAGTCTTCAACTGTCCAATTTTGGTGAGCTTGTGCAAATTGTAGCCTCTTTTTCCTATTTGTAGTGGAGATGAGTGGTCCCCAGTGGGGTCTTCTGCTGTTGTAGCCCATCCGCCTCAAGGTTGTGCGTGTTGTGGCTTCACAAATGCTTTGCTGCATAACTCGGTTGTAAGGAGTGGTTATTTCACTCAAAGTTGCTCTTCTATCAGTTTGAATCAGTCGGCCCATTCTCCTCTGACCTCTAGCATCAACAAGGCATTTTCGCCCACAGGACTGCCGCATACTGGATGTTTTTCCCTTTTCACACCATTCTTTGTAAACCCTAGAAATGGTTGTGCGTGAAAATCCCAGTAACTGAGCAGATTGTGAAATACTCAGACCGGCCCGTCTGGCACCAACAACTATGCCACGCTCAAAATTGCTTAAATCACCTTTCTTTCCCATTCTGACATTCAGTTTGGAGTTCAGGGTTTTGTCTTGACCAGGACCACACCCCTAAATGCATTGAAGCAACTGCCATGTGATTGGTTGATTAGATAATTGCATTCATGAGAAATTGAATAGGTGTTCCTAATAATCCTTTAGGTGAGTGTATATAGGACAGGTGTTATAATGCTTTTTAAGATGACTCAGGTTTTGATAGTGTGTGTGTGTGTTTGTTGTGTGTAAAACTATAGGCCCTAAGCAAGAGATTGCTGCAAAGGGGAAGAGTTAAGATAGTATTCAATATATAGGAAATTCATGTCAGGTTTCTGTCCTCCCCAATTAGAGGCAGCTGCACCTTGTTGTCTCTAATTGGGGACCCTATGTAAGTTGCCGGATCATTGTTTGTGCCAGTTGTGGGTGTGCTGTGTGCCTCAGTTTGCGGTTTGTACCTTTCATTTTGTTGTTTTACTGAAAATATTAAAAGGATGTTTCCCTACTCTGGCTCTGCGCCTTGTGTCCTGCCTGCCTTCCTTCTTTCAACTGTGATGTGATTTGATATAAAACTGCAGAATCATCACAACCTCATTCCTAGGGGCAGGCTAGAAATAATCGTATTTGGCATTGTATTGATTTTGTAACTTCCACATTGATATTAAGGTAAGAACAGTGTGGTATAGACTATATTATACTGTATTAGTGCTGTGTTTGAGGCCATTTTACATCTGATTCATTCCACAGAATTTATTGCCAAGATGATGAAAGCCCCCACTGACTATATACAGAATGTATATACTGTAAATACTGAACAAGTATTTATAATTGGCTGAACATATTTGTAGGGTTAGGGTTAGGAAAAAGACTGAACAGGTCTTTTTCCTAAGCTCAGGGCCCTGGGTCTTAACTCTTCTCTTTGCAATTGGATCCTGGACTTCCTGACGAACAAACCCCAAGTGGTAAGAATGGGCAACCTCATCTCCTCTGCACTGACCCTGAGCATCGGAGCACCCCATGGCTGCATTCTCAGTCCCTTCCTGTATTCCACATGCATGGCTGTGTGGCAAAACATAGCTCCCATGTCATCCTTAATTTTGTGGATGGCACTACCATCATCTCCAACAATGATGAGACCACTTACAGAGAGAAGGTAGGGGACCTGGCTACTTGGTGCCAGGACAACTACCTCTCAATGTCTGCATGACTAAGGACATGATCGTGTTCATTAAGGATTACTTCACCTGGTCCAGGCAAGCAGACGCTGTGGTAAAAACTGCCCAAAAGCAACTATACTTCCTGAGGAGACTCAATATGTTTGGCATGTCTGCAAACACTGACCATTGAGAGCATTCTCTCAGGCTGTATTACTGCCTGGTATGGCAGCTGAGGGTGGCCCTCCAGAGGGTGGTGAAGTCTGCAGAGTCATTAGCTGCCATCTTCCTTCCGTGCAAGGCATCTACCACACAAGGGCCCTCATTTATCAAAAGTGCGTACACCAAATTTCCAGCGTACACCTGGCGTATACCCAAAACCACGGTGACTTTGAGATTTATCAATATGGACGTTGGCGTACGGCACTCTCAAATCCTACGCCAGCTCAGGAGGTGGTGTACGCACGTTTTGAGTTAGTGTGGAAATGCGCATGTTGAGTTATATGTTCTCATCATTTATGTTATATTATGTTGTTTAATTATGATACTGACTGTTGTATACCCAAAATTGTGCAAGAGTTAATTGTGCGCATGTGTGAGACGGGACTTTTATTTTGACCTGTCTCAAGTAAAAAATGTGTAGCCGTATACTCAGCCCCTGCTGCAGTTCCCTCGTGCACTGATGTTATGCCAGTGCAGATATGTAAACTGAAAATAAAACAGTATTAATAGTTATATTTTGAGTGATCTTTGGTGGATGGATGACAACAAAATATTGCACATGGACATGGCGGAGCGAAATGAAACCTTAACAGCGCAGAAAAGAAAATCCTAACGCACTGACAAACTAAAAGATGTGATATATTATGACCTACTGTAAAAAAAACCAACAACATAATTACAAACATCAGTGTTTATTTTTGTGCAACATGGACTTCAATGTTTAATTTGTGTGACTTTACCAAAGCATTTGACTTGTGTATGTATTCCTTCAGATGCGAGTCTGTGCGCTTTACATGACGTTTCAGGGTTAGGCCCGGCAGTTGCGCATGGACTGGGTTCAGTAATAAAAGGCTTTGAATTACCAAAATATAATTCAGACTGACAAAATAATAAAAATGACATTCTTCTTCTTTTAGACAATAATAGAAATAATAATAATAACGACATTCTTCTTCTAAATAACAATAAACGTCATTGATAAATATCGTGAAATAATAAGACGAATATTACAAATTGTCATGCAGTTATTAATGTGAATGAATGGTACTCCACATCACATCATCATCTTTTATTCCGCTTTTTAAACTGCCAAATGAAACAATTCTTTCTACCTCCCTGGTGATCGTCTCAATCTCCACGTCAGAGAAGTTTCTCTTTTTTGCCGTCTTCCGTGTGTCCATGGCGTAAAATGAGGGCGTGGGGAAAGCGGAGACTTGAATATATAGGGGCGTGTTATTCTAATGACGATCGTTTTCATCCGCGGCATTTATCAAGGGAAGGTATTGCTTACACCTGGATTTTAAAGGTACGCACAGTTTCATAAATCAGGCGATGAGAGGAGTGTAAGCAAAATCTTACGCCAACATATACGCCCGTTTCTACGCAAGAATGATAAATGAGGGCCAAGATGCCTGAGAAAAGCACAGAACATCATAAAAGACTACAGCCACCCAGCTGTTCACACTGCAGCCATCTGGTAGACACTACTGGAGGGTTATGGCACTAACTTCCCTCAGGCCATAAGGCTTCTCAACCAGCAACACTGATCAATGATCATATTGGAATATTACACATTCATAGGAATATTACACTTATACTTATTTATAATATTAAATATTTCTATCCATATTTTCCATACACCCTGTTCTACACTCTGGAATTGCTGCTAGTTTACATTATGTATATTTTTAGCCATATTTTTGCTTAATATATTTCTTACTGTAATAATAATTTAATTGTCCAGAATTATGCTATATTATTTGGTGCATTTGATAAATAAAATACTTTGTCTTTGATGTTCCTATTCATAATCCTAACAGAGACATGCCCCACATGAAGACAAACTTGGAGATTCCGACAGTACCGAACACTCCCGATGGGCATCCGAACATCTCTGGACGACAACATCATACAGGACGTATTCTTTGAGCGTAGCTAGAGACTACCTGACCACCAGAGGCTAGACACTTTTTTCAATATATTTTGAAGGAACAATTGTCTGAGTCGGTGTCTGTCATAAAGCTACCAGATAATTTCACTGAGTTGTCCTACGGACGTTGGTAAAGTAGTTATTTAGGGTAAAGTAGGTAACCAAGCTCTCAAGAAGGGTTCTCTGACAATGTACCAAACCACACAAGACGCCTTGCGAACTACAGTTCAGATGCTCAAAACTTCCTCAACAGTTAGAATGCTGGGAAAACTCCTCAGTCGCCTCAGTCTCCTGCCTATCTTTCATAAACAGGTGATGTAAATGTGACATATGGCTGATGGGGGAAAACTCATTATAAATGCCAGAAGAGGGAATTTAGAAAATACTATTGTAAGTGATGTTATCTATCGGGCTTGTCTTGACCCTGCTAGTCTTGACCCTGCAGTTTAGCATGGTAAATCTTAGTTTAAACATCTGATGTAGAGAGAGAAAATGCTGTTCTATTTTGATTGGTTAAGTCAAACGAAAGTCAATACTTTGACCGTTACATTTGAACAGCCCAATTTAGTTTTTTTTAGTCTTTTGACAAATCTGATTATTGTTGAAAAAGTGATATTAATGTTAAAAGATTTAGTAGAAAAACTATTTGGGGTGAAATGGGCTGCCTGTGTTAATGCAGTGGGCTATTTCAGAGTTTTTCCATGACCTCACTGATCTTACTGATTTACTGGAATCATTGTATTTTTATTGGTATAATGTTCAAGATCATTTGTTGTTTTAAATGATTGTTTATCAAACCAACCGTACAACTGAACAGTTTCATTGAACTGACTGAGATCCAAAAACCAGAGCATTTCCATGTGGGCCCAGTGGTCACAATTAAGTTTAAGTTTAAGCCCTGAACCCTCACAGACTTAACTGATGTCACCTGGTAAGAGGCTGCAAGGGCTCAAAATGCTATAAATAGTAATAGGACAGCACTTTGTGACTTTATCATGTTACATTGACGACGCTGAAACCTGTTGCACACTATTGTGGGTTTTTATTTTATGTTTTTTACTTTCTTTGCGGCCAAGGAACTTAATATACTGACTGCCTGATTTATATGTCTTGCAGGCTCTTGCCCTACAGTCTAATTTCAATCAATCAAATTTATTTATAAAGCCTTTTTACAACAGCAGTTGTCATAAAGTGCTTTACAGAGACACCCGGCCTTAAACCCCAAGGAGCAAACAACAGTAGTGTTGAATTTCAGTGGCTAGGAAAAACTCCCTAAGAAGGTCGAATTTTAGGAAGAAATCTAGAGAGGACCCAGGCTCAGAGGGGTAACCAGTCCTCTTCTGGCTGTGCCGGGTGAGATATTAAGAGTCCAGAGTCTAAATCCAGAGTCTATTTGATTTTAGACTAGGTCAGAAGTATGACCAGGTGGACAAGGACAGGGACAGCAATGGGCCCCCCAAACCAGGTAATCCGCAGGTGTGGACCAGGACCTCATCTCCTTCTAAAATTTAAAACTGGAGGAAACTGAGAAAAGTTAGTAGTACATCCCTCATATCCCCCAGCACAATAATATAGCAGCGTAACAACTTGGAACTGAGACGGGGGTGTCCGGTGACACTGTGGCCCTACCCGGGGGAGGCCCTGGACAGGGCCCAACAGGCAGGAAATCAATCCAACCACATTGCCAGGCATCAACCAAAGGGACACCCACCAACCGCAACCCCCCTGAATGAGGGCCGAGTATTGCTAGCGGCATACAGCCCAATTGCACAAGTGCGCAACAGAGAGTCAACAACAAGCCAGTGACTCTTCCCCCGAAAGGCATTGGAGGGAGGGCATCCCAGTGGCGACGAGAGCCCACCTGGCAAGACAGCAAGGGTGGACAGTATCAAGCCTACTGGTCACCTTCACGCCTCCGGGCCAGGCTACACCTAATTATAAACCGTGCTGTAGAGATTAGTTTTTAGTAGACACTTGAAAGTTTGCACTGAGTTTGCATTTCTAACCTTAATTGGCAGATCATTCCACAGGAGTGGAGCTCTATGAGAAAAGGCCCTGCCGCCAACTGTTTGTTTAGAAATTCTAGGTACATGTGACAACTGCGACCTCTGCTGGTTCACCTCCCCCTGCAGCGGGCGGGGCCCAGCGGTCGACGTCACCGGCTTTCTGACGCCACCGTCTCATCATACATTTCACCTGTGTCTCGTTTAATGCACCTGTTCCTCATCATCGCTGTTTCCCCCGGTATATATGTTCCCTCTGCTCCCCCTGTCTTTGTGTGTAATTGTCTCTTGCTACGATAAGAGCTGTACAACGCTTTGTTAAAGCTTATGCTGATTACTTTCGCTGGGATACATTAAACAATCCTTCCATCACGCCTTCTCCGGTTCCTCCTTGCTCCTCTCAACCCCGAAGCCGTGACAGTACAATTAAAAGGCCTGCATCTTGCGATCTAAGGTTACGTGTAGGTATGTATGGCTGGATCATTTCAGCAAGGTAAGTAGGAGCAAGTCCATGTATTGATTTATAGGTTAAGAGTAAAACCTTAAAATCAGCCCTAACCCTAACAGGCAGCCAATGTAAGGACGCCAGGACAGTAGTAATGTGTTCAAATTTTTTTGTTCTAGTTAGGATTCTAGCAGCCGTGTGCAGCACTAATTTAAGTTTATTTATTAATTTGTCTGGATAACCAGAGAGAAGAGCATTGCAGTAATCTAATCTAGAAGTAACGAAAGCATGGACTAATTTTTCGGCATCAGTTTTTGATAGAAAGTTTCTAATTTTTGCGATGTTTCGAAGATGAAAATAAGCAACTCTTGAGACATATTTTATATGTTCTTCAAAGGAGAGGTCAGGGTCAAGGGTAACGCCAAGGTTTTTTACAGTTTTTTGGGATACGACCATGCAGCCGTTGAGATTCACAGTGAGATCTGCTAACAAAGCTCTTTTGTTTTTTGGGTCCTAAAAGGAGCATTTCTGTTTCATTTGAGTTTAAGTCATCCACTTCCTAATATCTGAAACGCATGCTTCCAAAATAGCTAATTTAGGGGCTTCACCATGCTTCATTGAAATATATAACTGTGTGTCATCAGCATAACAGTGAAAGTTAATATTGTGATTTCTGATTATATCGCCCAGAGGGAGCATGTATAGTGAGAACAATAATGGGCCCAGAACCGAGCCTTGAGGAACTCCAAAGCATACCTTTGACTTGTCAGAGGATATGCCATCCACACTAACGAACTGATATCTTTCAGATAAATAAGATTTAAACCAGGCTAGAACATGTCCACGTAGCCCAATATTGGTTTCCAGTCTCTCTAAGAGCAGGGAGTGATCAATAGTGTCAAAAGCAGCACTAAGATCAAGAAGCAACAGGACGGATGCGGAACCTTTGTCTGAGGCCATTAGAAGGTCATTTGTTACCTTCACGAGTGCAGTCTTAGTACTATGATGGGATCTAAAACCGGACTGGAGTATTTCATAAATGTTTTTTGTCTTTAGGAAGGCATTCAGTTGTTGGGAAACACATTTTTCTAAGATTTTTGAGAGGAACGGGAGGTTCGATATTGGCCTATAATTGTTTAATATGTCGGGATCTAGATTAGATTTTTTTAGAAGAGGCTTAATTTCCGCAATTTTTAGTGAGTTTGGTACGCATCCGGAGGAAAGGGAGCAATTTATTATGTTCAGCATTGGCTGATCTAGCACAGGAAATAACTCCATAAGTAATTTTGTAGGAATCGGGTCTAGCTGAGAGTTTGTGGGTTTAGAACTCGTTACAAATTTTGTAAATGTGTCGAGCGATACGGTATCAAAAAATTCAAGTGTCCCCATTGACACCTGGTCAGGGAGGTTCAGGAAATTTTTTGGACAACTGAGATTTTGAGGACCATAACTATTTAAGGAGTCAGTTATTTGTTTTCTAATGGTGACGATCTTTTCATCAAAGTAGTTCATGTATTCATTACAACTAAAGTGAAGACCCACTTCACTTGCTAAGCTTTGCTTTTTTGTTAACTTTGCAACTGTATCAAAGAGAAATTTTGGATTGTTTTTGTTCCCCTCAATCAGGTTGGAGAAATAAGCTGATCGAGCAGACGTGAGTGATTTTCTGTATTTTACTGTACTGTCTATCCAGGCAAGTCTAAATACTTCCAACTTGGTGGAGCGCCACTTTCGCTCCAATTTTCTGGAGGCTTGCTTAAGTGCTCTAGTATTGTTGGTGTACCAGGGAGCAAGCTTGTTGTTGCGTATTTCTTTAGTTTTTAGTGGTGCAAATATGTCTAATGTATTTCGCAGTATTGAGTTTAGATCCTCGATTTGATCGTTTACAGATTTATTTACTCTGTCGTTAATGAGCGAACTTAAGAATATCAAGGAATTTATTTGAAGTCCGAGAATTTATAGTACAGCTTTTGAAACTCATTGTTTGGGGGGCAAGTGGATTTCTTGTTTTAATGGTAAATGTAATAAGGATTTTGGGGGTAAATTATTAGATCTACAATATCTATATCTATATTTTGAAGAGGATCATTGGAGTTTTCCATATGAATATTGAAATCGCCAAAAATTAGAATACTATCTGCCATGACTACAAGGTTAGACAAGAATTCTGGAAACTCATTGAGGAACAATGTGTATGGCCCGGGGGGTCTATAAATAGTAGCTATGTAAAATGATTTATTGGCCTGGTTAACTTTCATGAGTAAAACTTCAGAAGAATGAAACTCTGTGATATGTTTGAGAGTAAGTTTATATTTACTGTCATAAATATTAGCGACACCCCCTCCTTTTCGGGACGCACGAGGAATATGATCACTAGTATAGCCAGGAGGAGAGGCCTCATTTAAGGCAGTGAATTCATTAGGCTTTAGCCACGTTTCACATGAAACCAATAGCATCTAGTTTATGATCAGAGATTAATTAATTTACTGCAACTGCCTTTGGAGCAAGAGATCTAATATTTAGGAGTCCCATTTTGAGATGCGAAGTGATACAATTATTTTTATTTTTGACAGAGGTGGAGGAAGGCTTTATCTTAATAAGGTTGTTTTTGTTAGCACTACCTTGTTGCCTGGAACGAGTCACAGTGGCAATAGGTAAAGCTGTACTAACTACTCTGGCTATGCTATTGACAGACTCCACTATGCTAGCAGGCTGGCTAACAGCCTGCAGCCTGACCTGCACCCTATCTCATGTTAAAGCTATAGGAGTGAGACTCCTGTCAATGTTCCTAGATAAAAGAAGAGCACCACTCCAGCTAGGATGGAGTCCGTCGCTCCTCAGCAGATCAGGCCTGGCCCTATTTCTGGGAGAGTCCCAAAAAGAAGGCCAGTTATCTACAAATTCTACCTCCTGCGACGGGCAGAACTCCGTTTTCAGCCAGCGATTGAGTTGCGCCAGTCTGCTGTAGAGCTCGTCACCACCCCTAGCTGGGAGGGGGCCAGAGACAATTACTCGATGCCGACACATCTTTCTAGCTAATTTACACGCTGATGCTATGTTCTGCTTCGTAACCTCTGACTGTTTCATCCTAACATCGTTGGTGCCAATGTGGATAACAATATCTCTGTTGTCACGGCTTCGGGGTTTGAGGAGCAAGGAGGAGCAGGAGAAGGCGTGGTGGAAGGATATTTAATAGTATCCACTCGAACATATACAGCTTAAGCTTAACAAAGCGTAGCACAGCTCTACACACAGGTAGAGACAATCACACACAAAGACAGGGGGAGCAGAGGGAACATATATACCGGGGGAAACAGCGATGATGAGGAACAGGTGCACTAAACGAGACACAGGTGAAATGTATGATGAGACGGTGGTGTCAGAAGGCCGGTGACGTCGACCGCTGGGGCCCGCCCGCTGCAGGGGGAGGTGAACCAGCAGAGGTCGCAGTTGTCACAGTACCCCCCCTCTGACGCGCGGCCCTAGCCGCGCGACGACACCGGCCTCGGGGCCGACCCGGGGGGCGCGGAGCAGGGCGATCCGGCCGACGCTGATGGAAGTCGCGGACAAGGACGGGAGCCAGGACGTCCTTCACCGGAACCCAGCTCCGCTCCTCCGGGCCGTACCCCTCCCACTCCACGAGGTACTGGAGGCCCCCCGCCCGGCGCCTCGAGTCAATGATGGAGCGGACAGAGTACGCCGGGCCTCCTCGATGTCCAGAGGGGGAGGGGGAACCTCCCGCACCTCACACCCCTGAAGGGGACCATCCACCACTGGCCTGAGGAGAGACACATGAAACGAGGGGTTAATACGGTAGTCGGGGGGAAGGCGTAACCGATATGTTACCTCGTTGACTCTCCTCAGGACTTTAAAGGGCCCCACAAACCGCGGGGCCAGCTTCCGGCAGGGCAGGCGGAGGGGCAGGTCCCTGGACGAGAGCCAGACCCGGTCGCCCGGCCGATACACCGGGGCCTCCCCGCGGTGGCGGTCCGCAGAGGTCTTTTGACGGCGGACAGCGAGCCGGAGGCGGGATTGTACTGCCTCCCATGTGCCCGCTGCCCGCCGGAACCAGTCGTCCACCGCAGGGGTACCGGTCTGGCTCGGCGTCCAGGGCGCCAGGACCGGCTGGTAGCCCAGTACGCACTGGAATGGCGTCACGCCCGTGGAGGAGTGGTGCAGAGAATTCAGTGCATATTCTGCCCACGGCAGAAACTCTGCCCACTCCCCCGGCCGGTCCTGGCAGTAGGACCGGAGGAACCTACCCACTTCTTGGTTTACCCGCTCCACCTGCCCGTTAGACTGGGGATGGTAGCCCGAGGTCAGGCTGACCGAGATCCCCAGGTGCTGCATAAAAGCTTTCCACACCCTGGACGTGAATTGGGGACCCCGGTCAGACACGATGTCCTCGGGCACCCCATAGTGCCGGAAGACGTGTGTAAACAGGGCCTCCGCGGTCTGTAGGGCTGTAGGAAGGCCGGGCAGAGGCAAGAGGCGGTGGTGGTATGGCCCTGGGAAGGGGGGAGATCAGTCAAAAAATCAACAGAAAGGTGGGACCATGGTCGTTGTGGAATGGGCAAGGGGTGCAACTTGCCCACAGGTAGGTGCCGGGGTGCCTTACTCTGGGCGCACACCGAGCAGGAAGAGACGTATACCCTCACGTCCTTGGCTAAAATGGGCCACCAGTACTTACCGGCCAGGGCGCGCACTGTTGGCCCGATGCCAGGATGACCGGAGGAGGGAGATGTATGCGCCCAGTAGATGAGGCGGTCGCGGACAGACGCCGGCACATACGTACGGCCCTCAGGGCATGTGGGCGGAGAGGGCTCGTCGCGCTGCGCTCTGGCGATGTCCGCGTCCAGTTCCCATACCACCGGTGCCACGATGCATGACTCCGGGAGCACGGGAGCATCATCCACTGGCCTCTCCTCCGTGTCATGCTGGCGGGACAGCGCGTCAGCCCCGACGTTCTTACTCCCCGGCCTGTAAGTGAGAGTAAACACAAACCGGGTGAAGAACATAGCCCACCTTGCCTGGCGAGGGGTCAGCCTCCTCGCTGCCCGCATGTACTCCAGGTTCCGGTGGTCAGTCCAGACGAGGAAAGGGTGTTTAGCCCCCTCTAACCAGTGCCTCCACGCCGACAGAGCTCGAACCACGGCCAGCAGCTCACGATCACCAATGTCGTAGTTCCGCTCCGCCGCACTGAGCTTCTGGGAGAAGAAGGCACAGGGACGGAGCGTGTTACGACACCCCGTCCGCTGGGAGAGGATGGCACCGAGCCCACAATCGGACGCGTCCACCTCCACGATGAACTGGAGCGACGGGTCGGGATGGGCCAGGACCGGAGCGGTGGTGAAACGGTGTTTCAGTTCCACAAACGCCCGCTCTGCGTCCACTGTCCACCTCAACCGGGTCGCCCCCCCCTTCAGAAGGGAGGTGATCGGAGCCGCGACCTGGCTAAAGCCCCGGATAAACCTCCTGTAGTAATTAGAGAAGCCTAAGAAACGTTGCACGTCCTTAACCGTGGTTGGGGTCGGCCAATTACGCACGGCGTCAATGTGAGGCTCCTCCATAGCCACACCTGTGCTGGAAAAGCGATATCCCAGGAAGGACACAGACGACTGGAAAAACAGACACTTCTCGGCTTTCACGTACAGGTCATGCTCCAGCAGTCGAGCCAGCACTCTGCGCACTAACGAGACATGTTTGGCGCGGGTAGCAGTGAATATCAAGATGTCATCAATATACACTACCACTCCTTCGCACAACAAGTCCCGGAATACATCGTTGACGAAGGACTGGAAGACTGAAGGAGCATTCATCAACCCGTACGGCATCAATCAAATCAATCAATCAAAATTTATTTATAAAGCGCTTTTTACAACAGCAGTTGTCACAAAGTGCTTTACAGAGCCACCCGGCCTTAAACCCCAAGGAGCAAACAACAGTAGTGTTGAATTTCAGTGGCTAGGAAAAACTCCCTAAGAAGGTCGAATTTTAGGAAGAAACCTAGAGAGGACCCAGGCTCAGAGGGGTGACCAGTCCTCTTCTGGCTGTGCCGGGTGAGATATTAAGAGTCCAATTGGAATAATAAATACATTTCTCTTGGCTAAATCCAGAGTATATTTGATTTTAGACTAGGTCAGAAGTATGACCAGGTGGACAAGGACAGGAACAGCAAGGGTAGCAAGGGTAGCATCACTAAATACTCGTAATGGCCAGATGTGGTACTAAAAGCGGTTTTCCACTCGTCTCCTTCCCGGATACGCACCAGGTTATAGGCACTCCTGAGGTCTAATTTAGTGAAAAAGCGGGCCCCGTGCATCCTCTCCACCTCCGCAGAGATCAAAGGGAGAGGGTAGCGGAACGGAATGGTGATCTTGTTCAGCGCCCGGTAATCGATGCACGGGCGCAAACCACCGTCCTTCTTCTTCACAAAAAAGAAACTCGAGGAGACCTGTGACTTGGAGGGCCTAATGTAGCCCTGTTCCAACGCTTCCGTAACGTAGGCGTTCATAGTCTCCGTTTCGGTGCGAGACAGTGGATACACGTGACCCTTCGGGAGTGCGGCTCCGTCAACGAGGTCTATCGCACAATCCCCCAGCCGGTGTGGTGGCAACACAGCAGCCTTGGCTTTGGAGAAAACCGTAGCCAAGTCCCTGTATTCGGGGGGAATGGGCACGGCGGGCGCACTGTCTGGACTTTCCACCGAGGTCGAGCCAACGGAAACACCCAAACACCTACCCTGGCACTTCCGCGACCACCCCGACAGACGTCGACTAGACCAGGAGATGACGGGGTCGTGTAGGGATAACCAGGGGAAACCTAAAACTATTGGGAATGTGGGTGAGTCGATTACGTGAAAGGATATGGTTTCACTGTGTCGGTTGTCGGTAACCAGGAGGAGGGGAACAGTGCAACTCGTGACCAGACCTGACCCTAGTGGCCGGCTGTCTAGAGCTCTCACGGGCAGGGGGGTGTCGAGGGCCTGGAGGGGTATGCGTGACCGCAGGGCAAAAGACTTATCCATGAAATTTCCGGCTGCGCCTGAGTCTACCAGCGCCTTACACCGGGAGAGCCGCGGAAAGCCGGGGAACCTAACAGGGACAGTGCACATAGAGAGGGAAGAGGTTAGTGGCGAATGTGCATGTGCTACCTGGGGTGATGTGGAAGTGCCCTGCCTGTCACCTCTTGACTCGGGGAGGGAGGTGCGGTGCGGCGCGGTTGTACGGCCTCGTTTCCTCTTGGAGGCACTCCACACCTCTCCTCCCCTACACCTGCCCGACAGCGCAGCCGCCCCCAGGGCCATGGGGACGGCGGCGTCTGGTTGGCAGGGTGGAACGGGCGGGCCTCTTCCGGGACGTCCTCGGGCAGCTAGCAGGTTGTCGAGACGGATGGACATGTCCGCCAGTTGGTCAAAGGAGAGGGACACGTCTCGACAAGCCAGCTCCCTCCGGACGTCCTCGCGAAGGCTACACCGGTAGTGGTCGATCTGAGCCCGCTCGTTCCACCCCGATCCCGCTGCCAGGGTCCGGAACTCCAGAGCGAATTCCTGCGCCGACCTCGTCCCCTGCCGTAGGTGGAACAGCCGTTCACCCGCCTCTCTTCCTTCGTGTGGATGGTCGAACACGGTTCGGAAGCGGCGGGTGAAATCGGCGTAGCTGCCCTGGGTGGGCTGCTCGGTGTTCCAGACGGCGGTGGCCCACTCCAGGGCTTTTCCGGATAGGCAGGAGATGAGCGAGGTGATCTTCTGAGCCTCGGTCGGCGCAGGGTGCATCGCCTGGAGCGCGATGTCCAGTTGTAGGAGGAATCCCTGGCAGCGGTCCGCCGCCCCGTCGAAGTCCCTGGGCAAGGGGAGATGCAGTGCCCCCATGCTAGGCGGCGAGGAAAGGGCAGGCGGAGAAACGGCCGGTGCTGCGGGGGTCTGCTGGCTCAGCTCTAGGCGCTGTACCGCTTTCAAGACGTTGTCCATTGCCGCGCCTAGGCTGGCCAGCATTGTTGAATGTACTTGGACCGCCTCCGCAACACCGACCTTGCCTGTGGCTCCTGTAGGCTCCATATCCTTGCTGTATTTCTTAGGTGTGTGATTCTGTCACGGCTTCGGGGTTTGAGGAGCAAGGAGGAGCAGGAGAAGGCGTGGTGGAAGGATATTTAATAGTATCCACTCGAACATATACAGCTTAAGCTTAACAAAGCGTAGCACAGCTCTACACACAGGTAGAGACAATCACACACAAAGACAGGGGGAGCAGAGGGAACATATATACCGGGGGAAACAGCGATGATGAGGAACAGGTGCACTAAACGAGACACAGGTGAAATGTATGATGAGACGGTGGTGTCAGAAGGCCGGTGACGTCGACCGCTGGGGCCCGCCCGCTGCAGGGGGAGGTGAACCAGCAGAGGTCGCAGTTGTCACATCTGTACTCTCTATACTTGCCAGTTTTAGAGTTCGCTAGCACCAACCCCAGATTTGCGGCTACGTCGGTGGCTCTGCCCCCGGTAAACAATGTACGATCGCCGGCTGATTCTTTAGTCTAATACTGCGTGTAATGGAATCGCCAATGATTAAAGTTTTTAGTTTTTCAAGGCCACCGGTAGAAAATGCCTGCTGATCATTCCCCTCCGAAGACGGCTCGAGCCTTGACTCCGACTCCAGTGGGGAAAACCTGTTCAAAGTCTCAGTTGGTTTTAGCAACGATTCAGGTTTAACTGGTCGACGGCATTTCTTCCCAGTGACCAAGAGAAAGTTATTGCCCGGCTGCAGGAGCTGTGCCGGGGGGCTAACAAAACTATTGTTTCTACCTGGTGGCACTGACGCAGATTTTTCTATTTCTACACTAGCATAATCCTTGCCTGGTAAGAGGTCAACAGATAAATATTGCGTTGGTAAAACTCTAAAATAGAATTTTGACCAATTAGTTTATATCGAGTAAATTCGAAAAAGTTTGGTAGCCAGGTAGGTAACAGCAAGCAGAGTACAGCACGTCAACAATCCCACAATGCAGTTCGAGCAAAAGTGACCGAAAAAGTGACCACTGCAGAGTGGACGAAAAGTAATTGTCAATAATAATCTGTATGTGGACAATAATCAATGTACTACATTTGGTCAAAACAGCATTGTTAAGTGTTAAGAATTTGCGTGTATCAGAATCTCTGAAGAAGGACGAGGCTTCGGTCCGAATGAAAATTTAACACAAAGATTTATTAATAGGAAATGATAAGTCAAAATACATGAAATACACTGCAGCGGTCAAATACTTGTTTTAACCCTCAAGCTTCCACAAATATTCGCCCCGAATGAAGATTAACCATTGGTTTTGTTTCTCCCGCCACAGGGGCGGTTACTTTTCACTCTCGTGAGTAAAACCCATCCTTATTGGCTCTTCGTTGGCATGGTGACATGTTGGACGAATCTCTTTGTTTTCACTGTCCAATGAAAGAAGGTAAATTCTTCCCCTTTGGGGTTATTTTCGGTCACAGATCAACAGGTTCTTGCATACAGATGTGAAATCTTAACAAGGTTACAGTCATTTACATTCTATTGACCTAACCTAGACTAGAAAATCAGGGGGTTGGAGACAGCAGGTTTCTTCCTGCTGTATAGGCGGCAGTTTCATTTGTATGTTAATGGTTGGGTTTTAATCCTGTCTCTCTAACTGAGCCAGGTGTAAAGTCTGAGTGAGTGTGGCTGAGTGTAAGACAAAAGACAGTCTTTACCTATTCTTCCCAGAGATAAGGTGTGAGAATTTAAACAGTATGATGGAGTTTTAAACCTTGGAAGTTATACCTGGCTGCAACATACAATTTAATAAAACAAAAACATAAAAATACATGGTTATTAAATCAGCATTATTTAAACTTCATTTATCTCAACATAAGCAAAAACTAAAATAAATAGTTGAATAAACTAGGTGTGTAATAAGGTGATTGCATTCCTCTGATTTCATGTGTTCTATGTGCCATCTTAAATCCTTGTTAATGTAATGTAGTTTACCGTTCCTCTTCTTTGTTCTCTTTTGCCAGAATTTTTCCCTCGCTTCTGGGCTTCCCTTGGTAACCACTGTCACAATGCTATCAACTGGGCAATTACCTCACGCAAAGTCTACCGAAATGCGGACTTATGAAAAGGGTGCATAAAGGGCTCAATGACGATCTGACAGTGGGACAGCCCTTATGCCCTTACAGACTTAGCGAGAATGCGCTTCAAAGTCTGTGAGTGTTTTCTTTATTATCTCTGCACTGTTAAAGAGCCGACTGCAACAATATTCTACTACGTAGTAGTACGCCCTCATGAAGTCGGAACTAACGTGAATCTTTGTAAAAACATCCCGTGTCTTCTGCTGCTGCAGAGCAACGACTGTAAAGTGAACATTCCTGTGCTGTTTGCATGCATGACAGTTTCCTTCAAAATATATGGCGGCAGCATCACAGCTTTTTGAAGACGACTCTGAAACATATGGTAAAATAGTTAGAATACAGCTGTAGACCTACTTTATTGCCATCGGTTGTAAATGGAATCATGCTGATTCAGGTTTAAAACCCACCTGTTGGAATTCCACAGGGAGCCATGACGGTGGCTGCCATCCCTCCATCCTGTACGAGGTCTCTATGGAGCCAAATTGAGCTCAGATGTATTGACTATAAGAAAAGAAAAACGTAACTGAAATATTTCATGGTATGAAAAAACTAAATTCAATCATATAAAAAAAATATTCAAATGTGGTAAAAGTAGGCTATGCTAAAATCACTAAATTGATTTTTGCGTCCGATGTCAAAATATCTTTGTTCAAACACGTTTTTTTTTGTATTTTCGCTACTTCTTTAGATTACAATTTCTTCCCACCTTCATTCGCGTCATCTTTTCTCAATGCCAAGTTTTGAGCCTTTATTGGCGTGGGGGCGGGGCTTTATCTGGGCATTGAATTCTCTCACTCGATTATCCATGAATCACACCATTATAAGGTGGCAATCACAGCCTTTTCATGCGCTGCTTTCCCAATGCAATATGTGGAGAGAAGTTTAAGAATTATATAAGCTAGTCTGTGTACATTTAAAAATAATAATAAACTGTTATTCACAGGTTGCATCAAGGCCACTGTTGCCATGGTAACAGACAAAGATATTGATGAAAGTTTAAGATGTTCTGGTTATGGAAGCACTATGTACCCCAACATAATCTCGACCCAGGTTTAGGGTGACTTCTCATCTTGCTGTCGATGACTCATCTAGAAATGGAGTGTGAAGCCAAGTAATCTGACCCTGGCATCATTCTGCCATGTGAGTGGTCAGGAAGATTTGAAACAGATTCAACCAGTGTAGTTGTAGAAATCCTTCTTGAACATGTTGCTGGTACTCACACACTCAGTTGTCTGTGTCCAGTCAGTGACCTGATGTATCATCAGAAAAGGGTTTGTGATGTCCTGATCTGTTGAAAGTATAACTGCAAAACAACGATTAGTGTGCTTCAACAGTCCATCTTGTGGATCACAGAAGTTCCATCATCATAGTGAAGCATACGCTCTATTCAAACAAGTTTCCATAAAAGTCTATGTCAAAGTTCCTTTTCCATCCAGAAATGGCTTGTATGTTATTTGACTCCTTGTGCTATATTAATGCTATATTAGTGCTATATTAATGCCCGATAGCAACTAGCAAAAGGAATAAGATTGTCAGACTTGACTTTGCTTAGCCAAATCACAAATGGTTAGATTTATGCGATTCAACCATTAAAATGTTAGACCTTATATATATAAAAAAAACAATCTCCAAATAAACCAATTAAAAACATCCTGTAAATGGAAAACGTAAAACATAACAGATGCCTAAGCTCAACTCTTTCCAATCATAATCAACCATCATATCATACATCCCCCCTGCCACTTCATTAAGTCAATGGAAAGTAACATCATGAGTGAATGAAGAACAATGACAAATACAGCCACAGGAATCGCCATCCTGAACCCGCACTGGCCATCTCTTCAGGACGGACATGAAAAATAGAGAATTGGTAATAGGGATGGATCTGGAATCTATACAATAAGGAGTTGCATCCTGTATATTCATCAAAACAAAGTTAAAATGTAAAAAAACCATGAACATTCACTAACACATCAAAGACATCAATGTGCAACACGGTCGCTTGTGTGAAGGAATTATAAACCATATAACCTATTAACAAATTTTACAACATAGCTAAACAGCTCTCAAATTTGACTTTACCACAGTACCATCACACAGGTCTGTGAAATTGGCTATCATGCATTTAGAATATCCTGTAGTTTCTTGGCACATGCCTAACTAAAGTGTTTGGCCACCAAACAATTGAGTTAGGCATACCTGAGCATTAACAATTACAATGTAAATGTATGTTTCATTGGAAGTGAATGTGCCTGTATATTGCGCTCTGATAACCACATGAATGTTTACATTGACCATTTGGCATGGGGGTTTCTTTCTTGGAAACCTGATCTTTGCTAGGTAGACACACCCTTCAATGTACAGTGGTTGTTGGCCTAGATCTTGCAATACATGGCCCCATCCATCCTCCCCTCAATACGGTGCAGTTGTCCTGTCCCCTTCGCAGAAAAGCATCCCCAAGGAATGATGTTTCCACCTCCTTGCTTCATGGTTGGGATGGTGTTCTTGGGGTTGTACTCATCCTTCTTCTTCCTCCAAACACGGCGAGTTGAGTTTAGACCAAAAAGCTCTATTTTTGTCTCATCAGACCACATGACCTTCTCCCATTCCTCCTCTGGATCATCCAGATGGTCATTGGCAAACTTCAGATGGGCCTGGACATGCGCTGGGTTGAGCAGGGGGACTGCGTGCGATGCAGGATTTTAATCCATGACGGCGTAGTGTGTTACTAATGGTTTTCTTTGAGACTGTGGTCCCAGCTCACTTCAGGTCATTGACCAGGTCCTGCCGTGTAGTTCTGGGCTTATCTCTCAACTTCCTCATGATCAATAATTGCACCAACAGCTGTTGCCTTCTCACCAAGCTGCTTGCCTGTTGTCCTGTAGCCCATCCCAGCCTTGTGCAGGTCTACAATTTTATCCCTGATGTCCTTACACAGCTCTCTGGTCTTGGCCATTGTGGAGCAGTTGGAATCTGTTTGATTGTGTGGACAGGTGTGTTTTCTACAGGTAACGAGTTCAAACAGGTGCAGTTAATACAGGTAATGAGTTGAGAACAGGAGGGCTTCTTGAAGAAAAACTAACTGTGAGAGTCTGAATAATTTCTGGTTGGTAGGTGATCAAATACTTATGTCATGCAATAAAATGCAAATTAATTATTTAAAAATCATACAATGTTATTTTCTGGATTGTTTTTTTAGATTCCGTCTTAGAAATTGCAGACTTCTACATGCTTTGTAAGTAGGAAAACCTGCAAAATCGGCAGTGTATCAAATACTTGTACTCCCCAATGTATGTATACCATACCATCTTCTTCCGCTTATCCGGGGCCGGGTCGCGGGGGCAGCAGTCTAAGCAGGGATGCCCAGACTTCCCTCTCCCCAGACACTTCCTCTAGCTCTTCCGGGGGGAGACATAGTCCCTCCAGTGTGTCCTAGGTCTTCCCCGGGGTCTCCTCCCGGTGGGACGGGACCGGAACACCTTCCCAGGAAGGCGTTCTGGAGGCATCCGAAAAAGATGCCCAAGCCACCTCAGCTGACCCCTCTCGATGTGGAGGAGCAGCGGCTCAACTCTGAGCTCCTCCCGGGTGACCGAGCTTCTCACCCTATCTCTAAGGGATCGCCCGGCCACCCTGCGGAGAAAGCTCATTTCGGCCGCCTGTATCCGGGATCTTGTCCTTTCGGTCATGACCCAAAGCTCGTAGATTGACTGGTAAATCGAGAGCTTCGCCTTGCGGCTCAGCTCTTTCTTCACCACGACAGACCGATACATTGACTGCATTACTGCAGAAGCTGCACCGATCCGTCTGTCAATCTCCCGTTCCATCCTTCCCTCACTCGTGAACAAGACCCCTAGATACTTAAACTCCTCCACTTGAGGCAGGCACTCTCCACCAACCTGATGTGGGCAAGCCACCCTTTTCCGACTGAGGACCATGGCCTCGGATTTGGAGGTACTGATTTTCATCCCCACCGCTTCACACTCGGCTGCAAACCGTCCCAGCGCATGCTGAAGGTCCTGGTTAGAAGGGGCCAACACGACAACATCATCTGCAAAGAGCAGAGACGAAATTGTGTGGTCCCCAAACCTGACACCCTCCGGCCCCTGGCTGCGCCTAGAAATTCTGTCCATAAAAATTACGAACAGAACCGGTGACAAAGGGCAGCCCTGCCGGAGTCCAACATGCACTGGGAACAAGTCTGACTTACTGCCGGCAATGCGGACCAAGCTCCTGCTTCGGTTGTACAGGGACCTGACAGCCCTTAGCAAAGGACCCAGGACCCCATATTCCCCAAGCACCCTCCACAAGATGCCGCGAGGGACACAGTCGAATGCCTTCTCCAAATCCACAAAACACATGTGGATTGGTTGGGCAAACTCCCATGAACCCTCCAACACCCCGTAGAGGGTATAGAGCTGGTCCAGTGTTCCACGGCCCGGACGAAAACCACACTGTTCCTCCTGAATCTGAGGTTGTACTATCGGCCGTATTCTCCTCTCCAGAACCCTGGCATAGACTTTCCCGGGGAGGCTGAGAAGTGTGATCCCCCTATAGTTGGAACACACCCTCCGGTCCCCCTTCTTAAAAAGAGGGACCACCACCCCGGTCTGCCATCCCAGAGGCACTGTCCCCGACCGCCACGCGATGTTGCACAGGCGTGTCAACCAAGACAGCCCCACAACATCCAGAGACTTGAGGTACTCAGGGCGGATCTCATCCACCCCCGGTGCCTTGCCACCGAGGAGTTTCTTGACCACCTCAGTGACTTCAGCCCGGGTGATGGACGAGTCCACCTCTGAGCCCTCATCCTCTGCTTCCTCAATGGAAGAAGTGACAGCGGGATTGAGGAGATCCTCGAAGTACTCCTTCCACTGCCCGACGACATCCTCAGTTGAGGTCAACAGCTGCCCACCTCTACTGTAAACAGCGTTGGTAGGGCACTGTTTCCCTCTCCTGAGGCGCCGGATGGTTTGCCAGAATCTCTTCGAGGCCAGCCGATAGTCCTTCTCCATGGCCTCACCGAACTCCTCCCAGGCCCGAGTTTTTGCCTCCACAACCACCCGGGCTGCGTCAGGAGTCCCACAACCACCCGGTACCCGTCAGCTGCGTCAGGAGTCCCACAAGCCAACCAGGCCTGATAGGACTCCTTCTTCAGCTTGACGGCATCCCTTACTTCCGGTGTCCACCACCGGGTTCGGGGATTGCCGCCTCGACAGGCACCGGAGACCTTACGGCCACAGCTCCGAGCGGCCGCTTCGACAATGGCGGTGGAGAACATGGTCCACTCGGACTCAATATCTCCAGCCTCCCTCGGGATCCAGTCGAAGCTCTGCCGGAGGTGGGAGTTAAAGATCTCTCTGACAGGAGACTCGGCCAGACGTTCCCAGCAGACCCTTACAGTACGCTTGTGCCTGCCGAGTCTGTCCAGCTTCCTCCCCCGCCATCGGATCCAACTCACAACCAGGTGGTGATCAGTTGACAGCTCCGCCACTCTCTTCACCCGAGTGTCCGAGACATACGACCGCAGGTCAGATGAAACGACAACAAAGTCGATCATTGACCTGCGGCCTAGGGTGTCCTGGTGCCACGTGCACTGATGGACACCCTTATGCTTGAACATGGTGTTCGTTATGGACAAACTGTGACTAGCACAGAAGTCCAATAACTGAACACCACTCGGGTTCAGATCAGGGGGGCCGTTCCTCCCAATCACGCCCTTCCAGGTGTCACTGTCGTTGCCCACGTGGGCGTTGAAGTCCCCCAGTAGAACAATAGAGTCCCCAGTCGGAGCACTTTCCAGCACCCCTCCCAGAGACTCCAAGAAGGTCGGGTACTCTGCACTGCCGTTCGGCCCGTAGGCACAAACAACAGTGAGAGACCTATCCCCGACCCGTAGGCGCAGGGAAACGACCCTCTCGTTCACCGGGGTAAACTCCAACACATGGCGGCAGAGCTGGGGGGCTATAAGCAAACCCACACCAGCCCGCCGCCTCTCACCATGGGCAACTCCAGAGTGGTGAAGAGTCCATCCTCTCTCAAGGAGTGTGGTTCCAGAGCCCAAGCCGTGCGTAGAGGTGATCCCGACTACCTCTAATCGGAACCTTTCAACCTCACGCACTAACTCAGGCTCCTTCCCCGCCAGCGAGGTGACATTCCACGTCCCTAGAGCTAGTTTCCGTGTCCAGAGATCGGGTTGTCTAGGCCCCTGCCTTCGACTGCCGCCCGATCCTCTTCGCACCGGCCCCTTATGGTCCCTCCTGTGGGTGGTGAGCCCACGGGAGGGCGGCCCCACGTCGCCCGTTCGGGCTGAGCCCGGCCGGGCCCCATGGGGGAAGGCCCGGCCACCAGGCGCTCGCATACGAGCCCCAACCCCGGGCCTGGCTCCAGGGTGGGGCCCCGGCTGTGCCATACCGGGCGACGTCACGGTACTCATAATTTTATTCATCATTAAGGGGGTTTTGAACCGCTCTTAGTCTGACCCGTCGCCTAAGACCTGTTTGCCTTGGGAGACCCTACCAGGGGCATATAGCCCCAGACAACATAGCTCCTAGGGTCACTCGGGTACTCAAACCCCTCCACCACGTTAAGGTGGCAGTTCTTGGAGGGGAATGTATGTATATTGAAAATAAAATCGGGATCCCTATTTTGGGAAAACTAAAAAATGTGCAACATGCTGCTCTATGTAGGGAATAATTTAGCATCATAATGATGTGTCTTAGTCTCATGTTGAGAAAGCTAATTTTGCATTTTCAAACGCTTCCCAAAAAAAAAAGTGTAGGTGCTTAACTGGGAAACCAAAGTCTGTGCAATGTGTGAGCCACCCCTCTGAACATTATAAGAGTTACCTGAAGCGTATAGGTCTTGTGATCAGGGACCTGTTGAATTTACAAGCGATTTCCCAGCAAGCAACATGCCAGTTGCCCACCGGCGGCTCCTTCATAATATTCCTTTATAATAATTTTGGTCATATCACAAATGACAATGAACTGAATAAAATCTAAACAATTTATTTCAAATAGTGCAAGATGCACACAAAAAAAACATGTATTATACAGCAAGCATACAAAATAAAAATGTGCAAATTAATTGAAATAAAAAATTTACTAAATCAAATAGTGCAAGAAAACGTGTCCAGCAACAGATAGTAAAATTACAGTATTTGAATGTGAAAGTACAAAATAAACATAATACAATACAAAATAAACAAGGGCTAGAATGGCAGTAATATACATAAGTATGACCTAGCAGCAATCAATAGTTATTGAATATCATAGATACATCAGTGCAATAAGCTTATGAATGGTGGCATAACACTACAACTACAGTCAGAATTAAGAACATTCACACAGAGCTATAAATATATTAAGAGGATAATGCAATCATAAATATATAACACTGTACATAGCAGCAGTAAAAAAATAAATTAAAAAAAGAATACAGTACTGCAGCTTAGCAGCAATATTGGTTGTGCTGGAGATGTCATTCATATTCACGGCAGGTCTCTTGTACCGCTGCGACATCTCCCAACCTGCACGGTCAGCTGCCCCTTTCTGGTACCTGGGGACCTGGTTCTGGACAGCCTCATCAGTGGCATCCCGGTTGGAAAGATTCTTTCTTATGGCTCCTGTAATACAGTAATCAGATATTGTACTTAAATGGTCTGACGTGATTTTGAGAATTGCATGACATTCAAGACAAATTAAATGTTTCATGAAGACAACATGCTAGCGCAACTATAATCTTGTTTTTACCTGACTGTAGAGTCAGCTGTGCCCTCGGCTTGACATTTTTCAGTCAGACATTTATCAGAAGCTAAAAAGCACAATGAAATGTCAATAGCTTAATAGTGAAATAAACAAAACAGCCATATACATGTAATTTCAGAAAGGCTGTACAGTATTGCATTTCAGTAAAGGGCACACATTCAGACAAATACAGTTTCATTAAGACAAGATGCTAGCATAACTATAGTCTTGTTTCTACCTGATTGTAGAGCCAGCTGTGCCCTCAGCTCAACCTTCTCTTCAGTCAGCCACCTGATCTTCTTCAAATTTTCTGAAAGTAAAGACAGACAGTTAATTAATCAGTCCTAAATATCTGGTTATTTTACAATCAGAACTCAAATCGCAGTGTCCACCAACATGTTCATTCTTACCTTCATGTGCAGAGCTAAAACATCCCCCTACCTCTGCCTTCTTGCCCTTAAAAATTTATTGAAATTGACAAATAAAATTGGAAGCAACATGCTTTAATAAAAAGTTAAGCATCTGGGTTAAGTGAATGAACCCACACTTACCTATGTAGCCATCCTCTATATGGTGGCGTGGAGTACCTATCTGGTGCCTTGGAGTACTGTGCTTGCTCCATCCTAAAAATAAACATAAAAGTTGGTGAACAGGTAAATATGGTGAAACCAAGTAAATATTGCAGCAATTACAAGATCAACATGTAATTCACATACCTGGCGTGGAACTGCTGCCACACAGTCATCCTCCTCCGGGAACAAAACTACAGAAAACGTCATCACCTGAAAGTAATGTTTAGAAAATAAGTTTAAAAAACGGGCAGCATAAGACACACACAGGCTAGCTAAGAACAATGTGGATACACAAAGACACCTCAGTAACGGAATTGCAACAGGTCCAGGTTTAGCTAGTCTAAATTTACTGCCAAGAGTAACATTATCCACATGTGACTTTAGTCATTGCCTTTACCGAGTTAGCAGTGCAATAAAGGAATACTTTGTTTTGTTTTAGTTCTAGAAATGTTACTGAGTTAGCTACATTAGTATTATTTTCAGACCATATGTCATTTTTTAAGATGAACATTACAAGGGTAAAAGACCACAGGTCTGGCCATGTGGAGAAGTTCAGCAATTCAAGGAAATAATAGTGCCATTATTACGATTATGATTGATACTACTTCAGGTTGGCATACATCCAACTGACGCTCTCCACTACTCTGCCCCTCTACCCCGGTGAAGTTTGCAACATTTGTGTCCCATTCACAAAGGCCCCAAAGGCAGGAAAAAATATCGCAAGCGTTAAAACCCTCTTCAAAACCCAACCCCCTCAAGAGAACTCTGAGTCGCTAACCCAGAAATAATATCGCAAACCCAAAAAATATTATTGAAAAGCTCAAAAGAAAAATGTACAAAGAAGGAATATAAATTATCGCAACTGAAAGCAAAAAAATACATTCAAGTATTTGTAAGATTATCGATTTTTGGCTTTCACGTGCCAATATATTTTATTATTACATTGTTGATTATTATTTGTTTGCTTTTAATCCCATAATCTACTTACTGGTTAATTAACCATTAGACTTCACAAGAAATTAACGTTAATCAGGTTAACGATGCTTAATGGCCTCTAGCTAAATATTCAAACTTGGCGTTGTGTTAATGCGTGACAAAATTATCTAATGTTGAGACGCAATTGTATGACGAGGTAGTGTGTCCCAATCGGTCCCAATACTGGCATAGCTTACTATATACTAAACAGTACATACTTCTCCATCATCCGCTAAGCACGTACTTGTAGTATGTAGTATGCGATTTGAGACACATTATTAGTCTGGATCCTGACTATTCTGCTGTCCCCGAACCTGCTTCACTGGATTTCATTTCATGAAATGAGTACCTTCGTTATCGTTTATGTATGTCGATACATTTCTCCAACTTGCTAGCTGGAGCCTGGCAAATCATCTTGCAAATACGATTAACATTGTTAATTTTAGGCAACTCTTGTAAACACCTTGAATGAAACAGTACCATTATTTTAATAACGGGGCGGAACAATCTAAAATGCAGGAGTAGTTTAAAGAGAATGCAGAATAGGTTGTGCGGGGAGCCCATTTGGCTCCATAGGTGTCGGCCTATCCCGCTCTTTCCCAGAAGAGGGAGTCAGACGTAGTGGAAACCGATCACCAACGGTCTATCTGTCCCACCGCTCCCAGCCCAAGCAGCCCTCTCTTCGTCGCTCAGTCTGTTGCGCCCCACAGCAGGACTAGCGCACTATACTCACTATGGCATCCACCGCTGCACGGACTCTCTTGGTGCTTGCTATTTTCTGTGCATCAAATCCCGGATTGACAGGTAAAATACAATCTTAAGTTTTTTTTTGTTCAGAAATGGTGCATGGTTTCAATATTCTTTTCACTTTATAGAGGTACAGTACTTAATTTATTATGGGGTGGATGGACCTGGGATTTTGTCTTCTCAATAATCAATGCATTATTTGTTCACCCATTTAATATAACATCCACTGTCCAAACAACAATCGTTATTGTGTGTTTGTTTTATTACATTGAAAAACAACTTGCTTCATAATGAGCTTAAGCCGAATTGACCGTATTCGTGATATTTCATTTCTTCTGGACTACTTCGATGAAAACTCATGCTATCGTTATTGTGTGTGTGCGTGTGTGTGTGCATGGGTGTGCGCGCGTGCCTGTGTCTATTTGAAGGAGAGCGAGAGGTTGACAGTTTTACCTAATCAGATCATCACCTGTTAATTCTCATGTGCTAATAGTTGTTAATAACCGTTATTATTTAAAATATTGCTTTGGCGATGTGTTTTCAAACGTTATGCTAACAATGAATTGAGAGACGAGGGAGACGTAAATATAAATCTATGCCAAACATTTGGGAAATATATTATTTTGGGGAAACCTTTTCATAATAAAGAATCTTAACAGTTTGCAGATGGGGTGAATGACATATGAATCGAAGTTTAGTTACCAATATAACATGATTTTGACAATGAAACAGTTTTTGGTCTGGAAGGAAAATGTGATTTTGCCTACTGAGCCAGTAATGGAATAGGATCTGACCTCATAGGTGGACGTGGACCACGAAGTAGGGGTGCTGCACAATTAATTAAATAACATGACAAATATTAGAGTCTAAGCCTCATGATTACAACCAATCTATCACTCTACCAAAAATATTAAGGAAAAATTGCTTTGATTTCTAACAGGACATTACAGTGCCAAAAGTGTGATCTAACTTGGCACCGGTAGCCTTTCTATCATAGCCCGGCTTTCAACTGATGCTTTGCGAAAGGGGGAGGGTGACTTTCTCACAAAGTTTCTGTCAGTCTCACTCAGGTTGTATCAGTGTCAGTAGATAGTAGCTACCACTCATAACGTCTTGTTGCATGTGCTGTGAAGACCAACTCCTGTGCATCAAAGTGTGTCCCAATGAAAATAGCTCCTTGCCATGGCTGGGCTTAAAATGTCACATATGTGTTGCTCAAGCTCCCAATATCCTGAGGATAGCAGAATAGATCAACACATTACAGGTAGTTGTGTAGCAATGTTCACTAAGTAACATGATAAACATTTTGGTGGACAGAGGCACATAATCTATTGTGACCAACTTCCCTTTAACTAATCCCTTAACCATAACTGTAGTCAGTATAAGGGCCATTCAGTCTGAAAGGCAAGTGGAAGATATGCTAAAACTATGCGAGACAATTTGAAGCCAAGTGATTTAGCAGACAGATGATCCTGCATTTTGATCTGCCAGACAGGAAGTTCCCTCTGGGCAGGTTGAGGGTCAAAGGCAGGTTACAATGCTTCATTTGGGTCTCACCACCAATATCAATTCCATGTTAGTGCTATGAAGTGTAAAATAGAGAGGGCACCTTTAACAAACATACAGAGATTGCAATCTACAGACTGTACAGATGTTCAAGACATTCCTAGAGCGCAGGGTTTGTTAAATCGATTTGGAGCCACGCTCACACACTGTAAGAACCTATTGCTACTCACATATAAAAAAAGCCTGAGTGAAAAAATAGTAAAGGCTGGAGTTTTGGAAAAGAGTAGCGGCTTTAATCCCTGATGAGCGGATTTAGCAGCCATATTACAAAAGCCCTATCCTATCCCTTACTCTTTCTCACCTCATCTCCTCTATCAATCTTTCTTTCTCTCTCTCACTCTCTCATGCATGCTCAATGAGTGAGGTAATACAATGCATTCAGAGTCTATAAACATTGCAGCTGTTTGTTGTGGTTTTGTTATTTTTCTAGTCCATTGCTCATCCTTCCTCTTTTCCTTCTCTACTTTTCCACACTTCCACACACAAGTGAATTTTATTAATCACTTAGTTAGTGAAAGCACAAAAGCCTGAAATGATAACAGAGTAGCATTGTGGTTAACAGCCTAGGAAATCTGTTAAATAGGAGTTCCTGAACACAGTAGAAACAAGGTCAATGGTTAAAGAGAGGTAGAAGGGGGAAAAGAGAGTCATGTCTTCGCAAGCAACAGGAATTTTATTCTCCCTGTGTCTCACCAAGAGGAATTTGCAAAGACCACTTGAGTGGCAGATCTGAAATTGAGCTTTGGGCTTAAACTGTAACTTAGAAAATTCAGGTAGAGAGAAACATATATTTTTGACAGACTGACAGACATGGAGAGAAAGCAGGTGTCTAATATTTTCCAGTGTGTTGAACGTTTTGACATAGGGGCTGACACTTGCTCTCTCCGAAGTCACTCAGGTGCCTGTCAGATCTACCCTGGCAGGTGTTACGTCATGAAGTTAACTCTGGGTGTGGCTATGTTTGGCGAAATTAGGAAGGGCTAGTGTACACTTAAAAATCAGTTCCACAAAGGTTCTCTGGCTGTAAATGTGGTTAGAGTTAGGGTTCAAACTGTTTTTGTTTGAACCTTTTCAACCAAAAAATAACTGTAACCAAAACATTTTATCGCATGATTAGTTCCCCCGTGTTTATTACTTTGTTATTCCATCGCACTGCCAAGATAACAGCACTGGGTCATCTCCTCTATGTTTGATAAGGTCCCACAGCTCCTTCAGCTCATCCCACAGGTGTTTGATGTGGTTTAGGTCTGGGGTCTGCAATGGATTGATTCCTTGCAGAGGCAGACAGATGTTGGTCTAAAATCAATTCCATGTATTCTAACCAGGTTCAGGGCCATAATAGGAAGCAAAACAGCTTCCAAAGCAAAAAATATTATTGTGCGTATCTGATTATTGAACCCTGTTTCAGAAAAAGTTCTAATGAAGTATAGCAAACCGCAGGTGCTTCCATTTGTCTTGATGAAAGTAGAGGCTTTCTTCTGGCAATAATTCCAAATGCCTTGAGGCAATAATCCAAATGCCTTCTGGCAATAATTCCAAATTAGGTACTGGATGCAGTGCCTCATTGTAGTTTTGGAGACTTGGTGACCCAAAAATCCAACTAACTTCTAGTCTGGTAACAATCCATATTCGGCAATTCAGAAAGTATATCCCATACCTCCCCTGTGTTAGAACATACAGCTCCAGAAAAAAACAAGAGACCAAAAGTTGGTCCAAAAGTTGAAAAGGAACGTTTTGAGTGAGGAACAGAACTGTTCAATTTGCAGTGGTCTCTTAATTTTAACCCTTCTGTTCCCCACTCTCTTAATTGTATCCGGATCTGTGTATACTCTGCGTGTACAATTATAGGGGTAAGTGAGTACTCTGATTGTATTATTATTTCTATGCACATTTTCCAACTCAAAACCATATAAACTTGATTTCTCATTGGATTGAATCATTTTCAGGTGATATGTATTTGTGTAATGAAGGAGGGTGTGGCAACAGAGAATAACACCTTATATCAAGGTGTGCATAATTATTAGGCAGATTCATGACCTCAGGTAAAATGGGCCAAAAAAGAGATTTAACTGACACTGAAAAGTCATAAATTGTAAAATGCCTTTCAGACGGATCTACTTTTTGGCCCATTTTACCTGAGGTCATGAATCTGAAATATTTGGATATCGAAAAATTCTCATAATTATGGCTCTGTACGCCACCACAGTTGATTTGAAATTAAACAACCAAGATGCAGTTGAACTGCAGACTTTCAGCTTTAATTCAAGGGGTTGAACAAAAATATTATATGGAACATTTAGGAATTGCAACCATTTTCATACACAGTCCCCTTATTTCAGGGGCTCAAACATAATTGGACAAATAAACACAATCATAAATAAAATGTTTGCAGGCTACTTGAAGTCTGGAACGCATGGTCATCATCAAACGCTGGGTTTCCTCCTTTGTCATGTTTGTTGTTCATGGGTCGTTCTACCTTAAGTTTTGTCTTCAGCAAATGAAATTCATGCTCAATTCCATTTCTTTGCCTTAAAAAAACTTCTGGGTTGTTCCAGAACTGGACTGGACCCCAAGTCTGTTGTTGCTGTATAATATTCCACTTGTGACAGCTCTGTTTCAACTTGTCTTTCTCGGACAGCTCTGGGATGGCAATTTGAGAATAATAGTTGCATGATGGCATTACATACCGCTTGTCAAGCAAACAAATCATGTTTTTAAAACTCTCTTTGGTAACTGTGTTAATTGGTACCATTTCTTTGGCGACGTGAAATGTTATTGAACCTGTGATTTTTCTCTGTGGTTTGGAACCTTTCTTGTGTGGTGTTTTTGCTTTGGATGGCATTGAGATGCTTTGCACTCGTCATACGAAGATTTGGGGTGCCGCCTTAAATTATCATACAAATTGCTCGTGTTGCCTCGTTGTGGCAATTGCAAGGCACTATCGACAAAGTACCTGTTTTTGGTCAACATCATCCTGTCTGTAGCCAAAATATTTCCAAATAATTGACGATGCATTTCTTTTTGCAACCAAATTATCAATTTTGGCATATTTGGCCTGTTCCTTGCTCATTTCGTCACGCACAAGCAGAGCCTGCATGTCAACCACATGCAGTAACGAACTCCGTGTTTAAAATAATAATTATTATTATTATAATTAACTGTGTATCCAATAACCCATACATCGGAGTAAATTACGTTATATTAGACAGATATAATGCTAGTTTTCCATTTGAAAAAAAATATATATTGTAGACTGATATATGTTTACCTTACTAAATCACACGTTCTGCGATGTGACTATTGCGGATGCGTACATCGCAATGTCAATGCTGAAATGATATATTGTGCAGCCCTACCTTGCTGTGATCTTTGTTGGACTCCCACTCCTTGGGATTTGTACACAATCTGTGTACAATCTGTATATATTTCAAAAGAAACAAATATTTGTTCAGGGGGCATACTTTGTTGGTAACCAAACGTTTGGGGGTTTGGCATGAATCTATCCAACACCTGAATATAATTTTAATGAATGGAACACCTGATGTCAATTTCCCACTTTGGAAAAAGTCAATAACCTAGACATTCACATACTTTTTCCTATGCTATTCATGTTTTTAATGGTAACATTTAAGTCTTCATTTTTGTTATTGGTTGTTATAGCATACTGTTTTTATCTATTCTGACTTGAAGCTCAGACTGTATTTTAGGAGCCATTTATGCAGGTATGCAGTAGGGGTAGGTATTGGCAAGTATCTTGCGAGACGATATACAGCTCTGGAAAAAATTAAGAGGCCATTCCAATTTTTACTTAAATCAGCATCTCCGCATGTATTGCAGCCATTCCATTCCAGTGTCTGTTAAATTCCAACACAGGCACACCTCATTTTACTTAATGAAGTACTGATTAGGTGATTACCTGAACCAAATCTATTTTAACGAGGAAAAGTATAAAAACCACAGCCATGGTCATCACTGTCCTCTTGCAATAGGACCAGCTGGGTGGCAAAAACAGTGCAAGTAGTACCTCAAAGGTAATTTGAATAAAAGAACAACTATTCAGCATGAGGAAAAGAAGGGTTAAATTCTGGCTTTACTGGCAGAGGGATACAGTGAACGTGAGGTTGCTTTCATCCTGAAAATTTCAAAGACAGCGTTTCATAAGAACAAGGTCAAGCAACAGACATTGGGGACAACAAAGCTACAGTCTGGCAGAGGGTGAAAACGACTGTCCACTGACCGAGATGACCGTCAACTCATTCAAATGTCACTCAACAACCATAGGATGACATCAAGTGACCTACAAAAAGAATGGCAAACAGCAGCTGGGGTGAAGGCTCGTAGAGGCAGGGCTGAAGTCGTGCAAAGCTAGAAAAAAGCCCTTCATCTATGAGAAGCAAAGAAGAGCCAGGCTGAAGTTTGCAAAAGACAAATGTTTTGCATTACCCAACACTTGATCGTCTAATGGTTAGATGGAAACCTGGAGAGGCCTACAAGCCATAGTGTCTTGCACCATTGTGAAATTTGGTGGAGGATCAGTGATGATCTGGGGATGCTTCAGCAAGGCTGGAATAGGGCAGATTTGTCTTTGTGAAGGACGCATGAATCAGGCCAAGTACAAGGTTCTCCTTGAAGAACAACTGCTTCCTTCTGCTCTGACAATGTTCCCCAACTCTAAGAATTGTTTTTTTCCAGCAGGACAATGCTCCATGCCACACAGTCAAGCCAATCAAGGTGTGGATGGAGGACCACCAGATCAAGACCCTGTCATGGCCAGCCCAATCTCCAGACCGGAACTCCATTGAAAAGCTCTGGAATTTGAAAGAGGAAGATGGATGGTCACAAGCCATCAAACAAAGCTGAGCTACTGTAATTTTTGTTCCAGGAGTGGCAAAAGTCACCCAACAGCAATGTGACAGACTGGTGGAGACCATGCCAAGATGCATGAAAGCTGTGATTAAAAATCAGGTTTATTCCACCAAATATTGATTTCTGAACTCTTCCTAAGTTAAAACATTAGTATTTTGTCGTTGAAAAATGAATATGAATTTGCTTTCTTTGCATTATTTGAGGTCTGAAAACAGTGCATCTTTTTTTGGTTATTTTGACCAGTTGTTCTATTCTACAAATAAATACTCTAAATGACAATATGTTTATTTGGAATTTAGGAGTAATGTTGTCAGTAGTTTATAGAATAAACCAGAACTGTTCATTTTACTGAAACACTTACATATGATTAGTAAAACCAGAGAAACTGATAATTATGCAGTGGTCTCTTAATTTTTTCCAGAGCTGTATATCACGATACACATGTTACGATTCAATACATCACGACTCATCACAATATCACAACTGAATCACAATACTTACTGAAGTGCTAAAGAAAACCTCAAATAATATTATTAGGCTATATACAGGGTTGGGTAGGTTACTTTTTAAATGTAATCCATTACAGTTACAAGTTACCTGTCCACATTTGTAATTAGGAACGTAACTTTTTTATAACTCAAACTCAGTAACGTAATCTGATTACTTTGAATTACTTTTAGATTACTTTCATATTAAGAGGCATTGGAAAACAAATAGGAATAGGCATAGCCTATAACCAACTGAACACCTTTTGCGGGATCAATCAATGTTTGAGTTTACATAGCTGGCCAAAAACGGAATTCACATTTTACCTTATGGGTTGTGTAGCTTTGGCTTTGGAAATGGGTTTCTGAACCATTGATATTTTTGGGCTACATCTCTACATTACACTCTAAAGGTCTGTCAGATATTTCGTCATTCCAATTAGAAGACCTTGATCTTCCAGAATCTGACTTTTATCTGAACATAACCCAAAATCTGATGCTTAAGCCTGTTCTGTTATGTTTTTTATTTATGTTTTCAATTTCTTCAAAACATTGTTGAAAAATAAATGGCAATTACTCAAAAAGGGTATTGACATTGTTGTATACAAAAATTAAGATATCCTTAGCTTTTCGGTCATAAACTAAATCTGCAGTAATCTGACGATTTGCTCCACAACCAACATTGTCAAAATGTTGCAGTTGATCCGCAGCAGGCGAATGCATGTTTGCAATTGTGAGCATCGGCATAGAAATAAGATTTACCCATGCAAACGTAACCTGTGATTATTGTGGCCACCAGTGACGGATTTTCAAAACTTAAATGAAAGAAATAAAATGTGATTATAAACCTGCACTCTAAGCTTAAAGTAAATGATGTCAGCAGCCAATGATAACCAATGAACACAATTTTCAGAGATGCAAACAGTGTTGCCAACTTAGCGACTTTGTCGCTAGATGTAGCGACTTTTCAGACCCCCTTAGCGACTTTTTTTCAGAAAAGCGACAAATCTTGTGACTTTTTGTGGTGGTGTGGACTTGTTCTTACTCTTCTCAACGAGCAGCGGGTGCTGCCGTGGGCCCCTCCACCATCTGAAAGCACTCACAGGTGGTCCATTCCTCACACAGCAGTTCCTCCGAGCTGCAGTCAGTGCAGGAGATGTTAACTCCTCCGCGTCCAGACTGAAAATTAATGAGTGTCTCTTTTGGGTAACTTTTGCCGGTCCCAAGCCCGGATAAAGGAGGAGGGTTGGTTTAAATTTTTTTTAAATCAACAGAAGAAAGTTACTTTGTAGTTCTAAACATACTTAGGGTGTTTTTACACACTTTTTGTCTCTCCTACGACATTATTCCTCTCCTACAGGCAGCATCCATCACGTGCAGTTGGTGCAGTTCTCTTAATCCATGACCATGATGATATCTCCCCTTGTGTGTCGCTCTAAATGTTTAGTTTTTTTCTAGCCTTTTGATTTTGACTGAAATAGCGCCAACATTTTTGATTTGTTCTTAGTTTTTTTGCTCAGGTGATTATTTCTTGTTCATTCTTTTCCCCAACGAGAGTTCTGTATGTTAAAAATGAAAAAATATATCCATTCATGATGCTGATGGGAAATTATGCAAATTAGGCGATGACGTTATTTAGCGACTTCTAGCGACTTTTAGGACAGCCAATGGCAACTTTCCTTACTGAGGAGTTGGCAACACTGGATGCAAAGCAAGCAGAATCACATGGCCTACCTGTATGGAGGGAGTTGATGTGGCTGTGTCAAATGCAAATAATCATCCTTTGTGGAGTGCTTCCCGACACACCTTTTCTCCTCAAATGTTGTGGTAAATTCCATATATCTTGAAGGCAGCGCAATGTTACAGCTATCTAACAAATAGTTGCCTAATCTATTCAACAATTCCTGTAAAAGTTATTCTGTCCTGGCTGTATTTTTCGGTGCATGTGTCAAATAAACATTGAATCTTGAAAAAGATATAACCCCTGGTAGGCCTATTGCTTATCACTGTTCTGAGAATTTTGCGTTGAGTAGATAACGAAGACAAACTCTTTTTACCAGCCATCCAACCAACCAAAACCAGAGACATTTAAACTAGCCCTTCTTCCGTCACTGAACTGGTTTTGCGTGTCCACCTTTGTGCATATGATGATCACACAAACAATTGAGGCCCGCAATTCATATTTTGGTTCAAATAACGATGTTTTTATAACATTAAATAATAAACTGAAACATACAACGTTTCATCATCATTTCGCACATTATTTCAACTGAAGTAATCCAAAAGTAATCAAGTATCTGTAATGCGATTACAATATTTTTGTTGGTAACGTAACGGATTACTTGTAAAGCCTGATTCATGCTTCTGCGGGTCTGCGTTGTTAATGTCATGTGCATCTGTTCGCAGACATGCTCAGCATTTATAGTTGTGCGGCCTTGTTGTGTAGATGGCCATTACACTTCTTAGCACTATGCGGCGATGTCACGCAAAATGTTGGTTTGTTCGCTTGTATATCAGGAAAGCTTCACAGAAGAAGTAACTTTATAGTTTGTAAACAATGTAATAGGTAGCTAAATAGCTAGATCGGGGAAGACGGTTCCTGGAATGGCGCGTTTGAGAGAACTAGTAAAATTAAGTGAATAAGGAAAGAGAGAAGACGCTTTACAGTGTGCTTGTTCAGCAGATGAAGAGCGTGTTTAAAATATTTTAGCTTGTCGGCTAATCGTTTCAACAATCTTCTGCATCGCTTGAAACCCCTTATTACACATCAAGCCACCCACTTCACGCAATCTTGCTTTAGGGGACAGTATCCCTCCACCTGCAAACCTTCCTGGGATAGGAGTCCACATCCTCATCGTTGGAGATGCTGCTTTTCCATTGTATGTAAACCTGATGAAGCCCTTTCAAAGTAAGCAATTGTTTAATTGATATTCTGCAGATAATTTTGTTAAATCAAAAGCAGATAATATTAGATTTATAATAGGGCAATGGTTATATACTTAATACTCATAAATGTTCTGCCTTCTATTTGCTTCCATTGCACATTTAGAATTGCCATATGTAGTGCATTTGCATTAATTGCACATCTTTACATACCAGTCGTACATACATATACTTAATACTTGTGAATAGTTTGCCCTCTATTTGCTCTTCTGGGTAGATGCAAACTGCATTTCTTTGTACTGTACTTGTTCACCGACAATAGATTCAATTTTGTCATTGAACAGTACGAGTACAGTACAACAAAATGCAGTTAGTCAGTGGGGATTTGGTATTTAAAATGTCAATGTATTTTCTGCTTTACCAGGTGCCAATCTGAACAAAAGCAAGAGGATCTACAGCTATCAACATTCACGGGCCAGATGTGTGATTGATAACTAATTTGGTATGATGGTCGCAAGGTGGAGAATTCTAGGCAGACCATTAGAATTCCTACCAGACAAATGTACAGGTTGTGAAGGCCTGTGCTGCACTGCACAACTATCTGGCCTTGATGCTGCCAACACACCTGCAACAAAGTATATATCACCTAATTTCAAAGACTCTTTTGAACAATGGCTAGGCACAGCCAGGGAGTGGAGAAGACAGGTCACAGAGGGAGGCACTTTGGCTGATGCAGGGAGAGCCTCTCGGGCTGCTGTTTGAGTCTGCAATGACCTGATGAGGTTTTTCATGTGCCATGGCAAGATAAGGTGCTGAGGGCTAGTCTACTGAATTCTCAGTGAATTTTGGACATACACATTTAAAGAAAACCTCTTTATTTTATATAATTGTAAGTGTAACAAAGTATTGCAAACAGTGAAAAGAGCAGACTACATAGAACTTATTTAAAATGCAGAGAAATTGCACTCAAGCATTTTCTCAGCATTTTAAATCAAAGAATACATTAAATTAAACAATATTGACTCAAATCACAAACAAGTAATTTTGTCACTTTGAAAAAGATTACTTTAGCCACATCGGGTGTGTATTCAAACATTGTCTTCAGCACTTTCTTTCCCTCTTTATCTCAAATAAAAGCTGATGGATTTTGAACTTGGCTAGACCTTTTATGTTGTGGCAGTTCGCGGATCAGTTCACCCAGGGGCGTAGTTTATGGGGGGGGTGGGGGGAGGTAACCCCCTCAATATTTAAATCCATCAGTTACAACCCCCCCAATATTTCGACATGAGAATTACAGTAGATCAAATGAAAAGTATGAAGAATTCATATATTTTGTAACAATAATTGTTCCTACTCAAATATGAGTTTGTCATAATCAAATAGAAAAAAAAATAATAATAATACTCCCCTCCATTGAACCGATTGGTAACGCCCAAGGCGCACTTTTTCCAAAACAACGCGAGTGGAGAGCACACGAGTCACGACGACGGGTAACGTTCAAAAATGAAGAGAAGCGCTGCACAGCGGACTTTATTTAACTGCTGGTCAGAGAGGGATGTAAAAAAACAACAACCATGTACTGAGAATGAGGTATGAGAATATTGTGTAATAGCTAAGTACACACCAGTGAAACCAGATATATTTTAGCTAGCTAATCTCCATTTCAATGTATTTAACTTATAGCTCACTTATCAGTATAACAAGTTACCAAATCAGCCGTCTGTTTTGCTAGTTCATTTTTCAATAGTGTCTGTAATTATCAATGACAAAAGTATTCACATCGGTGTTTGTTTTCTTCCTAAATTAATCTGACTTTTTAACGAATTGGATGAATGAACGATTTACTGGCGGTTTCTGTACTTAAGTCGAGACACGGCAGGCAAAAAAATCGTTTTTTTCACTGGTCAATGTTGAGATTTGGGGCTCTATGGGGGCTATTTGTCTTCAATAACATGACTTCTTTCAGACTTGTGGTGTAAAAAAAGTCAAAAATACACATTAGGTCTTTATTTTACTACATTTCTAGTCTATTTGAGTCTCTTGATTTCGCCTAAATTCATCAAAAGTTGTCGTTCTAAATCAACTTGCTGCTCCGCGCGATCACTGTTTGTACCCTGTCATATCATATATCACTGGAAAGGTCTCTCTCTCATGGTGAGTGCTGTCGGGTCTAAATATGCTAATTTCCTTTTTTATCAGCAAGCAATCGTCAAATTAAAATTGGGCATTTTACTCTAAAAGCGGATCTCATTGGCTGATGTCAATTTCTGACACCGTGATTCGTTCAGACGCATTTTCTTTTCGCTATTCTGTTCAGTTAAAGGCTATAAATGCTGTGTTATAAGTGTTGAAGTTTTTTTTAGATGGTTTGTATTGTTGATTGCTAATGATTTTATAAGATATTATGTTTGTAAATAGTTTTTTCCACAAAAAAGTATGCATTTTTACAATACAAATCTTTAAAGGCTGTTTTCTCAAAATGGGTTTTTTCTCATACTCTGAGCCAGAAATCTCCACTTCAGCAGCACTTACATTCACCAAATTTTCCATGTGTATTCCTATCCTTATTCTCAAGGTTTTTACAGAGGGGTTTGTTTATATATCATTCACATTCTGATTTATACAACATTTTGTACCTAAAAGAGGGGCGAAAATAGATTTTTTATGGCTGTTTTTTCTAATTAATGGAGTGATAAAAAGAGATCCAAAATTCCCTCTGTAAAAACCTTTGACTGTAATATGTCAACAAAATGAAACAAGAATTTTGAATCTGGCTTTATCCAATGTTCAGATTTCTCTTCTGGAAATGTATGCACATTTGCACATATTTAATGAAATAATACCCAATTAGCATATTTAAACATATATTTTCTAAAAACTTGTAATACAAAAAATATTTGTCTTAATGTCAGTAATCAAGAGGGGAAGTTTCATGATGATATCTATTAGTTATTTTCCCCCCCTATTCACCTGTAGTGTCTCGCCTTAATTTCTTTATTTTTATACTATGTTAGAATTTTATGATTATGAATGATTATTCACAAATTTCATAACGTTATGAGATGTATAATCTCTTAACATGTTTTTATAACAGATTCAAGGTAAATATAGCAGGGTAGACAAGTCAGCAGAGGGAGAGGAGGAGCAGGTGTTGATTTTGTAATCAGTTAAAGCATATAGAAAGAAAGAAAGAAAGAAAGATGATCCAATAACAATACACATGAAAAAAAAAAACAGGCAGCTCACAACTTTAAACCCCCCCAATGTTCAAACCAAATCTACGCCCTTGAGTTCACCTATGGTTACTCCCCAACTCTGGCTATATACTTGAAAGGATCATCTTTAGCTAATCCCCATGAGTAACCCCTAATAAAAGAAATAACCACTCAATTTGAAATAATGTAACCCTTTAGACCCCAATAGAATTCTAGAAAGCTGCTGTTGATTACAGAAAATTCTCTAAATAATATGTTCTCACACATTTCAAACAAACAGACATAACACAAAAAAGAAATTACAATTACAAGTTAACTTGGTTTTAAAGAGCACATATTCTTTAATTTGACAACACATTAATGTAATTTGGAATAATATAACTTGTTTTCTCCAATTAATTAACAATCAGTAGAAAGAATGAATATCTACGCAGTATAAAACGACATTTTGCGATGAGATTGAGCCAGCAGTCAAATTAGGTCTGTACAGCTAATGTGATCATAATAAAGTAAGCACAAGGCAAATCTAAAGACAGTGTTCAATTGGCTGAATAGTAGCATGTTGGCAAGGTGAGGACGCATCATGTGTGCCATGACATTTTGCTCAAATGAGAAAACATTGTAAGTAATACAAAACAGGATTGTCCAATAAATATTCAATCCAGGCAACATTACAACGAATACAAGCTGTAGTCTTGTTTAAGTGCTTAAGCTGAACTTCTTGCATTGTAAAAAGAGAAAACATTGCTCACTAGTTGTGACCAATAGCAGCTAGTTTACTTATTTACAGCCTAACAACCCTCCGCTATTCAAAACGAACGTACCGCCGCGCTTATATAAACTGAGCTCTAGTCCGCTGTTGTCCTTAAAATATGCCTACTGCATCATGTCACCCCTCTCTAAAACAAATATTTTTTGGACCTTGATCAAAGATCCGGGGCTAATACGTAAACACCCGGACAAACATGAACATTACTGAACATTACTCAAATAGGACGATTATTTTACCCGGAGCCATTATGTATAACAATTGGAGTTGCAGTGTGTGCAGTCTATGCATATATTTTTTCGTATGTTTGTAGTCATAGTAGCTCATCCATCATTACCAGCTCATTCAGAGATAATAGGCTGGTCTATGCTGATTAATAACCACTGTACTAACCTAACACAAATCCATATAGAAATAGGTTTGTAATGGCCATTTGGTTGTTTTGTAGGATAATTCACACTAATCAGGAATGAATACATATATATATATACACAGACACACAGTGGGGAGAACAAGTATTTGATACACTGCCTATTTTGCAGGTTTTCCCACTTACTAAGCATGTAGAGGTCTGTCATTTTTATCGTAGGTACTCTTCAACTGTGAGTGACGGAATCTAAAACAAAAATCCAGAAAATCACATTGTATGATTTTAAGTAATTAATTTGCATTTTATTGCATGACATAAGTATTTGATACATCAAAAAAGCAGAACTTAATATTTAGTACAGAAACCTTTGTTTGCAAATACTTGATATCATACATTTCCTGTAGTTCTTGACCTGGTTGGCACACACTGCAGCAGGGATTTTGGCCCATTTCTCCATACAGACCTTCTCCAGATTCTTCAGGTTTTGGGGCTGTCGCTGGGCAATACGGACTTTCAGCTCCCTCCAAAGATTTTCTATTGGGTTCAGGTCTGGAGACTGGCTAGGCCATTCCAGGACCTTGAGATGCTTCTTACGGAGCCACTCCTTAGTTGCCCTGGCTGTGTATTTTGGGTTGTTGTCCTGCTGGAAGACCCAGCCATGACCCATCTTCAATGCTCTTACTGAGGGAAGGAGGTTGTGGGCCAAGATCAATCAATCAATCAAATTTATTTATAAAGCCCTTTTTACAACAGCAGTTGTCACAAAGTGCTTTACAGAGACACCCGGCCTTAAACCCCAAGGAGCAAACAACAGTAGTGTTGAATTTCAGTGGCTAGGAAAAACTCCCTAAGGTCGAATTTTTGGAAGAAACCTAGAGAGGACCCAGGCTCAGAGGGGTGACCAGTCCTCTTCTGGCTGTGCCGGGTGAGATATTAAGAGTCCAATTGGAATAATATATACATTTCTCTGGGCTAAATCCAGAGTCTATTTGATTTTAGACTAGGTCAGAAGTATGACCAGGTGGACAGGACAGGGACAGCAACGGGCCCCCCAAACCAGGTAATCCGCAAGTGTGGACCAGGACCTCATCTCTTTCTAAAATTTAAAACTGGAGGAAACTGAGAAAAGTTAGTAGTACATCCCTCATATCCCCCAGCACAATAATATAGCAGCGTAACACCTTGGAACTGAGACGGGGGGGTCCAGTGACACTGTGGCCCTACCCGGGGGAGGCCCCATCTCGCGATTCATGGCCCCATCCATCCTCCTCTCAATATGGTGCAGTCGTCCTATCCCCTTTGCAGAAAAGGACGGTTGGGATTGTGTTATTGGGGTTGTACTCATCCTTCTTCTTCTTCCAAACACGGCGAGTGGAGTTTAGACCAGAAAGCTCTATTTTTGTCTCATCAAACCACATGAACTTCTCCCATTCCTCCTCTGGATCATCCAGATGGTCATTGGCAAACTTCAGACGGGCCTGGACATGCGCTGGCTTGAGCAGGGGGACCTTGCGTGCGCTGCAAGATTTTAATCCATTATGGCGTAGTGTGTTACTAATGGTTTTCTTTGAGACTACGGTCCCAGCTCTCTTCAGGTCATTGATCAGGTCCTGCCGTGTAGTTCTGGGCTGATCCTTCCTCATGATCATTGATGCCCCACGAGGTGAGATCTTGCATGGAGCCCCAGACCGAGGGAGATTGACCGTCATCTTGAACTTCTTCCATTTTCTAATTATTGTGCCAACAGTTGTTGCCTTCGCACTAAGCTGCTTGCCTATTTTCCTGTAGCCCATCCCAGCCTTGTACAGGTCCACAATTTTATCCCTGATGTCCTTACACAGCTCTCTGGTCTTGGCCATTGTGGCGAGGTTGGAGTCTGTTTAATTGAGTGTGTGGACAGGTTTCTTTTATACAGGTAAGGAGTGCAAACAGGTGTAGTTAATACAGGTAATGAGTGGAGAACAGGAGGGCTTCTCAAAGAAAAACGAATAGGTCTGTGAGAGCCGGAATTCTTACTGGTTGGTAGGTGATCAAATACTTATGTCATGCAATAAAATGCAAATTATATATTTAAAAATCATACAATGTGATTTTCTGGATTTTTCTTTTAGATTCCGTCTCTCATAGTTGAAGTGTACCTATGATAAAAATTACAGAACACTACATGCTTTGTAAGTAGGAAAACCTGCAAAATCGGCACTGTATCAAATACTTGTTCTCCCCACTGTATAATATACTGCCATTTTGGTGGTTCTAGTGTTCAGTTTATTTATTCTGTTTAGTGTGTACATTTTCATTGATGTGTTGAAACGAATACACTCGTTAAAAGTTTCCGTAAGATAGTGAACGTTGTCGGGTGTCGATAGAATGTTCTCCAGTGATCCTTACACCATTATATTTCATACTGCCCTGTAGTTGTATGAGCATTGGGAATTGGGAGTTGGGAAGCAAGGGACACTTTACATTTATATTCACATATTTAGTATCTCGTCTGAACGACTTAGCAAAAAAGAAAATTGTTAAAAAGAAAAACGAATTAATCAAAATGCATGTTATTTTAATTTTTTTTACTACTTAATTATTTTTCTAAGTTGTTCAAACGAGATGCTATGTCGTTTGAACTACTTAGAAAAAGAACTATTACTAGTAATAAAAAAAGAAATCTTTCAAAATGTAAGTTTTTTACATTTTTTACTACTTAATTGTTATTTACTAAGTCGTTCAAACAAGATAAACTTAGTCTCTGGGCCCAACTTAATTTTTTTACTTCTTGGGCTTCCGTAGAAACAATCTCCTCTAACATAAAAAGTTGTCTGCTTTGGCGCTAGCGTTTTGAGTAAAGAAATTAAAACAAAAAAAAGTACATTGACAGAATACTCTTTTTTGGTTTCTTATTAATGACGACATACATAGGAATACAGTAACAATACATTTTAATGAATTTATTTGTAAATTATGTAATTAATGTATCTCAATACTTTATATACTTTTTGTTGGCAATGACAGAGGTCAAACGTTTTCTGTAAGTCTTCACAAGGTTTTCACACACTGTTGCTGGTATTTTGGCCCATTCTTCCATGCAGATCTCCTCTGGAGCAGTGATGTTTTGGGGCTGTCGCTGGGCAACACAGACTTTCAACTCCCTCCAAAGATTGTCTATGAGATCTGGTGACTGGCTAGGCCACTCCAGGACCTATAAATGCTTCTTACTTCTCACTCAAGATCTCACGATACATGGCCCCATTCATTCTTTACACGGATCAGTTGTCCTGGTCCCTTTGCAGAAAAACAGCCCCAAAGCATGATGTTTCCACCCCCATGCTTCACAGTAGGTATGGTGTTCTTTGGATGTACTCAGCATTCTTTCTCCTCTGACCATATGACATTCTCCCAATCCTCTTCTGGACCATCCAAATGCTCTCTAGCAAACCTCAGACGGGCCTGGACATGTACTGGCTTAAGCAGGGGGACACATCTGGCACTGCAGGATTTGAGTCCCTGGCGGCGTAGTGCGTTACTGATGGTAGCCTTTGTTACTTTGGTCCCAGCTCTCAGCAGGTCATTCACTAGGTCCCCCCGTGTGGTTCTGGGATTTTTGCTCACTGTTCTTGTGATAATTTTGACCCCACGGGTTGAGATCTTGCGTGGAGCCCCGGATCGAGGGAGATTATCAGTGGTCTTTGTATGTCTTCCATTTTCTTTATTATTGCTCCCACAGTTGATTTCATCACACCAAGCTGCTTACCTATTGCAGATTCAGTCTTCCCAGCCTGGTGCAGGTCTACAATTTTGTTTCTGGTGTCCTTTGACAGCTCTTTGGTCTTGGCCATAGAGGAGTTTGGAGTGTGACTGTTTGAGTTTGTGGACAGGTGTCTTTTGTACTGATAACAAGATCAAACAGGTGCCATTAACACAGGTAACGAGTGGAGGACAGAGGAGCCTCTTAAAGAAGAAGTTACAGGTCTGTGAGAGCCAGAAATCTTGCTTGTTTGTAGGTGACCAAATACTTATTTTACTGAGGAATTTACCAATAAATTCATTAAAAATCCTACAATGTTATTTTCTGGATTATTTTTTCCTCATAGTTGAAGTGTACCTATGATGAAAATTACAGGCCTCTCTCATCTTTTTAAGTGGGAGAACTTGCACAATTGGTGGCTGACTAAATACTTTTTTGCCCCACTGTTTATACACAACTGTTATTGTTAAAGAAACACGCCCGTTGCGACCGCTACAGTAGGCTCATTTAAAAGACTGCTGTCGACAGCATAATAAATAAACATTGATTCTAGAGATCAGAATATCGATACAATATTGTGAAAAAGAGTCATGATTTTGCGTTAAATCGTTGTGTTGCCACCATTGGTGTCGTTAGCCCTTTTATGAATAGCCCCGGATCTCAAATAGACCAAAACAATTATAATAGCACCTGATCTATTCATCTGTAATTCCGATCACGCATTATGACAATGTAGACGTTGCTAGCGTGGCCCTGAATGTATTGTGATCCTAGTGACGCCTCTGGCACAGCACTAGTGTGCAGGTAATTCATCATGGTTCACATAAGTTTTCTCACAAGTGGACTCTTAGCTTTAGAGTCCACAAAGTTGTTTGGGGTCCACAAAGGCATAGCAAAACTATGTGTTGTGGGGACGTAGGTTGGTAGGAATTGAAATCGGACCTGCAGGTGCCACTTAAGACTTTCGTTTGCACATGTTGCTTGCTGCACACATACAAACACACATTTTCCCAAAAACCCAGAACTCAGTTCACATTGCATTTTGTCATTGTACACTGAAACATTATTACATTGTCTTTAATAATCCAGCCGCCCTCACACACATACTCATGCACAGACATACAGAAACAGGATTATTTTGGGAGAAAATGGACAGCCAAAATTAGTATGAAGCTATAAATCACAATACCACATACCACAAGTACACTGAGAGCTCTTGAACTTCAGCCAGGCTATCTAGATTTTGATGTTAGTCTCACTGTTTACTCGCTCCCTCCATAAATGGTTTATTCTTGGACAGCGGTCTTTCTTGTGTTGCTTTTTAAAGGGTCTTTATTCAATCAGGACTCCTGCCTTGCCCTTAGATCACACATTTACAAGCAGGCCAAGACACAAATCAATGTCTTAGTAGGCAAGCAATCTCTTCCTATACGTAATGCCACCTCTTATTGAAAACAGAAGGTCCAATGTTTGATGCGCCTCACTGTCTTCACTGTGCATCTCAGGTGGTTGATGAGATTCAGGGTTAGACACACTCTTAAGTCTGAATTCAGGAAGAATAATGAAGAGGAAGAGTGTTATGTTTCTGTTTTGAGACGTTGTCTAGAGTACGCCCACACACACCCACTAACCCACGCATACATGCAGTCTCTGGTTGCTGTGCGTGTGAATGATTAGGTTCTGTGTTCCCGGGCTCAGCCCCAAAAATAGTTGTGTCATATAGTAACACACAAAGTGATGAGAGATGGCCTTTCAGCACACAATAAAACTAGAGAAAGGCCGGGACAATATAATAGTCTCATAAAGAGCTGACAGCAGTATATGGCTCCAGCAACATGTTTGGGGACATGAAACAACCAGGATTATTCTAATTGGACAAACACCTGTAAGCTACTGAAGCAGGCGGTGAACGATGAAGCCCCCTGTACTCCGCAAACTTGGGACGTCCTTAGGATGCCTGAGGAAAGATGACACAACTTCTTGATGTTCCAGGGACGTCCTAATGACTTTAGGCTGTTAGAGAGGTTCTGCTCAGAATCAACAGATTTCTTTAGACAGTCCAGCACTCCATACAGAACTTTGTTCATCATCATATTTACCAGATAGATATTTACTGTAACCATGGCTCCGGCCTATCCATTCAAGTAGATGTAATAAATGGCTGTTGGAGTAACAGAAGATATGAATTAGTTGAAGTTGTGTTTTCCATGTGAAGAATAGCCATCTCACTGGCATTGTTAGGGATGATGATGAATTTAGTTCTGATTTTCTTTTCTATGTGAGCCTCACAACTGGAGCGCTGTCAATCGTGAATCATTGTTAAGATTTACCAGCTGCATCCTCGCACACTTTGGTTCACATGGGTTAGACTGGGAGGTTTGCAGGGATGTAAAGACTTTATTGGATTTACTGTCTGTAATGTTATAATAGAAACATTTTAGGTTGTTATCGCAGTAGCACATGCATTTTCCACACAATCAATAGGAATGATTCACAAAGAGATGTAAAATGTTTTTTTATTTTACCTGTCTGTTTTGTTTGGAATAAATGCAGTCAACAAAGAAAAGAACCCCTGATTATATCACCCTTTCTTATCTGGTTTCTATTTTATTGATTTACTCCTTTTGAATATTTGAATTTACTATTGTATAATTCTTTAATTTCTGTTTGTTTCTGTGTTTAGCTGACAAGCCTCTGCAGCCACAGAATGTTCAGCTGGCGTCGGTGGACAAGGGCCTGAGGGTGAGCTGGGACCCTCCCAATGAGCTGGATGGCCGGCCAGTAGACAGCTACACAATTGGCTACGGAAAGTCCATGAAAACATTGCGCTTCCTCAAGGTGGACAAGGACAGACGCTCCGAGGTACTGGAGGATGTAGGTAAGAAATGGAGCATGTGAGGACGAAAGAGTGGGAGAGGTAAAGACCCAAATAGAGAAAAGAAGGGAGACTGGAAGAGTAAGAAGGAATGGTGTGAGGGTGACAGGACAACAGGTGGCAGAGACGGAAGAGATAGAGAAAAGAGATAAGGAGAGAGCAACAGAGAAAGAGACAAAGCACATTTGAAAAAAAGATATGAGGAAGAAAGAGAAGGAGAGGTTTGGCCTAAATCAGTGGTTCTCAACCCCGGGCATTGTACCCAAAATGTTTTCCAGTTTTCCTTCTAGCCCCCTAATCAGGAACTGGTTTAGACCAGGTTTAGACCCGGAACGCCATTAGAATAGAAGGTAGAAATAGCTCGGAATCTCCAGACAGTAATTTGAGAACCACTGGCCTAAACTACGGAGTGTGTTTCAGAGCCTGGAGTTCTGCACTTTGTCAAGATGAGTGCGGAGAACAAGGAAGGGATGAGCAAACCTGTGTACAGAGCAGAGACGCCAGGAGGTGAGGTGTGTGCATGCGTGCGTGTGCATGTAGAATGTGTTCCACTGGAAGGTGGAAGATTCAATTCAACATTAAATTTGTGCACTATGGGCTAGCAAAGATTTTATACAGTCACAACAAAGCCCAATTAAAATCTGAGCTCTTTATCAGACTGAAGTTATTTTTGATTTTTACAGGGCTATTATTTTTAAGGTTTTACGGATTCCTCTGGTTATTCTTAATCTCAAAACTCAAAGCCTGATGTTTTATATAGAAAGGCAGCAGTGGTGGTTGCAGTATGAAATCCATCCAGCCTGCTTTTGCCATTATTCCATTTCCCTCTGAGCTTGGCATCACAGAGCTATACTTCATCAGCAGCCCAAGCGTGCGGCCAACCCTTGTTTTCCACTTCCAAACCCAGACTCAGTCCAATAACCCAAACCCCTGTGTTGTGGTCACTGACTCTCCTCTTTCTGTGTGTGTGTGTGTGTGTGTGTCTGAGAGAGAAGTGTGTTTGTATGGGTGTGTCAGTGCCGGTTGGTGCGGAGTAGTGTGTTTGCGCGAGCGCATCTGACTACATGTACCCCTCTTGTAAATGTTGCGGTTGCTCACCGCATGCTCTCTGTCTCTCTGTGTCACTCTCACTATCTGTATGTGTCTGTCTGTCTGTCTGTCTTTCTATCTGTGTCTGTCTATATGTGGCTGTCTGTCTGTCTGTCGGTCTGTGTCCATATGTCTGTGTCCATCTGTCTGTCTCTGTCTGTGTGTCTGTCTGTCTGTGGCTGTCTGTCTGTCTGTGTCTTGAGATGATCTCAGCAGTTTATCCAACACTGTAAATCACAGCAGACATTGTGTGTGTCTGTGCCGATGTGCTTCTTTAAGATCAATCCCTTCCCACAGAATGCAAGCAACATCAGTCGTCATAAATAACACCATGTGGTTCCTTCAACGTAAGTGTGTCTGGCCAGACCTAGCACTCTGTTATAGGACGATGCACATAATGTCTGAAAAGGAAGACAGGGGAGGGCAAAAGAGCAAGAGCAAGATAAGTGGGAGGCTAAGAGAGGTGTCGAGAAACCAATGGGGTTGGCAGGATTATTGACTTGATTGAAATGTCTGTAGCAACAACATCACAGTTTACATTCTTAATCGAATGCTCCCTTGTATTAGTGTGACCAGTCGAGAAGTCTACAGTATATATGTCTTCTAAGTCTATTGTGTAGTTTATTTATGGATGTTCACTTGTTTCACAGGTGGTGAATGGGTCAAACTGGATGGCTTCGCAGTGGTGGGTGGGGCACCAGCCAACACCTCTCTAGGTAACATAGAGTACACTGGCTTCTAGTTCTATCTGGTATCTATCTATCTGGAACCAACTCTGCCGCATCTGGTGTGGAGTTATTGCAACAAGTCACAGCCCTTTTTCCAAACTGAAAATCATGAAAAACTGGGAAGGGACAAAAATGGTGTGAGAATAAAATAATAATAATAATAAGTCCCATTACAAAGGGAAAGCAACATTGCAGCGGTCATCACAGAGTTAATTTTTTCTGCCATGCCCATTAAAGTTATTATTCCTCACGGTATGACTAGTCCCTTGGGGTGAGTCTGTCTAACCCAACCTCTGGCCCGATCCATAGCACCTCGAGTCCCCAGGCATCCAGTTAAGACTCGTAATATATAGAAGGAGGAGGATTGTTCAGTCGATTCTTCAGAGGTTGGCCGACTGCAGCCCAAGCTAAACAATTGTTCACAGGACCACTTTCCAAAGAGAAGGACTGGGAGAGAGAAAAAGATGGGGGTTGGGGAAAAAAAGCAGAAAGAAAGGAAAGGAAAGTCAGCTGATGGAAAAAAAAGGAGGGACATCTGCGCAGACAATACACAGAGGCAGAGATTTGACAAAAAAGTATCAGTAATGTTGGGTACAGTTTGGGTCAAAGACAGACAGACTCATGGGGGGAAAAGGTTGGGGGGTAGTTGTGGTGGCACCAGGAAATGAATAGAGCATGGACATCAGTGACAAGGAAGAGGGGAAGAAGGCAGAATCATACAGAGAAGAGGTACCTCAGCAGGCTCTATACCTGCATTGGTCAGTCAATGTTCTGCAGAGGCAAGCGAAACAGTGCTCCACTGAGTTATGCTGTCTGCCATAGTCTGGGAAGGGGAAAAGAGAAAAGTACAGACATAGTCTCTCAAGCCAGGTGGCTTCTATCCAATTTCACACACAGGGTTTGTTATTGGAAATTAAAAATCCAGAGGAAGTTGACGCCCCTTCCTTTCCGCTAGTGCATGATTTTGCATGAGCAAAAAAATCTGCACACATTTTCGTGCCCGCCTATCCAAACTTGATTTGTTGTGAGAGCTGTTTGCCTCAATTCTTTCAAAATGTCTGAATGTGTAAGTAAAGCTACCATTGTCGTTGCCCAAGGTCTGGCAACCTGAGGCTAAGGCAGGCAGTCCTAGGACAAGAAACAGAGAATCAGAGAGAGATCCTTGCATCAAACTGTCTCGCACAAACTGGTTCTGTCCTGCAGGAAATTTTGTTGAAAACTAGATCCCATCACCTATCATTTTCTTCTCTTTATTTTTCAACTCTCAGCCATTGGAATTGGACATGGATATGCAACTAAGTAACCTGGATCAATTTACATATTTTCTGAAAATCAGTAGGCTGAAACATACTTTTGAGATAATAGTAGAATGCACAACTTACAATTTACAAATGTTGGTTGTGCATTCAAATTGTCACCCCTCCTCTCCCCAGTCCACAGACTAACCCTGTTTAACCTTATAATATTATAATTTCTGACTTATCAGGGCTGTATTTCGAGTAAATTCACATCTGACAGTTATTATGAGAGAGTGCGAGGAGTGGGGAGGAGAAGGTAGCAAATGTTTTTCATAATCATGTCAGCACTATCCTTCGGCACGCCAGCGAAGCCAGGGAGAGGAGGACCTCAACTGTCTATCTGTGACAACAGTCCAGGCTGGAGTCAAACATCATGGGTTTAAACCAGGATCTAAGAAAAGAGGAAGTGGATACAGATGATATAGGAAGACTGTGTAGTCCTGGGTCTTAGTCACGGTGTCCACCGTGACATTTTGTATGCGATGTAATTTGTCATGTACCAACAGGGGTCAGCTAGCAATGAAATGCTTACATACCAAGATATATATTTAAGTAAATAACAGAACGTTTTAAACATTAATATGAAAATGAAAGGTAGAAACAGGAAAAATACCCAGAAAACACAGTGAGCATCAAGGGTTTCACCAACTCAAGGACAAAACTTTTTTGAGATATATTTTTTGAGATATTCCATTGAGCTTGATTTTGAAGTCCTAGACTAGGTTATGGTATTATAGTGTTGACTCTGTAGTCATTAAACATCATTCTGACTATAGGTACTCCTATTGGTATTCCTTTCATCCAGGTGGGAGAGCGCAGTATGGAGTGCAATAGAGATTGCGTTGTCTGTGAATGTTTTGTAATTGGAGTGGGTCCAATGATGGCATTGTTCTGAACCATTAGCTGTCACGCTCTGATGTGTTTCACCAGTTGTCATGTATCCACCCCCTCCAGGTGTTCCCGGTTCCCCATTTGCCCTCTGTGTATTTAACCTCTGTTCTCTGTTCTGGTAGTTTCCAGATCGTCTTGTCCAGTACAGTTGTTTCCAGCAGTCCTTTTTCCAGTGTTCTCCCTGTTGCCCTTTTCGTCTATCTGTCTTCCTTTGTGTCTGCATCTGGGTCCACTGTTCTACACTGTGTCATGACCAGCCTTTCAAAGCATTCTACGCTAATGGACGGTATTAATGTATACATGTTGCCTTGGCCTACATGGTCTATGGAAGCTATTTGGTATTATGGACTGGGGCAGATTGAAAAGGTCATTAAAGACACTTGCCAGTTAGTCTTACCCACACATTAAGTGCATGCTCTGATGTAGGGGTCGACCTATATGGTTTCTTAAGGGCTGATTCCGATTATTAGTGATCAAGGAGGCCAATTACCTAATTATTTCGGTCATTGGGTCATGCTTAGAGTATGACTAGCCTTGGCATAATAAGTAGCATGCAATATAACGTAATGGCAGGTTTTTTGCTAGTCAGCTGACTAAATTAACGGTAAACAAATAAACTGAAGTTACACTAACTATTGCATTCATATAATGTTAGCTCATTAATTCAAGACTCAATGTTAGCTACTGGTGTAACACTCACGTTCATGTAGTTTGCTAGGTAGCCAGTATAGTAAAGTGCAAATGATTGGCAACAGAATTTCCTCACAACCTAGGTGAAGTTTACATTACTCTTGCTCAACCTAGTTACCATCATGTAAAAACATTTTTAAAAATACCGGCGAGTATTCTGTTATATACACTGCCAGTTTTGCAGGTTTTCCTACTTAAAAAAGCATGTAGAGGTCTGTAATTTTTTATCATAGGTACACTTCAACTGTGAGAGTCTGTAAAAAAATAAATCCAGAAAATCACATTGCATTTTATTCCACCTACCAACCAGTAAGAATTCTATCTCTCACAGACCTGTTAGTTTTTTATTTAAGAAGCCCACCTGTTTTCCACTCATTACCTTTATTAACTGCATCTGTTTAAACTTGTTACCTGTATAAAACCAGTCAATCTACGTTCCTACTCTCACCTATGGTCATGAGCTTTGGGTCATTACCGAAAGGACAAGATCCCGGATACAGGCGGCCGAAATGAGCTTTCTCCGCAGGGTGGCCGGGCGATCCCTTAGAGATAGGGTGAGAAGCTCGGTCACCCGGGAGGAGCTCAGAGTAGAGCCGCTGCTCCTCCACATCGAGAGGGGTCAGCTGAGGTGGCTTGGGCATCTTTTTCGGATGCCTCCGGAACGCCTTCCTGGGAAGGTGTTCCGGTCCCGTCCCACCGGGAGGAGACCCCGGGGAAGACCTAGGACTCGCTGGAGGGACTATGTCTCCCGGCTGGCCTGGGAACGCCTCGGTGTCCCCCCGGAAGAGCTAGAGGAAGTGTCTGGGGAGAGGGAAGTCTGGGCATCCCTGCTTAGACTGCTGCCCCCGCGACCCGGCCCCGGATAAGCGGAAGAAGGTGACATGACCTGTATAAAAGACACATGTCCACACACTCAATGAAACAGACTCCAACCTCTCCACAATGGCCAAGACCAGAGAGCTGTGTAAGGACATCAGGGATAAAATTGTAGACCTGCACAAGGCTGGGATGGTCTACATGACAATAGGCAAGCAGCTTGGTGTGAAGGCAACAACAACTGCTGGTGCAATTATTAGGAAATGGAAGAAGTTGAAGTTGACAGTCAATCTCCCTTGGTCTGGGACTCCATTTAAGATCTCACCTCGTGGGGCATCAATGATCATGAGGTAGGTGAGGGATCAGCCCAGAACTACACGGCAGGGCCTGGTCAATAACCTGAAGAGAGCTGTGACCACCGTCTCAAAGAAAACCATTAGTAACACACTACGCCGTCATGGATTAAAATCCTGCAGCGCACGCAAGGTCCCCCTGCTCAAGACAGTGCATGTCCCCAAGAACACCATCTCAATCGTGAAGCATGGAGGTGGAAACATCATTCTTTGGGGATGCTTTTCTGCAAAGGGGACGGGACGACTGCACCATATTGAGGGGAGGATGGAAGGGGCCATGTATCACAATATCTTTGCCAACAACATCCTTCCCTCAGTAAGAGCATTGAAGATGGGTCGTGGCTGGGTCTTCCAGCATGACAACGACCCGAAACACACAGCCAGGGCAATTAAGGAGTGGCTCCGTAAGAAGCATCTCAAGGTCCTGGAGCCAGTCTCCAGACCTGAACCCAATAGAAAATCTTTGGAGGGAGTTGAAAGTCCATATTGCCCAGCGACAGCCCCGAAACCTGAAAGATCTGGAGAAGGTCTGTACGGAGTGGGCCAAAATCCCTGCTGCAGTGTGTGCAAACCTGGTCAAGAACTACAAGAAACATATGATCTCTGTAATTGCAAACAATGGTTTCTGTACCAAATATTAAGTTCTGCTTTTCTGATGTATCAAATACTTATGTCATGCAAATTAATTACTTGAAAACCATACAAAGTGATTTTCAGTTTTTTGTTTTAAATTCCGTCACTCACAGTTGAAGAGTACATATGATACAAATTACAGACTTCTACATGCTTTGTTAGTGGGAAAACCTGTAAAATCTGCAGTGTATCAAATACTTGTTCTCCACACTGTATCTAGTTGCATTTGCACTGACATTGTTACACAAAATGCATAAATAAACTCAAACTTTAGCGTTAGCTATCTCAACAAAGAGCATTAGGCAGAGACTTTAGCCTATCAGATGTGGATAATCTATCATGTTTGTGTTATTAAACCAGGTTCAGAGAAAGCGCATTCCAAAATCTGTTTTTGCTGGGCTGCGTAAGCGGAGCCGGCCAAGAAGCGTGAATGTCTCTTACTGAGTGACCGACTGACTACCTCTTGTTATATAGCGTAGTGGTTAAAGACACAGACTTTCATGCAGGAGACCGGTGTTCGAGCCTCGAGGCCGTTTAACCAAATTATGCATAAGGAATTATTCAGGATAAATTAAAAAAAATATATTCTGACTCATTCTTGTGAATTTTCGAAGTATGCATCCGTGCATGCTTTCATCGGGTAATATACAGTTGATCCCAAGCCCTTGTGCGATAAAAGAATAGGGGTTTCCACGATTCTCATCTTTTCACTTGACGAAAAAGTCAGTTATCGTCACCTGCCATGAAATAAAATAGCACAAAACAAATTGTGCATTAGGATTTGTTCAAGGTAGACAAAAACTGTTTATGGTTATATTGCAACTATTTCTGGTGTATTTTCGAAGTACGCATCTGGGCATGCTTTTTGAGGTCAAATAGAATAGATCACTACCCCTTGGGCAGTAAAAGAGGAGGGGTTTCCACAATTCTCTCATCTTTTCACTTGATGAAAAAGTCAATTATTGTCACCTGGGTATTGTCATCGTAGAAAAAGATCATTATGAGGGTAATGATCGCAAATATGACATACATTGTTGATCGGCTATTTACTTGTGATGTATAACCAATCTGTTAATTCCGCGTGCGGGACATTGTGCAATACAAGCAGAAACCTTTCAGAGAGATGTGGCTGCCAGAGAAGCTCATTTAGTTTTATTGGCAGTTATATGAAACAAAAGAACAATTTCGATTATTGTAAAAAATATGATAATCTGATCCAATTATTGGCCAGGCTGATAATTTGTTGACTCCTACTGATGTCCCATCTTGGTCCAGCACCCTCGCAAATGTTAACCCATTGAAAAATGTCAGGTATGGAGAGTGAGATCACACAGTTGTATGGTTTGGTGTTTGGTGTTGGCATTTACCTCATCTCGTAGAATTTTACCCTTGAAAGCTTGTACCTGGGTGTCCCTTTGTATTGTGTTTGCACTGACACTTACCATACTGACACTTTCACTTCGTAACTGGATTTCCTGGGTCCTTGAAATCAGCTTCTCCTATATTTAGCTCAGTACGGATCATCCTGCTGGTTTGGCTATATCTGGATATTTCAAATGTTGCAACATAATAAGCATATGAGAACCTCATAGAAGCAATGGCAGACTTTCTCAAGGTCTAGTCCTGAACTGGCCCCCACAGTCACCCCAGCATGTGAACCTGATCTACAGAAAGTTACCCTAACAGGGTCAGATGAACCATGTTAAACTGGAGCTGTTTTTCTCTCTGTCTTCCAGCTCGACCCTCTCTTACACCAGACACCCGGCCTAGGCATGACCCTCTTATAAGGACAGGAGCCAGGGTTAATGGGGCTCTGCGCCCCTCAGGTCTCACCTCCCCCAGAGGGCAGCGAATCCGGAGACCTCCCCAGTCATCCTCTGGTCCTCGTCAGCCAGAGAGGGCCAGAGCAGGGACACCCCTGCTGGACCAGAGGTCCCACCAGTACCACCACACTCAGCCACAGGCAGACCAGAGGAACAGACGCAACCCCAAGCTAGGTAAGACTACCTGTATCTCACTTGTGTTGGGTTTGCTTCCTAAGTTCTTGAGTGAACAGCATGAACGGTTGTTCAGTGTGTCCATCTGTAGTGTGTAAACGCTGGCTTGTGTGTCTGGTATGTCTCTCTGTTTGTAGCGTCTGAGTCCGTCTATGTGGTATCACTGCAGGCACAGAGAGCCACAGAGCGGAGGGCATCAAGCAACCGGGCCGCACTGACTAAAAAATCTCCCCCAGGTACCACATCATTGCATCTAGCGTAGAGGAAGTCCTCTTCAGACATTGCTCGAGCCACACGGCAAACTTTTTACAAGTTTTCCACACATCGTGTAAATACAGACCACATTTCTATACTCCTTGTAATGCCACTTTCATTGTTTTTGGTCGCTTGTGCTCATAGCGGGCATAAATGATGAGCGTTTTTTATTTTCTAATCCTGACAAAACAAAAAGAAATCGAAAGGTCTGGAAGGTTTTCTACTGTATTTTGCAACTGATCCACTAAATGTGAAAGCAGAGTTAAGATGGACTTATTAACATCAAAAAGTGGGAGTCTTTCCACCTGAATACCAAATGCATTTAGTTGCGAAGGCGACTGTGCCCAGACCTGCAGCCCTGTAGACCATGTTGTGTATTGTGTCTGCCAAGCAGAACCCGAGGAATACGAGGCTAAAGATATCGGTGTGAGGGTCATGTCCCCTCAATCTGTCCTTATCAGCTGGGTGGATCCAGCCATCGAGATGGACAAGGTCCAGCCAGGAGGTGCCAGGTGAGTACTCTCACACGTGTACACGTCTTTATACAAGTGTGTATTTTTGTGTGGGAGTGAATATACTGTCTTACACTCTCCAGATACTACACAGTAAAGTACAGGGAGAAGGGTGAGTCTGCTCGATGGGAGTACAAGGACACCACCCAGAGAAGACTGCTGATCGACACTTTGTCAGCTGACGGCATGTATGAGTTCTCTGTCCGAATCTCCCAGGGAGAAAACCATGGCAAGTGGAGCGTGTCTGTTTTCCAGAGGACTCCCGAATCTGGTAGGTTGACATGTCATGACACTACATGTATAAAAATATGTAATTTCCCCCCTTTAAATTAATTATGACGCAAGTAATTGAGTTTTCTTTATTTTTTTGTATGTTCATTTATTTTCCTTTGAGCCACATAAGTCACACGGCATCATATAAATTAAAGGTTTGGGGTAAAATCATAATCAGCTTTGACGTTTCCGTTTAATTCGGATTGTTCTCTTAGATTGCTCTTTCATAATAGTCGCTGGCAGTTTGTGGTTTCCATCCCAATGCTTTGTGTCATAACTCAGCACAGTCAACATCTATCACTATCTTCCTCGCTTTTTGGTCCTAGATACTGGAATGATACGTTATCTTTGGCTCATGAGTATAGCACTCATATTGTGTCATTGCCACTTGTAACTAAGTGACTAAGAGTTCAGTGAGATGTCAGCATTTGCGGCCTGGCAGGCTGCTGCAAAGAGATCTAATCTAAATTTCCTCCTAGGATCTTTGGGGTTTATTCTCTGGAAACGTATAGTGAGCCATTTTCTTTGGCAGGACAAAAAAGGGTAGTCGCTTTCCTTTTTTATTTTCTCATTGCTTCTGTTTTGTCTTTTAAAAAAAAAAAAAATCTCTTTGTGTTGCTCAGCTCCCTCTGGTCCACCAGAGAACTTTGATGTGAAACCGCTGAGAGGGAAGGGAACCGCCGTCACAGCGACCTGGGATCCCCCTGAGGAACCCAACGGGAGGATACGAGGTCAGAACATGAACAGTCAAGTTATGAATCTGTATCCATCAATCAGCTGATCAGCTGCTGAATCAAACTCCCACCTAGGCAGATAAGGAATTCCCCACTTCTGAACTACATTGTAAATCGTTGTTTCGACTCAAATAAATGACTGCATTAATAGTATTTCATTGCTTGCGTGTACTGACCCATGCCCTCCTCCCTTCAGAGTACATAATGTCATACGCTCCTGCTATGAAACCCTTCGGGATGAAGACGGTGACATATCGTGGCAGCATTACTTCAGCCATCGTAGACGGCCTCAAGCCTGGGGACCGCTACATCTTCAAGATCCGGGCCACCAACAGGAGGGGTCAGGGCCCTCAGACCAAAGCCTTCAGCGTGGCCATGCCTGGAGGCACAGGTAAACATATTTACTGTGTGTGTGTCTGTGCGCATTTGTGGGCTCTTTTAACATGTGTTAAATTTTTGACATGAGTTACATTTCCCATGTCTTCAGTTTTTTTTTTTACCGCTTAACCAACACTTAATCTTAATTGCCAGCCAGCAGTGTGGTCTCCTCGCCAGCTCCTCACCTCAAGCCCCAAAGAGACCACAGAACCAGCCACAACCCTTCCAAGACCTCCAAACAGGATAGTAACCATGATGATGACATCAACCTCCAAACAGAAGACGTGACCGAGGTGCCGACCACAACCAGTCACACTACATCCGTGCTCCCTGTGGTCAGAAGGACACGACCCCTCTCCCAGACGCGCTCCTATCACAGCATCTTCTCTGATGTAAGAGGCTCAGTCCGGAACGGGGTGACAAATCAGCGACTAGGTGGCGGTACTTCTTCACCCAGAGGCAAAGGGAGAGAGACAGAAAGAAAGGCTCAAAAGAATGAGGACAAAACAACAGAACCCACTCCAGCAGAAAGGAATGAGGAGAAGCTCACTAACGAGGCTGTGGAGGAGAAAAAATATGTTGTTTCTCCAACACCTGAGGAGAAGGACAGAGACCATGGCAGAGGGAAAGTTTTGCCTGTAGATGTGACTTCCAACCCCAGCCTCAAAACAGACATTTCCTCATCAGAGGGCTCATTGTCCTCGTCAAAGCCCTCTTATTCTCTCCGTAAACCTCTCTCAGGCAGACGCGTCAATTCTGGCAGACGACAATTCACTCGGATCCCATCCATCTCTGGTTCAGTGTCCCAGACGAAGACACAGGATGCAGAAAAGGAGAAAAGTACCGCATCCTCTTCATCCTCCAGCCCATCCCATGGCCAGGAGTCTGCTGCCATCAGGAAGGACGACACGGTCACCAACTACCCCACGGGCAAAAACACCTACAATCAGCCCAGTGTCATGGAGACCAAACTCTTTAGTCCCACTCCAGATCAGCATGTTCAAAAACCTCAGACTGAGGCCCCATCTACGAGTAAAGGGTCCATTCTGCCGGGCCGTGGATATGGTTATGGTAGGAGGACACCAGGGATCCAACCTCGAGGGAGTCCAAACATCCAAATTCTGACTGGAATACGCAAACCTGGGTCAGGTTCAACTTCCCAGTCCACTCTACCAACTGAGGGAAAGACCCCGGAGATGTCACACACTAACAGGGACCACAACCCCAAACTCACAGAGACAGCCAAAGAAGAAGAACCCACTTCCAGTCCCCCAGTCATTTCCACAACACATTTCTCAGAGGAAGACATGACAGAGGAGGAGAACAATGAGACCCCGGCACCACCTCCCTCCAGGACTAACCCCTTTGTGAACCGTCACCAGAGCAGGTTTGATACAAGGAGCAGTAGCAGGGTCTCTTCTCCCCGGGCAGACGGGAAGGTTCCCTGGAGCAGGACTGCCTCCTCATCCTCCGTTGGTGCTGGGAGACCTATCCTGAGAGGAGGCCTGTCCAGAACGGCTGCGTCAAGGGCCGCAGAATCCTCTGGAGCTTCGAGGATTTCAGCAGTTCAGGAAACCAGTGAGGATTCAATAACACCCTCCACCCTTCACCCGTTAAAGAACGGCGTGGGGGCTGGATCGCTTAAATCCACTCTGCCCAGCAGGAGTGATGTTCTAGGAGGATTAAGGAAACCCATCACCTCTAGTGGTGGTACAGACTCCAGTGAACCAGGTCACAGCGCCAAGAAGGACAGCGGTATTGACCATGAGGAGGACTATTCCTACGAAGGAAGTAAGGAGATTGAGAGTAAGAAAGTCCCAGACCCAACTCCTGCCCCCAAAACTACTACCACCACTAAGACTACCTCAGCCCCCAGCAGTGGGGTCAGCGATAGCGTGGACAGGGATCCTGCGCCTGGTAGAAGCAGGCCTGGTTATGTACCTGGTTCTACGTTCCCCCGCCGTCCTATTATAGGTTCTAATGGAAGGCTGCGGTCCCCACTGCTCACTAACAGGCAGGCGGGTTCTAGGTTCCCTCTTAGAGCACAACCAGCACAGAACACACAGTTAAGTTCCAATAACCCAGACACAACATCTTCCTCATCCTCTAGTCTGTCTCAGCCAGACCGTGGGATCAGCACTGGTGCTAGTGTTAGCGCTGGAGGCTCGGGGATGAGGACGCGCAACCCCAGCCGGTTAGATCCCTTCAAGGGTAGAACCCCCAGTGGAGGCCTCAAGCCCAGCTACGGAGATGGTAAAAATGGCCGACCTAACCTCACAGCAACCAGTGAAAAAGACTCCAGAACATCTAATGACAACACCAAAGCTAATGGGCAAAGACACATCACTGGGCCTGATGGAGCCACATGGGTAGGTTTTTCGGTGTAGCGATACATTTACTGTGAAGCCATTTCATCTTCAGTGTTTTATTAAGAATATTAAACCACTGCCTACGTTTGTGTTTTATTTTGTCGACTTAGCACTACGTCATAGATGATCAAACGATAAAATATGTTTTTTTATACTTATCCATGTCAACCAGCTGTATTAAATGATCCATTTCATAATATGTTTTGTCCTGCAAAAATAATCTTCTTTTTACAATATGTTATGAACATGTGGTGTGAATGTGCTTTCTCCAGGTGGTGGACTTGGATAGGGGGTTCCTAATGAACGAGAATGGCAGAATTCTGCAGGACTCTCAGGGCCGACCAAGAAGGGTGGTTTTGGGAGAGGATGGACGCACTATCTTTGGTGAGATGCTATAAGCTCATTCCTTACTGAACACTGTTTTCTAAGAGTGCATTTCTATGGTCTTTGTAATGTGGGTTGCTAACCCACTGCATGCCATGTTGTTACTCTCTAATTTATTTATCCCACTTGGAGCCCAAAGCATTACTGTTTTGTTAGCACAGGTTGTTGATTGCTTGTCCTCCCACTACAGACCACCAGGGAAGCCCCTTGGTAAACCAGGATGGTCAGACTTTGTTTGGTCATGGTCGGGAGAGCCAACCGGTGGTCAACCCCAAAGACAAGTTCCTGACCCTGGGTGGCAAACCTGTCATTGGCCTGGACCGGCCTAAACCCAGAACTACAACCACACCTCCAACTACAACCATACCCCCTACTACGACCACACCTGAACCAACCACGCTTCCGACCACCACTGAAATGACCACAGAAGAGAGTACAACCATGGTTTTCCCGACCTGTCCTCCTGAAACGTTTATGATGAGGGATGATAGGGGTTTCCCAATAATGGATGCTAATGGTGTCATGGACTGTTATCCTGAAAGTAAGTTTCATAATTCTTCATGGACAATCAGGCTAGTATTTGTAATAATAGTGTTGGGGTTGTGTAGTAGTAGCAATAGCTGTAGTAGTGTACTATTTGCAGAAGTAGTAACAATGATAGTAATGTAAGTAGAGAAATATATTACTACATTTGCAATTTTTGATTTAATGATGCAGATTAAAAAAATATATATAATTGAAAAAGAATGGAAAGTTTTCTTGAAAAAGAATGTAATGATTATTTTATTATAATGGCTTTTTTCCCTTAGGCATCCGCAACTTACCACAGATGGGGTCAATTACACAAATGAGAATAGCTTGTCTCCAACCAAAGTAGTTTGAATGTTCAATTATTTAGTCTAGGCCACTGATAACTTCAATAAATGTTTTTTTTCTGTGCAGTTAGTAAATCAACAAGATGAGTCTAGCAAAAGAGTGAATAACTCTGCAAATACTCCACATCCGCTAGGGCCAGTTTCCCGAACCTAGCTTTAAACCTTACTGGCCTAAAAATCTCTTTCAGTGGAGAAACTAGCCAAAAGGGATATTTACATTCTATGCAGGCTAAAATCTGTGGATCAGAATGGAGGGTGACATCAGTTAGTCAGAGAATTATTTGCCAACTCCATAACATTATACAGTAAATAGATCATGTCTGTTGCGACAGAATACGATCTGGCTAGGGACAGTCGAGCGCTGTGTCTTCATACAGCACTGGAAACACATCATGGTTAAAATACTAGTTAGAAATATAAGCCTTTACCTACTACTGCCTGGAATTGGCCTGGCAAACATGGGTTTTGCAAGATTACAAATTCTATTTTTGCTATTAAGCCATGCACAGATGACGTGTTTTAACAGATTTTGAGTTATATTTGAACTCAGATCTGAAAAGCACTACATCAGGGCAAGCCACATTTGGGGCTAAGTCTGGTTAGGAGTGAGCTGTAGCTGGGTAAATACCCTAACCCACTCCCTGTCAGCTTCATTACATCCTTATTTTCCTGACCATCACAATCGAAAAACAAACACTCACTCACACTTAAGTGGCACAGCCTAAGTGTTCCATAGGGGTAATTCAAACAAACACTCAGAGACAGCCAGACACATGTAACATGTTTCTCAATCTAATTCTCCATTTTGAATGTAAAAGGTAATAGCCCCTCAGTTGTGTTGAGTAGTACAACAAGGCATTTGCACCACTTTTTTGCCCCCTTCATCTTTAAGCACTTTACTGTAGCTATATTTTTTTTCTATTTGTCTGTGCCTTGTGGGTGTCTTTGTTTTGCATTATCTATGACTAGGAAAAATACCTGCTAGAATAGTAAGACAAGGAAGACCTTTTTTGGCTAAGTGGTGAAGTTTAATGTTACATTTGCAGTTATAATTATGAAGAGTATTAATGGTTTTTGGCATAGGAGTGAGGTTTAATGTTACATTTGCAGTTATAATTACGGAGAGTATTAATGGTTTTTGGCATAGGAGTGAGGTTTAATGTCACATTTGCAGTTATAATTATGAAGAGTATTAATGGTTTTTGGCATAGGAGTGAGGTTTAATGTTACATTTGCATTTATAATTATGAAGAGTATTAATGGTTTTTGGCATAGGAGTGAGGTTTAATGTTACATTTGCAGTTATAATTACAGAGAGTATTAATGGTTTTTGGCATAGGAGTGAGGTTTAATGTTACATTTGCAGTTATAATTATGAAGAGTATTAATGGTTTTTGGCATAGGAGTGAGGTTTAATGTTACATTTGCATTTATAATTATGAAGGGTATTAATGGTTTTTGGCACAGGAGTGAGGTTTAAGGTTACAATTGGGGTTAGAATTAGGTTTTGGGTTTAGGTGAGGAAGAAATAGTAAAAAAGTTTTTAGGGCGGTTCACTATAAATACATATAATAGTGGTTTGTGGTCATGATTTAGACTGTCCCACTTCTCCTAAAACGTAATCCTCTGGAATTTGTATAGTTGCCATGGTGTCTGATGCTTTAATTGTTAAGGAAGGGACTGGTTGGTAATAGCTACGTATCGTTGGCCACTGGGCCGGGCCTGCCTGACTGCCTGCCTACGTTGTTTGTTTCTATGTTTATTAAATCGGGTCAACCGTTTGTTTACTTTCCTCTCTGTTGCATGTTTCCCTGCCTGAAGTCTTTACTTTGTCCATGCGGTCAGCTGTGTATTTGATTGAGTTGGGTTTAGGGTATGTGCTCTTTCCATCATTGGCTGTTTTTTGTTTTTTTTTTACCCAGCCAACTCGACTCAACCTCTACAGTGAACTACATTACTAACTCAAAGAAAATGTCCTGGCTCGCTCTGCTCCAGTGTTCTGTTCTGTGATGTTGCGGCATGTGATGACTAGAAGTTATATCATGGCATGTTATGGTATACTGTTAACGCATGGTTTCAGTGAATAGGCGAACTATGGCAATGTTTTTTAGGTGTGCATGTGCTGGGAGGTTATACAGTAGCTCAAGTGCCATAAGAAAACATCCTGTGTTTGCAGAAAGTCCTATTATCTTGCTATAGGAAGAGCATGTAGAACAAATTGCATCGCAATACATCATGTTTTTTGCTCAAAGCTTTGTGGGAAGCACATGTCATGCAGAGATTCGTTGGCACTCCATAGGCCAGATTTACTGGTGCTGCTGGAAGTAACTAATTGATTACATTGACGTAATCCTTTTTTAGGCTCAGAACAATGAACATTGCAGTAATCAACAGCAAAAAGTGCATCATGTTCAAAAGACACTGCCCCAGGAATGGAAAAATATGTGCAGCAAAACATTACACAAGAAGAAGGTGGAATACCAAATGAACAAAAATGACAGGGTAATTTCGAGTGAGACCCCACTAATTTCATGACTTTGTCTGCTTATTACACAGCAATTCCAATGTCTAGTGCCACATAGCAAAAACTGTCACGGATTTTGATTAAATCCAATGATGTTTGGATTTAGTTTGTGCCGTTCATGCCTTCTTCACATTTGCTATTTTTTAGATGAGTTGGTGTGGCAGACCACCCTGCCCTCTACAACGTCCTCCACCCTGCCCCCCATGACCACAACCCCAACCACCACCACAACTGCCCCCCCAACTCCTGAACCAGAGGCCAGGTCCTTCAACAACAGCCCTTCCAATGAGTTTGACCTCACCGGGAAGAAACGCTTTACAGGTATGCCTTATGCCTAAGAAGAAAGTGATGTATTAACTGTGCAAGTGAGCATCAATGTGCGCCAATGTACATTTGTGTGTGTGCGCGCGCACAATAAACTAACAAAACATACCAATGCAGCTATTTCAGTGCCACTGTTAAAGCGCTTAACCATGTCATTCTGAGATGTAGACTTCATGGCGTTGAGCTTAAACTTGTCATCACTCAGGTCTGGTTTAATATCATTATCTACAGTGTAGTTTGATGGATCAGTATTTAAAATAAGCTTAACCTCTTCAGGAATGATACTTTTTATAATTGACTGAACAACTTTTATTTCAGCAGTGTCCTCAGTAATGACATTACACTTGTTTCTGTGCGGTCCCTTGAGGTGCCTGTTTTTTCACTCTTAGGAACAGTGCTTATTCAGACATCCATTTGAGTCATAAGTGTTGTAGTGTTTGATCAGGAGCGTGCTCGCATTCTAAGTTGCTGCATGTGTGAGTGTGCGTCATTCCACCACGTTTTTCTCAAACCCATGAATAATGATGACCATTTTGGTTGCCGTTCTGTTTTCATTTCACAGGAGAGAAATTAACTCTGGCTCTCTATCTTGGCCTATTCAGTCGCACATCATAAATCCAAAGTTTGACTAACTTGTATATTTACATGATTACGCCTGGGCCAAGAAAATCCCTGTTAGGTGAGGGTGTTCAATTGTTGCATTTGGTCTGGCAGATTGCATTATTAGGGATGCTGTAACTTATGGATAACCTAAAATTACCTCACTCTCTTTTGACCCCTCTGTGACTCTCTCCAACAAAGTTTAATCGTGGTCCCATTGCTTGCAGGGTTTTGTTACATCCCAACATTAACAAAGCTGATTAAATGTGACCCCTTGTCTAGATTGAAAAGTTTGATTTGTTGATTATTGGAAATGAGTTAGAGTTTGTCCTGGGCTGAGTAAAAGGCTCAGACTAGGTCCTAGCCAATCCAACAAACCTCTGTGAATGTCTCGGTGTAGATAATCATTTGGAGCAGGTCTGTATGTTAAGTGTCAGTATGTGACAATCTGAGATTTGGAGACAACAAATTTGCCAGGACAAAATGGTCACACTTCAGGCTTTTACAGTGCTTTTAAATCTCACATGTGTTTTAAGAGCCAGGGTCTTGAGTACATGGATGTGAGCAAACTGTCCTGACGCGTCATGGCCACGGGTGATCACGGATATACAGGAAGCTGTGGTTTCAGCCGAGGCCAGCAAGTGTTCTTAAGGGTCCTGCTGTCTATTTGCCACTTTAATATGTTAGCTTTGGCCTCCACCATTGTTTCTGTGTGTTCCATCCATATCCACTATTCAAGGTGGAATAACAGACTGAAAAATAAATCACACCGAACAGGAATAAAAACATCACCTCAATCACGCTCTCCTTTCCTTCTCCTGCCTCTGCTAAGAGAGGCTGTTGTTGGTGGTTCTAACGATTATGCGTGGCCTAAGTTCTTGCTGAGTTAGAGAGCGACAGTTCAATTTCTCAATTAACTGTGCTGGCATCGCAAGGTTGGACAGTACCCTAATCGACATGTCCCAGTAACAGCTGTGTAAGCTTGAATTTTGTCAGACCTCAGATGTGGAATGTATCAAGATCATAGGACTGAAGCAGGGCTACTGGTTAGCCAGCACCACCAATTGGAACTCCGTTCCAGTGGTTTGGTTGGTTCATGATGCTTGCAACAGAGGTATGTATACTGAATGCCATAGGCCTATGTGCTGACAGATTTGGATGAAAATCTGCAGAATAGACTTTTTAGAACAATGTTATTGCAAGCATGATGTTTGACCATCACTGGCCTCCAATCCAGGTCATGACATTTTGGGACGACCATGTGCCCAGAGGTTGGCGAGGGCATGGCAAACTCATCTGAAGCTCATCATGTCCATTAAACAAAAAGACGGAATCAAAAAAGAATCACAATAACAGAGAAATAATCTAGAACTTGCTGATGTAAGCAGTGAAAAGAGGTCCCTTGAGGGTCAGACATCCTCTCTCATATTTATTAGTTTAATGTATCCAGTTCAACACAGCAGCCAGCTTTCTGACATCTACCATACCTCTGCACAAAGGTTTATTTCTCTCAATCTCTCATTCTGTCTCTCTCTTTTTCTCTGTCTGTCTTAGACTCAGGTAGACCTGTTTATCAAAGGGTTGGTCAAGCCACTCAAAGAGCTGAGAATGCAGAATAGGTAACTGTATGAACAAACTTACAAACATTTAGCAGCAGCCAAATGTGCATTGGGTTCCTGGGTACAGACATACACATACAATGCTGTGCAAGTCTCAGACCACCTGAGAAAATTGCTTAGAGCCATTTGTCTAAACAGTAAGTGTTTATTTGTTTGAAGAAACATTGTATAACATCGAAGTAAACACAAAGAAACAAGAATACAATGAAAAGTAAAAAAAAAAAAAAACAGTCTGTATTTTGTGGAGCCTACCTTAGAATGGAAAATTTGAGGAATTAGCTTTGGTAGACTGTAATTCTTTTAAGTAGTCCTGTGGTAAGTTCTTTCAAGGTTTTTGCAGGATTTGCCGTAACTCTTGCTTTGACTTTTGGCTGCTTTTTGTTCTTTTCCCTGTCCAAGATATCCCACACAGCTTCAATTATGTTGAGGTCAGTGCTCTCAGGTGGCCAATCTAATATTATGAGTGTTCCATCTGCAGAATTCCATCTTAATCGCAAAGTGTTTGGGGGTCATTATTCTGTTGAAAGATAGGGTATTGCCAATCAGTCAGAATGGCCATCCAAGGAAGAGAGCTTTTGGACATTTGGTCATTTTTGCTAAATTTATATTTTTATCTCCTTTTTACTTTTTTTTATTGCCAAATTTGTATTGATTATGTGTTTGTGGATGATGTGTTTGTTTTCCCTCCATATTTTGTGGCAAAAACAAAAAGCTTTTTGACGGTTGCTAGTGATTATTCCGATTTTTGGTTTGTTTCCATGGTTTTTGACCCTATGCATTGACTACTCCACATGGCATGGTGAAGAGACAATCTCAGTTAGTCACAGTCAGCAGGGATGGCAAGGCACCAGTGAGACACCTTAAAAAGCCTGCGTAATGAATACTTACTCATCTCCCTTGTCGTCCACATACTCAAGCCTTGTGGTTCCCTCTTGACTGTCCTTCTATCGTTTGGAAGCTTTAACAACTGAAAACCCAGAATATTGTAGTCTAGACCTACTCAATCATAGTCATTTTTATTATTTTGTTTAGATTTTTCAAGCACTTTGAGATTCTTTCTGCAATAAAAAGGTCTGTAGATGTTAAATAAATTATTATTATAGTTATTATTAGATGACTCTGCCTGATGTTGAGCAAGCACATCACTGGATTTCCTTCTGTCCCTCAAGTGAGTGAGTTTTAAGTACAGTTCTTTAGATGCAGTTCGCTGCTTTCAACTTGTTTTCTGTCTTCAACTTGCCCAGTTTCTTAATTTTTTTTTTTACATTACCTCTAGCCATCTCAGAAGATATCTATTATCTTTGTAACTTTCATTGCATTATTGTATTTTTTATTTCAATGTTATGTTGTATTGTTATGAGCAAATAAATAGTTACTGCCCAGATTAAAAGCTTCAAACCATTTAAACAATGGCATAAGCCTTTTCCACAGTTATCTGAAGGTTTGTACAGAGCTTATGATGTATGTCAGTAGAGTGTTGAAAGGGGAGTGTACTATAAGTTAGCAGCAGCATTAGCTACATCTGCTTCCTCTGAATGTAGATCTAAAGGCAGATTTAGATAGATTATTGAAGACATATTTTAAGATCTACAAAAAAGATACCAGGTGGGAAAAGATGTGCGTAATAACATACAGGCACAGGCACACCAGTGAATGTGAAGAATGTATTCCTGTTAGATTTGTGCCTATAAGTAAAACAGTATTGTATCATGGTAAAATGCTCTCAACTTTACTGTGTTCAAAAACAATGGCTGAAAATATGGATAATTCAGTCGCACAAACAATCTCTCTTAGAGCAGTTTAGTTCAGTCTCAGAGTAATGTCCAACTGAGCCAACGTGCATTTACCATGAACGCTGAAACTTTCCATTTGCATGTCAGTCCCACTTTAATGCTGATCTTAACTAAGCCATAGAAGCCAATGAGGACAGAGACCTGTCGGCATGGGACTACACTACAGTTGTCTGTCTCAAGTCTAGCCAATTTCTCATTCCCATCGGCAGCCCAGTCAGACTGGGAATTCTGACCACAGCTGTGGATCCAGCTGGCTCTAGTTCCAACAGACAGAAAGAATGAAAGACAGACAGACAGTAGGGATGAGACTAGATGTCTCTCATGACCTGTTACCCAGCAAAAACAGGACGTCCTAAAGACGTCAAGACATGACATTGCGGACAGTCCTAATGACATTTTTGGTTGCAGTGTTACTACAAAAAATCACTTATTCTGATATATTGAAGGGACTCCAAAGAAGTAGCATATATTTAAATACTCCCGTTTACTGTCTACCAGCAGATGTTACAAGATTGCCTTCTAATAATTTGAGTGTTTGGGGAAAAGTCCAACAAAAACCTAAGCTATTCTTGGTATAGCTTAGGTTATATAAACATCAATATTAAACATTTTTAAATAACCACACCTCCCATCGCTGGTTTCCCTCCCTCCAGCTCCATATGTGAACTTCATCAAGAAGGACCCAGGTGCTCCATGCTCGCTGACCGAGGCTCTGGAATACCTACAAGTGGACATCCTGGAAAGCCTGATGAGTAAAGACAGCCTGACCAGCAATCAGAAACAACCGCCCAAGAACAAGCCCCACAACATTACTGTGGTCGCCATGGAAGGCTGTCACTCATTCGTCATTCTGGATTGGGCCATCCCACTGAAGGACGACATGGTGTCTGGTAAGTGGATTGCAATATCCCATAGTGTGACTAGCAGGATTGGTCACATATTACTGTAGACGTAACATGCTCTACACAGTCCATTTTACGAGGATTATGTTGAAACATAATCGTGCAAATACACATTGGTGCGCAGTTTGAAAATATTTGAATTATTATGTATTTTTATTTTTATTGTTTGCTTGATGTGCTTTGACGAAATGTCTTGCATTGAACTATTTATGAAGTACCTTTTATTCTTATTATGAAATAACCTCACAAAAAGATTCTGGGTACTGTATAAAAATGAACAATTGTAATAGGTCAGCAGACAGAATAACTCAATGCTGATTTTGCCAGACCCCAGTGTTTTACACATCATTAATATAATTCTGACTTGTGTAAATACTTAACTCCAACGCAGCCCAGGCCATGGGTTCAACAACAGAGTGATTCTTATCTAGAGAGAGACAGAAATCTGTTGTGTTGTGAGATTTACTTGTGGACAGTATTCAGGTCAGAGGCAGGGGTTCAGACAGCCCCAGAGATGCTGTGTATTGCCTTTGGCGGTACAACAGAAGCATCTAGTCTTGTTGTGGACTGGGCCAATTTCTGATTTCTAAAACAGATAGATGCTTTACTATCGCAGACCCTCAGCAATCTTTCTTTCCATCTCTCTTTCCTAGTATCTTGCTCCCAAAGTCTCTGTAGTTTTCTTTCTCTGCATCCATTCCTCCCTTTCTCTTTCTTGCTCCCTTCATTACTCCATGTCTTCCAGCCCAACATCACTTGCACTGTCCAATGGTGGTTTTCCAGATGCTGTAACTTGTGGCACATATCCTTAACCCTCCTGTTCCTACAGTTAATTGATGTTGTTTTGTGTAATTTCCTCTGTATCCCCTTTCCCTCCATCTCTCCACATTCCCCTCTCACTTTATTTCCTATCTATCTCTCTTTTTCTCATGTAGTTTTCCAGATGTGTTACATGTGTGGCTCTCATTCATGTTGTTTGTAATTTTCTCTCAAGCATGATCACTAGATTATTTGTTAGCATCTTCTACAGATGCTCTTGTCTTTCATAATTTGTCAGAAACATGAACAGAGGACTGAGGAATGAAAAACAGCATCGGCAGGGGTGACAAACAAGGAGGGAGAAAGGAAGAAGAGAAAGAAAAAGTGACAGGTTGCAACAGCACTTCAGGTTTCCCACTTCTGGTTTACCAAATACAGTGAGAGAGAAAACGTGAAAGAGAATGGCCAGTAGATTCAGGGGCCGCTGCCAACAGTTCACATATACAGTGGATGTATATGGAAGTGTACACACCCCTGTTGAAAAGGCCAGGTTCTTGTGATGTAAAAGAATGAGACAAAGATAAATCATGTCAGAACATTTCCCCCTTTAATGTGGCCTATAAACATGAACAATTCAATTGAAAAACAAACTGAAATCTTTGAGGGGGAAAAAAAACTCACAATAACCTGGTTGCATAAGTGTGCACACCCTTAAACTAATACTAATACTTATTTTATTACAGCACTCAGTCTTTTTGGGTAGTAGTCTATTAGCATGGCACGTCTTGACGTGGCAATATTTGCCCACTCTTCTTTGCAAAAGCTCTCCAAATCTGCCAGATTGCAAGGACATCACCTGTACACAGCCCTCTTCAGATCACCCCACATATGTTCAAATGGATTCAGTCGGAAAAGGGTGGCTTGCCCACTTCAGGTTGGTGAAGAGCGCTTGCCTCAAGTGGAGGAGTTTAACCCTTGGTAGCCTATGGGGCTTTCGGCCGGATTTCACTACTGGGACATTTTGGGTCCTAGATTCATTTCTGTAACAGATACAACCTATTATGATGTATCCTGGTAATAGCAACCCCTCTGGCTACAATAAAAACACATAAAAACAGACTTCTGGGTCACTATTTATAAAACTCATCTGTTTGAAAGGCAAAAAAAAAAATTCTGAAAACATTTCTGCCATTCAGCATTAAGATTTTTTTTTGAAAGCATTATGAGATTTTGTGTCAATGGTATTTCCTCATACTTTCATGCCTTTACTACCAAATTACACTGTAATTGGGTTGAAAATAATGAAATAATTATATAATAGAAGGTAAAAAATATAGGCACCCCCAAAAATGTGGTTCTTCAACCTAGAAATGAAACACTATAACATGAAAGATAATAACCCAATATAACGGTTCCTTTAGTTTAATGACACAAAACGGCCAGCAGGTGGCAGCACTAGATTGCTAGTTACGTTTGGACTTATATATTTTATAAACTCAGAAAAATTACCAACTTCTTCCCAAAAACTCAAGAACATCCCCATACTATTTTGACTAAATATTATTTTTTATATCTTATATATAATACAAACGATGTATTATGGTTCAAAACATCTTATATAGTGATGTACACGCTTGTAATATTCATAGTAGTGTACAAATGAGCCTTTCTAAGATGCATTGGCAATGTCATTGCCTGGTGAAAGGTTCTCATAGCAACCCAAACTATACAACTATACAACCCATATTATACACGGACAACCCCAATTATACACGGAACGCTTCAGGAAAGTGGCTACAAATAATATACCATTGGAATCGGACGATTATGGCAAATCAATTTTTCGATAAATCTAATATTTATGCAAATGAGCACTGTCCGCGATATCGCGGACGTCGACCATGGATGGTTAAGTATCTAGGGGTCTTGTTCACGAGTGAGGGAAGGATGGAACGGGAGATTGACAGACTGATCGGTGCAGCTTCTGCAGTAATGCGGTCGATGTATCAGTCTGTCGTGTTGAAGAAAGAGCTAAGCCGTAAGGCGAAGCTCTCGATTTACCGGTCAATCTACGTTCCTACTCTCACCTATGGTCATGAGCTTTGGGTCATGACCGAAAGGACAAGATCCCGGATTCAGGCGGCCGAAATGAGCTTTCTCCGTAGGGTGGCTGGGCAATCCCTTAGAGATGCTCGGTCACCCGGGAGGAGCTCGGAGTAGAGCCGCTGCTCCTCCACATCGAGAGGGGTCAGCTGAGGTGGCTTTGGCATCTGTTTCGGATGCCTCCGGAACGCCTTCCTGGGAGGGTGTTCCGGTCCCGTCCCACCGGGAGGAGACCCCGGGGAAGACCTAGGACACGCTGGAGGGACTATGTCTCCCGGCTGGCCTGGGAACGCCTCGGTGTCCCCCCGGAAGAGCTGGAGGAAGTGTCTGGGGAGAGGGATGTCTGGGCATCTCTGCTTAGACTGCTGCCCCCGCGACCCGGCCCCGGATGAAGCGGAAGAAGATGAATGAATGAATGAATGAATGGATTCAGGTCTGAGCTCTGGCTGGGCCATTCCAAAAGGTTAATCTTCTTCTGATGAAGCCATGCTTTTGTGGATTTGGATGTGTGCTTTGGGTCGTTGTCATGCTGAAAGGTGAACTTCCTCTTTATCTTCAGCTTTCCAATGGACGCCTGAAGGTTTTTGCCAAAATTGCCTGGTATTTGGAACTGTTCATAATTCCCTCCACCCTGACTAAGGCCCGGGTTCCAGTTGAAAAAAAACAGCCCCAAAGCATGATGCTGCCACCACCATGCTTCACTGTGGGTATGGTGTTCTTTGGGCGATGTGCAGTGTTGTTTTTGCGCCAAACATACCTTTTGGAATCATGGCCAAAAAGTTCAACCTTTCATCAGACTATAACACATTTCCCCATATGCTTTTGGGAGACTTGATGTTTGTTTTTCAAACTTAAGCCGGGCTTGGATGTTTTTCTTTGTAAGAAAAGGCTACCGTCTTGCCACCCTACCCCATAGCCCATTAATATGAAGAGTACAGGAGATTGTTGTCACATGTACTACACAGCCAGTACTTGCCAGAAATTCCTGCAGTTCCGGTAATGTTGCTGTAGGCCTCTTGGAAGCCTCCCTGACCAGTTTTCTTCTCGTCTTTTCATCAATTTATGAGGGACGTCCAGTTCTTGGTAATGTCTCTGTTGTGCCATATTTTCTCCACTTCATGATTACTTTCTTCACTGTATTCCATGGTATATCAAATGCTTTGGAAATTCTTTGGTACCCTTCTCCTGACTGATATCTTTCAACAATGAGATCCCTCTGATGCTTTGGAAGCTCTCTGCACACCATAGCTTTTGCTCTGAGAAGCAACTCAGAAAGGAAAATTCAACAGCTGAACTTTATTTTTGATTAATCAGAGTCACTTTAAATTATGGCAGGTGTGTAATGACTTCTATTTAACATGAGTTTGAATGTGATTGGTTAATTCTGAACACAGCCATATCCCCAGTTAAAAGAGGGTGTGCACACTTCTGCAACCAGGTTATTGTAAAGGTTTTTATTTTTCGTTTTTCACCATCAAAGATTTCAGTTTGTTTTTCAATTGAATTGTTCACTTTATAGGTCACATTAAAAGTGAAAAAAGTTCTGACATGATTTATCTTTGTCTCATTCTTTTACATCACAAAAACCTGGCATTTTAACAGGGGTGTGTAGACTTTTTATATCCATTGTATGCTGCAGTAGGAATGAAACTCTGGCCCACTACTCTATTAGTGAAAAGTGTCCTCTAACTTTCCTCACTGCCTCTATCAAATAAAGCATTACAAATGCCAAGAGATATGTATTAAAAAAGTAAGAAGAAAGCACACAATTATCTCTTTTGTATTAGTCCTCATCCTCTTCTCCTCCTCGAGCCAGCTGTGTTGGCATGTCTCCAAGAGAAATATTAGGCCTATAAACATTGAAAAGGAACACATCTTGGCAGGAGGTGGGACACTCCCTGGCAGAGTGGCATGATCTGAGCTTTGTCTGACCTTAGGACTCACCCTAGGGATTTATGGAGGATTACCTTCCATGTGTGAGAGATGAGAGGCAAAACAAAAGGCTGGCTCTGTATGGGTTATGGTTGGCTGATCTACAATGTATTGGGTTGTTTGAAGTCTAAAACCACTGAAAAGCAAATCTTTCCAGTCAGGCCACTTTTACTTTTTGCTAACCATCAAATCTTACATGGGCACCTCTTTCTTTTTTTTCTCAAATGTAAAAATGCTTTATTTTTTTCATTTCTAATCTGTAACCTCTGGAGAACTTTCCCACTTGAACCTATCCATGTGTGTGACCCATACAGGCTACATGGTTCACAGCGCCTCCTACGATGATGTGCTTAACAACCGGTGGTCCTCTAGCACATCCAGCGGCACACACCTGGCTGTTGAAAACCTCAAACCCAACTCCAGGTGAGAAACGCGGTGTAGATTTGTGTGTGTGAAATGTCCAAGTGGCTGGCTATAAAACACACAGGAATGTAATAACAGCAGACATAGTGGAACAGAGTAGAATGTAGTTGCAGTAGACATCACAAGCACAAGCACACACACGCTCACACTCACAGATATGAAAAACAAAGCTTCATTGTGATGTAGGTGTTTCAGAAACCATGTGCTATAACAAGCATGCAGAAACATCTTTTTATATGCAAACCCAAGGGTCCGTTGTTACTACTTAAAGTAACTGTTCCTCAAATTTAATAGAAAGGTTGTGTAATTTCAAAATAATGTAATTTCAGAATTAGACACAGCCAACTAAAAACAGTTTTTGGGTCAAATGGAGCACATTGGTCTGTGTAATGTGAATGATATGGAGGTAACAAAATGTAGGTTGCTATTAGGTTCTTAGGTGACTTCACTGAGTCCAAATCAACTATCACAATCTCTCACTTAGTATCTCCTCTTTCTCTCATTTCCCTCTGTTCTTCAATTTTATTTAGTTTAGTAGAAAAAGACTGTTCTACAACCATAAACCACACCTTCCATCTTAAACCACTAACCTTCAAACTTCAAACATACATTCCCCTCCTTAAACCACTCATCCTCAACCTTAAACACTCCATAACTCTGTAACCAGGATTAGCTACCATTACACGTGAGATTAATTTTCACATGCAACAACGAGAGAGAGAGAGATATGCTCTGTTATACATCGGACAACAGTTAATGCAGAGCATGTGTTGAAACATCATGAGCGGGAAACCTGACCAGCCATGGCTTGTGGCTGGGTAACGGGCAGACAAACACTCATGCACTCACACAGCTCTGGGTGATATGATTCGTGTGTGTATCTTAAAATGTGAGAATCCAACGAAAACAGAACAACGTACCTAAGGGAAACAAGGTGTCTGGCAGGTGGTTAGTTAGCTTTTCCAAAAATCTGTAAAGCTTTCCCTCTATGGCACCCGCTCTGCTACACACAGTACCCAAAATTACGCTTGGTCAGGAAGATAGGTTCATGGGATGTACAGACATTTCCTTTACGTCTGGTAGCCAGACCTGAGTGAACAATTGAGACCCAAGCATTAGCCATGCCCCAACAGACACATGTCGGCCTAAACAGATGAGTACGATTTGTATCTGACACACACACACACACGGTCAGGTGTCGTACGACAACTCCACACACTTGATAAGTGCTGATCAATGGTCAGTGCACACATAAACACTAATGTTTTTAATTTGCTACATTTGTAATATAGAGGTATACTGAGCTTGCGCCATGCTTTACACAGTATTATCACTTTCAGATAGGAATTGTTTTCATGTTCCCTTTTCATATGGAAAAATGTTTACCCCATTTTTGTTATTATGAGCATTCTTTATAGCCATTGCTGTACACAGGAAATCTATTCAGTGATGTAACCTAGTGTTGTGGAACCATCTTTAGGATCATTACATTTAGTTCATTTCCCGAAATAACCCAATGTAAAACAATAAATCTGTCATTTGAATATTGATGTTATGAAAATTATTTGATGAGAAAGTCATAGCGTGCCATTTTACATCAAGCTACCAAGTTTCAGAGGTGTGATCCTTGAATGACGCGACAACCTTTCTCAAACTAATTTGTATCATTTATTGCTGTTACTATGTGCAGTTTGCACCCTTGTGAAAGAAATGAATAAAAAACAACTGAAATATCCATGTTTTTAAAAGTAAGTCCAGTAGCCATAGGGGAGAGCGGGGTGAATTGAGCCAGTTTTTACTTGAGTCGGCTTTAAAGTGAAGGCATGACAGTAATGTCTCCAACTTCAATATGTACATATATTTCATGATATGGTGCACCCCTGGGAATTATCACTTCGGATCTAAAATAGTTTTCAAAACAAAGTGATCTCTTGGCTCAACTTGCCCCCAATGAGGGGTAAGTTGAGCCTAGGGAGAGGATAAGTTGAGCCATATAGGGATAAATTGTGACATTGATTATGTTGAAGTAAAAATTTACATTTTCACCTCATATAGTCTAATGCAGACAGATTATTGTCCCCATCATCATTCAAGTCATCTTCTGAACTGTCATAGTCAGTGGTGTCATTAAGCAAAATATTTATGTTACTTTCCTCTGAGCTACTGTAGATATGTGTTTTCTTCTTGGTTTATTTTCACCCTTTCAGGGCCTTTTTCTTCTCTTTTTCAGTCTTTTTATTTTCTCTGTCATTGTGTGCATTTCCAGCACTAGCTTTTCTGATGCGTTGGTCAAGATTTTTGTTTTTACTTTCTTCCTTTTCATTCTAGGTTTAATTGCTGTGGCTTTAGGGGAGGGAAGTATGTTTCCTGGAGACACATACCCCAAATGGGCAGGAGAACCAGTAGCATCACTTATGGACAAGTGTTTTAAGATTCATGAGTCTGTTTAATGGTTCAGGCTGGGTCAGGAATCAGGACTCATGGTATGGGTTGATGGTACGGGAGGTCATTGGCTCAAATTACACCAACCCTTTTGGCTCAAATTACCCCATCCCAACCATTTCAACAAACTTGTATCATCCATCAGTTTAGAGCTAAAGTCATGCTAACAGTATAGCCTCATGTTGTAACTTTCTAAAGCTCTAACACGTGGGAGATTTTTTTTTTACTTGTTTAGACACAAGAATATTGACTCCTTGAACATAAAAAAATCTATTGGTTTTTTAACTTAAATGTGTTTACCACTCATTCCATGTGCCTCTCTCCATCATAGGGTGAATAAAGTGGATGACTCTTCAAAGATCATTGGTCACATGACCAATTTTGTCTATGCTGGCCTAGAAAAAGGGGAGGCTCAACTAACCCCACAGGCTCAAATCACCCCGTTCTCCCCTATAGGGGGAATATATGTGTTTCAATATATGTGTTGCTTGCTCCTCAGGGTGATCAAATTAAGAATCTGCTTCTGTAGACACACACACACAGACTACACACCAATCTTACATCGGCTGAACAACAAGCCCAAGAATTCTGCTAGCTAAACAACCAAATCTCAGGAAGCAATCTTATATGTGTGACATTTTATTTTACATCAGAGAACTGCATTTTACAATGATTAGTCACTGGTTGAAGAAGTGGTGCTGTTGAGCCAAAACAGGCCCCTGAAAATGATCTACTACTGTATCTCATCTATGTACTGATATGTGCCCCATGTAATCAAAACCACTTGCTTTACACCACCTACCCAAAGTGAGAGGTTTCAAGAAAGATTGTGTTATATGCATTTTTCACAGAATGCATCCTTATGTTACATCTAGATCTGAAAAACAGTGTTTTTCATTTTTTTCACTGTATTTTTTCACTCCCTTTCCTTTCCTTTGCCCTCTTATTACTTTTCCTTTATGATATTTTGCTCAGAGTTTCCAAGAGGCCCAAGTGATTGGATCCAGGCTGGCAGACTTTACATCGTTAGAGGGTTTAGGTGGAAATTAGCGGACCGTGAAGTTACTGTTCGTAACCCTACAGCAGAGCGAGAACACATTCTCGTGTACACACACACACACACACATTTACCCACGGTATGGAAAAGATTGCAAACCCTCCAAACCTTGTCTCAGTGTTGTTTTGATTCAGAGGGATTGAATAATTCCTTCCCTTTCCAGAATGTATTTAAAACACACTGAGACTAAAATGAAGTGAGCTCAGACCTCATGTCTGCCAAGATGGACATCATGTCGTCAAAAAAAACTCAGTGTGAAATTGCTGCTGAAAGGACCCCCCCCTCCATTTCTCTCCTTCATTCCCCCTTTCAAGCTACCTAGCATTCTTCCTCTCAACTTCTTCCTCTCCCCCCTTATCACATTTCAACCGTTGCCACATTTTGCAGCACTCTGCTCACTTTAGATTCATAATAACAAATTTTTTTCTTAAAAAAGAACCTCTCCTCTCTGATGGGGCAGGAGTTGAGTGCAGCCATCTGCTCTATTGATTAAGGTCAAAACACCTTCCACGTGGCAACAAATCTGGCTAAATAACTATTTATGGATATCTCTTTCACATGCACCGTTTTTTTCTGGGTTTCTTTGACCTCAGGTACTACTTCAAAGTCCAGGCAAAGAATGTGTTTGGCCTTGGACCGCTCAGCGACACACTCACCTATGTCACTGAATCAGGTTTGTATAAGTGGTAGGTGAGATTGTCCAACACTGACCTAGGATCAGTTTCACTTTGTGTCCACAAATGGTTATGCTTAGCAGATTTTGATTAGGTCTTCACTAAAGCAACGCCTACCGCTGTAGGATCTTAAGGATGCATTGTAAAGTTTTTGTATATTTTCAGACAGTAGTATTGTAAATGGTTCTCATTAGTTAAAACTGGTTTTTGTTTTTGGTATAATATGTAATTTATGTACTACCTTAGTCTTCAATCCTCTCCTTAGGATTTAATATCACAGTTTATATACACTCACCTAAAGGATTATTAGGAACACCTGTACAATTTCTCATTAATACAATTATCTAATCAACCAATCACATGGAAGTTGCTTCAATGCATTTAGGGGTGTGGCCCTGGTCAAGACAATCTCCTGAACTCCAAACTGAATGTCAGAATGGGAAAGAAAGGTGATTGAAGCAATTTTGAGCGTGGCATGGTTGTTGGTGCCAGACGGGCCGGTCTGAGTATTTCTGGGATCTTCACGCACAACCATTTCTAGGGTTTACAAAGAATGGTGTGATAAGGGAAAAACATCCAGTATGCGGCAGTCCTGTGGGCGAAAATGCCTTGTTGATGCTAGAGGTCAGAGGAGAATGGGCCGACTGATTCAAGCTGATAAAAGAGCAACTTTGACTGAAATAACCACTCGTTACAACCGAGGTATGCAGCAAAGCATTTGTGAAGCCACAACACGCACAACCTTGAGGCGGATGGGCTACAACAGCAGAGGACCCCACCGGGTACAACTCATCTCCACTACAAATAGGAAAAGAGGCTCCTTAACGTGGAACTGCCACCTTAACGTGGTGGAGGGGTTTGTGTACCCAAGTGACCCTAGGAGCTATGTTGTCTGGGGCTATATGCCCCTGGTAGGGTCTCCCAAGGCAAACAGGTCTTAGGCGACGGGTCAGACTAAGAGCGGTTCAAACCCCCCTTAATGATGAATAAAATTATGAGCACCGTGACGTCGCCCGGTATGGCGCAGCCGGGGCCCCACCCTGGAGCCAGGCCCGGGGTTGGGGCTCGTATGCGAGCGCCTGGTGGCCGGGCCTTCCCCCATGGGGCCCGGCCGGGCTCAGCCCGAACGGGCGACGTGGGGCCGCCCTCCCGTGGGCTCACCACCCACAGGAGGGACCATAAGGGGCCGGTGCGAAGAGGATCGGGTGGCGGTCGAAGGCAGGGGCCTAGACAACCTGATCTCTGGACACGGAAACTAGCTCTAGGGACGTGGAATGTCACCTCGCTGGCGGGGAAGGAGCCTGAGTTAGTGCGTGAGGTTGAGAGGTTCCGATTAGAGGTAGTCGGGATCACCTCTACGCACGGCTTGGGCTCTGGAACCACACTCCTTGAGAGAGGATGGACTCTTCACCACTCTGGAGTTGCCCATGGTGAGAGGCGGCGGGCTGGTGTGGGTTTGCTTATAGCTCCCCAGCTCTGCCGCCATGTGTTGGAGTTTACCCCGGTGAACGAGAGGGTCGTTTCCCTGCGCCTACGGGTCGGGTATAGGTCTCTCACTGTTGTTTGACTCTATTGTTCTACTGGGGGACTTCAACGCCCACGTGGGCAACGACAGTGACACCTGGAGGGGCGTGATTGGGAGGAACGGCCCCCCTGATCTGAACCCGAGTGGTGTTCAGTTATTGGACTTCTGTGCTAGTCACAGTTTGTCCATAACGAACACCATGTTCAAGCATAAGGGTGTCCATCAGTGCACGTGGCACCAGGACACCCTAGGCCGCAGGTCGATGATCGACTTTGTTGTCGTCTCATCTGACCTGCGGTCGTATGTCTTGGACACTCGGGTGAAGAGAGGGGCGGAGCTGTCAACTGATCACCACCTGGTGGTGAGTTGGATCCGATGGCGGGGGAGGAAGCTGGACAGACTCGGCAGGCCCAAGTGTACTGTAAGGGTCTGCTGGGAACGTCTGGCCGAGTCTCCTGTCAGAGAGATCTTTAACTCCCACCTCCGGCAGAGCTTCGACTGGATCCCGAGGGAGGCTGGAGATATTGAGTCTGAGTGGACCATGTTCTCCACCGCCATTGTCGAAGCGGCCGCTCGGAGCTGTGGCCGTAAGGTCTCCGGTGCCTGTCGAGGCGGCAATCCCCGAACCCGGTGGTGGACACCGGAAGTAAGGGATGCCGTCAAGCTGAAGAAGGAGTCCTATCAGGCCTGGTTGGCTTGTGGGACTCCTGACGCAGCTGACGGGTACCGACAGGCCAAGCGGGCTGCAGCCCGGGTGGTTGTGGAGGCAAAAACTCGGGCCTGGGAGGAGTTCGGTGAGGCCATGGAGAAGGACTATCAGCTGGCCTCGAAGAGATTCTGGCAAACCATCCGGCGCCTCAGGAGAGGGAACAGTGCCCTACCAACGCTGTTTACAGTAGAGGTGGGCAGCTGTTGACCTCAACTGAGGATGTCGTCGGGCGGTGGAAGGAGTACTTCGAGGATCTCCTCAATCCCGCTGTCACTTCTTCCATTGAGGAAGCAGAGGATGAGGGCTCAGAGGTGGACTCGTCCATCACCCGGGCTGAAGTCACTGAGGTGGTCAAGAAACTCCTCGGTGGCAAGGGACCGGGGGTGGATGAGATCCGCCCTGAGTACCTCAAGTCTCTGGATGTTGTGGGGCTGTCTTGGTTGACACGCCTGTGCAACATCGCGTGGCGGTCGGGGACAGTGCCTCTGGGATGGCAGACCGGGGTGGTGGTCCCTCTTTTTAAGAAGGGGGACCGGAGGGTGTGTTCCAACTATAGGGGGATCACACTTCTCAGCCTCCCCGGGAAAGTCTATGCCAGGGTTCTGGAGAGGAGAATAAGGCCGATAGTAGAACCTCGGATTCAGGAGGAACAGTGTGGTTTTCGTCCGGGCCGTGGAACACTGGACCAGCTCTATACCCTCTACGGGGTGTTGGAAGGTTCATGGGAGTTTGCCCAACCAATCCACATGTGTTTTGTGGATTTGGAGAAGGCTTTCGACTGTGTCCCTCGCGGCATCTTGTGGAGGGTGCTTGGGGAATATGGGGTCCTGGGTCCTTTGCTAAGGGCTGTCAGGTCCCTGTACAACCGAAGCTGGAGCTTGGTCCGCATTGCCGGCAGTAAGTCAGACTTGTTCCCAGTGCATGTTGGACTCCGGCAGGGCTGCCCTTTGTCACCGGTTCTGTTCGTAATTTTTATGGACAGAATTTCTAGGCGCAGCCAGGGGCCGGAGGGTGTCAGGTTTGGGGAACACACAATTTCGTCTCTGCTCTTTGCAGATGATGTTGTCGTGTTGGCCCCTTCTAACCAGGACCTTCAGCATGCACTGGGACGGTTTGCAGCCGAGTGTGAAGCGGTGGGGATGAAAATCAGTACCTCCAAATCCGAGGCCATGGTCCTCAGTCGGAAAAGGGTGGCTTGCCCACTTCAGGTTGGTGGAGAGTGCCTGCCTCAAGTGGATGAGTTTAAGTATCTAGGGGTCTTGTTCACGAGTGAGGGAAGGATGGAACGGGAGATTGACAGACGGATCGGTGCAGCTTCTGCAGTAATGCAGTCGATGTATCGGTCTGTCGTGGTGAAGAAAGAGCTGAGCCGCAAGGCGAAGCTCTCGATTTACCAGTCAATCTACGTTCCTACTCTCACCTATGGTCATGAGCTTTGGGTCATGACCGAAAGGACAAGATCCCGGATACAGGCGGCCGAAATGAGCTTTCTCCGCAGGGTGGCCGGGCGATCCCTTAGAGATAGGGTGAGAAGCTCGGTCACCCGGGAGGAGCTCAGAGTAGAGCCGCTGCTCCTCCACATCGAGAGGGGTCAGCTGAGGTGGCTTGGGCATCTTTTTCGGATGCCTCCAGAACGCCTTCCTGGGAAGGTGTTCCGGTCCCGTCCCACCGGGAGGAGACCCCGGGGAAGACCTAGGACACGCTGGAGGGACTATGTCTCCCGGCTGGCCTGGGAATGCCTCTGTGTCCCCCCGGAAAAGCTAGAGGAAGTGTCTGGGGAGAGGGAAGTCTGGGCATCCCTGCTTAGACTGCTGCCCCCGCGACCCGGCCCCAGATAAGCGGAAGAAGATGGTATGGTATGGCTACAATTTGCACGAGCTCACCAAAATTGGACAGTTGAAGACTGGAAGAATGTTGCCTGGTCTGATGAGTCTCGATTTCTGTTGAGACATTTAGATAGTAGAGTCAGAATTTGGCGTAAACAGAATGAGAGCATGGATCCATCATGCCTTGTTACCACTGTGCAGGCTGGTGGTGGTGGTGTAATGGTGTGGGGGATGTTTTCTTGGCACACTTTAGGCCCCTTAGTGCCAATTGGGCATCGTTTAAATGCCACGGCCTACCTGAGCATTGTTTCTGACCATGTCCATCCCTTTATGACCACCATGTAGTTGTGGCTTTTTCCTGAGACGAACTGCATTGTGGGATTGTTGACGTGCTGTACCCTGCCTGCTGTTACCTACCTGGCTACCTGCCAAACTTTTTCGAATTTACTCGATATAAACTAATTGGTCAAAATTCTATTTTAGAGTTTTACCAACGCAATATTTATCTGTTGACCTCTTACCCAACTTTTCTACACCAGGACTCTTTTTGGACATAATTAACAGAACTACTCACCCCTGAACACCCGAGGCTAAGTATCATTACAATGCCTTTTCACTGTAATTGTTGTAGCAACAACACGGAGGAGAATGTTCGTCTTAAGTTAAAGATAGCAGAGTTAGAGGCTCGGCTTCTGACGCAAATGCCAGGCAAGGATTATGCTAGTGTAGAAATAGAAAAATCTGCGTCAGTGCCACCAGGTAGAAACGATAGTTTTGTTAGCCCCCCGGCACAGCTCCTGCAGCCGGGCAATAACTTTCTCTTGGTCACTGGGAAGAAATGCCGTCGACCAGTTAAACCTGAATCGTTGCTAAACCAACTGAGACTTTGAACAGGTTTTCCCCACTGGAGTCGGAGTCAAGACCCGAGCCGTCTTCGGAGGGGAATGGTCGGCAGGCATGTTCTACCGGTGGACTTGAAAAACTGAAAACTTTAGTCATTGGCGATTCCATCACACGCAGTATTAGACTAAAGAATCAGCCGGCGATCGTACATTGTTTACCGGGGGCAGAGCCACCGACGTAGCCGCAAATCTGGGGTTGGTGCTAGCGAAGTCTAAAACTGGCAAGTATAGAGAGTACAGAGATATTGTTATCCACGTTGGCACCAACGATGTTAGGATGAAACAGTCAGAGGTTACGAAGCAGAACATAGCATCAGCGTGTAAATTAGATAGAAAGATGTGTCGGCATCGAGTAATTGTCTCTGGCCCCCTCCCAGCTAGGGGTGGTGACGAGCTCTACAGCAGACTTGCGCAACTCAATCGCTGGCTGAAAACGGAGTTCTGCCCGTCGCAGGAGGTAGAGTTTGTAGATAACTGGCCTTCTTTTTGGGACTCTCCCAGAAATAGGGCCAGGCCTGATCTGCTGAGGAGCGACGGACTCCATCCTAGCTGGAGTGGTGCTCTTCTTTTGTCTAGGAACATTGACAGGAGTCTCACTCCTATAGCTTTAACATGAGATAGGGTGCAGGTCAGGCTGCAGGCTGTTAGCCAGCCTGCTAGCATAGTGGAGTCTGTCAATAGCATAGCCAGAGTAGTTAGTACAGCTTTACCAATTGCCACTGTGACTCGTTCCAGGCTGAGAAAAGTTAAACAAGGTAGTGCTAACAAAAACAACCTTATTAAGATAAAGCCTTCCTCCACCTCGGTCAAAAATAAAAATAATTGTATCACTTCGCATCTCAAAATGGGACTCCTAAATATTAGATCTCTTGCTCCAAAGGCAGTTGCGGTAAATGAATTAATCTCTGATCATAAACTAGATGCTATTGGTTTATGTGAAACGTGGCTAAAGCCTAAAGAATTCACTGCCTTAAATGAGGCCTCTCCTCCTGGCTATACTAGTGATCATATCCCTCGTGCATCCCGATTAGGAGGGGGTGTCGCTAATATTTATGACAGTAAATATAAACTTACTCTCAAACATATCACAGAGTTTCATTCTTTCGAAGTTTTACTCATGAAAGTTAACCAGGCCGATAATTCATTTTACATAGCTACTATTTATAGGCCCCCCGGGCCATACACATTGTTCCTCAATGAGTTTCCAGAATTCTTGTCTAACCTTGTAGTCATGGCAGATAGTATTCTAATTTTTGGCGATTTCAATATCCATATGGAAAACCCCCATGATCCTCTACATGTCTCAGGTCCAACACATTGCCACAATCATACCTTAGATTTAGTCCTGTCACGAGAAATAGATATTGTAGATCTAATAATTTACCCCCAAAATCCTGGATTATCGGATCACTGTCTTATTACATTTACCGTTAAAACAAGAAATTCACTTGCCCCCCAAACAATGAGTTTCAAAAGCCGTACTATAAATTCTCGGATTACAAATAAATTCCTTGATATTCTTACTAGTTCGCTCTTAAATGACAGAGTAAATAAATCTGTAAACGATCAAATTGAGGATCTAAACTCAATACTGCGAAATACATTAGACATAGTTGCACCACTAAAAACTAAAGAAATACGCAACAAGAAACTTGCTCCTTGGTACACCGACAATACTAGAGCACTTAAGCAAGCCTCCAGAAAATTGGAGCGAAAGTGGCGCTCCACCAAGTTGGAAGTATTTAGACTAGCCTGGATAGACAGTACAGTACAATACCGAAAATCACTCACGTCTGCTCGATCAGCTTATTTCTCCAACCTGATTGAGGCGAACAAAAACAATCCAAAATTTCTCTTTGATACAGTTGCAAAGTTAACAAAAAAGCAAAGCTTAGCAAGTGAAGTGGGTCTTCACTTTTAGTTGTAATGAATACATGAACTACTTTGATGAAAAGATCGTCACCATTAGAAAACAAATAACTGAATCCTTAAATAGTTATGGTCCTAAAAATCTCGGTTGTCCGGAAAATTTCCGGAGCCTCCCTGATCAGGTGTCAATGGGACACTTGAGTTTTTTGATACCGTATCGCTCGACACATTTACAAAATTTGTAATGAGTTCTAAACCCACAAACTCTCAGCTAGACCCGATTCCTACAAAATTACTTAAGGAGTTATTTCCTGTGCTAGGTCAGCCAATGCTGAACATAATAAATTGCTCCCTTTCCTCCGGATGCGTACCAAACTCACTAAAAATTGCGGAAATTAAGCCTCTTCTAAAAAATCTAATCTAGATCCCGACATATTAAACAATTATAGGCCAATATCGAACCTCCCGTTCCTCTCAAAAATCTTAGAAAAATGTGTTTCCCAACAACTGAATGCCTTCCTAAAGACAAAAAACATTTATGAAATATTCCAGTCTGGTTTTAGATCCCATCATAGTACTGAGACTGCACTCGTGAAGGTAACAAATGACCTTCTAATGGCCTCAGACAAAGGTTCCGCATCCGTCCTGTTGCTTCTTGATCTTAGTGCTGCTTTTGACACTATTGATCACTCCCTTCTCTTAGAGAGACTGGAAACCAATATTGGGCTACGTGGACATGTTCTAGCCTGGTTTAAATCTTATTTATCTGAAAGATATCAGTTCGTTAGTGTGGATGGCATATCCTCTGACAAGTCAAAGGTATGCTTTGGAGTTCCTCAAGGCTCAGTTCTGGGCCCATTACTTTTCTCACTATACATGCTCCCTCTGGGCGATGTAATCCGAAATCACAATGTAAACTTTCACTGTTACGCTGATGACACACAGTTATATATTTCAATGAAGCATGGAGAAGCCCCTAAATTAGCTATTTTGGAAGCATGCGTTTCAGATATTAGGAAGTGGATGACAGAGAATTTCTTGCTCTTAAACTCAAATAAAACAGAAATGCTCCTTTTAGGACCCAAAAAACAAATAGCGTTGTTAGCAGATCTCACTGTGAACCTCGACGGCTGCATGGTCGTATCCCAAAAAACTGTAAAAAACCTTGGCGTTACCCTTGACCCTGACCTCTCCTTTGAAGAACATATAAAATATGTCTCAAGAGTTGCTTATTTTCATCTTCGAAACATCGCAAAAATTAGAAACTTCCTATCAAAAACTGATGCAGAAAAATTAATCCATGCTTTCGTTACTTCTAGATTAGATTACTGCAATGCTCTTATCTCTGGTTATCCAGACAAATTAATAAATAAACTTCAATTAGTGCTGCACACAGCTGCTAGAATCCTAACTAGAACAAAAAAATTTGAACACATTACTCCTGTCCTGGCATCCTTACATTGGCTGCCTGTTAGGGTTAGGGCTGATTTAAGGTTTTACTCTTAACCTATAAATCAATACATGGACTTGCTCCTACTTACCTTGCTGAAATGATCCAGCCATATATACCTACACGTAACCTTAGATCGCAAGACGCAGGCCTTTTAATTGTACCTAGAATTTCTAAACAAACAATTGGCGGCAGGGCCTTTTCTCATAGAGCTCCACTCCTGTGGAATGATCTGCCAATTAAGGTTAGAAATGCAAACTCAGTGCAAACTTTCAAGTGTCTACTAAAAACTCATCTCTACAGCACGGTTTATAATTAGGTGTAGCCTGGCCCGGGGGCGTGAAGGTGACCAGTAGGCTTGATACTGTCCACCCTTGCTGTCTTGCCAGGTGGGCTCTCGTCGCCACTGGGATGCCCTCCCTCCAATGCCCTTCGGGGGAAGAGTCACTGGCTTGTTGTTGATTCTCTATTGCGCACTTGTGCAGTTGGGCTGTACGCTACTAGCAATACTCGGCCCTCATTCAGGGGGGTTGCGGTTGGTGGGTGTCCCTTTGGTTGATGCCTGGCAATGTGGTTGGATTGATTTCCTGCCTGTGGGGCCCTGTCCGGGGCCTCCCCCGGGTAGGGCCACAGTGTCACCGGACCCCCCCGTCTCAGTTTCCAAGGTGTTACGCTGCTATATTATTGTGCTGGGGGACATGAGGGATGTACTACTAACTTTTCTCAGTTTCCTCCAATTTTAAATTTTAGAAGGAGATGAGGTCCTGGTCCACACCTGCGGATTACCTGGTTTGGGGGGACCGTTGCTGTTCCTGTCCTTGTCCACCTGGTCATACTTCTGACCTAGTCTAAAATCAAATATACTCTGGATTTAGCCAAGAGAAATTTATTTATTATTCCAATTGGACTCTTAATATCTCACCCGGCACAGCCAGAAGAGGACTGGTCACCCCTCTGAGCCTGGGTCCTCTCTAGGTTTCTTCCTAAAATTCGACCTTCTTAGGGAGTTTTTCCTAGCCACTGAAATTCAACACTACTGTTGTTTGCTCCTTGGGGTTTAAGGCCGGGTGTCTCTGTAAAGCACTTTGTGACAACTGCTGTTGTAAAAAGCGCTTTATAAATAAATTTTGATTGATTGATTGATCATGTACCCATCCTCTGATGGCTACTTCCAGCAGGATAATGCACCATGTCGCAAAGCTCGAATCATTTCAAATTGGTTTCTTGAACATGACAATGAGTTCACTGTACTGAAATGGCCCCCACAGTCACCAGATCTCAACCCAATAGAGCATCTTTGGGATGTGGTGGAACAGGAGCTTCGTGCCCTGGATGTGCATCCCACAAATCTCCATCAACTGCAAGATGGTATCCTATCAATATGGGCCAACATTTCTAAAGAATGCTTTCAGCACCTTGTTGAATCAATGCCACGTAGAATTAAAGCAGTTCTGAAGGCGAAAGGGGGTCAAACACAGTATTAGTATGGTGTTCCTAATAATCCTTTAGGTGAGTGTATATATATACAGCTCCGGAAAGAATTAAGAGACCACTGCGCCTTTTTCTTTCCTTTCCAAAAAAGTTGAAAAGGAATGTTTTGAGTGAGGAACAGAAGCGTTCAATTTGCAGTGGTCTCTTAATTTGAACCCTTCTGTCCCTCACTCAAAACCTTCCTTTTTAACTTTTTTGCAAAGGCAAGAATAAGGTGCAGTGGTCTCTGAATATAACACTTTTTATATGAACTATAGTAAAGTACAGACACAACTGACGTTTGCCAAACAACACCTGGGCATTATGGTTTGGGGCTGCTTTGCTGACTCAGGGTCTGGTCAACTTGCCATAATTGTGTAAACTATGAATTCCATATTGTGCTAGAGAATTTTGAAGACTGTGTGAAAACATGTTGTCAAAAATCAAACATGGATCTTACAACAGGAGAATGACCCAAACATACAAGCAATGCTACAACAGAATTACTCAAAAAGAAAATTGAGTGTAATGGAATGTCCAAGTAAAAGCCCAGATCTCAATCCTATCGAAATGCTGTGGGGGACTTGATGAGGGCCGTGCATGCAAGAATGCCCTCAAACATGACACAGTTGACATAGTACTCTGAAGAATGGGCATAACTCTATCCCAGTCAATGTAGGAATGTGATAGACAGGAATGGTTACGTAAAGTTATTTCAGCCAAAGGAGCGAACACCAGCTATTGAAGCTAGCCGTAATTGTTTTTAATTGCTTTTATTGGTAAATTAGGTAACCTTTATTTGGCAATAGTGTTGAAGTAAAGATTATATATCCATAAATCAGAAAATGTAAGAAATCACTTTCCATGGAAAATAATAACAAATAACAGCAAAAGTGACTATGAATAATAATAATTTTGTATATTAATACATTTTTAAACCTGTTTGAACCTCAAATACACTATCAACAGGATAATTAAATGAGGATTCTAGATCTGTATCCAACACCAGAATTGTCAACGAATGTTTTCTCTTTTTCAGACGACCCTCTTCTAATTGAACGGCCCCCTGGTGAGTTCCATCGATATTGTTTATTAATTAGTGACAAAAAATGTGCGCCTTTACACATTCAGTTTCAGCACATTTGAGGAAACCCAAATTTACAGTTGAAGTGAGCTGTTTATAGACATACTGTACAAAAGGCTGCAGACACCTGAGCTTGACTTTACATTTATTGTTTTTAATTTAGAGAATCAGGCAGGTATTTCGAAGATTGGCGATCGTGAGGTTAGCTAATGGGAATTCCTAACCCCTTCACCTCCCTTGGGTGCTATCAAACCACAATGAATGGTGGTGATTAACTTAGTAGCTGAATTGAGGGACTTTGGCATAGCATGAATTGGCAGTAAATGGGTTGAGTTGATTGCAGTTAGTCCTGATGAGGTTTTGTGAGAACTGACAGGTTGAGTGGCCGTATTAATGTCAGGCTCTCTTTGTGTAACATGGCCAGGCACTCTGCTATTTCCAGAGTGACTGCCATTAAAGACAATCTGAGAGCTTAACCATTCACCTCCACAGTTTAAATGTGCTATTTTAGCACCACACTTGTATCCAAATTGACCTAAAAGAGAGTTAATGCGTCTTTGAGATACAGTTAGGATACAGAAATATTTGGACACTGACGCAAGTTTTGTTATTTTGCCTGTTTACCAAAATATATTCAAGTTACAGTTAAATAATGACTATGGGCTTAAAGTGCAGTCTCTCAGCTTTACTTTGAGGATATTCACAGTAGGGATAGGCATGACAAATAATTTCACTATCTATAATTCTTCAGCTTTTGTCGTCGAATAGTCGATCCCATCCACTCGTGCCAAAAAGAGAGGTACTAAATGAAAAAAAAGTATGTAAATTGTAATATGTTATGCAATAAATTCAACGTTTTATTAAAAAATGTGGTTAACAACCTCATTAATGTTTTAATTTAAACAATTAGGCTAGATATACTTTTACTCAGATTCAGAAATGCCATAACAGAAGTTAAATAACCTAATGCATAGGCCTGTCAAGTCATTAGTATTTTATAACAAGGGATTTATTTCAAATGATTGTTACAAGCTTTTCCACAGTTGCAAATTAACTATAAACGTTGTTAAAAAAACATGCATTGTTTCCCATGAATTAGTGCAGAGATATGTATGAATTGCCTTACATTAGCTAACGTCTTTGTGTCAATGTTTTCTGGCCATAACAACAACATGCAACATGTATTAGACCATCTAGCCAGCTATTTTTATATACAGTCCCATAATACTATACTTTCCAAATGAAACTACACTTAATATATAAACTAACAGAGTTGCGTGACAGTCTGAATTAAATCAAAAACCTACTGATGCATTCCAGTTCCATTGAATAAAAAATATCCTTGGAAGGAAGCTTTAAAGGAATAAGTTATATAAATTAAATTAACAAAAACCAAACAAAATCTGGCTAGCGCATCCATAGATGCAAGATCTTAACAAAAATGTAAAGAATCATTAGGCAATGTCCATATTATTATGATAATTTATTCTTGTTTGAAAAATTAGCATGTCCACATGCTCCGGGACTAGACAATTAGGCTTACGTAGTTTGTTGTCTATCAGTCCCTCAGCCGAGAAAACCTTTTCAGCCTGTACAGATGTTGCAGGGATGCACAGGTATGCTTTCATGACAGTTTCCTGTACTTGGCCGTCCTTACAGCCGCCAAGTGAGTCAATCGGCAGTACAGAACTTTTTGCTACTTTCGAAAAATGTATTAACTTGTCAATAAATGCCATCATTGTCGAAATTTTGACAATTTGTTCTTACCCTTAAGTCAAATCCAAATTGGAGGAAGGGTTTAGGAATTACAGCTCTTTAATATGTAGTCCCCTCTTTTTCAAGGGACCAAAAGTAATTGGACTATTGACTCAAAAGCTGTTTCATGGACAGGTGTGGGCTATTCCTTTGTTATTTCTTCTTCAATTAACGAGGTAAAAGGTCTGGAGTTGATTCCAGGTGTGGCATTCGCAGTTTTTGCTTAGAACCCACAACATGCGATCAAAGGAGCTCTCAAAGCAAGTGAAACTGGCCATCCTTAGGCTGCAAAAAATTATCCATCAGAGAGATAGCAGGACACTTACGAGTGGCCAAATCAACAGTTTGGTACATTCTGAGAAACAAAGAATGCACTGGTGAGCTCTGCAATACAAAAATGCCCGGACGTCCATGGACGATGCTTCACTTTACAGATTGACAATGTCCAAAAACATACTGCGAATGCAATCCAGTAGTTTTTTAAGGCAGAGACATTTTTGGCCACGTCAGTCACCTGATCTCGTGCATGTCACTTGCTGAAGACAAAACTTAAGGCAGAAAGACCCACGAACAAACATCTGAAGACAGCTACAGTAAAGGCCTGGCAAAGCATCACAAAGGAGGAAACCCTCCTGTTTGGTGATGTCCATGCGTTCCAGACTTCAAGCATGGATTGCTTGCAAAGAATTATATTTATGATAGTGTTATTTGAGCCACTGAAATAAGGAGACTGTGTATGAAAGTGTTTGGATTCCTAAACGTTTCATATGATATTAATGTTTAACCCCTTGAATGAAAGCTGAAAGTCATCTCAGTTGTTTCATTTCAAATCCATTGTAGTGGTGTACAGAGCCAAAATTATTAAAATTGTGTCAGCATCCAAATATTTCCAGTAACTGTATATGTGACCCAGTGGGAGTGACAGCCTTGACGTTGGCCTTGTTAAGCTCACTCTTACCATATGAGCTAAACAGTACTCTCTCCTGTTCACCGCCTCCTCCCTTCCAGATGGAGAGCCTATCTGGATCCCATTCTCCTTCCGGTACAATCCCCAGCACAGTGCATGTAAAGGCAGCCAGTTTGTCAAGAGGACCTGGTACAGGAAGTTCGTGGGCGTGGTCCTGTGCAATTCGTTAAGATACAAGATCTTCATGGGAGATGGGCTGAAAGGTACTGCTGTTAACTTCTCACTCACTCATTTCACTACCACAGTGTTTGACCTGGAATGAAACCACGGTCATGGGATGGAGCTGTATTTCTTCACCAGGGTGTCATGTTTCTCTCGTCAGGGGCCTGCACATAGAAATGATTGCAATGTTAACCACATTTTTTATGTGTTTATGTATTTATTTGTTAACAGAATGAATAAGGGAAGAAATTAACAATGTAGGCTACTTCAAGCTAGATGGCGTACTTAGACCTATGTTTATCAGGAGAATCTTTTAGTCATTTAGCAGATGGTCTTACCCAGAGCAACTTAATGAGTTCATAGATTTCACCCCAAAGAAATCATAGTGGCCCCACCTAGAAATTGAACCTAATTGTCTGGTGTTGTCGGCCCCATGCTCTATCAACTTAGGAACATGGGACCAATATGCACAGCAAGGAAGTAATTTGTGACTTCTACCATTACTGTAATATTTTAAACAGTTGTGGAAACGTGCCTGACAACAACATTTATGTTACTGCTAGCTAAATAATAAACTTGGAAGATAACTAGGCATGTTCCAAGCTCCATTTTTGAATTGGCTGTCTAGTCAGTCTGTTGTCTCGTTGTTTTATAGACTAGTGGCCACCTGCTGCTGAAATCATGTCTCACTCTGCTTCCCTTAGGCCACTCGAACTGGCACAAATAAGCACACACACCCACACACACACACACAAACACACACACAAGGGATCTCGGCTGTGTGATTCTAACTCCTTGACTGCTTTCCAAGACATGTTGGAAGGAGTGTCAGTAGGAAGTCAAATCTGGCTTTCTCGTTTGGTGGGTTTTGAGAGGGAGACAGGGAGGGGGGACTTGTTATTAAAATGTTATTCCTTCACAATTTTCATGCTGTATAATTCGCAATAATTGTTTTGCCTTATAACACTAGAGCAGGTTCGGAAGATGAAGGTAGATAAATGTGTCACGTGCTGGAGAGGGGTCACATTCCCTGGCAGACAACTGAAGTTGAGTTTGCAGGCTAAAGCACGATTAGTCGAGGCAGCCCTGTCCAACATCTATTTACACTGCCCTCTGATGGACCTTAAAGCACTTTCAGTATGTCGCAAAATGGATTGGAACTCTTGGACACACTGACCCAACTATACTGCAAAAAGACCTATGTGACACGTGGGTAAATAAAAAAAAGAATGCTCCATTTTTCTTTTATGTTATGCCACTAAAATAGGTAGTAAGGCACTGAAAACTGTGTTTAATACTGAGTATTGAACATGGGGAATTTTTTGACAAAGGGATCCTCAAGCAAATCCAACACCAAAAATATACAGAAAAACAGTAGCAGACATCTACAGAAAACCAGAGTAAAAAAAAATAATCTGAAAGTGAACAGGTGTGAAAACACCCTAAAACACACTCTTTGTCACTCTTTATCTCTCCTACACTACTAACCTATGTGTTATATTGTTTTTACAATATAACGCAGCCAACCAGGCTCTTTCTCATGACGTAATGGAATATTGTTTGACAGGGTCATCTATTATAAATTGACAGCTTTCTCTATCCCTCCAGACATTTTCTACAGTATAGCAGACTCATTCGGTAATGGTGAGGACCATTGCCAATTTGTAGACTCTTACCTAGATGGGAGGACAGGATCCCCCAACCTCTCAACGTTTCTGCCTACAGCACAAGGTAAAACAAATTACTAGAAAGTGTAACTCCCAGAATGTATCCCTCACCAATAGAATTATTTTCTTTACAGTATAATACAACCTCAATATCCTCAGTGTTCTAGACCAAATACAAAAATCCTCAAACAGAACATTCCAAATGTGTTACATGAATTCCTAATACGCTATAAACCATGTGGTTTGAATGTTTGAATGCTGACTGTCTGAAAGCCATGGTATATGAAAGTATATACCATATGTAGGACAAAAACACACTTCCTACTGTTTTCTCTTAGCATTGGTAACCCATTTATATTACATTCATAAATATATTATATGCATGTATACAATAAGGCACCTCAGGGGTTTGTGGGATATGGCCAAATTACCACAGCTAAAGGCTATATCCAGGCACTCGGCTTTGCCTCGTTCATAAGAACAGCTCTTATCCACTGTACATTGGGCATTTACAACAATGTTTGAATTATAACACATTGTCCTGTTCCCCGTACAGGTTACTATCGCTCTTACAGGCAAGAGCCAGTCAGCTTTGGCCCTATCGGCCGGCGTACGCCACATCTCTTTGTAGGATGGTACGAATGTGGGGTTCCTATCCCTGGCAAGTGGTAACACTGGGAGTCAAGGAAATGTTGTCGTCAAGGACAACCAAACTCCATCCTGCTGCAGCCTCTCCCATGCTCTCATTGACCCAGCCCCATTGAGATGAACTGTTGCTACCCACAGCAGGAAGACAACAAAACAAAACTTAAAAACTCATACTGCCTTAGGTCTAAAAGAATATAATACTTTAAATTACAATAATATTTTTCATGTATTCATTACCATGCACTTTTATAAAAGCTGTTTGTATATGTGGGGGAAAAAGCATGTATTGCTATTGCTTAGTTTAACTTTTGACTGCCAGATCGGAAAGTATCCTTGTTTGTTCCAGACTATTCCCAAATATTTCCCACTATTCCATAGTCAGCCCCTGGGATTATTTATCTCATGAAGTGTGATCATGATGTCACTAATGAAATGGGACATCCCAGACCAAGGGAACAATTCAATCAAACCGGCATTGCAGTATCACTTTTTAGCATGGTCAAATGTAAACACATAGCAGTCTATCTTACTGTATAAAAGCCTAAAACTACTACCAGATAATATTTTTGGGAATTAGCAGTGTGTGGGCGTAGGATGAGTGTTGTAAATAAAGACTGCATAAATATTGGTGGGTTTGAATGAATCCTAGCCCAAAATGTTTTAAAGAGTAATGAATGGTATCAATGGGAGCTAAGAATTTGTGTAAATTATCAATCAAGCCGTTTAGTTCACTAGTATGAAACTACTATATGTGCCAATAGTTTTCTTGAACATGCATACTCTGGTATTTACAAAACTCCTTAAAATAAATTGTTTCTGTATCATGTATACAGACAGTTAATAAAAATGCTAAATATTTGCTCAGGAATGGTTGGACATTGAATAAAGGTGCTACAGAAACCAAGGACCTCCGAAATGATTTTGTTTCTGTTGAGGGTTTTCTGAATGACCACATTCAATGTCACATATAACACGTGTTTCCATGTGTAAAACTTTCAAAACCTTTTGAACTTTCCAAACCTTTTGAACTTTCAAACCTTTTGAACTTTCTAAACCTTTTGAACTTTCTAAACCTTTTGAACTTTCAAAACCTTTTGAACTTTCAAAACCTGAGCAAATAATAATAATGTATTACATGAGAAGACATATGTCGACAATATCAGATGAAAATTGTTAAAACTGCAACCATGGGAAGTAATTAAATGGAGGGGGAGAATGAGAGGGAGAGAAAGATCTTGCAGTAAGTCTAGTAGAGAGAAGGTGACGAGTGCACTCCTTGCACAACCTTGTATGACAATAAACCTGGCCAGCGAGAGAGAGGGGGAGAGAGCATCTATTAGTCAGACATTCCAGCAATATCGACAGGGTCCAAGAGCTTCTAGTGAAGGACAGGTTTGGATGTATAAAGGGAGACAAAGCTTTCACAGTGTAACTTTCATACGATAACAGCCGAGTGATCTGTAATATATTAATGTGTTGAGGAGTTTGCTGAAGGGGAGGAAATGTTCTTTGGAAAAAAGGAACATTGTGGAAAGATTTTATATATTTGCGGTTGAACGTTTTAATTTGCTGTAATGCTGTGTTCTATTGAACAAACCCATGTTCAAGCAAGGTGTAGTTATCTGGATACTGAATTTACTTCACGAAAATTGTCTACACCATTTGGTTTCCACACTGACTCTCGAAAATACAAAAGAATCCTATTAAAAAGTAATTACTTATTTATATGAAGTCTATCTGGTTGTATCTCACTTGTATCAACTTGTTTTGTCCTTTTGGCTTTACAAGATAGAGATTGACAGACGGATCGGTGCAGCTTCTGCAGTAATGCGGTCGATGTATCGGTCTGTCGTGGTGAAGAAAGAGCTGAGCCGCAAGGCGAAGCTCTCGATTTACCGGTCAATCTACGTTCCTACTCTCACCTATGGTCATGAGCTTTGGGTCATGACCGAAAGGACAAGATCCCAGATACAGGAGGCCGAAATGAGCTTTCTCCGCAGGGTGGCTGGGTGATCCCTTAGAGATAGGGTGAGAAGCTCGGTCACCCGGGAGGAGCTCAGAGTAGAGCCGCTGCTCCTCCACATCGAGAGGGGTCAGCTGAGGTGGCTTGGGCATCTGTTTCAGATGCCTCCGGAACGCCTTCCTGGGAAGGTGTTCCGGTCCCATCCCACCGGGAGGAGACCCCAGGGAAGACCTAGGACACGCTGGAGGGACTATGTCTCCCGGCTGGCCTGGGAATGCCTCGGTGTCCCCCCGGAAGAGCTGGAGGAAATGTCTAGGAAGAGGGATGTCTGGGCATCTCTGCTTAGACTGCTGCCCCCGCGACCCGGCCCCGGATAAGCAGAAGATGATGTGATGTGTGATGTGTGAAGATAGAGATTTAAAGACTTAAATAAAAAAGAGACCTCATTTATAGAAAGCACAGGCACTGGTGATAGGAGAGTGAAATAGGGCAAAGATTTCCCCTTGTTTTTATTTGCTACATAGAAATGACACACATTTTCAAAGGTCCATTCATCGTTTTTATTCCACATCATGGGTTTGATTGATGAATTCAATAGTTCCTAACAGCAGAGTAGTCTGTCCTCCGTTACAAATGTCTGGCATGTCTAACTTTATAAGAGGTTATCCTATGAGAGGCATTTTTCTTGTTGACCAGTGCTTTCATAATTTGCATTCTTCTCTTATTTGTGCCCTCAGGTAACAGTGAAACAAAATACAGCAGCACTAAAAGATGGATAATCACAAACATTTTATTAAATATACATGTGTGAATTATTGTCCGCCATATTCACTGGGAGACATTAAATTGTTGTCCTTTTTTGTCATGCATCTGCCGAACACTGCTCAAAAAAATTAAGGGAACACTGAAAACACACATTGGGTCTTGATTAACTAAATAAAAGATCAAAATCTTTACTGTACATTGCGTTATTCATTGAGAACAAAATGACATAACAGCGGCCAATGGAAATCAAAATTTGATTCAATTCATACTCACACCGAAAATCTGAGTAAACCTGCTCCTGATGAGACGGCATATGGTGTCCTTGGGGATCTCTTCCAGACCTGGATCAGGGCATCAGTGAGCTTCTGGACAGTCTATGGTGCTACTTATGCGGCATCGGATGCACTGATACATAACGTCCCGGAGGTGCTCAATTTGATTCAGGTCTGGGGAACTTGAGGGTCAGTCAATGGCATCAATGCCTTCATCATCCAGGAACTGACTACACACTCTGGCAGCATGAGGCTGGGCATTGTCCTGCAACCCAGGGCCCACTGCACCAGTGTAAGGTCTGACGATGGGTCTGAGGATTTCATTCTGGTACCTAAAATCAGTCAGGGTACCACTGGCTAGCAGGGTACCATTGGCTATACTTGGAGAATCTTTGTGACCTGACTCACCGCCAAATACTAAATAATGTTGCAGGCAGCATAATGTTCACCACGGCATCTCCAGACTTTTTCACGTCTGTCACGTGCTCAGTGTGAACCTGCTCTCATCTGTGAAGAACAGGGTGCCAATGGCTGACATGGTGTTCTGGTGTTCCCTGGCAAATGCCAATCAAGCTCCATGGTGCTGGTCTGTGAGCACATGTCCCATTAGAGGACGCTGCGCCCAAATGCCACCTTCATGGAGTAAGAGAAATGCACACCATTAGGTCGCTGGTGGTCATTTTGTAGGGCTCTGGCAGTGCTCCTCCTGTTTGTCCTCGCACAAAGGAACAGATACCAGGCCTCCTGCTGGATTGATGGCCTTCTTTGGCTCTGTCCAGCACTCCTCGTCTAACGGCCTGTCTCCTGGTATTTCCTCCATGCTCTTGAGACTATACTGGGAGACGCAGCAAACCTTCTTGCGACGGCACTTATGGATGTGCCGTCATGGAGGACCTGGACTACCTGTGCAACCTGAATGGGCTGCAGGTACTGCCTCATGCTACTAGTAGTGACAAAGACACTAGCAAAATGCAAAACTAGAGGAGAATCATTCAAGAAAAATAAGGAGAGAGCAACTGTGGCCACCACCTGCAAAACCATTCTCTTTTTGGGGTTGTCTTGCTGTTGCCTCTCCAGTGCACTTGTAGTCACTTTTATTTGCACCAAAACAGGTGACATCGATTTACAATCATTTATGCTTCCTAACTGGACAGATTGCTATCCCTGAACTTTAATTGACTTGGTGTTATACTGTGATGACTACGTGTTCCTTTAATTTTTGTGAGCAGTATAATTTTTGTTGAGAAAATGTGCAGTTATACCACAGCTGGTTGCCTTGCAAGCGTAAATGTAATGTTTTCTTTCTTTTACTTTATAATGGACAATATTATTTTCCATTGTGGCGTCCATCACTGAGAGAATCCATCACCACGCTGGCTTCACCAGTAGGAAAAGCAGACAGTTCTCTCACCATGTTGGCATCAGACCAAGCCAGAATCTAACAATAGAAGAATGCTGTGAAGTGTTATCTAAGAAATCTCAGCCATTCCTTATCTGTAGGGTTTAACATTGTTTAGACTGTAAGACTGTCAGACATGTCACAACGTTTGGCCCCATTTAATAGGCTGGATAAATAGGAAGAATTCTCTATTAGGGAAAGTAATGTTTTCCACAGCGCAACCATGAAAACAATTATTGTTTTGGGATTAATAGGACAACTATTTTGTCAACTTGTTAATGATTTTCTGTCAGATTTTGAATATTTTACCAGACAGCGTTGGGGACAAAAACTGCTACTTCTTACATTCAGGGTTTGACTGGTGATGCACATCTCTTTGCCAAAAATATTTGTATTGGCTCCATACTGTTTTAGAGTGCAGTTATGCCTAGAGGGAGAGATGGAAGGGGGGTGTTTTGGTCAGATCTCAAGAGCAAAAGCACGTGCTTTGGGACTACCACATGTGCTACAGATGTTACCGGGGAGTTTACAGACTCCTGGAATTGAGTGTGTGCATGTGTGTGTAAGAAAGACAGAGCGAGGGTCAATGGCATCCCGTGCATCTCAGTTGGTAGAGCGTGACGCATCCAACATCAGGGTTGTCGGTTTGCTTCCTGCACTGGCCTACTGTTCGCTCTGGATAAGAGTGTGTTTATTCACTTAAATGTTCAACTGAATTAGATAGCAAAATGTAGGGAAAGGTCGAGTGAAGGGAAAGAGACTGATGGGAGTCTCTAATGCCTCTTTTCCGCCACGTGAACTAGTTCCAGCATGAACTCGCATGAACCTCGTAGGTTCTTGTTTGTTTTTCCGCTGCCAGGGAGGTGGAACGTGCTGTCAGGTTTAATCAAATTTTGATGATTTTAAGATGGCAACAGATGACGGATGTTTTGAGAGCAACATTGTTGTGAAGCTCTCTTATTTGAGTATCAGGAAAATACAGTACTAGACGTGATATTGTTTTGTGGCTTATTTGTTGTTCATGTTCAGCAGTGCATATTGAAAAGAACAAACCACTACAGAAGATGCATAGAAATACAACGCGTGCAAAGAGACTGACAGTAATAAGCGTATCAAGAAACGGGCAAGAGAGGTTATATAAACATACGTTTAGTTAGCCATTGTGTTGCTAGCCATCTGCATCCTGCATCCAACATTGTTATACTTATCTTGAATGGGCACCTAGGTCTCATAGGTATGTTCAACTAGCTAGCTAAAGTTATTTAACCAGCTACACAATATTGTATGGTATTTTTTGTGTTAACAGTGTACATTTTAGCTAGCATTATAACATTGTACATACAGAAAGTTGACTAATTAAAATCTAGATAAATGAGAGGAGGAACATAAATGATTCTTCCATACAGGTGTACTTCATAAAACAATTAAGAAATGAACATACTATCATGTTCTGTGGAATGTATAAAAATGATGAGTTGCCAGTTGACCTCAATTTTAAATCAAGATGGCAAGAGGAAAGAATGTATGTGACTTTGAAAGACAGTTCTTTATTAGGTATTTCCAGGACGACAATGACCACATCCATAGGGCACAAGGGGCCACTGAATGGTTTGATGAGTATGAAAGTGATGTGAATCCTATACTGTGGCCTTTGCAGTCACCAGATTTCAACCCAATTGAAAAACTATGGGGGATTTTGGATTCCCAAATGAGGAAATAGACTTGGATAGTGAGATTCCTGAACCATTGTTTTGAGCTGTAAAGATTTTAAATATTAAGGTTTACTGTATTACTGTGTAACGCAGACATTCTCTTTGTCAAGATGGTGCAACCATTTGTATGTCCATGTAGTGCCAATTTGTTGTAAGTATTTCAGCCTCTGTGTTGACAAATTTGTGTTTTACCTTCAGTTCCGTTTTTCTAAAAAACTAAAAACTACACCAAACCCAAGCCTTAGCGGCACTGACTTAGCTATTAATAATCTTCAGAGCAAACTAAAGTGGTAGCGAATTCAGCTAATTTCGTCCGGTGGTTTTGAGGATGCCTAACAATCTTGTTAGGCAGTGCTGAGCTACAAGAGGCTGTAGGAATTTCCAACTTGAATTCTGATTGCTTCTCATTGAATGTTTTTCAGGGCAAAGCAAACACAGTGATGGAAAAAGACAGGTAATGTGCAGCAGACCAAATCTTGGAAAAGTAGGTGCTGGAACAAACTGAGGAAAATCTGAGAGGTACTGCATCCTGTTCCAGCAGGATCCGGGTCAAATTATCCACTGCTAGTTACTAAACAAAGTAATGCTAGCTAGTAGCTTTCCGACCTCAGTGTTTGCGCGCCAGATCTATTTGCACGCTCTATAAGGAGATAGGCCAGGTGACTTATTTAGTTGGTGTTTGGATACTACAGAACGCAGTAAGTAAAAAAAAATTATCCCACTCTTGCACCCTTTAATACATACCATTTTCCAATATATCAACATTTTGCAATAGTGATTTCCAAGCTTTGTAGGTGATCATTCACTTGATAGCTTTGCCTTTACAGACTGATTGATCATTGCAAATGTCCATAACCTGTCCTTTTATTAAATGTCTATGGAAGAAAATGTATGGCGAAATGGGGCGGTTCCACTTTCTAAGTCTGTATCTTTCAGAAAGATTGTGTTCCATCCCTCCACTAGATTTCCAGACACTGGTAGAATCCTTGCCAATGTGCATTGAAGCAGTTCTGGTGGCTTGTTGTGACCCAACACCTTGCTGAGACGCTTTAAGTAGTTTTTTTCATTAATTAATCAACCATCTGTACATCATTTTAGTAATAAATAAACAAGGTGAGCACAGTACGCACAGATGACAGTTCACATTAGCTTGCTGTTGTTTATCTGTTTTTAGAATAGTTCCGAACCAATTTAAGAAAGCCTTAGCGGCACTAATTGTCAGTGAGCAATAGGTTCAGATTTCCTGTACAAACTGCAGTAATTATTTTCTTATTTCCCACAGATTTATTAAAATATTTCAAACCTATAGTACAACCCATTTCCAAAAAAGTTGGGACGCTGCGTAATATATAAATAAAAAGAGAATGCAGTGATGTGCAAATCCTTTATATCCTACATCTAAATCCTATATTTAATTGAAAATAATACAAAGACAACATATGAAATATTGAAACTGTTATTGTTTTTGGAAAAAGACATGCTCATTTTTAATAGGATGCCAGTAACATTTTCAAAAAAGTTGGGGCAGGTGCATGTTTACCACTGTATTGCATGACCTATTCTTTTTACAATACTGTGTAAGTGTTTGGGAACTGAGGAAACCAATTGCTGTATTAAAAAAGTGAAATGTTTTATCATTCTTGCTTATTGGATTTCAGCTGCTCAACAGTTCGTGGTCTCTTTTGTCTTATATTTTGTTTCAAAATGCCCCAAATGTTTTCAGTGGGTGACAGGTCTCAACTGCATGCAGGCCAGTTTAGCACCCAGACTCTTTTATTACAGAGCCATGCTGTTGTAATATGTGCAGGATGTGGTTTGGCATTGTCTTGCTGAAATAAGCAAGGCCTTCCCTTCAAAAAGTTGTTGTCTGGATGGCAACATATGTTATATTATATTCAGCATTAATGGTGCCTTCACAGATGTGCAAGCCACCCATGCAATGTGCACTAATGCACCCCCATACCATCACAGATGCTCACTTTTGAACTGTGCGCTGATAACAAGCCGGGTGGTCCTTCTCTTTAGCCCTGGTGGATTCGGCGTTCATGGTCCCAAAAAAATATTTCAAAGTGTTTCTGAGCCTATGTAATGATTTCCACTACAGAATCATGTCTGGTTTTATTGCAGTGCCGTCTGAGGGCCCTAAGCTCACGGTCATCCAATGTTGGTTTTCGGCTGTGTCCCATGTGTACAGAGATTTCTCCGGATTCTCTGCATCTTTTAATGATATTATCTACAGTAGATAATGAGATCACCAAACTCTTTGCAATTTTATATTGAGAAACATTATTCTTAAATTATTGCACTATTTGCCTGCAGTCTTTCACAGAGTGATGAACCCCTCCCCATCCTCACTTCTGATAGACCCACCCTGTCTGGAACTATCTTTTAATACACAGTTTATTTTAGACACACAACTTTTTCAGTCTTTTGTTGCCCCTGTCCCAGCTTTTCTGAACCACATTGCTGGCATCAAATTCAAAATGGGGATATATTTTTCCCAAAACAATAATATTTCTCAGTTTCAAATTTTGATATGTTATCTTTGTACTATTGTCTATTGCATCCTGTTTTTTCTTTGCATTTTACACAATGGCCAAACTTTTTTGGAAATGGGTTTGTACAATCTGCAATAGGTCCTCTTGGATACCACCTCTAGTGTGAAATATGGGTTGGAAAGAATGGAATTCTAATTATATAAAGAACACTTTATTTTACACACAGAAAGCACTTCAGCCAGTTTAGTGACATGTCTTGCTTCTAGTGTCTAATGTTCTTATGGTGTTGATAAACTAATACACTTATGAAGACATTAAAAAAAGACACGCCATCTCCACTGCCAATGTAAAGATGCCGTGGTTGAGTGGAGAGAACCAGGCGCAGGAAGAGTACGTTCGAATGTGCATTTATTTACATACAAAAACAAACAAACAGCATATATGAAAACTGAAAGGAAAATGCTAATAAACAACGGAACATGTAACGGCTAACTAACACGGAAATAAACACTCACCAACACATAACGTGACAAGCAACAATAACCGATGACTGGGGAGAGCAGAGTAGAAACATTTATACACATACAGTGGGGCCACCAATTGTGCAAGTTCTCCCACTTAAAAAGATGAGAGAGGCCTGTAATTTTCATCATAGGTACACTTCAACTATGAGAGACAAAATGAGAAAGAATAATCTAGAAAACACATTGTAGCATTTTTTATGAATTTATTGGTAAATTCCTCTGTAAAATAAGTATTTGGTCACCTACAAACAAGCAAGATTTCTGGCTCTCACAGACCTGTAACTTCTTCTTTAAGAGGCTCCTCTGTCCTCCACTCGTTACCTGTATTAATGTCACCTGTTTGAACTTGTTATCAGTATAAAAGACACCTGACCACAACCTCAAACAGTCACACTCCAAACTCCACTATGGCCAAGACCAAAGAGCTGTTAAAGGACACCAGAAACAAAATTGTAGACCTGCACCAGGCTGGGAAGACTGAATCTGCAATAGGTAAGCAGCTTGGTGTGAAGAAATCAACTGTGGGAGCAATTATAAGAAAATGGAAGACATACAAGACCACTGATAATCTCCCTCGATCCGGGGCGCCACGCAACATCTCATCCTGTGGGGTCAAAATGATCACAAGAACGGTGAGCAAAAATCCCAGAACCACACGGGGGGACCTAGTGAATGACCTGCAGAGAGCTGGGACCAAAGTAACAAAGGCTACCATCAGTAACACACTACGCCGCCAGGGACTCAAATCCTGCAGTTACAGACGTGTCCCCCTGCTTAAGCCAGTACATGTCCAGGCCCATCTGAGGTTTGCTAGAGAGCATTTGGATGGTCCAGAAGAGGATTGGGAGAATGTCATATGGTCAGATAAAACCAAAATAGAACTTTCTGGTAAAAGCTCAACTCGTTGTGTTTGGAGGAGAAAGAATGCTGAGTTGCATCCAAAGAACACCGTACCTACTGTGAAGCATGGGGGTGGAAACATCATGCTTTGGGGCTGTTTTTCTGCAAAGGGACCAGGACGACTGATCCGTGTAAAGGAAAGAATGAATGGGGCCAAGTATCGTGAGATTTTGAGTGAAAACCTCCTTCCATCAGCATGTGAATTGAAGATGAAACATGGCTGGGTCTTTCAGCATGACAATGATCCCAAACACACCGCCCGGGCAAAGAAGGTGTGGCTTCGTAAGAAGCATTTCAAGGTCCTGGAGTGGCCTAGCCAGTCACCAGATCTCAACCCCATAGAAAATCTTTTAGGGAGTTGAAAGTCTGTGTTGCCCAGCGACAGCCCCAAAACATCATTGCTCCAGAGGAGATCTGCATGGAGGAATGGGCCAAATTACCACAAGAACTTGCACAATTTGTGGCTGACTAAATACTTTTTTGCCCCACTGTATTGATGGGATGATTGGAACCTGGTGTGCATGATTATGAGTGACAAGACAATAAATGACTCCAGGGTGAGTTCATGGAGTGACGGGAACTGGGAGTGCATGGCACAATGGCGCTGGTCATCACCGTACCGTGACAGCCACTGTAGTTCATCTTCACATTGTCATGTGTATCTCATTCCACAAAGAGCTTTGCTTCCAAATGTTTTCCTTCTTTTTAATTGGTGTACAATTAAGACTTAGAAAACTGGGTTAGTGGAGTTCCTAACAAGTGAACCTAATTATCAACCTGGTACAATGCAGAAGCGACACTCTGCCCTCCATGGAATGAGTTTGACACCAGTGAATAGTTAATGCAACTGTTTATCTTACGTCCAATGGTCCTCAAGAGCTTCCAGGTGCATGACTTCGGTCTCCCTAATGAACTTCAGGTACACACTGGATGAACTAATTGAGTTTTGTCTTCCCTGGGAAAATAAGGGAACACTTAAATCACACATGGGGTCTCGATGAAGGAAACGCTGTAATTCGTTGAGAACAAAATGACGTAACAGCGGTCAATGGAAACCAAAATCACCAACTGATTGAGGGCTGGATTCAAAATCAAAGTAAAACATGGAAATCACAGGCTGTTCCAACTTGCGTGAATTTCATCATGGCAACTCATAAAGTGACTCAGTAGTGTGTACGGCCCCCATGTGCCTGTATGTACTACCGACAACATCTGGGCATGCTTCTGATAAGACAACAGATGGTGTCCTGGGGGATCTCCTCACAGACCTGGATCAGGGCATCAGTAAGCTCCTGGACAGTCTGTGGCGTTGGATGCACCATAATGTCCCAGAGGTTCTCAATTGGATTCAGGGCTGGGGAACTTGAGGGCCAGTCAGTGGCATCAATGCCTTTATCATCCAGGAACTGCCTATACACTCTGTCCACATGAGGCAGGGATTTGTCCTGCACCAGGAGGAACCCAGGGCCCACTGCACCAGCGTAAGTTCAGACGATGGGTCTGAGGATTTCATCCCAGTACCTCAAAGCAGTCAGGGTACTGTTGGCAAGCACGTGGAGGTCTGTGTAATTATGCCTCCCCAGACCATCACTGACCCAACGCCAAACCGGTCATATGCTGGATGATGTTGCAGGAAGCATAACATTCACCATGGCGTCTCCCAACCTGGTCTCAGAAGGATTACACAGACTATTTTACGTACATTTTAACCAGGGGATTTTGTAAGGTATATTATGTTCAATAAAATAACGTTAAAGTCGGAATGCAGAAAAACAAATACACAAAACCATATTTCAAACCAGCAAGCTTCCACTACCTACTGCTCCAGTGAGGAACCTGTGTCTGGTGAAGGCGACTGGTGGGGTCAAAAAATAAATATGTTTGAAGTGATTTTCTTTGTAACCCAAACCATAACTCTAACCTTAACCCCAGTGCTGTCATACCTACCCTTAACCCAAACCCTAACCAGAACCCTAGAGCTGTGAGACCTAGCCAAACCTTAACCTAAACTTTTTTTGTTTCCGAACTGTAGCCCAAACCTTAACCCTAACCTTAACCCCAGTGCTTTGATATCTAACCTTAACCCTAACCTTAACCCCAGTGCTGTGATGCCTAACGTTAACCTAACTGTAACAATAAAATGATTTTATAAGATATTCTAGCGATCTTGGTGTTGCTGTTCTAAATCTGCATATCCAGTGTGGGTCAATGGGTTGGTTGACTGCCTTCTCAACCCAATGGTGCTGGTTCAAAACAGACATTTTGCAAAAAAAAAGTCATTATTTATACGTTTTCATAGCGTTCGTAAATATCATTCGTTTGTCTGGCGTCCGTATGTTATTTTACTTTTCAATAGCGCTCGGAACATTTGATACATTGTAATAGCGCTCGTAAGATATGTTACGTTTTAATAATTCCGTAATGTATCATATGTTTTGGTGGCGCATTGTAATGTAACCTCAGGTAATGTCACATATCATACAAAATCAGGTGCCATGGATTTTTGTAAAATAGTCTACGTAGCGTCCTGAGACCATGTTGCGTCTCCAGACTCTTTCAAGTCTGTCAAGTGCTCATTGTGAACCTGCTGTCATCAGCACCAATGGCAGACCCAATTCTGGTGTTCTCTGGTGGATGCTAATCGAGGTGCAGGGTGCTGGGCTTTGAGCACAGTTCCCACTAGAAGACGTCGACTGTCAACTGACACCCTCATGACAGTTGACATGTTTCTGACAGTTTGGTCAGAAACATGCACACCATTTTCCTGCTGGAGGTCATTTTGTTGATGTCTCCAGCTCTCCTCATGTAATGGCCCATCTCCTGTTATCTCCTCCATGCTTTTGAGACCGTACTGGGAGACACAGCAAACCTTATTGTGACGGCACATATGGATGTGACATCCTGGAGGAGCTGGACAACCTCTGCAACCTCAATGGGCTGCAGGTACCGCCTTGTACTACCAGTAGTGACAAGGACACTAGCAAAATGCAAAACTAGAGAAGAATCAGTCAGGAAGGATAAGGAGAGGGCAAGTGTCTGTGGTGACCACTTGCAAAACCATTCCCTTTTTGGGGGTTTTCTTGCTGTTCCTCTCCAATGCACCTGTTGTCACTTTCAATTGCACCAAAACAGGTGACATTGATTCACAGTTGCTTATGATTCCTAACTGGACAGGTTGATATCCTTGATATCCTTGAGAGGTGAGGGGAGTGTTAATTGAAGGAAGGTATCTTGCGGCTCGTTGGCTCCACCCCCGAGCCTTATATGGACTTCCTCTTCCAACACAGACAGGCTGGGATTAATTGGGTAATTAGGTATTGGAGGGTAAAAGGGAAGCAGCTGGTTTTAGAGGGAAAGAGAGAGGATAGAAGAAGGTGGGACAGCGTGTAGAGAGAAGTGACGAGAATATAGAACTGTGTGACTACTTGGTGTGACCTGGACTGGCTGACTAACCCCCTGTGTACCGAACTGATTTGGATGAGGACCTGTTGGTGGATTACCTGTGGACTACCTGTGGATAGAAGACGAGGAGAACGGAGTGTGGACGGTGAAGTAGTGGCAAACTCCCCTCCTACCCTGTGAATTGTCCTTAATAAACTTTCCAACTGTGTTCAACTGTACTCCTAGTTCCGGCTTGTGTTATTGTGCTGGTGACATGGAAGCCCACACCCCCGGGATTGCCACATATGGTGGAGGATGCGGGCAGAAGCCGACTAGCCTCACTACTTAACCGAGCCATAGAGTATAATGGAAGCCCTGGTAAAACAGTTGGTGGAGTCTAACCTAGCACAGCAGGCCATGCATCGAGAGTTGGTGGAGGAACAGCGTCAACAGACAGCTCTCCTGCGGGCTGAACTGAGCCAGCTGACAGCCGCCCAGGCCGGAGTGGCTGCCGGCCCAGCTGTCTCACATCCCAAACCGAGTCTGTTCATAGTGAAATTGACTGAACAAGATGATATTGAGGCTTACCTCCAAGCCTTTGAGAGGACAGCAGCTAGGGAGGAATGGCCCCATGAACAATGGGCCAGCCTGCTAGCCCCGTTCCTGTCAGGCTCTGCACAGAGGACCTATCAGGACCTGACTGCTGACCAGGCGACAAATTACGAGGTGCTGAAGAAAGAAATCCTGCAACGTTACGGATTTAATCGGATTAGTAGGGCACAAAGATTCCATGATTGGACATATGATGCCACAGCACCCCCCCGGTCACAAATGCATGATCTGATCAGACTAGCCAAGAGCTGGCTGATGGCCGAACCACTGGAAACCAGGAGAGAAGTCTGAACGCTGGGACAGACTCAGGGGAGGCGAAGGCCCGGATGTGTGGGTTCCAGGAAGTAGACCCCCAGGTGTCAACAGGACCCCCCTCGGAGGGTGAAGTAGACAAAGCAAGTCAGGAGGAAGCGGAGGCGAGTCTGAACGACATTTTTCCGATGGACCGGGAGGTGGCACCAGAGCCTGCCTCCCTAGCGGGCCGGTTTGGTACGGCCCAATTGGAGGACCCCAACCTGGCCCATGCACTCCAGCAGGTTACTGTGGTGGACGGAAAACCCATGGAGGGGGTAAGTCGTATCACTTATCCCCACTTCTCGATAAAGAACAAATTGTTGTATCAGGTGGTGAAGAAGAACGGTGAATATGTGGAATTGTTATTGGTGCCCCGTCCCTTTGTACAACATGTCTTGCAGTTGGCACACTCCCACCTCCTTGGGGCTCATCTAGGGGTAGGGAAGACCCTAGACCGGATCCAAAGCCGATTCCACTGGCCGGGGGTGAAGAGAGCAGTGAAGGAGTACTGCTGCAGTTGCCCGGAGTGTCAGCTGGTGGCCCCAAAGCCACACTTTCGCAATCCCTTGGTTCCCCTACCTATCATCTCAGTCCCTTTCAGCAGGATTGCCATGGACTTAGTGGGACCCTTACCCAAGAGCAACCGAGGACACCAATATATCCTGGTGGTTCTGGATTATGCCACCAGGTACCCGGAGGCCATTCCCCTGCGCACCATGGCTACCAAGGGAATTGCACGTGAGTTGGTCATGCTGTTCTCCCGAGTGGGTATCCCTGAGGAAATATTAACGGACCAGGGGACCCCATTCATGTCCAGGATTATGAAGGATATATGCAAACTAATGAAGATATCCCAGTTGCATACCTCAGTGTATCACCCACAGACAGACGGTTTGGTGGAGAGGTTCAATAGAACGCTGAAGCAGATGCTTAAAAAGGTAATGGAGGCGGACGGAAGGAATTGGGACCAGTTACTACCGTACCTGATGTTTTCGATTCGGGAAGTGCCCCAAGCTTCCACAGGGTTCTCTCCCTTTGAACTCCTGTACGGGAGACGACCCAGAGGACTGCTGGACGTGGCGAAAGAGGCTTGGGAACAGCAACCATCGCCCCATCGAAGAATATAGAACTGTGTGACTACTTGGTGTGACCTGGACTGGCTGACTAACCCCCTGTGTACCGAACTGATTTGGATGAGGACCTGTTGGTGGATTACCTTTGGACTACCTGTGGATAGAAGACGAGGATAACTGAGTGTGGACCGTGAAGCAGTGGACGGTGAAGTAGTGGCAAACTCCCCTCCTACCCTGTGAATTGTCCTTAATAAACTTTCCAACTGTGTTCAACTGTACTCCTAGTGCCGGCTTGTGTTATTGTGCTGGTGACGTGGAAGCCCACACCCCCGGCCTTGCCACAGTATTTTGTTTTATCCTGCAAAGGCCAGTTTTAGAGCAAACAGATCTATAAAAAACAAATACACAAATGTTGCAGAAAATAAAGGTATTTGGTCAGAATATATTAAACTGAATAAGCATAACAGTTTTAGTGTAACTGTCAACTTATATAAAATGTAGGAACAATCTGCCATGTCAGAAGCCCACAATGATTAGGGCTAAACAGGTGATGACAAACAATTGGGTTGTGGGTGTTTGATTCCCATAGGGTTCCAAAAAAAATAAACATATGCACTCACTACTCCAATTTACTTGAGAATCTGTTAAATTACACAAAAGGAATTAAAATGACTACTGATTACCAAACGAGACGGGTTGCTGGAACACTGTGAACCCTGAATATCTGAGGTACAGATCTGTAGTTGTTGGTTCACCAGAGCATGCTGACACATACAGTTGTGCTCAAAAGTTTGCATACGCTTTGAGAATTGGTAATATATGTACCATTTGTAAAGAAAACATGAGTGAGCAGCAAAAACACTTTCTTATGGGATTCACATTAAACTGCAAGTCATAGCAGAATGGCACAATCATAAAAAAAAACATGGCAACAAATAAAAACAAATCTGCATATCCTTTGTTCTTAATAATGTGTATTTCCCCCTTTAGCATCAATGGCAGCGTGCAGTCTTTTGTTATAGTTGTCTATGAGGCCCTGAATTCTTGCAGTTGGCATAGCTGCCCATTCGTCTTGGCAAGTCTTTGGTCGTCTTGCAAGAAGCGCACGTTTGAGATCTACCCAGAGTGGCTCGATGATATTAAGGGCAGGAGACTGCAATGGCTACTCCAGAACCTTCACCTTTTTCTGCTTTAACCACTGGAGGGTCAATTTGGCCTTGTGCTTAGGGTCGTTGTCATGCTGGAAAGTCCAGGAGCGTCCCATGCACAGCTTTTGTGCAGAAGAATGCAAATTGTCTGCCAGTATTTTATGATAACATGCTGCATTCATCTTGCCATCAGTTTTCACAAGATTCCCCCATGCCTTTAAAGCTCACACACCCCAAAACATCAGTGAGCCACCATGTTTCACAGTGGGGATGGTATTCTGTTCACTATAGGCCTTGTTGACCCCTCTCCAAACATAGCGCTGCTCAGTGCATCCACGTGAGAGCTAACAAACTCATTGACTATTTATACACAAACACTAACTGCAATTTAGGTGTGGGGCTTTAATTGCCATTTTCACCGGTGTGTGTCACCTTGTGTCTCTATAACAAGGCCTAACATTGAAGGGTATGTAAACAGGGCCATATGGGCGATTTCTGTTATTGGTATTATTGAAAAAAGACCCAAACAACTATGTGATAATAAATGGTTTCATATGATCGCTATCCTTAAATAAAATGTAAAAAAAATTGCATGATCACTCATATTTTCAAAATCAATGCCAAAATGTCACAATTTCTGCCAGGTTATGCAAACTTATGAACACAACTATAGGTGTCGAGGGTACAGCACCCACAACTAGTATGTGTCCATCTTCTGTGCAAAAAGACCATGGCTCATGTTTCTACAGTCCCCATTTCCACACGGTACAGTTAGTTACAGTTTTTCCCAACTGAATACACTCTATTCTCTGAATAATACCCCAATATCCCTGAACTGTTATCACAAAGCCCATTATAAAAAGTCACATCTCCAAAACCTTACAACCACAGGGAAACGTTTTATTCTGTCCTAGAAACTATACACACAGCCCTCAAAATCAAATAATCCTGTGTCAGAATCAAGCACAATTTAACTGAAAAACGAAAATAATCCATGCTGTGAATAACTTTATTTTACATTAAGTTTGATCTTGGCCACCCCAAAGGTTTTAATGTATTTAACACATATACATTTTGTATCATCAAGCTGCAAAAAGTTACAGTATTGTACAGTACACATGAATGGATAGAAAAGAAAACACTGCAACCTCAGGCATTGTCCTGCCTGTCATATTGAGTTGGCCACATGTTTTCATCCTCATCACACCTGATGTGTCCCCTGGCCAAGCGGCGGGGGAAAAATCACCTGGAATGATGGATCCATCCTTGGCATACCTCTGCAGTGATATCGCTGCAGGCCACCTCCATTGCCTGGAGAAGACTCACTTACAGATAAGGGTTCCGATCATACACCTTCCATCGCCAAGCTGAGAAAAAAGGGGAAGGGGTGATATAGTAGAAGGAGAATAATTTGGATCTGGGGGTGGTTGGTAATCATGGGTGCCCTATGTTGTCTTTCTGGGGATGGGAAAAAAGGTCAAACACTGCATGAAGGAACACCAGAATGAGTGAGGGCCAAGTGTGACATGACGATGGACAATCCCCTGCTGACTGACTCTAGCACACATAGGACGTTTCCCTAATTTTCCCACCCTTGCTTGGTGACCTCAGTTCCTTCCCCAGCACCACCTCTTGGTCACATTGAATCCTTCCTCCTCCTGTGTCTTCCCCTACCTCTTCTTCTTTCTGCTCGTTGTTGTTCCATTTTTCCTGGTGAGCCCTTTTTGCCGGACTGTGTAAGCAGAGCCGGCCAAGAAGAGCGAGTGTCTCTTACTGAGTGCCTGCCTGTCTGCCTGCCTGCCTGACTGACTACCCATTGTAAAATAAGGTAGTAGTCAGAGACGCAGACTGCCATGCAGTTGACCAGGGTTTGATCCTCCCCATGGACCAAACAAAGTAGGCATAAGGGCTTGTTCTGGATATGGTTAAACGTTGCTGGTTACAAGCTTCAGTGGCTACATTATAGTAAGCCTAAAGTAAAACTGTTTACGTTTATGATGCGATGGACAAACTGCACCGACCATTTCAGAGTCATTGTGTTGCGATCCTATTATACCTGTTGTTGGTTTGGATGTTAATAGGTAATGTAGGGAACTAGTTTCGATAACCGTGGAGTTTTGACTAATTGGTTTGACAATGCAGGAAGTAAACAGACCACATCTCTACACGTATAACATGCAATAACAACCGCAGTTTAAATAGCGTAGTGGTTAAAGAAACAGTCTGTCACATAGGACACTGCAGATCGAATCCAGCCAGGGCAACAACATTCATTCCTTCTAAAAGCGGGCCGGTTGAACTAGGCTTGCCTGGTTTCTTGTTTATACTTGACAGAACGAGTAGAACTGAGTGAACAATTTTCATTAGTTGGGTTTGCGCAGGTGAAGTGTGTTGTAGTTCAATGGCACTTTGAGTTTTGTCTGGTGACTCATGTATTCTCACAAATGCTGATAATGGGCCTCTGTGTGCCTATGTAGATGATCCATTAGATTTGATTAGATTAGATTTAATGTGCATGGTAGAATGTGCAACTGAAATTCAGGGATAGGAGCAATGAGGTTCCCAAGGTAGAAAGTAGTGCAATAAGGTCACTGAGAGGCAGTAGTAAGTGGTGGGCGGGTGGGTATGGTTAGTGTTGGGTCATAGAGTTCAACAGGGTTACAGTAGCTGGAAAGAAACTGTTCCTGAGCCTGCTAATGCAAGAACGGAGAGACCTGTACTGGCTGCCCGATGGGAGGAGGGCAAACAGTTTGTGGAAACGATGTGAAGGGTACCTGATGATGCTGTGCGCCCTATGCAGAAACCACTTGTGCTGGAGGTCTATGATGGCTGGGAGCTGGGCACCAGTGATGTGCTTGGTGGTTTTCATCACCCGCTGCATCACCCGTTGGAGCATCCACGAAACCACACTCTGGCGCATTTAGTCAGAATGCTCTTGATTGTGCAGCGGTAGGATTTCACAAGGATCTTGGAATACAGGCAGACCTTCTTCAGCCTCCTCAAAAAGTACAGGCGCTACAGCACCTTTTTTGACCAGGGTTGAGGTGTTGAGGGTCCAGGAGATGGTCCAGGAGAGATGTCAACACACAGGAATTTGAAGCTGGGCACATGCTCCACCTCAGTACCATCAATAAAACCTGATGCATGATGGCAGAAATGTTTCCAGCTACAATAGTAATTTACAGTGGGGAGAACAAGTATTTGATACACTGTCGATTTTGCAGGTTTTCCCACTTACAAAGCATGTAGAAGTCTGTAATTTGTATCATCTTCAACTGTGAGTGACGGAATCTAAAACAAAAATCAAGAAAATCACATTGTATGATTTTTAAGTAATTAATTAGCATTTTATTGCATGACATAAGTATTTGATACATCAGAAAAGCAGAACTTAATATTTGGTACAGAAACCTTTGTTTGCAATTACAGAGATCATACGTTTCATGTAGTTCTTGACCAGGTTTGCACACACTGCAGCATTTTGGCCCACTCCTCCATACAGACCTTCTCCAGATCCTTCAGGTTTCGGGGCTGTCGCTGGGCAATACAGATTTTCTATTGGGTTAAGGTCTGGAGACTGGCTAGGCCACTCCAGGACCTTGAGATGCTTCTTACGGAGCCACTCCTTGCCCTGGCTGTGTGTTTCGGGTCGTTTTCATGCTGGAAGACCCAGCCACGAGCCATATTCAATGCTCTTACTGAGGGAAAGATGTTGTTGGCCAAGATGTCATGATACATGGCCCAATCCATCCTCCCCTCAATATGGTGCAGTCGTCCTGTCCCCTTTGCAGAAAAGCATCACCAAAGAATCAATCAATCAAATGTATTTATAAAGCCCTTTTTATAACAGCAGTTGTCACAAAGTGCTTTACAGAGACACCCGGCCTTAAACCCCAAAGAGCAAACTACATTAGTGTTGGATTTCAGTGGCTAGGAAAAACTCCCTAAGAAGGCCGAATTTTAGGAAGAAACCTAGAGAGGACCCAGGCTCAGAGGGGTGACCAGTCAAAGTATGACCAGATGGACAAGGACAGGGACAGCAACAGGCCCCCCAAACCAGGTACTCCGCAGGTGTGGACCAGGACCTCATCTCCTCCTAAAATGTAAAACTGGAGGAGACTGAGAAAAGTTAGAAGTGCATTCCTCATATCCCCCAGCACAATAATATAGCAGCGTAACACCTTGGAACTGAGACGGGGGGGTCCGGGGGACACTGTGGCCCTACCCGGGGAGGCCCCGGACAGGGCCCAACAGGCAGGAAATCAATCCACCCACATTGCCAGGCATCAACCAAAGGGACACCCACCAACCGCAACCCCCCTGAATGAGGGCCGAGTATTGCCAGCAGCGTACAGCCCAATTGCACAAGTGTGCAACAGAGAGTCAACAACAAGACAGTGGCTCTTCCCCCGAAAGGCATTGGAGGGAGGTCATCCCAGTGGCGACGAGAGCACACCTGGCAAGACAGCAAGGGTGGACAGTTTCAAGCCTACTGGTCACCTTCACGCCCCCGGGCCAGGCTACACCTAATTTTAAACCGTGCTGTAGAGATGAGTTTTTAGTAGACACTTGAAAGTTTGCACTGAGTTTGCATTTCTAACCTTAATTGGCAGATCATTCCACAGTAGTGGAGCTCTATGAGAAAAGGCCCTGCCGCCAGCTGTTTGTTTTGAAATTCTAGGTACAATTAAAAGGCCTGAATCTTGCGATCGTAGGTTACGTGTAGGTATGTATGGCTGGATCATTTCAGCAAGGTAAGGAGCAAGTCCATGTATTGATTTATAAGTTAAGAGTAAAACCTTAAAATCAGCCCTAACCCTAACAGGCAGCCAGTGTAAGGACGCTAGGACAGGAGTAACGTGTTCAAATTTTTTTGTTCTAGTTAGGATTCTAGCAGCCATGTGCAGCACTAATTGAATTGTATTTATTAATTTGTCTGGATAATCAGAGAGAAGAGCATTGCAGTAATCTAGTCTAGAAGTAACGAAAGCATGGATTATTTTTTCTGCATTTTTTCTGCAAGGTTTTGATAGAAAGTTTCAAATTTTTGCAATGTTTGGAAGATGAAAATAAGCAACTCTTGAGACTTATTTTATATGTTCTTCAAAGGAGAGGTCAGGGTCAAGGGTAACGCCAAGGTTTTTTACCGTTTTTTGGGATACGACCATGCAGCCTTTGAGGTTCACAGTGAGATCTACTAACAATGCTCTTGGTTTCTTGGGTCCTAAAATGAGCATTTCTGTTTTCCTTGAGTTTAAGAGCAAGAAATTCTCTGTCATCCACTTCCTAATATCTGAAACGCATGCTTCCAAAGTAGCTAATTAAGGGGCTTCTCCATGCTTCATTGAAATATATAACTGTGTGTCATCAGCGTAACAGTGAAAGTTTACATTGTGATTTTAGATTACATCGCCCAGAGGGAGCATATAGAGTGAGAACAATAATGGGCCCAGAACCGAGCCTTGAGGAACACCAAAGCATACCTTTGACTTGTCAGAGGATATGCCATCCACACTAACAAACTGATATCTTTCAGATAAATAAGATTTAAACCATGCTAGAACATGTCCACGTAACCCAATATGGGTTTCCAGTCTCTCTAAGAGAAGGGAGTGATCAATAGTGTCAAAAGCAGCACTAAGATCAAGAAGCAACAGGACGGATGCGGAACCTTTGTCTGAGGCCATTAGAAGGTAATTTGTTACCTTCACAAGTGCAGTCTAAATACTATGATGGGATCTGAAACCGGACTGGAGTATTTCATAAATGTTATTTGTCTTTAGGAAGGCATTCAGTTGTTGGGAAACACATTTTTCTAAGATTGTTTAATATGTCGGGATCCAGATTAGATTTTTTTTAGAAGAGGCTTAATTTCCACTATTTTTAGTGACCATCCAGATGGTCAGTGGCAAACTTCAGATGGGCCTGGACTTGCGCTGGCTTGAGCAGGGGGACCTTGCTTGCGCTGCAGGATTTTAATCCATGACAGCGTAGTGTGTTACTAATGGGACTGCGGTCTCAGCTCTCTTCAGGTCATTGACCAGGTCCTGCCGTGTAGTTCTGGGCTGATCCCTCACCTTCCTCATGATCATTGATGTCCCACGAGGTGAGATCTTGCATGGAGCCCCAGACCGAGGGAGATTGACCATCATCTTGAACTTCTTCCATTTTCTAATAATTGCGCCAACAGTTGTTGCCTTCTCACCAAGCTGGTTGCCAATTGTCCTGTAGCCCATCCTAGCCTTGTGCAGGTCTACAAGTTTATCCCTGATGTCCTTACACAGCTCTCTGGTCTTGGCCATTGTGGAGAGGTTGAAGTCTGTTTGATTGAGTGTGTGGACAGGTGTCTTTTATACAGGTAATGAGTTCAAACAGGTGCAGTTAATACAGGTAATGAGTGGAGAACAGGAAGGCTTCTTAAAGAAAAAATAACAGGTCTGTGAGGAACAGAATTCTTACTGTTTGGTAGGTGATCAAAAACTTGTGTCATGCAATAAAATGTAAATTCAAAAATTAGGACTTTTCTAAGTGATCCCTAACTTTTGAAGAGCAGTGTACTTACATTGATAGAGGGAGTTTTTAAAATGGTACCTTTTCCCTACAATGTATGTATGATGCACTACTATGGACTAAAACTTGTAAATTAGTGAATCTAAAGCCATTTCAGATGCACCAGATGGCCACTCTTATAATGGATATATCCTGAAATTCTCCAGTTTCCTGTTGGAAAGCAAAGAAATACTTGTTGACTTTCCACTCTCCTTGGCACTAAACAACATTTTGTTCAATTGTCTATGGCAACATCTGCTTTAGTCTGACACCGGGCCCAATTATGTGCTTTCCCATCTGAGGAGGGGAGGAGAGAGGAGATGGATAAACAGCTTAGTCAAATGGTGCTGGGCACTCAGCAAGGATGAGGTAACACCCCTGAAATCAGCATGTTGGTATGGTCCAAGAGATTAAAAAAGACCACACTTTCTATCATGTCAACATTCATTGGCACTACGCATTCATCTTAACCTCACATTCAGAAGAATTGTAATACTAGCTAGCTGAATAACCTTCCCTACAATGTAGAAAGGCACACAAGGAGATTCATATGTCTGTGTCATATCCTCCTTAATATATTTCATTCATTTAAGTGAAAGTCAAGGTTTGGATGATGTGTAAGCACTGCAATTCTTTTATACAAAAGCGGGCCAAAAGGCCAGGCTGGCTTGATTGAGTCCAGATCTAAGTCATTTTCAACACGTGGACCTCACATTATGGAACTCTATTTCACATTATAAATATATATATATTTGTAACATTAAATAACTATTTTTCACATAAGCTCACAAATACTAGTCACTAAAAAAGTTTTGTATAATGACCAACTGTCGATGTACTTGAACAGAGGATATAACGTTTTTTAATTACAGGGTCATTAAAAGGTCAATTGCAACAATTTGAAATAACCCAGGTTCTCAAACCTTTTTTCCACATGGTACTGCTTTAGTGTGAGTGTCGTTTTCAATAAGTAGGTCATGTGCTGTTTGGGCTGGAAAATGTTAGCCCTCATTCTGCAGAGATTAAATCATCACTAAAAGAATCGGTAAAAAGTCTTAGAGGAGAGAAAAAGAGGCTGTGTTTGTTCATGAGCAAGTCACAAGAACTTCTTGGATTTATTGGGATTTACAGACATTTGGTCTCACCATACAATGTCTCCAATAAATATTGATACAATTTTATTCCAATTCATTTCAAAACCTACCTTTTGTGCTTTTGTATGGCTTAGAACACTTTTAGGTGATGATAAATCATATTGCGGTCAATTGTATTTGGTCCAGTAAATAATTGGTCTGGTTTTAAACTTAATTTAATTAAAATGCTGCATAAATTACCAGCAAGCCAGTAAATGGAATGCAAGACAGAAAAAATATGGAAATCAAACCAATTAAATAACAGCTACAGTTAAGCTATGGAGAGCCAAACAAAGAGCTGACATTCTTCTGGAAAAAAAGAAAACTAAACACAGATGTTCCTATGGGTAAATTATCCATGCTTTCCACACTTGTTTTAATAATTGTGGCAAAATGAACAGGTCTTTACATATCAGAGTAGCATTTGCATAATATTGTGGTACCGTATTTGTCAGTAATGTGACGTCCCAGTCAGTGGGTCTGTGAAAACCCATCACAAAATACCTGGCCAGAGGTTGAGAAAGCAACCAAAAGGCCTAATTTGTATTTATGTTCTACATAAGAGTCACAGGTGTCAGTTGTAACACCCTTACAGAACATAATTCTATTACAATATCTGAAGTGCTAATTTCCTAGGAGGCTTTGAGGCTGGAGTCAAGTCATTACACTGCACATACGAACAAACATGTTTTTTCATATTGTTCTGGAAAATTAGAAAATGTGTATGGAGGGGTTGAAGATACAGTTAGGGTTAAATCAGAGGATGTAGACATACAGCTAAGGCAAGTGTTCTGGATAGGGCTAATGTCATGTCTATACAAGCTGTTGCGTAACTGCAATGTTGCATTTTAAGCGTACATAGCTGGACATGTGGTGTGATAAAACAACATCTTTGTTAGGGGTTCTTTATCAGAAGCCTGTGTGGAGTTAGAAAGGAAGAACAGAGAACCACTGAGGTCTTGTATCCTTGGTGACCATATATTCTGGAATGGGGAACAAACTGAAATTTAAGGCAGAGCACAAATGAACAGGAGCTACAAACAACAAGCTGAAGAAAACACATGATTCACAAGACCTGAGGATTGTCCCCCACCAAGAAATATAATATTTATATGCCACAGATGAAATAATAACCATCATTAAAGACTCAACTGAGTTTTTTTTACAGAGGGTTGGGTAAAGCTGTAATTGTTCCAAACTGCTGCCGCTCTAAGCTCATTCCATTCTGAGCTATTATGAAGCACAAATTCATCGACCAGTGTTAAGAATGTCAGCCCCTTGGCCCAGGCGTGGCTCACATGTCAACCTATCAACCTGTACATGCTAAAGCTTTGGGAGGCTACACTGTTATTGTCAAGATAGGGAACACTGAGGTTCATTGAGGCTCAATCCATTTCAAGTGTTCAGAGGGATGGAAAGGGGGGTAATGGTTAGATGAAAGGCTCAATGTACTCAAAATCAATTAAGTTAGTGTATATATAATGGAGATGGATCTCCTGGTTGCCCCCTAGGTAATAGAGTGCTGGAAGCTGGAAGTCCCATCATGCCTTCTCTAACATGCCCCTGTAGGCACAACTATAATAACATGACCAACTTAAATGGGTCACAACACGATCAGTTTTGTTGCACTCTGGGCCTGTACATAGTGAATGGTAGGGTTCAAAGAGGTCCCTACAATAGGTATACATGCTCTGGAAAAAATTAAGAGACCACTCCTAATATTTCTTAAATCATCATCTCTACATGTATGGCAGCCATTCCATTCCAGTGTCTGTTAAATTCCAACACAGGCACACCTAATTCTACTTAATGAGGTACTGATTAGGTGATTACCTGAACCAAATCTAATTTAACGAGGATGATGCTGTGGTCATCACTATTTTCTTGCAATAAAATAGGACATGGCAAAAACTAGTAGTACCTCAAAGGTAATTTGAATTATTCAGCATGACAAAAGAGTTGAAAAGGAAAGCTTTGAGTGAGGAAAAGGGTGAGGGTTCAATTCTGGCTTTAATGGCAGAGGGATACAGTGAGCATCAGGTTGCTTCCATCCTGAAAATTTCAAAGCCAGCGGTTCATAAGAAAAAGGTCAAGCAACAGACATTGGGGACAACAAAGCTACAGACTGGCAGAGGGCAAAAATGAAACAGGCTCCTAGGGGCAAGGATGAAGTCGTGCAAAGCTAAAAAAAAAAGCCCTTCAAGGATTGGACCATAGAGGAAAAGGTAATCTTCTTTGACGAGTCAAATTTTCAGCTTTGCCCAACACCTGGTCGTCTAATGGTTAGACGGAGACCTGGAGGGGCCTACAAGCCATAGTGTCTCGCACCCACTGTGAAATTAGGTGGAGGATCGGTGATGATCTGGGGATGCTTCAGCAAGGCTGGAATCAGGCAGATTTGTCTTTGTGAAGGACGCATGAATCAAGCCAAGTACAAGGTTATCCTGGAAGAACACCTCTTTCCTTCTGCTCTGTACCTCAACTGTGAAAATGACTTTTTCCAGCAGGACAGTGCTCCATGCCACACAGCCAGGTCAACCAAGGTGTGGATGGAGGACCATCAGATCAAGACCCTGTCATGGTCAGCCCAATCTCCAGACCTGAACCCCATTGAAAACTTCTGGAATTTGATCAAGAGGAAGATGGATGGTCACAAGCCATCAAACAAAGCCGAGCTACTTGAGTTTTTGTGCCAGGAGTGGCATAAAGTCACCCAACAGCAATGTGACGGACTGGTGGAGAGCATGCCAAGACGCATGAAAGCTGTGATTACAAATCAGGGTTATTCCACCAAATACTGATTTCTGAACTCTTCCTAAGTTAAAATATTGAATGTTGAAAAAATGAATATGAAATTGAGGTCTGAAAACAATGCATCTTTTTTTGGTTATTTTGACCAGTTGTTCTTTTCTACAAATAAATACTCTAAATTACAATATTTTTATTTGGAATTTGGGAGTAATGTTGTCAGTAGTTACATACCTATGAAGAGTAAAACCAGAGAAACTGATAATTTTGCAGTGGTCTCTTAATTTTTTCCAGAGCTGTATAGTAAATCCCCTGGCAGCAGTACTGTAGACTCAACTGGTTTTGCTTTGAGACCCAACTCCATGGGCTTTCTCCTAGTTAAAGTTCAAATAAAATAAAACATTTAGAAATGGGCTATGATTTTATTTATGTTTTGAAAGACAAAAGATGGCTTTCATTTGCCATAACAAAACATTAGAAAATATGTGTTATCATTTCAAGAGAATCATCCATTATATTTAATATACCTAACTGGCAGCAGTAATAAAAGACTCACATAAGGCTCAATCAATAGTACAAAAATGTAACGGTAAATGAACAGCATTTTAGTGGAAATAAAATCCCCCAAATTGGCCACTCAATTGTCAATTAACTTGTGAACCACATAAACTTTCTGAAAAGTGTTTTTTGTTAACCATGACATTTTGAATATTTGAAAAAACAAGCATGGCTCTGATATCGTTAATAGTGCAATTAAATGTTTTAAAATTAATAACTTTGTCACGTCCTGGCTATGCCCCTTGCCATCTCTGCGCTGGGCTGGGGGCATAGTCAGGACAGGAGGTGGCACCTCTAGCCACCTCCGATCCTTTTGGTCTCCCCAATTGGAGACAGGTGTTGATCATTGCCTCCAATTGGGGACCCTATTTAAGTTCCCTGTTCAGCCACACCTGTGTGGTTCATTTTGGTTTTGTGTTTTCACTGGATGCCCATGTCACTGGTTGCTGCTTTTGTCTTGTCTTGTCTTGTCTTGTCTTGTCTTGTCTTGTCTTGTCTTGTCTTGTCTTGTCTTCTTTTTGAACATGGATTATTCTTATCTGCGCCTGTGTCCTACTGCAACCTGATCCGTGACAGAATGAACCACCTCCAAGTGACACGGCAGAGATGGACGGTATGGGAACTCCTTTGTTGGCCTGACAGCGACACAGAGTAGGAGGAGAACCCCTACCGTCCCCCGCTGCAAACCTGGCCAGCTCAGTGCCGACCCCGGAGGAGACGTCGACAGAGGCGATATACTCAACCTTCCATGAGTCAGCCCCAATAATTTTTTTGGGGGTGCTGTGTGGACGGTCGGAGGAACCTGAGGCGCGGCTGCCATCCCCGGAGGCCTTCCCGGAGGTTGGGCGGAGTGATGACTGGTGGGACTTTAGGGAACTGCTGTACCGTTTCTCACCTGCCAGAGGAAGAGTCCCCAGCCAACTTGGTGCGGCCAACGCCTGGCTTACATCCGGTGCCAGCCCCAAGGCTCCGGGTGTTTCCAGCTCCTCCCGCTGCCCAGGGGCCGCAGCCGCCAGCTCCTCCCGCTGCCCAGGGGCCGCAGCCGCCAGCTCCTCCCGCTGCCCAGGGGCCGCAGCCGCCAGCTCCTCCCGCTGCCCAGGGGCCGCAGCCGCCAGGGCCCGGCGGGGACTGGGCGCCCGAGCCCGCCGTGGAGCACACTATCTGCTGCAGTTGCCTCTTTCAGCCGGCTGACTGTCTCCACGCTCAGCGCATCTTTGGCTTCCATGGCATACACAACCTTTTCGTCACAGGGGTTGATGCCTCTCCGCTCACTGTCGCACGGGACAGTGTGTCGGCAATGTGCATGTGCTTGCCAGGTGTGTATGTGATGTGAAGTGGCCTTCTATGATTGTAGAACCTCAGTACAGGTGCTTGTGTGAGGGTGGCCTTCAGGCTCTTCAGTGTCACACTCTGATGTGGGCTCCATTGCCATATAACATCCTTACTGAGTAGCTGTCTGAGAGGTGCTGTCAAAGAGGCTTTGTTCAGGATGTACTGTGCTAAATATTTTGTCATTCCCAGCAGTCGTTGCAGGCCTTGTTTGTCCTCTGGGGGTAGTATGTCGTCGATTGCTCTCACCTTTGCATCATCAGGTCTCTGTCCCTCTGGGGTGATGTGCCCCATGTAGTTCACTGCAGCAATGATCATGTCATCAGCGATGATGTGTATGTCACCGAAGGTCTCAGTTTTTCTGCTGGAACACCTCACTTGCCGACTTGATGCCAAATGGGAGTCTAAGGAAACAAAATTGGCCCCATGGTGTGCTGAATGTGCACAGTTTTGAAGATGGCTCATCCAGCTTGATCTGCCAGTATCCATCTTTCTCGTTGAGGATGGTGAAAATGGATTTGCCTGCCAATTTGGTGCGCACATCTTCTGGGGTAGGAATGGAGTAGTGTTGATGCTTTACAGCCTTGTTCAGGTCACGAGGATCCAAGCACACCCTCAGTGTACCATTCTTCTCCGTGACGACCAGACAGTTCACCCACTCTGTTGGTTCTCTGACAGCTGTCACAGCGTCTCTTTTCTCAAGGTCTTGTAGAGTGTCTCTTAATCTGTTGATGACCAAGAGCGGAATGGTCCTGCAGCCATAGACCACGGGCTTAACAGTCGGATCAACATTTGTGATGGACAACTGGGAACTGACCCAGACCTGTGAAGACTGCTGGATGCATCTCAACCAACTCTTCTCTGGTGGCTGGAGGCTTTGTGATGAGCGCCTCCATTCTCTTCACCAGCTGCAGAGTTTCAAATGCTGCTCTGCCCAAGATCGGCGTGTCTGACTGAGTCGATACACAAAACTGCAGTGTAGCAGTTAGGGATCAGACGAGCACCACCAAACGTAACTTACACTGTTGACGTAGGCTGTAGCTGAATGGGACCTGGCATATGCTGGACAATGGACAGAAGTGGCACGTTTGCTTCAGTGCCCTTGTTGAGCTTGAATTCTATTGCTACACCTCTGATGCTGGCTGTTGTATACCACGCACGGTCCTCCTTTTGCCCTACTGCACGCACTTCAGCACTCTCTACATTGCCGACGTATAGGGAATCCACTTCACTCTATATGTTGGTCACAGCCTTTGTACTATAAGTGCTGTTGCTGGCGCTGGCTGCCTGACATACCTTGGAAAAATTATTGCTTTTCCCACATTTGTGACACACTGCTCCATAGGCTGGACACTGACGTGGCTCCTACCACACCTTAGGTAGTGTCCCATTGTTGGTTTCTGGCCACTCTTGTTCCAGGTTCCGCTCTTCTCTGCCCTGCTGCTCTCCCTATAGCTTCCACTGGAGTGTCACGAACCACAGGTACGTTCTGCATTGCCTGTATCTGTGTATTGGCTAGCTCTGTTGCTCTGCATATTTCCATGGCTCTGTGTAGCGATAGGTCATTTTCACGTCTCTCTCTTTCAGATGAGAATTTGTTACGTTAAATACTTGTTTGTCTCTGAGCATTTTCACATGGGCCAAACTCAGTCTTTGCTCTTCTGTCGCAATTCAGTGATGAATCTGTCCACCGAAGTCCATTCCGTCATTGAATGTGACAAACGGTGCTGCTCAAAAAACATTTTACGTGGCCTACAGTAGTCTCGGAACGCAGTGAGAAAGTCTTCTATTGTCTCATTCTCTTCATCAGTCCGACCAATGGTGAGTGTGTTGTACACTTCCAACGCCTCCTCGCCGATGTTGTGAAGCAGAATGGCGAGTTTAACATCATCATCTTTGATGCAGGCACCCACAGCGATCATGTACAGCCGAAAAACGCGGTTCCCATCTGCGGCTGTTTTCTGCTAGGCTACCGGTGAGTATCAGCGGCGACGGTGGCTTGAACTGCTCCATCTTCCTGCTACTGGCCGCCAGCGCGTGATGTTGCTACTAGTTAGCTAGCTTGCCTCATCGAACACTTTAGGTCACCTGGCTCATGCTGTAACTCTGTTTTCTGAAACCATGTTGTGTTTTACTTATTATAGTGAAATGTTACCCGAGTGGAGGGTGGATGTGCATTTAAAACATGTTATAACATTGACTACTAATAACGGTACAGAGTCGAAGCTGATGGAATAACGTCTTGCTCTTTACTCACATAGACATAATAAAGAGTAGACGCTGCATTGGCTGCTGGGCGCGAGAAATACAGCCGCCATCTTGGACCGGTCAAACTCCTAGTTGCGTAGCAGCAGAAGCAACGATGCCAGAGCATATTCCTGCTCAAATCGGCAGACCATTGAAAGCAGGACTCGGGATTACTTTTCACAAGTAAGATTTAACATTATTGTATTTTGTGACTAGAATATTACCAGAGTTGAGAAGGAGCAAGTTTGATATTACTGTACTGAAATTGTAGCCAGCTAGCAAGGCTATATTTACTGCACCAGCGGGTGTTCACCCAGCTATGAACTGAGACTTGATAAGCCATATTCCATAACACTGACTTAGATTACAACTGACACAAGAATGCTATTGTAGAAATAAAACAAATATTACTGGTATAACATTGGCCAACTAATTTTACACAAGTGGCACAGACTATAATAAATATCATTGTTGGGCAGTACTAGCTTAGCTAGTAACTTAGTATTTTAGTAGTAGCTTCACTATTTCCAGAATCAAGAAACCTTTCAGTAGTAGTAACCCCTTTATTTACCAAGTAGCTTGGCCACACAAGCTACACTTCTTGTCACGTGAAATTAGCACAACTTAAAGTAGCTTCCTATGTAGTGAACTACCCTACTGCTGTGTTTGTCTTACTTAGCTTGCTACATTTGACTGGGTAGTAGCTTTTGTGTAGTGAAGCTTTATTCATGGCAGAGTAACTAATTGCTTAGCTCACTACAATTTCCAAGTAGCTTGCCCAACACTGCGTATTATTTACATGTAATTCACCCTAACAAAAGTAAGATACCTCTCATGTCTCATACCCACCCCACTTAAACAGAACATCTGATAGTAGAATGGTTTGCAAACAAGCTTATTCACAATTTCATCAACTTTGGTTCATGTACATGTAGGTGTCAAAATGGTAGGTATTTTGTTTTCAAGTTATCCCAATTCTGCATTTACATTGTTCCAAGTTAATGTTCCTTTGTCTACAAGTATACTGTATAAGTTAAACAAGAAACTTATCCCATTCCTAAAAACATGGATGCAAACTAATTATCTATCTGCCCTGGTAGCTGTTTACCATTTTCATTCTCTGAGTTTGCACCCCTGTGATAGACACTCAAAACTGGGTGATTACACATTACTGATGGATGTGATGGAAAATTCACTTTACTGCTTTGAATTAACAAAATCACATGGGGCTTTCTTGGGGTGACTTTTTTTGCCATGATCAGAGTAATACAACTTTTTTCTTTTGCAGGTACTTGTCGGTCAGCGGATTTGTTATCATTATCGACACAATGCTGAGGATTCCTGAACTGCTCAAAGTTCATCGGTATGTGCTCACCTATAGGTTCAGCCAAGATCACTTGGAGCTCCTATAGGCTCTGTGCACCAGCGTAGTAATGAACTTCCGCTTTTGTCTAGAAGTCTGCATTGCAGTTTCCGGTTTACTTACTAATACTCATCCGCATTAGTAAACCCCTAAACTCACAACAAGATGAGTGATGCTGTTGTATGGAAAAAAATGAAATATAATGTACGTGACTCTTAAGTTTCAAGCTACAAGTGGGGCATAATTTTAATCAGGAGAATGTCCTCTTTGATTAAAATGGCTTGCGACATTCAATGACTTTAAACACTAGACTAGAAACAGTCAGAAAAGGCAATACATTTATTTTATTTTTTTCTTATTTACTTCCACGTAACGCAGGTTCATGCACAATTAATATCATATAGGACAAGATGTTTACTTCCTATGCCTGTTGTTATTTTTCAGTTTTGTTGTGAAATGAGGTTACAGTAGTAAAATAAGAGGAGACCTGTTTTGGTGCTTTTTTTGAGACTATGGAATTTTAAGCTTAATTTAGGTTAGAAGAGGCTAAATGAAGGTTCGTTTCAATTCACTTGCTATGGGGACGTGCTAGTGTTCCAGCTCAGCCAGCGTTCTTTTGCCGTTTTTGGGGCTAGGGTGAATTTTTATGCATTCCATTGTCCTGCCTAATACTACACTAAAAAAGAACCCATCGCTAATTAGCTTACACCACAGTAAACTACTTACCCTCGTAGTTGTGCCGATAACTCCATATGTAGAGTTTGAATCCCTTGTTCCACTTGCTTGATGGAGCAGGGGACCAGGCATCAACAATTCAAAGGACATCACTAATGCTTATTTTAGGCAGGTCTTGGAGACATCTACTAAAAACTGAAATTTTGGCAGACGCAAGTGATCGCCTTAAGTAAACCGGAAACTGATATGCCGACATCTGGCTAAAGCGGAACTTCGTCCATACGCTTGTGCACAGAGCCTATTTAATTCAATCAGAGTGTCAGGTAGGGTTGGTGTTCTTTTAATTACAATTAATTTGGAAAATATACCTAATATGTCTTTGTCTTGTGAGTAATGTATGTATTGTGTGCCTGTTTTCCATACAAGGCGGCTGGAATAACAATTAATCAGCCTGGAAATGGCGTGCCATCTTCCGCCGCCTGATGGTTCGGTGTGGTGTCTCACCTGGTGAGACAGGCAATGTTTGCAGCCCAGGATAACACTGTGTCCCTGTCTGCTGTGGAGATGTCCACTGCTGAAAAGCACCCATCTCCATTCGCCGACATTTCGGCCCTTGTGTGTGACCACAGTTATTTCCCCACTCGGTTTGGTGGACTGGTAGAAAATGCTCTGGTCTACATAGCAGGGTTTGTAGTCTGGCAGATTCTAAAAAAAAAAAACTGTCCTGTGATGTGTGCCGTGCAAGCTTGGTCAGAGATGCTGTACCATCTTCATTTGACAAGAGCTACCACCTTCTAATCCTGAAAAACAACGGCGGCCTAGTGATTCCATCACAAGGCACAGTGAAGGTTTGCTTTTATCTAGTTTTTTTAAAATTATTTTTATATTTGTATATTAAGGTTGCTTTGTTTTTATTTTCTCTGTTTTATAAAGTGTCTTTGAGCACTGTCAAGCGCTATAGAAATATAATGTATTTTTTAAAATTATTTTAATAAGGTGCTGAGAGCTGCAGAGAGGGTGATCCGCCAAGCTTCACCAATGCAAGCTCCTAAGGTGTCGACAGTCACACACTGTCCGGGAGGAGATTGGAACGGAAGACGTTTTTCTGCATGGGGAACACATTGAGGAGACAGTTTGGCATTGATAACCATCATTCTTACTTGTCACTGGTTGTGTCTGTGTTTCTCAAAATAAGGCTGCACCACATTGCCAAACTCACCTCTCTTGAACTGCAGAAAGGGAGCACGAGGAAGAAGCTCTGCAAAACTGTCCTCTCTCAGGGGTTTTAGAGCGTGTTTGTGTGTGTGGTTCTACGACAATTCAAAACTTTAATCCTAAATTCCGGCTTCCCAAAATTGATTCTAAACTTTATATCTGTACTTTAACCTTACTCATGACACATAGTATATTTGTCATATGTCATCATTCTGACAAGATTAACACAAACTGAAAGCAATGGCTTAAAACTGCCTGGAAGTAGTTGTCTGTCACATTATGAATACTGCTGTAAGTGTTGGTGGGTCTGTAAATACCTCTGTTTGTTTGTGTTTCATGAACTCTAGCCTCATGGTGTGTCTCCAGGAATCAACATGTTGGTCTCCTTTGCCTTACACTGGGTTTGCGAGTGTATAGTGTAGTTATCTTTACATTATGTGATTGTCTTAACCCTTATCTCTTTCCCTCTGGTTTCTGTAAAGCACTTTGTAACTGTGTTTTGAAAATTGCTACATTAATTAAGTTTGCAGACTTTTCAAGGGAGTTTCAACAAAGTAAATGTGCAGTTTAAATAAAAACTGTCACTTTTCATTTCATCCTGCTATTTTAGACAGAGTACTGGGACCTGTGTGTGTGTGTGTGTGTATGTTGGGAGGGGGGCTGCGAAATGAGAGAGTAAATAATATATCTGACTTCACTGCCACTATTTACACATTAGGTGTTTCAATCAGAATGATAGTCAAACTGGAAATGTCCCTGATTTTCTCCCATTTTGGGGATTATGTTCCCAGTTTTGGTCTTGGATGTCTGGTCACTTTATATCATATATCACAATGTTCTATTACTCTTAAGCCCACTATGAATGTTAAAATACGCCGAACCATGTGTCGTATACCATAGCTACATGTATGACCTTAGCGGCAAAAAAAAAACACATGAAAATCAGTAAGGTAGTCACTGAGGTATGATTGATTAAATGCGCTGACAGCTCATTTCACCTGCCAAACCAGATTACACTGAGTGGAGCAGCTGACCGGTCCAAGAGGGCGGCCCCACGGCTCGTCAGTGCCAGTAGGTAGTAGCGGTCGATGCGGCGTCTACTCTTTATTATGTTTATGTTTACTCCACCTAAACCCAGAACAACCCACAGGCATGCGCAATCTACCCATAAGCGTCATGAACAGTCTAACTCAACAGAGCACCGAGTGCTCATTCCAATACACCACATCCCCCTTTTTCTAGACTAGGACATGGTCCATACATTCAATAATATTAACTCCTAACAATTTGTTTTGTAAAACATCTGACAAACCACATTTATCAATAACAACTCTATTTGTGTCCTATGTTTCGCTTCTCAATTTTTGGTTTGTTTTGTTCAACTCAATAGAGCACCGAGTGCTAATTCCAATACACCACATAGTTATGCATGTTATTACTATACTTGCTATATCTAAACTCTCAGGCAAAATCCAAAATACATGTGCGTATGTCAAAAAGTCTCAGGCAAAGGTACAGACTAGGATAAGCTAAATCATAAACATGGAAGGCATGCTAGGATCAAAGAATGTTAGAAAGCTATCACAAACTTGAATGGGCTTAATATTTCAGTGATTAGGAGCTGGGAGATGTGCTGCGTTTCATTGTGATAGGGATCTTGGGATCTGGAGGTCCTGGTGATGTGTTTGAGAGATGGAACTGTGAACAGACATTACAGATATATCAACAAGTGAAACCTCAAATCTCTTCTCTCCTTCTAATACTTAAAAAATGTTCAGTAAAGAAACACGCAAATTCATTACATTTCACAGTGGACATGAGTACTGATGCTATCTCCTTTAGGGTGCTTGTAAGCGTATCGACCATGGCAAAAAGAGTGTGGTATTGTTGATATTCTTGTTGATCAATCCCGATAAATGTTGCTGTATGGCCCTGCGTAACTCAATACCTTTGTTGAAGCGTGGGTTCTCAATAGCAAAAACACATCTGAAAAATGCAGGTTTTGAGTTACGCAGGGCCAGCAAGGTTGATTAAGAACATATTTTAAGATGGCTCTCCTACACCGTATGTCTGGTAAATGTATGAAAACAGAGTTGGATTTATTCACAGTCCCCTTCACACAGACATCTATTGAGAAAAATGTATGCATTGAAATACCAACCCTATTAGCAATATAAGACGCAGCCCTTCCGGAGTTGCAGGAAATGTTGAAGAATGCGTTGACATAAGCAATACTTTGTTGTACCAACGCGTAAAAGTCACTAAACCATATGGAACAAAAATGTATGACGGGGCATGTGTTGGGGTTATCAACTACCCGATAGCCACCCTATTTTCACAAGTGAATGTCTACTTGGGTGACTGTTTAATTAGCCAAAGTAGCAACACATACCACTACAGAGCTATTATATAGAGCATTCTGAATTATGGATGTGATACATTAAAGACACAATTTTCAGCTGGTTTGTTTGGATTAGATTGGATTGGTGGACAATGACAGTTTTACAAGAATTTACATAAAAAATCTATTAATTTCAAACATAATTTGGAGTTTATGGATATGTATGTAGTCCAAAAGGACCAAGCCTTAGCTATTGACAGGTCAGACTTCTTACACGGCTTTGCCCTTAATGCATTGAACTGCGCACCGGATGAGGAATATGGTCAGCACCTATCCTTGATGTACGAGATGAGATGAGTTTCAGACAACCACACAATTAATTTGGATGTTTAAAACATTTTTGACTCCATTATTGAAGTGTCAAACTGGCGACAAGTCATGGTTGACTACTATTAGGAAACAATAACCAAATGGCGTGGAAATGAATACCACAGAGTTGACCGGAGTGGTGAAGCAATTTTCCTCTAGGACTCATTTCCAAAAAGGTAAATCTGCAGACCGCAAGTCAGGGGCGTTACTTAATATGGGAGTTCCTGAATATTAAGTTACGCCCACTGAATATTAAGTTAGGCCCACTGATGTTCGCCATTGGTCAGTTTAAATGGGGGTTCCTGAATATTAAGTTACGCCCCGGATGTTCGCCATTGGTCAGTTTGGGGACATCTTGGTCTGACACACGGTTTGACGCTAGGTGTTATTTACAGGTATGACGTCATTACATTGAGTGTGCTAATGGAGGAAGAAGAGTTAACAAACGTTACAGCTTTATCTCAGAGTCTGTGATTTCATTCAATATCTCTTGTCAAGATATAACACTAGGTTAAAGTGGTTCAAGCATTGATATAGAAAACAAAATATGTGGCAAAATTATTGGCACCCTTGAAAAATACTACAGAAAAAATAAAACCAAAGGAATGTGTATTTAGGGGGGAAAAAAATCTTAATATTGCTTTTAGTATCTAAGAACTCCATTTCTGGTCATAGACAACAAATAAATTGAGGTATAAATGAGGTAACACACAGGTAAAATCCCTTTAGGCTGAAACAGGGCCGCGGTTGGGCCTTCCAAGAAGAGAATGACCCTAAGCACACATCAAAATCGACAAAGAAATGGTTGCAGTAACACAAAATCAAGGTTTTGCAATGGCCTCCAGTCTCAGTCTCCAGAATTGACCCAACAGAAAATCAGTGGTCTCAAAGAAAGAGGGCAGTTCAGAAGCGAAAACCAGAGAATCTCAATGATTTGGAAGTGTTCTGCATGGAAGAGTGTTCCAAAAACCCTCCACAAATGTTCTCCAACCTTGTTAGACACTATGTGAGCCTGCTTCTTGTCTCTCCTCCTGCCACCCGATCTCAGTCACCGGTACAACCACCACTTCCCATTTACCCCGAACGCATCACATCGTCCCGGTCCCAATCACACAAATTCTAGACACCTGTTTCCATTATCACTTAAGCCTGCCTGTTTCCTTCTCTCCCTGTGAGGTATTGTTTGTGACACTGCGACATACTGGGCCTGTTTTTCCTGTTCTTGATTGATTACTACATTGACCTGTTCTGCCTATCCAGACTTTGTTGCCTGCCTTCTGATTCTGTACCGTAGCCCATCGGATTACCTGACGCCTGAACTATCCCCGCCTGCCTCCCGCTTACCCCTCTCAGATTCTGGATTGTTCTGCTGCCTTCTGGGGCCTGTTTACCGTCCTCTGCCTACCTGTACTCTGTTCTATTGCCATGTGGATTAAAGTTACGACTCTGGCTTCACTCCATCTGGTTCTGAGTCGTATTCGTTACACACTACAGAAAGAGGTGGTGTCATTCTCGGCAGGGGCAGATCCACCAAATGCTGACAATTGGGGTGCTAATATATTTGGAATCTGTATTTTCACTAAAATGTTTCTGTTACTAAAGGAAAACATTTTGTTCCAGAAATCTGTTTGAATATAAAAGTATAATGCCCATTTGTTTAAGCCCAAAATATCACTCATTTCATGTGTGATTTTTATAAATTAATTTTAGCTTATTTTCCTTAAGGGTGCAAATAATTCTGGAGTAGACTGTACATAAATGGATTGGCCAAGGCACAAGAAAATGAGTGATCTAATGCTTTGGCCCCGATTCCTGGTGGACCTACCGCAGCACCGTTAACTTGTGCAAATTGTGTTAGGCTTGGGCCCTGGCTATGAATCTCAGTAAGACCAAAACAATGGTTTTCCAAAAAACAGACAGATGCCTAGACCATAAACATAAATTCTACTTGCACAGCATTGCAGAGTATATAAATAATTACACTTAGCCTACGAACCTACTTTAGACATGAACACCACTAACTTCAACAATGCTGTGAATGAACCAAAAGACAAGACTAAATCTGTCTTCTGTGCCATCAAAAATAACACAAAACTTGAAATTCTATTGAGGGTCTAACTTGAAATACTCTATTTACTTATAAACCTATTGATCTCTATTGTTCAACGGTCTGGGGTCCACTTACCAAACTAGTCAGTCATTTACAAATTGGAATAAACACCCAAATACTCTATATTCAGAGATTTCCTCAAAGTAAAACACACAACCCAAAATAATCAATGCATGATGAAATAGAACAAGAACATTCCAAAAATCTATTCTCAAACCTTTCATAACACCGCCCTCATCTACAGAGATACAGTTAGGTCTGGAAATATTTGGACATTGATACAATTTTCATAATGTTTGCTCTGTACGCCAAACCCACAGTAGATTTTAAATGAAAAAACCGAGATGCAATTGAAGTGCGGACAAATGAAACGTTTAGGAATTGCAACCATTTTCATACACAGTCCCCTTATTTCAGGGGCTCAAAAGTAATTGCACAAATTAACACAATCATAAATAAAATAAGTTTTAGTACTTTGTCGAGAATCCTTTGCAGGCAATGACAGCTTGAAGTCTGGAACGCATGGACTCTCCTAATGTTCCTGCTAAAACCCCATATCGGAATTTTCTTTTTGCAGCCTAAGGATGGCCTGTTTCACTTGCACTGAGAGCTCCTTTGACCGCATGTTGTGGGTTCACAGCAACAGCTTTCAAATGCAAATGCCACACCTGGAATCAACTCCAGACATTTTACCTGTTTAATTGATGAAGAAATAACTCTCTGTTAAAAAAGTAATTAGTAAGGTTTTGATAGTAATTAGCGTAGCTATTGATAATCTTCAGGAGTAGGCTCATTGATTTTGTTGACATTTGTGACAAGAACACATGTCCCCTAATTGAAACTGTTATGCAAATTCTGAACAAAGGTAAATATAATCCACAGCCACCTCACCATATCTTATTGTTCCAGAATAAATGGTTATATATATCATATATTTATAGACAACTACTGATCGTTAATAGACCTGGAATGTCTGGCAAATTCAAGCTGTTTTCTTACATTACCGCACTTTATGTTTGAAAGGAAAAGTTTGATAAATGCATATGTAGTTGGCTACAGACTAGTACATAACATTACTAGCTATGGTAGTGTTATATAGCAACTTTTTTGAAGAAAAATCTATCTCAGCCATTGTTTACATCAGTGAATGTTGTCTAATAATATTTTTGTCATCATTGGACGATGGGGTAAAAACACAAGCCTTTGAAGGTTTATTACTCCCTCCACCCCAAGTGTCTGGGGATTTCCCAGAAACAGGTATGTTATACCTGAAATCATGAGAAACACCTTTATTTTACATAGGTGGACTCACACCAATTATGGAACCTCTAAACACAATTACAGCACATACTTATAAAATCTATTATTTTTATATATAGTTTTATATTTGTTAATTTCAAACAATTTGCTAATTTTATTGTTCACTGACATTCATTTCTTGTGTTGATCAGTGACAAGAACTCATAATAAAATACATTTTGATTTAATGTTTAAATACAATAAAATGTTGTCCATGGGGTGATTGAGTGCTATACATTCCCTGAAGGAGGCAGTCAGTGGGCAATGTAGGAGATTATTTCTCTACTGGATAAGGGTAAGCAGATGCATGGTTCCACTGGAAATGTTATCAATGAACGGGACTCTAATGAAGGGTTTATGCGAATGCTTCTTCAAGGTTATATCTAAAGGGTTGTTCTGTAAAATACATAATTGTTCAATATTTCAGGACAATAAACCTTATTTTTCGGAAATAATGCTAATACATAATAAACAACCTTAAATGTGTGTTGTCACTAATCAGCTGTCACGGCTTCGGGGTTTAGATGAACAAGGAGGAGCAGGAGAAGGTGTGGAGGAAGGATATTTAATGGTATCCACAAGAAATATACAATATATGTTTTAACGAAGCGTCGCACAGCTCTTTGACGGTAGAGACAATCACACACAAAGACAGGGGGAGCAGAGGGAACATATATACCGGGGGAAACAGCGATGATGAGGAACACGTGCACTAAACGGGACACAGGTGAAATGTATGATGAGACGGTGGTGTCAGAAGGCCGGTGACGTCGACCGCTGGGGCCCGCCCGCTGCAGGGGGAGGTGAACCAGCAGAGGTCGCAGTTGTCACAGTACCCCCCCTCTGACGCGCGGCATTAGCCGCGCGACGACACCAGCCTCGGGGCCGGCCCGGGGGACGCGGAGCAGGGCGATCCGGCCGACGCTGATGGAAGTCGCGGACAAGGACGGGAGCCAGGACGTCCTTCACCGGAACCCAGCTCCGCTCCTCCGGGCCGTACCCCTCCCACTCCACGAGGTACTGGAGGCCCCCCGCCTGGCGCCTCGAGTCGATGATGGAGCGGACGGAGTACGCCGGGGCCTCCTCGATATCCAGAGGGGGGGGGGGAACCTCCCGCACCTCACACCCCTGAAGGGGACCAGCCACCACCGGCCTGAGGAGAGACACATGGAACGAGGGGTTAATACGGTAGTCGGGGGGAAGGCGTAACCGATATGTTACCTCGTTGACTCTCCTCAGGACTTTAAAGGGCCCCACAAACCGCGGGGCCAGCTTCCGGCAGGGCAGGCGAAGGGGCAGGTCCCTGGACGAGAGCCAGACCCGGTCGCCCGGTAGATACATCGGGGCCTCCCCGCGGTGGCGGTCCGCAGAGACTTTTTGACGGCGGACAGCGAGCCGGAGGCGGGCTTGTACTGCCTCCCATGTGCCCGCTGCCTGCCGGAACCAGTCGTCCACCGCAGGGGTATCGGTCTGGCTCGGCGTCCAGGGCGCCAGGACCGGCTGGTAACCCAGTACGCACTGGAAAGGCGACACGCCCGTGGAGGAGTGGTGCAGAGAATTCAGTGCATATTCCGCCCACGGCAGAAACTCTGCCCACTCCCCCGGCCGGTCCTGGCAGTAGGACCGGAGGAACCTACCCACTTCCTGGTTCACCCGCCCCACCTGCCCGTTAGACTGGGGATGGTAGCCCGAGGTCAGGCTGACCGAGAACCCCAGGTGCTGCATGAAGGCTTTCCACACCCTGGACGTGAACTGGGGACCCCGGTCAGACACGATGTCCTCGGGCACCCCATAGTGCCAGAAGACGTGTGTAAACAGGGCCTCCGCGGTCTGCAGGGCAGTAGGAAGGCCGGGCAGAGGCAAGAGGCGGCAGGACTTTGAGAACCGATCCACAACGACCAGGATGGTGGTATGGCCATGGGAAGGGGGGAGATCAGTCAAAAAATCAACAGATAGGTGGGACCATGGTCGTTGTGGAATGGGCAAGGGGTGCAACTTGCCCACAGGTAGGTGCCGGGGTGCCTTACTCTGGGCGCACACCGAGCAGGAAGAGACGTATACCCTCACGTCCTTGGCTAAAGTGGGCCACCAGTACTTACCGGCCAGGGCGCGCACCGTTGGCCCGATGCCAGGATGACCGGAGGAGGGAGATGTGCCCAGTAGATAAGGCGGTCGCGGACAGACGCCGGCACATACGTACAGCCCTCAGGGCATGTGGGCGGAGAGGGCTCGTCGCGCTGCACTCTAGCGATGTCCGCGTCCAGTTCCCATACCACCGGTGCCACGATGCATGACTCCGGGAGCACGGGAGCATCATCCACCGGCCTCTCCTCCGTGTCATGGTGGCGGGACAGCGCGTCAGCCCCGACGTTCTTACTCCCCGGCCTGTAGGTAAGAGTAAACACAAACCGGGTGAAGAACATAGCCCACCTTGCCTGGCGAGGGGTCAGCCTCCTCGCTGCCCGCATGTACTCCAGGTTCCGGTGGTCAGTCCAGACGAGGAAAGGGTGTTTAGCCCCCTCTAACCAGTGCCTCCACGCCGACAGAGCTCGAACCACGGCCAGCAGCTCACGATCACCTATGTCGTAGTTCCGCTCCGCCGCACTGAGCTTCTGGGAGAAGAAGGCACAGGGACGGAGCGTGTTATGACACCCCGTCCGTTGGGAGAGGATGGCACCGAGCCCACAATCGGACGCGTCCACCTCCACGATGAACTGGAGCGACGGGTCGGGATGGGCCAGGACCGGAGCGGTGGTGAAACGGTGTTTCAGTTCCACAAACGCCCGCTCCGCCTCCACGGTCCACCGCAACCGGGTCGCCCCCCCCTTCAGAAGGGAGGTGATCGGAGCCGCGACCTGGCTAAAGCCCCGGATCAACCTCCTGTAGTAATTACAGAAGCCTAAGAAACGTTGCACGTCCTTAACTGTGGTTGGGGTCGGCCAATTACGCACGGCGTCAATGTGAGGCTCCTCCATAGCCACACCTGTGCTGGAAAAGCGATAACCCAGGAAGGACACGGACGACTGGAAAAACAGACACTTCTCTGCTTTAACGTACAGGTCATGCTCCAGCAGTCGAGCCAGCACTCTGCGCACTAACGAGACATGTTTGGCGCGGGTGGCAGTGAATATCAAGATGTCATCAATATACACTACCACGCCTTCGCAAAACAAGTCCCAGAATACGTCGTTGACGAAGGACTGAAAGACTGAAGGAGCATTCATCAACCCGTACGGCATCACTAAATACTCGTAATGGCCGGACGTGGTACTAAAGGCTGTTTTCCACTCGTCTCCTTCCCGGATACGCACCAGGTTATAGGCACTCCTGAGGTCTAATTTAGTGAAAAAGCGGGCCCTGTGCATTCTCTCCACCTCCGCAGAGATCAAAGGGAGAGGGTAGCGGAACGGAATGGTGATCTTGTTCAGCGCCCGGTAATCGATGCACGGGCACAAACCACCGTCCTTCTTTTTCACAAAAAAGAAACTCGAGGAGACCTGTGACTTGGAGGGCCTAATGTAGCCCTGTTCCAACGCTTCCGTAACGTACGCGCCCATGGTTTCCGTTTCGGTGCGGGACAGTGGATACACGTGACCCTTCGGGAGTGCGGCTCCGTCAACGAGGTCTATCGCACAATCCCCCGGCCGGTGTGGTGGCAACACAGCGGCCCTAGCCTTGGAAAAGACCGCAGCTAAGTCCCTGTATTCGGGGGGAATGGGCACGGCGGGAGCACTGTCTGGACTTTCCACCGAGGTCGAGCCAACGGAAACACCCAAACACCTACCCTGGCACTTCCGCGACCACCCCGACAGACGTCAACTAGACCAGGAGATGACGGGGTCATGTAGGGACAACCAGGGGAAACCCAAAACGACAGGGAACGTGGGTGAGTCGATTACGTGAAACGAAATAGTTTCGCTGTGTCGGTTGTCGGTAATCATGAGGAGGGGAACAGTGCAACTTGTGACCAAACCCGACCCTAGTGGCCGGCTGTCCAAAGCTCTCACGGGTAGGGGGGTAGTGAGGACCTGAAGGGGTATGCGTGAACGCAGAGCAAAGGACATATCCATGAAATTCCCAGCTCCGCCTGAATCTACCAGCGCCTTACACTGGGAAAGCAACGGAAAGCCGGGGAACGTAACTGGGACAGTGCACATTGAGAGGGAAGAAGTGAGTGGTGAATGGGCATGTGCTACCTGGGGTGATGTGGAAGGGCCCTGCCTGTCGCCTCTCGACTCGGGGAGGGAGCTGCGGTGCGGTGCGGTTGTACGGCCTCGTCTCCTCTTGGAGGCACTCCGCACCTCTCCTCCCCGACACCTGCCCGGCAGTGCAGCCGCCCCCAATGCCATGGGGACTGCGGTGTCGGGTTGGTAGGGTGGAACGGACGGGCCTCTTCCGGGACGTCCTCGGGCAGCCAGCAGGTTGTCGAGACGGATGGACATGTCAACCAGCTGGTCGAGGGAGAGGGACACGTCTCGACAAGCTAGCTCCTTCTGGATGTCCTCGCGAAGGCTACAACTGTAGTGGTCGATCAGAGCCCGTTCGTTCCACCCCGATCCCGCTGCCAGGGTCCGGAACTCCAGTGCGAACTCCTGCGCCGATCTCGTCCCCTGCCGTAGGTGGAACAGCTGTTCACCCGCCTCTCTTCCTTCGTGCGGATGGTCAAACACGGCTCGGAAGCGGCGGGTGAAATCGGCGTAGCTGCCCTGGGTGGGCTGCTCGGTGTTCCAGACAGCGGTGGCCCACTCCAGGGCTTTTCCGGACAGGCAGGAGACGAGCGAGGTGATCTTCTGGGCCTCGGTCGGCGCAGGGTGCATCGCCTGGAGCGCGATGTCCTGTTGCAAGAGGAATCCCTGGCAGCGGTCCGCCGCCCCGTTGAAATCCCTGGGCAAGGGAAGATGCAACGGCCCCGTGTTTGGCGGCGAGGCTGGGGCAGGCGGAGAGACGGCCGGTGCTGCGGGGTTCACAAGAAATGTAATATTAGCCACACTTGCTTCAAATAGAGTTGTTAATCTGTCCTTGAAGTATAGATTTACGAAGGAAGCCAATGTCCTTAAATGGATAACTATAAAAAAATCTATACAATGCATTTGCATATAGAAATAACCACAGTTTTCATTTTAATATTAATAAAAAATGTATTTAATATCAGAATAGTAATCAGACTGTTTTTCTTTACATACAACCCCATTTCCAAATTAGTTGGGACGCTGCGTAAAATGTTAATAAAAACAGAATGCAATGATGTGCAAATCATTTAAACCCTATATTCAATACAAAGTAGTACAAAGACAACATATCAAATGTTTCTTGAAAAATACATGCCCACTTTCAATTTGATGCCAGCAACAAGTTTAAATAAAACAGGCGCTGAGGTCTCAAACAAACTGACTTTAATAAGCACACTCACAAACATGGACTGTCTACAGGAACATCAACAGCGACAGCAACAACAACCAACAAGAAAGACTGGGGTAGGAGGAACTTACATAGTGACCAAACAAGGGGTTAATGAGACACAGGTGAAAGCAATACACTAACGAGAAATAATCTGAACATAGAAACTGGCAAACTAGAACTAAAACTCACAGAACATAGAAACGTAATGACCGGCACAGCATAAGCCATGGCTGGATGTTAGAGATTGGCCTTAGTACCCTAGCTTAGTTCCCTGGCAAATTAGGTACCTCAAAAAGGCCAAGTGGCCTTGCCTTTAAAATCATGAAATTCCATCCCTGAATGTGATATTACATGGGAATTAACATACATTTACAAAACATTCTGAAACAATGTTATCTTCTGGTCATTATGGAGTATTGTGTACACTGACGTGTGAAAAAATTTACTTAAGCCAATTATAGAATAAAGCTGTAACGTAACAAATGTGGAAAATGTCAAGGGGTTGAATACTTTAGAAATTCACTGTATCTGAAAGTACAAGGAAAAAAGCCTTTATTTCAGTAACCCACCATACCTTTCAAATTTCAGGTGAAAAATAAGCATGCAGTGAATCTGATTTCAAAATCCATTCATCTGTAATGTCTGTATACGTCGTTTAAGATAAGTATTCCAGTTTGAAGGAAACAACTCAGTAGAAGTTAAAATAGCCCCACTTTATTGTAAATCACTTCAAATGGTAGTGTTTACGACAAAATGTCAGTAATGATGAAAAGTCAATACTTCAGTTGCTACTTTGGTCCTCAATTCTTGAAACAATCAAACAAACCATGTGCTCTCCTGACATGATAAACCTCCATACCTATGGACTGGTTCAATGCCTGTGAATGGATGCATTAAATACATGGAGGTTAAATACACTGTTAATTATGAATGGGACTATAATGAAGGGTTTATGCGAGTGCTTCTTCAAGGTTATATCTAAAGGGTTGTTCCGTAAAATACATAACTGTTCTCTATTTCAATAATACACTGGCCCATACATTTTCAATAATACACTGGCCCATTGAACAATATGAACCCGATCAAGTTAGAAACCACAAACAAGAGGTAATATGGAAAATGATAATAGTAGATACAGATGTGTGAAAAATTAAGAAAAGCCAGTGTCTTAGTAAAGTGTTGGGCTACTACAAGCCACCAGAACAGCTTCAGTGTGGTTTGGCATAGATTTTACATGGACTATCTGGAACTTCACTGGAAGGATGGAACACCATTCTTCCAAAATATTTTCTTCCATTTGATGTTTGGTGGTGGAGGGCGCTGTCTAACACTTTGGTCCAAAATCTCCCATACTGTAGGTCTATAATTAAATAACTGATCATACAATCTCAACAGACTGTTCTTGTTCAGTGAAAAAAGTTTACACATTTTTACTTTGAAAACAAGCATTCATGTGTTTGGTATGTGATGTTGTGGTGTTTTGGGTGTATTCATTGGGATCAGGAGATCAGGTGAATGAGAGTCGCACGAGACTTGGCCACAAGACATTTTGAGGTCACAAAATACTTTTCTACTCAGTCGTGGAAGACATTTCTTAGAATGTTTAGGTCCGCCAATGTTTTATTCCAGCACAGAAAAGCATACAGTGCCTTCAGAAAATATTCAGACCCCTTCACTTTCATCACATTTTGTTGTGTTATGGATTTAATTTATTATTGAAGAAAAATTTCCATCACTTTATTCAAAATAACCTGTAATGACCAAAACGTTTTTAGATGTGTGACTGTTTATTGAAAATGAACTGGAATCTCTTAGGTTTTTCCTCTTATGAATTTCCTTGTTTTTGAAAGAAAAGCAAATTTTTTGTCCACTAAAATATAATTATTTTTGAAGGCCAGCTGATAGAAGCAATAAAGCTGGCCTTCTTTAGACTAGTTGAGAATCTGAAGCTGAAGTTCAATGCTATATCATTCTTTTTATAACTTTCTATGCCTCACAATTCAGATTTATACAGAGAGCTTTTTAGACTTCATTGTTTAGTTTTTGCTCTGACATGCACTGTGAAGTGTGGGACCTGTGTCCCACACTTGTGTGTGCCTTTAAATCATGTCCAGTCAACTGAATTTGCCACAGATGGACTCAAGTGAAATTCTTCTGACCGCTCAACAGAGTTGGGGAGTAACACAAAAAAACAGTAAATGTAATCTGTTACATTACCAACTAAAATATTGTAATCGGATTACAGATGCTTTTGAAAAAAATTATGATTACTTTTGGATTACTGCAATTGAAAAATTGGTAGGCAAAATAATGTTGCATGCTTGATTTTTTTTATTTAATGTTTTAAAAACATTGTTATTTGAACCAAAATAACAATTAAGTGCCTCAGTTGTTGTGTGCATTTTGACTGATGAAGCGCTAGTTTAATTGGTAAAAACAGTGTATCTAGGATAATATTAATTGACCCATTTAAATGTGATTTAGCTATATCTACTCAATGCATATTTCTCAGAACAATGATAGGTGATAGGCCTACCTCGCGTTATATATATTTCAAGTTTCAAGGTTTATTTGTCAAATGCACCGAACAACACAGCCAGGAAGAGTTGCTCGGAAATATTTTTGAAGATTTGTTAGAAAGCTGTAACATGTGGCTACCTTCAAGATAAAACATTAAATGGAATTCATCACAATATTTAAGGAGAAAACGTGTGTTGAGAAGTCAAAGGATGATGATGTGTATTTGACGCAACTACCTCATCTCCGTCCATACAGGTAGGCCATGTGATTCTGCTTGCTTTGTTTGCATCTCAGAATATTGTATCCATTGGTGATCATTGGCTGCTGACGAGATTGACTTTAAGCTAATAGTGCAGGTGTATGATCACAGTTTATTTCTTTCATTTGCGTTGTGAAAATCCATCGCTGATGGCCCTAATAATCACAGGTTACGATCGTGCGGATAAAACGTATTTGTAACATGTGTATCGTGATATACAGATCTGGAAAAAATTAAGAGACCACTGCAAAATTATCAGTTTCTCTTGTTTTCTTATGGGTTTGAGTAAAATTAACAGTTTTGTTTTATTCTATAAGCTATTGACAACATTCCTCCCAAATTCCAAATAAAAATATTGTAATTTAGAGTATTTATTTGTAGAAAAGAACAACTGGTCAAAATAACCAAAAAAAAATATGCATTGTTTTCAGACCTCAAATAATGCAAAGAAAACAAATTCATATTCATTTTTCAACAACAATATACAAATGTTTTAACTTAGGAAGAGTTCAGAAATCAAAATTTAGTGGAATAAACCTGATTTTTAATTACAGCTTTCATGCGTCTTGGCATGCTCTCCACCAGTCTGTCACATTGCTGTTGGCTGACTTTATGCCACTCCTGGCACTAAAATTCATGTAGTTCGGCTTTGTTTGATGACTTGTGACCATCCATCTTCCTCTTGATCAAATTCCAGAGGTTTTCAATGGGGTTCCGGTCTGGAGATTGGGCTGGCCATGACAGGGTCTTGATCTGGTGGTCTTCCATCCACACCGTGATTGACCTGGCAAAGTATTCAGATTACATTATGGAATTTGAGTAATCAAAAAGTTACATTACTGATTACAAATGTAGACAGGTAACTTGTAACAGTAATGGATTACATTTAGAAAGTAACCCACCCAACCCTGCTGCTCAAGAATGATGAAAGAACACAGGATGCATGACTGACAGTTTTGATGGACCGCCTTCCCAGTTCACAGGTACGCAAACTGTCAAATCCTTTGGGCTGAGCGGTGTGGGGGGGTCATGCTACTTGCATGAGTCTTGACACACTTATTTTTTGAATTAATATTATTAGCTTCATAGATAAATAGTCCTCCAATAACGTTTTAGTCAGGGTTTTATACATTTGACAAGTTCATTGTATTTTGGGAAAAAATACACATCCTAATCCTCCAAATGTGTAATTACTGTTATGATGCTTGATGATATTTTGGCAATGTAATCAGTGACGTTATTAAAATACTTACACTGTCTTGACAGTCAAGAGTTTAGAGTGACACATCCCATCATATGTTCCCTCAGGGTTTCCTTGGTGACCACAAAGATGGAAGGGGACACTTGAATTTTTTGATCCCTTATCACTCGCCACATGCACTAATTTTATAATGAGTTCTAAATCCACAAATCGTCAGCTAGACTCGATTCCAACAAAATACTTAAGGAGCTATTTCCGGTGTTAGGTCAGCTAATGCTGAACATAATAAATTGCTCCGTTTTCTCTGGATGTGTACCAAACTCAATAAAAATAGCAAAAATTAAGCCTCTTCTAAAATAAAATCTTATCTGGATCCAGACATATTAAACAATTATAGGCCAGTATCGAACTTCCCGTTCCTCTCAAAAATCTTAGAAACATTTATTTCACAACAACTGAATGCATTCCTGAAGACAAATAACATTTATGAAATGCTCCAGTCCGATTTCAGACCCCATCATAGAACTGAGACTGCACTCGTCAAGGTAATAAATTACCTTCTAATGGCCTCAGACAAGGGTTCTGCATCCGTCCTGTTGCTTCTTGATCTTAGTGCTGCTTTTGACACTATTGATCACTCCCTTCTCTTAGAGACTTGAAACCCATATTGGGTTACGTGGACATGTTCTAGACTGGTTTAAATCTTACTTATCTGAAAGAAATCAGTCCATATTTGTGGATGACATATCATCTGACAGATCAAAGGTATGTTTTGGTGTTCCTCAAGGCTCGGTTCTGGGTCCATTATTGTTCTCACTATATAGGCTGCCTCTCTCTGGGTGATGTAATCCGGAATCACAATGTCAATTTTGACAGTTATGCTGATGACACACAGTTATATATTTCAATGAAGCATGGAGAAGCCCCAAAATTAGCTACATTGGAAGCATGCGTTTCAGATATTAGGAACTGGATGACAGAGAACGTCTTGCTTTTAAATTCAAGAAAAACAGAAATGCTCATTTTAGGACCCAATAAACAAAGAGCTTTGATAGCAGATCTCAACTGTGAACCTCGACGGCTGAATATTCGTATCCCAAAAGACTGTAAGAAACCTTGGCGTTACCCTTGACCCTGACCTCTCCTTTGGTGAACATATAAAATATGTCTCAAGAGTTACTTATTTTCATCTTTAAAACATTGCAAAAATCTGAAACTTTTTCTATCAAAAGCTGAAATGATCCAGCCATACATACCTACACGTAACCTATGATTGCAAGATGCAGGCCTTTTAATTGTACCTAGAATTTCTAAACAAACAGTCGGAGGCAGGGCTTTCTCTCGAAATGCAAACTCAGTGCAAACTGTGTCTACTAAAGACTCATCTCTACAGCATGGTCTATGATTAAGTGTAGTCTGGCCCAGGGGCGTGAATGTGACCAGAAAGGGTTGATATTGTCCACCCTTGTTGTCTTGCCCGGTGGGCTCTTTTCGCCACTGGGATGCCCTCCCTCCAATGCCATTCAGGGGCAGAGTCACTGGCTTGTTGTTGTCTCTCTGTTGCGCACTTGTGCTGTAATCTGCTGGCAATACTCGGCCCTTATTCGGGGTGGTTGTGGTTGGTGGGTGTCCATTTGGTTGATGCTTGGCAATGTGGGTGGATTGACTTCCTGCCGTTTGGGCCCTATCTGGGGCCTCCCCCGGATAGGGCCACAGCGTCACTGGACCCCCCTGCCTCAGCCCCATGGTCTTACGCTGCTATATTATTGTGCTGGGGGAGTAGGGTCAGTTCTCCTTCTCCACTATAAGTCCTTGTAGATCTAAGGAATGCATTTTCAATTTTTTTACTTTCTTCTGGAGACTCTGTAATAATTAATAAATGCATGTGGGCTGAGTCCAATTTATACTCTTAATATGTTCACCCAGCACAACCAGAAGAGGACTGGTCACCTCTCTGAGCCTGGTTCCTCTCTAGGTTTCTTCCTAAATTTCGGCCTTCTTAGCGAGTTTTTCCTAGCCACTGAAATTCAACACTACTGTTGTTTGCTCCTTGGGGTAAAAGCACTTTGTGACAACTGCTGATCTAAAAAGGGCTTTATAAATAAATGTGATTGATTGATAATTAGTGACGTACTGATGTGTAAGATGACTGGGGAATCAAACCCTAAACAGTCTTCGAACAGCGCATAATATCCACCATTTGAAAATCACTCAGACTGGACCTCCTAGCCATCTCCCTGGCCATTTAATTCTTCAACCCCTGTGAAATAAATGTATTCTGCTGATATTGCGTTTGTTCTTGTTTTAGCCGCTAAGTCAGAACTCCATTTCACACACAGCTAGGGAATTTCTAAGTAAGTACTTTTGGCTATAGTGCCATTGCAAATTTCATCCATTACCCTCCTGGCATTGATTTTCAACCTGCTGGGTGGAGCCACATTGGACAGTCATATAACCATATATCAATAAATAATAGGTCCATACAGTAAATCCCTCTGTTGGTTTCACATTTTGTAGGAGGTCAGGAGAAAACAAGAACAGAAAAGCTATGTATTTTTTACATTAAAAGAAAAGCACAGAAAAATTTTGCCAAATTATGTATTGTTAGTTTTAGACAAAAATCCTGACTGCAAACATAATAAGTTGTTAGAAATATGCTAGGTTTGCAGTGCTAATTTCACAGAGTACAGAAAATATCCACATGAAAAATATAGTGCAGGGAATTAAAGTTACGTTGTATGCTTAGTATTTAAAACATTTTAAATAATTAATTTAGAGACAGCACAAATGCTCAAAATTTCAACAAAAGAGATAAACCCTTCAAAACTACATATTCAAAGTACTAGGTGTTTATGCTGGCTCTAACTCAATAATAAGTCAATTAAAACCATGAGCATTTAACTTTCCATGTAAACAATTTATATGATGGTGTTCCCTGTAGGCTACTGATTGCAATATTATGTTTTATGAATGGAAAGGCCTACTGGGGTGGTAATATTAAAAAATTATCAACAATGGACCTATAGCCAAAAACACTTCTACGGTCCTGTCTGTTGGTGAAATTAGGTGCTTTTATGCCAAGTTCACAATACCCCCAAAATTTGGGGCTTAGTTGCTGGATATCAGACGGATGAGAGGAGACGTGCTCACTGAGGGGGTTCTCTTTCCATTCTCTGCCTTGTCACCTCTCTTTATTTCTTCAGCTAATTCCTTCTTTCTTTATCTGGACTGAAAACAACCATTATTCTGCATGATGGGGCAGGCACCTTAGGTGAGTTAGATGACAGTTATTTGCACCTGCTTTTTCAAGAGGAAGTAAATCCAGAACACCTATTCGCTTTAGGATTTTACAACATTGTTACCTTCAAATTGTATCTTAACTCTCCATTGGTCTGGACAAGAGTTTATAATGTTTGTCAATGTGGCTGAATCCATATCCAATGCAATATCACTCCTAGGGATTGCAACCCGCTCTGATGATTACATTTCAATGAAACATTTATCTGATGTGTTTGGAGGCTCCTTTTTCATTTAATCTCAGCTAAACTCTGATGGGTGACAGATCCTCTCAAATGCATGTCTAAGAAATCACACAGCGCTGTAAAGTTATAACTGGACAAACAAAATGTCTCTTGAAAGCAATGAAGATGCAGAGAAAAAACCTGCAGAAATAGGTGACACGCAGCTATTGAACAAATCACCAATTTTAATTCTCAGCAATGTTTCTCTCTTTCTATTTTTCTTTTTCCTGTATATTAATAACAGAAAATGTTTAGTAACCTCTCTTCTTTCTCACTCGCTCAATCCCATGTTCCTGTTGTTTCTTTCTTTCTTCCAGATATTTTGGACATTGTATAACCCTATTCACAAGTAAAATCTGTTGCAAGGGGGTGATTCAATATATCATAGGAATTATACTCACAAACAACTAATCTGTACAACGTGAATTCCATTCAGTATCAACATATCTCAATTACTATTATGCTGTAACCTAAGTTTTAGCTATTATGTTGGTAACAAGACATTTTTGATTGCTAATGCACAGTGCATTAGGTCACACATCGTGACTATCAAAAACGTCTAATTACGAATTACATTTATAGTTTAGGGTTAAAGTCGCATTCGGCATCACCGTACTGAGATTAGGGTTAGGATTAAAGTTTGAGTTAATGTTACAAAAATAGAAATGACCAGAAAATATTCCCCAACAACACAAACAACTTTTGCCTCTTGATTGAACATGACTGAACATGCAAACATTGTGGGTGAATGTCAGTTGTTTCAGCCACCCACCATCCCAAACCACCACCCTAGCAAACACCAGGCCAGGTAGCAATGATATCAACCCCTAAGGGGTATTCCAGAATAATGACTCAACAAATTCACAGCTTCCTGACCATATCTGGCTTCTCTTAGACAGATAAGTGAGTTGCTGAGCTTTTGATTCTAGAATGGCTTGTTTTTGAATAAATCACTAGGTTAAGTGAAGCACAGATTGGTTAATCCGAAAACTCACACGTGAACACAACATTTAGGAAGTGTCGATGACAGAAATCACAATATTTTAATACTTTGGAACAAGAAATTATAGTTGTCCTTTAATGATCATGTAGATGTTTTCTCCTAGGGAATTTGTATGGTGTTTTTCAAATAAGCTTTCATCTTCTGCCATAATCTTATTGAGTACATGTTGTCATGAAAAGCACTTGATGAATTGAATAAAACACCATTCCTGTATTGGCTATGCAATGGGCCTACTGTACCAATGTAATTGTGTCATAATATAGGCCACTACATCTAAGGTTATGGGCTTGACAATTATCATTTGTTTCTGTAAATTAAAAACATTATAAATATTCAGCCATATCTATGTAGAGTATTTGATAATTAAATCATGCTACATCATTTATGAATTTACTGTCAAATATTTTCTGCCAGGCTTCCAATATGACTTTTGCGGCAGCAGTGATGTTACTGAAATATTACTTAGGTAATACCAAAAATCAACATTTATTTAAAGCAAAACTATTCAGAATGATCTAAAGGATCTACAAAGTTCCAATCATTTGTATGCATGGTGCACAATGCAGGCTCCGATGCAGGCTCCAACTGGATTTTCTGCAAAGGGACAGGCAATGTCATGGTGATGGAATAGAATCTTACTGGTAGATGAGCTCTTTCACAGAACAAGATCTACTTAAAATAGTAGGTAGCAGGTTTTGCTGAGAGCATTGGTTGCTATGGTTTCAGACCAGGCCACACTAGCTGCATTCTTGCTAGAGACAAAAACCCAGTGTGCTGAAGTTCTGGTTTGACAGAGCTCGCTAAGTGCCAAATACAGTTTGCTGGAATGCCTCTCTGGTCATATGTTATACTGAATATTATTGCATTTTACAAATTATTTCCAATATCTAAATCCCAGGATACTTGGGTGAGAGGAATATGGGAGCTATTCTACAGGAATTAATGCATGCCCTCAGGCAACTGACTGGTTCAATTCTGTTGTACAAGAGTTTTCGTGTTATTTGTTGATGCATGCTTGGTTTGGGGGAATATTATGTACATTTCAAGAGCTTCTACATTCTCCCTGGCAATCACCTATATTAATTGGAACCATATTACAGTTTAGTCTAACCGAAAAATTTTTAATTCACCTGGTTTTCCAGATCTCTGTGGAACCAATTGCCCCATAATACAAGTCATTTCACAGATGGCTTTCCTCTGCAGTCTAGTGACTCAAAGGCAAGAGATTTACTGGATCAACTTGCGGTATCTATTGCTGGAATACAATATAGGATTATCTCAATATGAACCTCACCACAGAGGTCGGATTTCCAACGAACTACACAACCTGATTGCAATCGTTTAACCAAATAATGGAATGGGAAAAAATGACAGCGAATCCCAGAATCTGACACCAGCTTCTACTTCACTTTCTTACATCAGTTTATAAATGCTTGGACAGAACTATTGGCCAGGCTACTGTATAGGATATTCTCACTTCCCATTCTCTCTCACACTCTCCATCCACTCCCATCTTGGATCATATAATGTCAATACCATCCCATGTCAAACATTCTACTTGTTGCTGGTGAAGCAGTACTGGTTGAGAAAATCAGACATGCTGAGTTAATTGGAAGAAAAAGCAAACAAAACATCTGGAGTGACGTTATAGGGTTGCAGAGATGTCAGTCTACTGTATGCACCCTGAACAGACATAATTAGTTGCCATGTATGCAGATTGAATGAGAAGTGATTCTCTCATGACCAGATACGCAGAAGGAAACCAACAGACACCCCCACACACTGTAGGTTTTAGAGTCACATAGACCGATATACACTAAAAGTCCTCCAACCCTTTCTTAAGACTGGTTGAGTCTACAACTGGTTTGCCATTTAAGTGTAGGGACCACAGTTGTGACTCTTCTTCTATAGTTTTTGTATAGGTCACGGCACCAGCTAATGGAACCTCACCTTCAAAATGAACTACTAACTTCTCGTAATCATTTTCCTTTAAAGACAGTAGGTTACTAGTGAGACTAGTTGTGCTACGTTGTGAGGCTGAGTCAGGTTGCAATACATTCAGGATGCGATAGACAAGGCAGAGGACAGTGTTTTGCAACTTGGGGTTGGGTCCCATGCTGATCCTTATAAAATAAATCAAGAAAATATGTTTCAATAGGAAAACCAACCCAATAGGCTTAATTTAAAATGGACCAAAATAAAATGATTTCAAAACAATCAATCAATCAATCAAATGTATTTATAAAGCCCTTTTTACAACAGCAGTAGTCACAAAGTGCTTTACAGAGACACCCGGCCTTAAAACCCAAGGAGCAAACAACAGTAGTGTTGGATTTCAACATATTTTAATCTCACAAACTTCTCTAGTACTATGGAAATGAAAAAAATATAGAGAATTAATGAAATATTTGATTAGGTAAATAATTGTGTTTTGGTAAGCAGGTTGAGAAAAAAAAGATTTTAGTATTGGCTACTAGTATCTAATCAAGTGTTTACTAGTAATGAATATTTCAGCAATGAGAATAATAACTAAATGACTGTGAGGTGCAAGCATTGTGACCGAAAAAAGACAAAGAAATAAAATGACAAGAACACAGCTTGGAGTTTTATGTCCTGTGTATTGGCAGCAACACACTGGTTAAACAGACAGACACAACGATCCACACAGAAAGGCAAACAATGGGAACTTAAATACTGAACTAAATGGGTGATTGGGATCAGATGTGTAGTTGGATGACTTTGCAGCCTCCAAACTCCGGACAGTGGTTAGTACAGGGAATAAACATTAAAACAGCAACAACATCACTTGTTATTGCAGAATTGTATTATATTCCTAATAATGCATTTGAATGTGACAGTAATCCTCTTTGGGGTTCAACAGTGTTTGGCATACTTATTTATGCCTAGCAATACAAATGCAAATATATTTTTTCCTGACCACCAAATACACTGCTTAAAAAAAATTAAGGGAATACTTAGATCACACATTGGGTCTCGATTAAGGAAATATATTAAAGATCTAAATCTTTACTCTACATTGTGTAATTCAATGAGAACAAAATGACGGAACAAGGGGGCTGGATTCAAACTCACACCGAAAATCAAAGTAAACAATTTAAATCACAGGCTTAAATCTCAGTCAGAGTACCGTTGGCCAGCACCGTTGGCCAGTCTGTGTGACCCTCCGAGGATATGCCTCCCCAGACAATCACTGACACGCCGCCAAACTGTTCATGCTGGATGATGTTGCAGGCAGCATTAAGTTCACCATGGTGTCTCCGGACTCTTTCACGTCTGTCACATGCTCAGTGTGAACTAGCTCTCATCTGTGAAGAGAACGTGGCACCAATGGAGGATCTGCCAATTCTGGTGTTCTCTGGGGAATGCCAGTCGAACTGCACAGTGCTGGGCTGTGAGCACAGGTCCCACTAGAGGCCATTGGGCCCTCATGTGACCCTCATGGAGTCTGTTTCTGACAATTAGGTCAGAAACATGCATACCAGTAGCCCACTGGAGGTCATTTTGCAGGGCTCAGGCAGTGCTCCTCCTGTTCCTCCTCGCACAAAGGAGCATATACCGGTCCTGCTGCTGGGTTCATGCCCTTCTATGGCCCTGACCAACTCTCTTTCTGTAATGGCCCATCTCCTGGTATCTCCTTCATGATTTTGAGACTGTACTGGGAGACACTGCAAACCTTCTTGCAACTGGCAGGTATGGATGTGCCATCCTGGAGGAGCAGGACTACCTGTGCAACCTGAAGACTGCTTAAAGGGTGTTGAAACCAATTTGTAATTAGATTGAACTTTTACTTTGAGGACATCCACTTGACCATGACACAACCTCCTATTCCTGTTGGTTTGCAGGTAAAGCAGTCCAGCATAATTAATCTGTGACAAGGGATTGAAAATATGCATTTATGTCCTGCTCTTGGCAACTGCATCACACCACTGAATCAAGTAAAAAAAAAAACATATTGAAAAGCCATTTAACAAAATCTGGAAACCATGCATGAACAAATGTATTCTCCAAAAGTTATTTCTAAACCAATATATTACCTAATGTATTTTTAATAACAGCTTTGAAAAAGCATCCTGCACGTGAGCGCCAGAACACATTGCAAGACCAACAGTTCAGGCCATTGGAGTACCGCCCAAATCTGTGAAGGGGAAAAAACTGAGCTGGCAGACTGGGAGAACATGACGGCCAGAGTATGAAAGCACAAAGCAAGCAAACACACAAAGAACCTTGTTTAATTGGGTTATATGTTGTGTCAGAGCAACTTGATGGGGTACCTAGAAGTGACAGAAGACAGGTGAGACACTCATATCTGTAACACTGAATTAACATGCCCACGCATCTTTTGCCAATTACTGCCCAGTAAGCAATCGATGGCGGCCTGCCAGTGTTTTGCTGCTGGCCGGCCGCAGGAGGCTATAATGTCATACAGCCAGCGGGCCACCAGCTTTTCTCACTTTTCTCCTGATCTCAATTTGCATAAGCTAATTTGCATCTCAGGCAGCATTCCACCAGCGGCCCGACTGCGTTACGCTAGCGGCTAGCCACCGAAGAGTGGGCGTGTGCTGTGGTCTGTTGTATCTGCTTGTGTTGCCATTTTCTTCCAGCAGGGATGCTATTGTACCCCTTTGATTCTTGTACTGATTATTTTATTTATTTTAATATTGTTAAGTCTTAGTGTACAGAATTTTGGTCAACATTGGTAGTTTATAAATGAAATAGACTTTGACTATTGAAATATTGCTTGTGTAAAGGACCTTTGTGTAGACATGTACAGTAAACACATAGAAACAGCCGTCTCTCACCATTGCTTACCATAATATTTTCCCGAATGAATGACCATTTTCCACTGCATGGTACCGGCTCAACTACTCGCCTATAGCCTTGACTTTTATGCTTCATGGGGGACAGTTCTTTACTGTGTTTAAACACCACCGTGTCCGTAGATGGCGCTATAGCGAATGAGAATTGCACATGTGTAAGGCATGACAATCGCCATTTGGAATTCCACACTGTAGTACTGTGAAAACTAGTAGGATCATTCATTTGAGTGACTTGGTTCTTTCGTCAACTCTTGTTCAAAGTGTGTTAGGTATAAGCTTTATGCTCTGAATTGGACAATACAAACATGTGGATTATGAGATTGTTTTACAAAACAAATACCTCTCTGTAGTTTTGTTCCCGGAGGAGGATGACTGTGTGGCAGTAGTTCCACGCCTGTGGCTCAAAGGAGGATTTTGCTACTGGCCACCACACAGCATCACCAGCAGGAAGTCCTTCAGCCATAATAAGTTTGCCAGAAATTTTTCCCCACCTGAAAACACCTGGGAGGCTGTCCCTTACAAGCTCATCAAGCATGCAGGTGAATTTGAAAACATAATAACAATATGTTTTGCAGGGTAAATGCTTACAAAACCTTAACTTTTGCTAGACATGTGAGAAACCGGACATTTGTATCACCTGAGGAGCGAAAAATCGTTCCAGTGTGGGCCCCTACCACCCCAAGGATGCACATCTACACCACAACACCCTGTGGATTGCAGCCCTGGATGTATGTGAATTACATGTTGATCTCGTAATTGCTGCAATGTTTACTTGGTTTCACCATATTTATCTGTTCACCAACTTTTATGTTTATTTTTAGGATGGAGCAAGCACAGTACTCCAAGGCACCAGAGAGGTACTCCACGCCACCATGTAGAGGATTGCTAAAAGGATAAGTGTGGGTTCATTCACTTAACCCAGATGCTTAACTTGTTATTAAAGCATGCTGCTTCCCATTTTATTTGTCAATTTATTTTGATGATGAAACATTTTTTGAGTTCCGTGACGTCGCCCGGTATGGCGCAGCTGGGGCCCCATCCTGGAGCCAGGCCCGGGGTTGGGGCTCGCACGCAAGCGGATGAAGATGAGATTAATTAACTGTCTGTCTTTACTTTCAGAACATTTGGAGAAGATCAAGCGGCTGACTGAAGAGAAGATCGAGCTGAGGGCACAGCTGGCTCTACAATCAGGTAAAAACAAGACTATAAGGAAGAAACCATAAGGAATAAATCTTCCAACCGGGATGCCACTGACGAGGCTGTCCAGAACCAGGTCCCCAGGTACCAGAAAGGGGCTGCTGACTGTGCAGGTGGGAGAAGATGTCGGGGCGGTACCAGGGACCTGCCGTAAATGTAAGACATCTCCAGCACAACCAATTGCTGCTAAGCTGCAGTACTGTTTCTTATTTTTTTACTGCTGCTATGTACAGTGTTATATATATGATTGCATTGTCCTCTTAATATATTTATAGCTCTGTGTGAATGTTCTTAATTCTGACTGTAGTTGTAGTGTTATGCCACATTCATAAGCTTATTTCACTGATGTATCTATGATATTCAATAACTATCGATTGTTGCTAGGTCATACTTATGTACACTCACCTAAAGGATTATTAGGAACACCATACTAATACTGTGTTTGACCCCCTTTCGCCTTCAGAACTGCCTTAATTATACGTGGCATTGATTCAACAAGGTGCTGAAAGCATTCTTTAGAAATGTTGGCCCATATTGATAGGATAGCATCTTGCAGTTGATGGAGATTTGTGGGATGCACATCCAGGGCACGAAGCTCCCGTTCCACCACATCCCAAAGATGCTCTATTGGGTTGAGTTCTGGTGACTGTGGGGGCCATTTCAGTACAGTGAACTCATTGTCATGTTCAAGAAACCAATTTGAAATGATTCGAGCATTGTGACATGGTGCATTATCTTGCTGGAAGTAGCCATCAGAGGATGGGTACATGGTGGTCATAAAGGGATGGACATGGTCAGAAACAATGCTCAGGTTGGCCGTGGCATTTAAATAATGCCCAATTGGCAATAAGGGGCCTAAAGTGTGCCAAGAAAACATCCCCCACACCATTACACCACCACCACCACCAGCCTGCACAGTGGTAACAAGGCATGATGGATCCATGTTCTCATTCTGTTTACGCCAAATTCTGACTCTACCATCTGAATGTCTCAACAGAAATCGAGACTCATCAGACAGGCAACATTCTTCCAGTCTTCAACTGTCCAATTTTGGTGAGCTTGTGCAAATTGTAGCCTCTTTTTTCCTATTCGTAGTGGAGATGAGTGGTACCCGGTGGGGTTTTCTGCTGTTGTAGCCCATCCGCCTCAAGGTTGTGCGTGTTGTGGCTTCACAAATGCTTTGCTGCATACCTCGGTTGTAACGAGTGGTTATTTCAGTCAAAGTTGCTCTTCTATCAGCTTGAATCAGTCGGCCCATTCTCCTCTGACCTCTAGCATTAACAAGGCATTTTCGCCCACAGGACTTGCCGCATACTGGATGTTTTTACCTTTTCACACCATTCTTTGTAAACCCTAGAAATGGTTGTGCGTGAAAATCCCAGTAACTGAGCAGATTGTGAAATACTCAGACCGGTCCATCTGGCACCAACAACCATGCCACGCTCAAAATTGCTTAAATCACATTTCTTTCCCATTCTGTCATTCAGTTTGGAGTTCAGGAGATTGTCTTGACCAGGACCACACCCCTAAATGCATTGAAGCAACTGCCATGTGATTGGTTGATTAGGTAATTGCATTAATGAGAAATGTAACAGGTGTTCCTAATAATCCTTTAGGTGAGTGTATATTACTGCCATTCTAGCCCTTGTTTATTTTGTATTGTTTTCTTTTTATTTTCAACTTTCACATTCAAATACTGTAATTTTACTATATCTGTTGCTGGACACGTTTTCTTGCACTATTTGATTTTGTAAAAAATTTATTTCAATACATTTGCACATGTTTATTTTGTATGCTTGCTGTATAATGCATGTTTTTTTGTATTTTGCACTATTTGAAATAAATTGTTTAGATTTTATTCAGGACATTGTGACATGACCAAAATTATTATAAAGGATTATTATAAATAAAACCTAATATTGGGGTGTGAAGCATCCCTGTCAGGTCCCTGTACAACCGAAGCAGGAGCTTGGTCCGCATTGCCGGCAGTAAGTCAGACTTGTTCCCAGTGCATGTTGGACTCCGGCAGGGCTGCCCTTTGTCGCCAGTTCGGTTCGTAATTTTTATGGACAGAATTTCTAGGCGCAGCCAGGGGCCGGAGGGTGTCAGGTTTGGGGACCACACAATTTCGTCTCTGCTCTTTGCAGATGATGTTGTCGTGTTGGCCCCTTCTAACCAGGACCTTCAGCATGCACTGGGATGGTTTGCAGCCGAGTGTGAAGCGGTGGGGATGAAAATCAGTACCTCCAAATCCGAGGCCATGGTCCTCAGTTGGAAAAGGGTGGCTTGCCCACTTCAGGTTGGTGGAGAGTGCCTGCCTCAAGTGGAGGAGTTTAAGTATCTAGGGGTCTTGTTCACGAGTGAGGGAAGGATGGAACGGGAGATTGACAGACGGATCGGTGCAGCTTCTGCAGTAATGCAGTCGATGTATCGGTCTGTCGTGGTGAAGAAAGAGCTGAGCCACAAGGCGAAGCTCTCGATTTACCAGTCAATCTACGTTCCTACTCTCACCTATGGTCATGAGCTTTGGGTCATGACCGAAAGGACAAGATCCCGGATACAGGCGGCCGAAATGAGCTTTCTCCGCAGGGTGGCTGGGCGATCCCTTAGAGATAGGGTGAGAAGCTCGGTCACCCGGGAGGAGCTTAGAGTAGAGCCGCTGCTCCTCCACATCGAGAGGGGTCAGCTGAGGTGGCTTGGGCATCTGTTTCGGATGCCTCCGAAACGCCTTCCTGGGAAGGTGTTCCGGTCCCGTCCCACCGGGAGGAGACCCCGGGGAAGACCTAGGACACGCTGGAGGGACTATGTCTCCCGGCTGGCCTGGGAACGCTTCGGTGTCCCCCCGGAAGAGCTAGAGGAAGTGTCTGGGGAGAGGGAAGTCTGGGCATCCCTGCTTAGACTGCTGCCCCCGCGACCCGGCCCCGGATAAGCGGAAGATGATGGATGGATGGATGGATGGATGGAAGGAGAAATGTTACAGATTAGCAAGCTTTTTCCAAACAAAAAAGCAAAGACAGAAGAGCAGAAGGGAGCAGAAGGAACAGAACTAATCTTTATAGCATATAAATATTATCTCTGATAGTTGCTTTAACTTATTTCAAAAACAAATAGGACTAGGTTGTGTTCAACACAAAAGTTTTATGTTGTCTCATTATTATGTGATTCAATTTCATAAAAAAATCCCCAGAATACAGGAAAAGAAGTCTCTTAAATTCATATTTTTCGGGGGAAATAACCTCTGCCCTCCCAGTTGGATCCTCATGTCACACTTTTGCCACCACAGGTAAAACTTAATAACTCTAACCACTGTGTATGTGTCAACTGTTTAGGAATGCTCCCTTTTAAATAAATTATTGCTGCTACACTACCCACGTTTTGTCACGTCCAGTGGCATTGCCCAAGCTTCACTAAACGCTAAAGTTCAATTCCTCAGAATTGCTGAAGTGTGTATAGTGTTGATATACTGTTACACCATTACAAAAACCTATAGGCCTACTAAAATAGGACTCAATAAATGTTCTCTTGTCTGTCTAAGACATCTTCTGGGTCTTAAATTCTATTTGTTGAGGTCTTAAAAAGTATTTAAAAGCACTGAATTTGACTTTAAAGGGTGCAAGCACCCTGTAGAAAAACACTGGCAGAGACAGATTCTTGGAAAAAACAAAAAGCTGGCAGTGAAACATTTGAAATGTAGCATGCTAGCTAGGGTGGCATTATTAAATATTTAGCCACAATCCATGAGGTTCTAATGACGGTATCTAGCTAACTGTAGCCTGCTGAAGCATGGTTAGCCTTGACAGTGTAAAGTCTGCAGTCTTGCTATAATGGACTCAATTCTAATGAGAATTTTGTGGTAGTAAGAGTACTACTTGCTTGTAAGTTATTCAAGCTGCCAGTGGCAAAAGCCTGTCATATACAAAATGCTAATACATAAGACAATGCTAAGTTATAGCGTTAGACAACGACACAGAATGCCTTGTTCATGCATAGCGCACCATTTAGAAGTCCATCTTCACTGGAAAGAAATGTATGGAGCAAAATGTATCTGAAATGTATGAAATGTAAGAAAAGAAAAGCATAACTGAAATACTTTTTGAAAATAAAAATAAGAGCACGGTTAACAAAAAATATTTAATTGTATGAAAAAACTAAATACAATCGTATGAAAAAAATATACTCAGACGTGGTAAAATGTATTTTCGCGTCCGATCATAATGTATCTTCGTTCAAACAAGCTTTTTTTCACATTCGCTTCTTGCAATTACAATTTCTTCCCACCTTCGTTCGAGCCATCAAAACCAAGTTTTGAGCCTCTATTGGCATGGCTTTATCTGGGCATTAAATTCTCACACCTGATTAGCCATGAATCACAGCATTATAAGATGGAAATCATAGCCTTTCCATGCACTGCTTTCCCAATGCATTTTTATACGCTAGGCTAAATGTGTACATTTAAACAGAATAATAAACTGTTATTCACAGGTTGCATCAACGTTACTATTGCCATTGTCACAGACACAAATGTTGATGAAGTTTAACAAAGGGGCAATTTTACAGCAGAAATAAACATGTTTACAGCCTGGTTTTTAAAAATAATATGTGAATATTGCTAATTTCCCCCATTGTGACAACTGTGGGGGGGGGGGGGGGTGTTATAACTTATCTGTTTAAATGATATTAAGTCTTATAATTAGGAGGCGTGGACTATTGAGTGGCAAGTATGGTGATGGCGCTGTCACTCGTGTCACTCCTCACTCCTAGTCTGATGTTTTGCTCCACAACCACAAACGTTGTCAAAACGTTGCAAAAGCCCCAGGCACGCAAATGCATGTTTGCAATCATGAACACCCCCACACAAATACATTTTACCCACGTGAATGTAATCTGCGATTATTAGGGCCACCAGCGATGGATTTTCAAAACGCAAATGAAAGAAATAAACTGTGATTATACACCTGCACTCTTATCTTAAATTAATTGCGGTCAGTAGCCAATATTAGCCACAATTTTATGAGATGCTATGCAAAAAAAGCAGGATCACATCGCCTACCTGTATGGACAGAGTTGCAGTCGCTGCCAAATGCAAATCATCCTTTGGCAGAGTGCTTCCAAAACATTTTCTCCTCAAATGTTGTGATAAATTCCTTATAATGTCTTATCTTGAAGGTAGCGCCATGTAACAGCTATCAAACAAATAGTTGCCTAATCTTCTAAACAATTTCTGTCTGAGTTGTTCAGTGCAACTCTTCCTGGCTGTGTTGTTCGGTGCGTGGCCTTTTATTGTGGCCAACCTAAGGCACACCTGTGCAACAATCATGCTGTCTAATCAGCATCTTAATATGCCACACCTGTGAGGTGGATGGATTATCTCGGCAAAGGAGAAGTGCTCACTAACACAGATTTAGACAGATTTGTGAACAATATTTGACAGAAATAGGCCTTTTGTGTACATAGAAAAGGTTTTGGATCTTTGAGTTCAGCTCATGATACATTTTCAGTGTATGTGGGAGACCGGAGTTCGAATCCAGGGAGGGCAACAACAGTCAAAGCTTTTTATTGTGGGCCGGCTGAACTAGGCTTTCTTGTTCTTTTCTAACAGTCAATACATTTGAGCTAATTTTGGCTCCATAGAAATGCATCTACGATAGGCATTGTGTGAATACTATTTGATGGCAGTGGTCTTAACTGTATGTGCATTGCTTATTCTGGGTATTCTTCTGTGTCCTTAAGAACCTTCATCCTTAAAAGTGGCCTGCAGGGAACCTCACAGCCAGTTCAGTCAAAAAAGTGGTAGAACTATAAAGTAAATATAATTGGCTATTTTAAATTAAGTTTGACTATACTACTGAAATGTTTGAAAATGTGCTGCTTTGTACTTATCTAGTCTGATGCTAAGGAGGCTGTTGTGGATTTTTATTAATAATGCCACCCTAGCTAGCATGCTCCCTCTGCAACTGGCCCATCTGTGAGTGAGGGAGGCCTTACCACTCCTAATAACAGAAAGAAGGAGCGTGCTAGGCAATTAGGAGAAAAAGAGTGTTGAACAGGCCACCAAAGAGTGGAAGAACCCAGGAGGAGTGAGAAAGATATGTCTCGAATGGAATTAAGAGAGTGTAGTATGTGGGGGAACAAACATAAACAACTTCGAATGCTACTGAGTGGACAGGTAGGAGAATTAGTGCAGAGACAATCTATGACTTATGTGATAATTTAATATCTAATAATCTGACTCCACATTGTTTGTAAACATATGCAATCATAAATGACCATGATATGCTAGAAGTTCTTAGAAAAGATAACTAATCTTTCATCACAAGCCAAACTTTTAAAAGATCATATGTTTCACGGCCTACATTATCCTCAGTGCTCCTCATCAGTCAAGTCCAGAAAACAAGGGATGGCGTAGCAACCCGGAACTCAGGGATGATCAGTCTGGTCACTCAGTCTGGATTTACGTATGTGTATGTGCCTATATCAGTTATCATAAACACCCATAAGGTGTAGGTCGTTTAACATGAACCATACAGTAAAATGGCATGTGTTCCTGGGGCTAACAGAAGGTAAATACGACTCAGGGATGACTAGACAATGTCATGTGTTCCTGGGCCTAACCAGATTGCTTTGAGAATCCAGGACTCAGGGATGCCAAGTCTGGTCACTTGTACTTACTTATGTGTGTGTAATTACCAGTAACCCCACAAGCTTATGGAGATGAATGAGGAATGCCGTAGTAATTTATATTCCAGAGTAATACAATTTATTCCAATCAAGTAATAAAGTACAATACAAAACATAGTCACACAGTGGCATGAATCAAGTCCTCCCAACTAGCCTAACTGTCTACTAAATATACCATAAGTATTTAAGGCATTATAGCCCAAGGTGCGCTAGGAGCTTCTGTTAAAGATAGACTCCCAGACCGTCAAGCTTTCCTATTTATACCCACCTGACAGATCGATTCCAACCCCGCCCCCCCCCATTGCATCTCTAATAGGATCAGCTCACCTTGGCTAAAACAATGAAAACAAAGAAACTGGCATTCATGCATTTACATATATTCAATTAGCACCATCCAAAGCTAGACCCTTGGTCTTGCAGGATTTTTCATCCAGTAAATATTTACCTGTAACAAATGATACATAACATGTACAGCATTGAAACCTATTGGAGAGTTAATCCCATTAATGACACACATTAAAAGACCAAACATCAGTGAGATTAATCCAACAAAAGTCATATTTCTATTTTATTGATTAGTTGAGACACCAGACAACACGGCACCTTCATAAACCTTCCAAAACACTTATTTTATTACACTATAAGAGAACCAGCTAGAGGAGGCCAGGAGAGACGCTGCTGCAAGGATAGAAAGACTCCTTGCACTAATGGATGCTCTAGTAAATAAAAAATGGAAAATTAACTGTTTTGGTAACACTGTCTTCGCTTATTGTAAGTTAGCTAATGCATGCATGCTTCTGAATCTAAGGGGATGTGTTTCTCTGAGGGAATGTTTGATATAATTGAAAAGACAATGTCAAAAGAGTTTCCAGCACTGTCCTACAGGTGATGACAATGGTGACAATGTTGTTCATGGCCTAAAAGAAGGCTTTTGACATACCAAGTGGCCTTATTATTGGACAGACAACATTAGGACTGAATAGCATTTATTTCAGTGTGCAGGTATCTCCATTCTTTATGTTCCTCATATTGGCAGTTATAACAAATGTTGAATTAATGTACAACTTTCACAGCTTTTTAAAGTGTTTTGTGTGATAGGGAATACAAGCATTTCGGTGGAGAACATAGTCATGTTCCAGAAGAACAGAAACTTGAGCCTCAGGTGCAGAAACTTACAGTACTGTAATTTCCCATTTGTAAACCGTGGCTTATACACAGATTTTGTGGACATTTTCAACCAGCTGTTAAAACATGGGTGCGGTTAATACATGGGTTTACCTTTTTAAAACCTTTTCCACCAGCAAACCTTTTCACAGATGATTGCTTGATGACGTAGAGGTCTCAGAAACTCATAGCAGATGTTTAATATTAATGTAAAAAGTATGCATAGGCATCAATTGGGTATGGCAAGGTATCGCAGCTGCCAGTCTTTAGAAACTTTTTTTTGTTTTATAAAATAAAAATTAGAAACTAATTTAACTTGTATTGCCTTTAAATTGATTGCAAAAATTGATGGGCTCATCATTGATGTTCATCATTTTCTCACATATGATGATATTGTCACGGTCGTGGGATGAAAAGGACACAGGCGCAGAGTAAAGGTAGGGAAGGTAATCCATATTTAATGAAAAAATAAAGAAGGACTCCAATAAAACAAAAGGCAGCAACCAGTGACGTGGGTATTCCTTACACAGGATAAACAAAACCAAAATGAACCACGCCTTGGGGCCTAACAAACTAAACTTAAATAGGGTCCCCAATTGGAGGCAATAACTAACACCTGCCTCCAATTGGGGAAACCAAATGCCACCTCCTGTCCTGTCCCGGGCTATGCCCCGAGCCCAGCGCAGAGATGGCTAGGGGCACAGCCGGGACGTGACAGATATAATGTGCGTAGCCTATTAATATTGCACAAATATGGAATTTGTTCTGGCCATTGGTGCAACAATTAATACAAAAGGAATAAATGAAGTAAAAACCAATAAGAATAGTGGACTGAGCATAAAATAGTGGACTGTGCATTAATACATTACTAAAAATAATGAAAACATTTATATAAGGAGCAATATTTTGTATATTTGAGGGTTGTTTATGTATGTGGGGAGGGGTAATAGTTTTGTCCAGTTGAGGGTTGTGTGTGTATGTGGGAGAGGGTTATAGATTTGTCAGTTTAGGGTTGTGTATGTCGGGAGCGGGCTATAGTCAATTTGATTCCAGGTGCATGTTAATGAGGTCTACTCCAGAAGGAAAGAAACTGTTCTTGTGATGGGAGGTTTTGGTCCTGATAGACATCAGCCTTCTGCCAGAGGAGAGAGTACTGAATAGTCAATTTCCGGGGTGGGAGGGATCAGCCCCAATCTTAGCAGTTCGCTAAGATTGTACAGGGAGAAGAGTAGGGGGGACGGGACACTGACTTGGGGGGAGCCGGTGCTGATGGTCAGGGGGGTCGGACAAGAGGTCTAGTCAAAATTTAATTACAGATATCTTCAATTTCCATTTGGGATGTGTAACGAGTCGAGTGTCGTTTTCAGCGAGGTCATTGCTGATATCTGTAATTCACTTTTGATTAGCCCAAACTGAATTACAGATATCTTTAGTTGTAGTTTTGACTAGTCAGAATGATGTTACAGATATCATGAATCAAAATTCTAACTAGTCACAATGTAATTACGACTAGTCAAAATTACTGTGTTGATATCTGTCATGTTAATTCCGTATAGTCAAGTATAGCGAATAAATGTTAAAACGGCACCTAGTTCCTGATTCTTAAGAAAAACTACTTCCTGTAGCAGTAGAAAAACACTGATGTATTAGGTGGCACTAAATCACATTAACTTATATTTTCTCTTTTAGATTTCAATGTGGTCCAGAACAGTAACCCTGCTGAACTCTGTAACCATACCCACCAGCCCACCACTTAGTACTGTCTCTCAGGGACCTTGTTGTTCTACTCTCTTTGTACTGATAAAGACGTTTTCAGTTGTTACATGTACAAACCTGATTCCAAAAGAAGTTGGGACACTGTACAATTGTGAATAAAAACAGAATGCAATGATGTGGAAGTTTCAAATTTCAATATTTTATTCAGAATACAACATAGATGACATATCAAATGTTTAAACTGAGAAAATGTATCACTTTAAGGGATGTCAGGGACATTTCTATATACAATGTATTCTCACTGATTAAAGGACTGAGTCCCATTGTTTAGATAGGTAGAGGAATGTGGGGGATCTGGTATTTGCATAGGGGGCATCATTGACTGGTATCAGCTGATGAAAGGGTTACTCTTTATCTCCTTATCTGTATAACTCATCAGGCCATCTATTGTCTGTTTGGGTTCGGTTGGAACTCTTAGAATTGAAGAAGGTATTTACGGGAGGAAGGAGAGCTGTGCTTTGTGTGATGTTTAGGTTATAATGGAACAAAGGAAATGAGTCCTGTTGAGCTGGAATGTGCAGGATTTGTCACACCCCTCTCCTGTCCTTAAATACTGTCGATTGCCTGTTTTTATTTAGAGACTATTCACTGTTACTTTGTAACCTGCGTACTCTCTCCTTGCAAGTATATTAAAACCGTTTATTGTGCAATTGATTTCTCCTGTCTTACCTACCATTTTCATAGAACTGTTTTGCACTTTAGAAATTGCCATCACAGGGGAAAATAAGTTTAAATTTAAAAAAAATTTAAATTTCATTGCATCAACACATCTTAAAAAAGTTGGGACAAGGCCATGTTTAGCACTGTGTGGCATCCCCTCTTCTTTTTATAACAGACTGCAAACATCTGGGGACTGAGGAGACAAGTTGCTCAAGTTTATGAATAGGAATGTTGTCCCATTCTTGTCTAATACAGGCTTCTAGTTGCTCAACTGTCTTAGGTCTTCTTTGTCGCACCTTCCTCTTTATGATGCGCCAAATGTTTTCTATGGGTGAAAGATCTGGACTGCAGGCTGGCCATTTCAGTACCTGGATCCTTCTTCTATGCAGCCATGACATTGTAACTGATGCAGTATGTGGTCTGGCATTGTCATGTTGGAAAATGCAAGGTCTTCCCTGAAAGAGACGACGTCTGGATGGGAGCATATGTTGTTCTAGAACTTGGATATAACGGTCAGCATTGATGGTGCCTTTCCAGATGTGTCAGCTGCCCATGCCACACGCACTCATGCAACCCCATACCATCAGAGATGCAGGCTTCTGAACTGAGCACTGATAACAACTTGGGTTGTCCTTGTACTCTTTAGTCCGGATGACATGGGTCCCAGTTTTCCAAAATGAACTTAAAATTTTGATTTGTCTGACCACAGAACACTTTTCCACTTTGCCACAGTCTATTTTAAATGATCCTTGGCCCAGAGAAAACGCCTGCGCTTCTGGATCCTGTTTAGATATGGCTTATTTTTTGATCTACTGAGTTTTAGCCGGCAACGGCGAATGGCACGGTGGATTGTGTTCACCGACAATGTTTTCTGGAAGTATTGCTGAGCCCATGTTGTGATTTCCATTACAGTATCATTCCTGTATGTGATGCAGTGCTGTCTGAGGGCCCGAAGATCACATGCATCCTGTATGGTTTTCCGGCCTTGACCCTTACGCACAGAGATTGTTCCAGATTCTCTGAATCCATGGATGATATTATGCACTGTAGATTATGATAACTTCAAACTCTTTGCAATTTTTCTCTGAGAAACTCCTTTCTGATATTGCTCCACTATTTTTCGCCGCAGCATTGGGGGAATTGGTGATCCTCTGCCCATCTTGACTTCTGAGAGACACTGCCACTCTGAGAGGCTCTTTTTATACCCAATCATGTTGCCAATTGACATAATAAGTTGCAAATTGGTCCTCCTTATCTGTACATTTAACTTTTCTGGCCTCTTATTGCTACCTGTAAATTTTTTGCAATGTGTAGCTATCATGATATCCAAAATGAACCAATATTTGGCATGACATTACAAAATGTCTCACTTTCAACATTCAATATGTTCTCTATATTCTATTGTGAATTAAATATAAGTTTATGAGATTTGTAAATTGTTCCATTCCTTTTTTCTCACAATTTGTACAGTGTCCCAACTTTTTTGGAATCGGGTTTGTACATGTCTACCCCGGGAACCTCATTGGTGCTATCCCTGCATCACAGTTGCACATGCTACCTTGCACCTTCAATTTGCCTCCATTGCACATTTAAATTTTCTTCATTGCACATCTATACATCCCAATTGTAACATACATTATACTTAATTATTTCACTTGCCCTCTTCTATTTGCACTTCTGGTTAGTTGCTTACTGCATTTCGTTATACTGTACTTGTACTTGTTGAATGACAATAAAGTTTATTATCCAAAACCTCCAGGTTTTATCAAGACTACCTTATAAGAAAAAACAAGATGCTAGGCTTCAAATCATAGAAAAGCTAGCACAGTCTCTAGATGTATACCCCATCGAGCTGGGCAGAAGGGTGATGTGTTGCACACTAAAAACAGGACAACATTTGCGTTTGGCAACTTTATTCTTCCCCAGTGCTTCCCCAATGCTTTTTCTTCCATTAACATGATCAAGTCGCAGAGCAATCGGTCTCATTTTCATATCTTTATGTTCTCTACCAAGAAAAAAAAAATGTCTCCCTCTTTCCTTCCCATTCCCGCACCTGCATGTTAAAGTGACATTAAACAATTTGTATCCATGAATTGCTCTACTCAACCACAGGAAGAGAATAGGCTTAACAGTAAACAGGAATACATGCATAGTACACCTCAATCCAAAATACTGATATCACTGGCAACAGCTTCTTTCATTTGACAATACCCATATACAGCTCAGGAAAAAATTAAGAGACCACTGCAAAATTATCAGTTTCTCTGGTTTTACATAGGTATGTGTTTGAGTAAAATGAACAGTTTTATTCTATAAACTACTAACAACATTACTCCCAAATTCCAAATAAACATATTGTCATTTAGATTATTTATTTGTAGAAAATAACAACTGGTCAACATAACCAAAAGAAAATATGCCTTTGTTTTAACAGAAATCAATATTTGATGGAATAACCCAGATTTCTTATAACAGCTTTCATGCGTCTTGGCTTGCTCTCCACCAGTCTGTCACATTGCTGTTGGGTGACTTTATGCCACTCCTGGCACAATGACTCAAGTAGCTCGGCATTGTTTGATGGCTTGTGACCATCCATCTTCCTCTTGATCAAATTCCAGAGGTTTTCAATGGGGTTCAGGTCTGGAGATTGGGCTGGCCATGACAGGGTCTTGATCTGGTGGTCCTCCATCCACACCTTGATTGACCTGGCTGTGTGGCATGGAGCATGTTAATGAGGGAACATTGTTAGAGCAGAAGGAAGCAGGTGTTATTCCAGGACAACCTTGTACTTGGCTTGATTCATGCGCCCTTCACAAAGACAAATCTGCCCGATTCCAGCCTTGCTGAAGCATCCCCAGATAATCACTGACCCTCCACCAAATTTCACAGTGGGAGCGAGACACTGTGGCTTGTAGGCCTCTCCAGGTCTCCGTCTAACCATTAGACGACCAGGTGTTGGGCAAAGCTGAAAATTTGAGAACATGACCTTACTCCATTCCTGATTTAAGAAAAAAATAAAAATCCAGAGCTGAATATTCTAGCCCTCAACAAATGCAAAGCAAAGCACATGTGTGTTTGGCTGTTATGTCGGCAAAAGGTGGCTACTTTGATGAGTCAAACATTTTGTGTATATGTATGATTGCTGTCAAAATGTAAGCGTTACCGCATGCAAATATTTTAAAATGGTTAATGCCATTTATTTGTTTGTCGTCGTTATAGAGCTGCTAATCCTCATCCCAACCGCTTCGCACTCGTTAACGGATAGGTCTAGCAATGTCCCTCCCACTCAGGGCAGATCTACTGTCTCTGGCCTAGGGTTAATACTGCCATGTGAAGCCTCAGATTTTCAGTCTTCATGCTTGTCTCTTGAACGGAAGCTGATACAGTACATTGGGTTGACACCAAGGGTTGGAAAAACCACACTGGCTTCTCGAGCCCACTCTACAAGATTCTTGAACAGATAGAAGTGGAGGATGTTTCATTTCGGTTATTTGGATCCGGAACGACGCGAGAACCTCACAATGACAAGCCAAGGACACACAGAAAACACGAAGCGGAACAGTCCCATCAGGCTGGGACCATTACAATTATAAAACAAAGCAAAACATTTATCAATATATATATACAGTGGGGCAAAAAAGTATTTAGTGAGCCACCAATTGTGCAAGTTCTCCCACTTAAAAAGATGAGAGTGGCCTGTAATTTTCATCATAGGTACACTTCAACTATGAGAGACAAAATGAGAAGGAATAATCCAGAAAATCACATTGTAGCATTTTTTATGAATTTATTGGTAAATTCCTCTGTAAAATAAGTATTTGGTCACCTACAAACAAGCAAGATTTCTGGCTCTCACAGACCTGTAACGTCTTCTTTAAGAGGCTACTCTTTCCTCCACTCGTTACCTGTATTAATGGCACCTGTTTGATCTTGTTATCAGTATAAAAGACACCTGTACAGAAAATAGATCTTTGAGTAGCTTGTGGGGAAAAGCTCATTACTATTTTAGTGACAAGTGATACAGGATCAAAATGTTCAAGTGTCCCGAATGACAAAAGTTCCTGCCAGTTCTGTGCAATCTCAGCACCACTGAGTTTGTGAAAATTATGCTTATTTGGGGAGGAGTCTGTTATATGATCTATTCAAAGATGTTCATGTATTCGTCACTGCTGAAGTGAAGGCCAAATTCATTTGTGGAGCCCTAATTTTGTGTTAACTTTGCAACTGTATCAAAAATAAACGTACTTATTGCACTTTAGTTCCTTTCCAGGCTAGTCTAAGTACTTCAAGATGTTGTGAAGGGCTATTTCCGTCCCAATTTTCCAGAAGCTTGCTTCAGGGCTCTAGTATTGTTGCATATTTCTTTAGTTTTTAGTGATGCGACCATATCCACTGTACGCAGGGTTAAGTTTAGATCCTCGGTTGGATTGTTAACAGATTTATTTACACTGTCTTTCTCGGTTGGTGGAGGCACTCTAAAAGAGCATCTAAAATCATTCAATCCCAAGATGTCTTTGATTCGGGTGCCAGGGTGTTAGATGTTGTAACAGTAATCATAAGGGTCCAAAATGAAGTGGGAAAAATTGTTACATACACCATATCCATTCCACAGGTCAAAACTATGTTCAAGGTATTAGTGTGGCAGTGCGTAGGTCCTGAGACATGTTATGGCTACAAAGAACTTTCGGAAAGTGTGGTTGGCATAAGAGTGACATGACACTGTCATGATACTGTAATAGCCATGACATGACACATGAAGGAATCATTTTGAATGTTTATGAATGTTGTCATTAGGTGTCATTTGGTTGATTATGTCAGTTATTATGCACAGTTGACATTGTTTGGGATGTCTTTGTTATGACAACTTGACATTAACTGAGACAAAATATCCTGTCAGTGTCTTTGTTAATGGCAACATGACATTTACTTAGACAAAATATCCCGTCAATGTCTTTGTTATGACAACTTGACATTAACTGAGACAACATAATCTGTCAGTGTTTTTTTATGACAACATGACCAAGACAACATAACCATATACATGGGCCTAATTATCAAACTTGAAGAAACTATTTAGCCAGTATTATGTCTGCCATAAAAGGAACTTTTATGAACCTGAGACTGGTGCTCATACTTAGGATATTGAGTATGCATGGCAGAAATTATGGAGTCATAGATGTAATTGCACTCGTCACTGAAATTTCACCTCAAAATTATGGAGTGGCACCACTAGGTAGCCATGCGCCATTATAATGGTGTCTTGGGCAGACTTTTCCTTCTCATCTCGTCTCATCTTCATCCGCTTATCCAGTATCGGGTCGCGGGGGCAGCAGCTCCAGCAGGGGACCCCAAACTTCCCTTTCCCGAGCCACATTTGCCAGCTCTGACTGGGGGATCCCAAGGCGTTCCCAGGCCAGTGTTGAAATATAATCTCTCCACCTAGTCCTGGGCCTACCCCGAGGTCTCTTCCCAGCTGGACGTGCCTGGAACGCCTCACTAGGGAGACGTCCTGGGGGCATCCTTACCAGATGCCCGAACAACCTCAACTGGCTCCTTTCGACACAAAGGAGCAGCAGCTCTACTCCGAGTTCCTCACGGATGGCTGAGCTTCTCACCCTATCCCTAAGGGAGAAGCCTGCCACCCTTCTGAGAAAACCCATTTCAGCCGCATGTACTTGCGATCTTGTTCTTTCGGTGATGACCCGGCCTTCATGACCATAGGTGAGGGTAGGAAGAAAATTGACCGGTATATTGAGAGCTTTGCCTTCCGGCTCAGCTCTCTTTTCATCACAACGGAGCGGTAAAGCGAATGCAATACCGTCCCCGCTGCTCCGATTCTCCGGCCAATCTCCCGCTCCATTGTCCCCTCACTCGTGAACAAGACCCATAGATACTGGAACTCCTTTACTCCATTACTTGGGGTAATGCCTCATTCCCTACCTGGAGTTGGCACCCCATCGGTTTCCTGCTGAGAGCCATGGCCTCAGATATAGAGCTGCTAATCCTCATCCCAACCGCTTCGCACTCGGCTGCGAACTGTCCAGTGAGTGCTTAAGGTCACAGACCGATGATGCCATCAGGACCACATCATCCGCAAAAAGCAGCGATGAAATCCCCAGCCCACGGAACAGCAACCCCTCCCCACCCCGACTACGCCTCGATATCCTGTCCATAAAAGTTACAAACAGGATTGGTGACAAAGCGCAGCCCTGGCGGAGGCCAACCCCCACCTGGAACGAGTCCAACTTACTACCGAGAACTCGAACACACCTCTCACTTTGGACGTACAGGGATTGGATAGCCCTTAGAAGGGACCTCCTCACCCCATACTCCCGCAGCACCTCCCACAGTATCTCCTGGGGGACCCGGTCATACGCCTTCTCCAGATCCACAAAACACATGTAGACAGGATGGGCATATTCCCAGGCCCCCTCCAGGATCCTTGCAAGAGTAAAGAGCTGGTCGGTTGTTCCGCGACCAGGAGAGAATCTGCATTGTTCCTCTTCAATCTGAGGTTTGACTATATGCCGAACCCTCCTTTCCAGTACCTTTGAGTAGACTTTCCCAGGGAGGCTGAGAAGTGTGATACCCCTGTAATTGGCACACACCCTCTGGTCCCCCTTTTTGAACAGGGGAACCACCACCCCGGTCCGTCACTCCTTAGGCACTTTCCCCGACTCCCACGCAATGTTGTGTCATCCAAGACATCCCCTCCACACCCAAAGCTTTCAACATTTCTGGACGGATCTCGTCAATCCCCGGAGCTTTGCCACTGTGGAGTTGTTTGACTACCTCAGTGACTTCCGCCATGGAGATTGACGATGCTTCACCATCAGCCTCCAGCTCTGCCTCCACTATAGAGGGCGTGTTAGTGGGATTTAGGAGTTCCTCAAAGTGTTCCTTCCATCGCCCAATTACCTCCACAGTTGAGGTCAACAGTGTCCCATCCTTACTGTACACAGCTTGGATAGATCCCCGTTTTCCCCTCCTGAGGCGGCGGACAGTTTTCCAGAAACACCTTGATGCCGACCAAACGTCCTTCTCCATGGCTTCCCCAAACTCCTTCCACACCCGCTGTTTTGCCTCTTTCACAGCAGAGGTCGCAGCCCTTCGGGTCTGTCGGTACACTGCAACTGTCTCTGGAGTCCTCCAGGATAACATATCTTGGAAGGCCTCCTTCTTCAGTCAGATGGCTTCCCTGACCACCGGTGTCCACCAGGGTGTTCGAGGGTTACCGCCCCTTGATGCACCTAAGACCTTTAGAACACAGCTCCCCGCCGCAGCTTCGGCAACGGAGGCTTTGAACATTGACCACTCAGGTTCAATGCCCCCAACCTCCACAGGGATGCCAGAAAAGCTCAGCCGGAGGTGTGAGTTGAAGATCTTTCGGACAGGGGGCCTCCTCCAGACGTTCCCAGTTCACCCGCACTACCCGTTTGGGTTTTCCCGGTCTGTCCAGACTCTTCCCCCACCCCCTGACCCATCTCACCACCAGATGGTGATCGGTTGACAGCTCCGCCCCTCTATTTACCCGAGTGTCCAAAACATGCGGTCTCAGGTCTGATGACACGATCACAAAATCAATCATCGACCTTCGGCCTAGGGTGCTCTGGTACCACGTACACTTATGAGCATCCTTATGTTCGAACATGGTGCTCGTTATAGATAATCCATGATTAGCACAGAACTCAAACAACAAACAACCACACGAGTTCAGATCAGGGAGGCCGTTCCTCCCTATCACGCCTCTCCAGGTGTCTCCATCATTGCCCACGTGTGCATTGAAGTCCCCCAGCAGAATTATGGAGTCCCCTACTGGAGCCCCATACAGGACTCCATTCGGGGTCTCCAAGAAGGCCAAATACTCCGAACTGCTGTTTGGGGCATATTCACAAAAAACAGTCAGAGATTTCCCCCCCCCCACAACCCATAGGCGTAGGGAGGCGACCCTCTCATCCACTGGGGTAAACTCCAACATAGCGGCACTCAGCCGGGTGCTTGTGAGTATCCCAACCCCCGCCCGGCGCCTCACACCCTGGGCAACTCCAGAGAAGAATAAAGTCCATCCCATATCCAGGAGTACGGTTCCAGAACCGAGACTGTGAGTGGATGTAAGCCCCACCAGATCTAACTGATAGCGCTCCACCTGACTCACAAGTTCCGGCTCCTTCCCCCACAGAGAGGTGATGTTCCATGTCCCCTGAGCCAGCCCCTGCCGCCCGGGTCTGGTCCATCGAGGCCCCTGGCCTTCACTGCCACACATATGGCAGCGCACCCGACCCCAGTGGTTCCTCCCATGAGTGGTGGGCCCATAGGATGGAGAGGGGGGTGCCACGTTGCTTTTTCAGGCTATGCCCAACGCCGTCCCCCAAGACGTGGCAACACAAATGTCCTCCACCCCCACACCCCTAAACAGAGTGGCTGAGGCTGCCACCCCACGCGTGGAGTGGGCCCCAAACCCCCTAGGCGTAGGAGTGCCACGTGACTTGTAGGCCAGATCAATCGCCTACAAGTCGCAGTTTTAAGGGACAGCATCTTCAACGGTATCTGATCAATCGGTTCAAACGGCACGTTACACAGCACCTCCAGAACCAAAGCCAAATCCCACTGAGGGAACGTCCGCCGGGCCACCGGCCGGAGACGGTGGGACCCGGCCAGAAACGGTTTCACCAAGGGACTGTTTCACCTAAACACTCCACTGAAACCCTCATGACACGCTGAGATCGCACAAGCATAAACCTTGAGCATGCCAGGGGACCTTTGCTGCTCAAACAGACTCTGCAGGAACGACAGGACACTGCCCACGTCACAACAGAGGGGGTCAACCCCTGCGTCCTCACACCAGCCGACGTGGAGGCCGCCCTTGCGCCCTGAATGGTCGTGACCACCTCCTGTCTGTCCTTGGCACAGCAGTCTGGCCCTCTCAGGAGCCAGGCCCGCAGCGGCTGACCCAGCACCCAGCCGTTCGCCTCTGTCAACGCCCCGGCCACGGCGTCCCCACTGCCATCTGGGCCTCCTCTGCAAGCCACAGGGCACCGGGTGAAAAGGGGCGATCTGTATGAGCGATAGCCCCTCCGATCGCACCTGAGACATGACAGGGAGAATGCACTGTAGAGTGGGAAACGTGTACAACAGCCCTCTCGACCATGGCCGGTGAGCCAACGCTTCCACACCCAACGGGGCCTGTCTTGCGCTCGAAGAGAAAACCACAGGGGGCAGTGCGCGTCCTCCCGGGGCGCGAACAGATCCACCTGCGCCTTCCCGAAGCGTCTCCAGACCTCGGCCACAATGTTGGGATGAGGACGCCACTCGTTATCCCGGGGTCCGCGCCAACATTGAGCTCTCCGGGAATGTGAAGGGCCCTCAGAAACCTGAGGTGCACCTGCGCCCATTCCCAAATCTGCACCGTTAACAGGTGGAGGGGCAGAGACCTGACCCCACCCTGCCAGTTTACGTAAGCGACCACTGTGAACCCTGACCCCTGTTGTGCAAATTCTTGCACTGATGTATACTTGGTCCTATACATGTATAAATGGGTTACTAGTTAAAGATGCCGAGCCCCCATGTTTGGATGAGAAAAGGAATGTGTTAGAGAGGGATCTGGTGTTTGCCTTGGGGGCATCCTTGACCGGCACCAGTGGATTAGAGGGTTACTCGTAAATCAGTAAATCTTTATAACCCTTTAGTGTCTATCTGTTGGTTGTCCAGACATTGTGACTCCTCAAGAGTTGAGAAGGTTACACATGTGAGGGAGGACAGCTTTCCCCTTGTGTGAAGACTAGGTAGTAACAGAACAAGGGGTATGTGTTTTATTGACATAGGACAGCTGGTCAGCATCTTACCACACCCCTTTTAACTGTAATAAATACGGACTGTTCATGTATTAATTTAGAGACTCCTCTGATGATTATGATTGTAAGCGTTTGACGCGTCTCTTATTTGCAAATAATGATAATAATAAATGGTTAAATTGTGCCAAGAGAATTTTGTCTCTATTCTTACTCCTTTAAGAGTTCTGATTGATAAAATTGCCATCACACCCCCTGACACCTCAGTGGTCCCAACACTGCCTCTACGCACTTGGTGAAAGTGTGGGGGGCCAACACGTACCCAAACAGAATCTGAGTGTACTCGTATGCCCGGCCCTGAAAGGCAAACCGCAGGAACTTCCTATGGCGCGGCAGTATAGGAACATGGAAGTAGGCATCCTTTAGGTCGATGCTGACACAAAAATCCCCGGAGTGCACACACTCCAGGAGACGTTTCGCCGTGAGCATGCGAAACGGCCTCTTCGACATGCATTTGTTCAAAATGCGCAGGTCTAGAATTGGCCTCATGCCCCCGTCTTCTTGGGCACCAGGAAGTAAGCTGAGTATAACCCCTTCTCCCTCTGCCCCAACGGGACCAGGGACACCAGAAGGTCAATCAAGGACGGACTGGGACTAAAAAACGGCCCAGCCCAAAGCAATCGGCGCATGGAAACTCGACAACAACAACAACGCCTGCCGCCTGGCATGGGCGTCACAAGACTTTAATTGTGGCTCATGACACTATACCATCCAAATTATAGCAATAGCACTGATGTTGACTAGATGTTGTGTTAAAAGCATATTATTCTAGATTATTGTTGTCTTAAAATTAATTTATTACTTAATCATCTTAATTAATTTATGCAGTAATTAATCTTACTGCACAAATAATAATACCACATCTAATTTAAAATACACCATTACAAATGTAACTTCTGTATTCAAAATCTTCAAGGTTTGTAAGCATTAACTGTAACGTTACCAACATTTTTTAAAGTAAAAGCCCAACATATTTCTTAATATTAGCTACTGCATGTGGCATTTTACAGCTAAAATGTTGAATTTTTGCTGTTTTAACTACTGTAATCATTAAAAATGTAGCAAGCTGAATATCACTTCCTAACATCCTTAGCAAGTAACTCTCTCCTCTCATGTTCCATACTTACTTGCCCTGTATCTGCCTGTGGAACCAGCTCATCTTTCTGTCCCTCATCATCACTGGTGGCATGTTGCTGCATAGCTGTCTGGCTCACTTCTTCACTGCTGCGTCTGCTGCTAATATTTAACTGCGAGGTGCTGCTGCTAGGTGTGCTGCTAAATATTTCAGTTAGTTTGTGACATTTAGCGGCTTCAGTATCAAAATTCCGCAAATTTTTTTTTCTTTCGCCTTCTCAGCCCCACCCTTTTCTTTTCGTTTTTTACCCCGCGGGCCGCGTTATGCATATTGTTTGTCTAACGTCTTCTGTCTTCTGTCTAACGTCTTTGCTGTTGGTTTCCTCCTCCTCTTCCACTTCTTCTTCTCCTTACTTGGCGGCCACGGCCAGTGCAGCTGGCATCCAACTTAAAGGTGAATTGCTGCCACCTACAGTAATGGAGTGTGAAACAGATTAGTGGGGGGAAAAAACAGGTGATGACTGCGTGTGTGGCAGGTGGTGGGCCGGCACGCCGGCCGTCCTGGAGTACCAGCCGTTCTGTGATTCTCCAGATCACACAGTCCACACAGTCCGCCCCTGTCCACAATCTCCTCCTGCAGGACAGCAACCTTCAAAGGAGACACCATAACGGTCTCCACGACCCCCAAGAACGGGGGAGGATGGCAGAGAAACTGCAGCGCGTACCCCTTCCTCAGCATCTTGTCTAACCATCCCGGCTGAGTGCATAGCCGACGCCACTCTGAGTAGAACAGGGAGAGCGGGCAAGCACGCAGCAGGGGAGCGGTGGCCAGCCGCTGATTTTACACCTCCTCGGCCCTGACTGCCACGGGGGGCAGTCCGCGAACAGCCAACCAACCCAAGGCGGGGCCAACCCGAAAGGGAGAGGAGGACGCATGCGCCACCTAGGCCGAGCCGTCCATTTCCCCATCCCCATACAGATTTATGGAGTCGGACACTGAGGGCAGGGAGACCGAAGGCTCACTCACAGGTAACTGTCCTGTTTGTTAATGCATTTGTAAACCATTAATAAAGTAAGGGTTATCATTGTTAACTGTTTGTTCAAGTCTTGTTCATCATTGTTCATCAATGTTCATTCAAGGTAACTATTGCATTTGTTATTGGCTGTTCATGTACACTAATCGGAAAGTGTTACCAAAGTAGGATTGTTGAAAGTAGTGACATGTTTATGGCAGGTTGAAAAGCAACACAAGGAGACCAATTTGGACTCGATTTTTGGAAGAAATCATGGACTGTGAGTCAAGCAATTTGGTGAGTACAATAAGATAGATGACCCCACATACAATATATTAACATTAGCATATTAGGCTATGTTAGTCTTACTGCCAATTGGGTCACATCATTATAGTAGATTTCAGTTCATAATGTCCTTATATGTATCCAATTGTCTATGTGATTTGGCTATGACAAGTTGTGGCTGTTTCTTATGGCCTATTTTATCCTCATATTTCTCCCTGAATACCAACAGTGATTCAGGAGGTCCCTCTGGCTCTTGACCACCACTGTGACACCATCATCTGGCTGGCCATTTCAGAGATTTCCCAGATGTTGATAAGTTTCCCCCTTCTTTCTCCTATTCCCTTCTCCCTTCTACTTTTCCTTTCTACTCCTGCCAACTGTTTGCTTGCTATCTATGTGTGTAAGGAGGCATATATACCACATAGGATCTAACATCATATGTGGTGATCTAAGGTATGTTGTTAGATCACCACATATGATGCAAACACCACATATGATGTTAGATCACCACATATGATGTTAGATCACCACATATGATGTTAGATCACCACATATGATGTTAGATCACCACATATGATGTTAGATCACCACATATGATGCACACACCAAATACGATGTTAGATCATTGGATCTGCCTCCTTGTTGCGCCTCCTGTTAGTACCTTTATGAAGGGAAGCACATTTTTGGCCTTCCCCACTGCAATTCAAACATGATGAGAAATTTAGTTTTTTACAGAAAACGCATGTTTTTGGTTTGTTTTATCTTCTGCCAAATATATTGTGTTATACTTTCCTGCATTAATTTATAATTCCTACAAACTACAGAGTGTCTCCTTTCAAATGGAACCAAAAATATGTTTCTACTATATTCAGGTCATGCACTAGAAGCATTTAGATTTGGGTACATCATTTTAGGCGGAAATTGACTTTTTTTGCCCTTTCCCTAACAGGTTCTATAAATAACAGGACAGGGGTTACAATCTGTAACTCTTCAACACTGTTAGCCCGGATTTTATATCTAATTAACAATTTAATTACAGCATACTTAAATTATTTAATTTTTAATGCATTACTATAAAAATTTAAGTGAATTCTACTACTTTTGTGAACCTATTTGAAAGTGTGGAAAACTTTAAGTTTAATGGACTGAAATTGTAAAGTTTGTGTACTGACCACGCTCTACACACAGGTAGCTCAGCTCGCTGTTGCAAGCAACGCCATTTTCTCTCGCGGTTGGAAGTGCATTCTAATTCGTAGAGCTGTTGGTGAGTAGATATAAAGCAAATGTTTTAGCCAGTTTTATTGGTCATGGATTTTTGTTTGCGAGTAGGCTTAAAGTTAGTGAAAACGTTGTTTTAGTAGCTAATTGTGGACTTTGGACTCCACTAGTCCCGCTTGAACTTGAAACACAGGCGAATTTATCAGACATTTGTAATTTTTTGTTGTTGTTTTTCTCTCTCTTCATCAAAATTAGGCTATGTTTGTGAGTAGTGTAAAATAAATGTTTTAAACCGTTTGGGACAAAAAATTATGGCCCTAAAACCGTTTCACTCGACTGCGGCTCATCCCCTGACGAATTAATCAGATTTTAGTTAGTCAAGCAAGCAACGCAATTTTATCTCGCGGTTGAAAGTGCATTCAAATTCGTAGAGCTGTTGGTGAGTAACGTTAGATAAAGCAAATGTTTTAGCCAGTTTTATTGTTAACCGATTTTTGTTTGCGAGTAACCTTAGTGAACACGTTGTTTAGTAGTTAATTTTGGACTTTTTCCCCTCACTGGTCCATCTTTCTCCATCAAAATTAACTTAGGCTATGTTTGTGAGTAACGTTAACGTCAGTGTAAAACATTTTTTTTAAACCGTTTGGGACAAAAAGATGTCCCTATAGCCCTTACTCGCGTTCGCCAAACAGGATCCTGCTCATCTCCTGACGAATTAATCTGAAATTTTTCGTCTCTTTATTGTTTTAAGGTTTTTTATTATTATTGATGGGCTGTTTGTGAGTAATAAAATGCTTTAATCGGGTCGTGACATTTTTTACCTGTTAACTAGGTTTTCTCACTCGCACATGGCGGTTCCATACACTGCATGTTCGACACAAAGAGATTTAGCTGCTACAGCAAAGTGAGACATGAAGACCACAGTTTACTAAATCTGGTGAGTGAATTTAAGCTAAAGTTATTAAAAAATACGTACATTTTGATACAGCCATTTTTTTTAATGTAATAAGTTGTTGATTAAAATGTTACACATTAAAAAACGGATGGATGCTCTCTATTCATAAACTTTTTTTTTTATTGTGTTGCAGATGACAGGAAGAAATGCTTTGGAAGTGTAAGTACTGTCCTTTTACCTGTGAAAAAAGGTCACAGCTATTTAAGCATTATAGAGTCAAACATGGAACTTATGCTAGAATTGAGCCATTTCCTTGTTTGCATCAGGAATGTCTATGTACATTTAAATCATTCAATGCCTTAAAAGTTCACTTATCTCAATTTCACACCAAATCATCTGATCAACAGTCAAGTGCAGATGTACCAGTTAAGTTTAGCTGTCTGTCCTGTGGGTTTGCTGAGTATTGTACTGAGGCTGATTACTTTACTCACCTGCATACTGCACATTTAAAAGTAAACCATAAAGTCATGTGCCCTTACAAAGACTGTACATTTGAAAGTGGGGTCTACTCCACTTTCAAAGCGCACAAGAGTAAAGTACACAAAGAACAGAACTCTAAGAGATTCAAATCAGAAATCATTGGTCAAGATTCCATAAGCCATGATAATTATGCTGCGCAAGAGCAAATATCACATGCTGATGATTTGGAGGAGTTAGAAGAGCTGAGTGAAGAACCTAGAAATGATGATCTTAATGATTTAGAAAAACAGCTTGAGCATAACTTGGCATCTCTTCTGTTAAAGATGCAAAGTGTTTTGCACATTCCAGAGAGTTCTTTGCAAGAATTTATAGAACAGCTTTGTCAAATTCATGAGCTATCACAGCCACTTTTGCAAAAGAGACTCAGGGCCGTGCTAAATAAATATGCAGACATGGATGAAACTGTTGTAAGAGAGGTTACAAGTGCCGTGTCAGAAAGTAATGTGACAACTTTTTTTGCCAAAGATGGACCCTTAGGAACTGCTAAAAGGAGAGCATCCTATGTACGCAAAGAGTTTCCACTGGTAAACCCCATTGAATATGTTGTGGAAAAAGACCAAAAACCACTTGCATATGTTCCCATTCTTTCCATGCTTCAGAAGTTGCTTAACAAAACTGACGTGTTAAACCATGCTATGTCAGAAAAGGTCCATCTGATACATGAATACAGATCGTGTGCAGATGGGCAGTACTTTAATGAAAACTGTCTTCTTACAAGTAATGAGTTCACAATTGCTCTTGGCCTTTACATTGATGACTTTGAAGTCGCCAATCCTCTTGGAACATCAAAGCTGAAACACAAGATGTGTGCTGTATACTGGGTCATTACCAACATACCTGCAAAATATAGATCAACCCTCAACTCCATCCAGCTTGCTCTACTATGCAATACCTCCACTGTCAAAAAGTGTGGTTATGCAAAAGTTCTGCAACCTCTTATCTATGATTTAAAGCTATTGGAGCAAAAAGGAGTTTACCTTGAGAAACTAGGTAAAACTGTGAGAGGTACAGCCTTATTTGTTGCAGCTGATAATCTAGGCGCCCATTCTCATGCAGGATTCCTGGAGAGCTTCTCTGTTCAAAAATTCTGCAGATTCTGTTTGGCAAAGAGGAGTGACGCTCAGCAGCAAGAGGTATGTTCTGGGTTTTTTCAACTCCGAGACAAAGACTCCCATGATAGGCATGTGCAGGAAGTGAGAAAAGACCCAGAATTGAGTCGAACTTATGGTGTGAAAGGACCCTGTCCTTTAACTGAGAATCTCGATCACTTTCATGTGGTCACTGGTTACCCTCCTGACATCATGCATGATGTCTTAGAAGGCATTGTTCCAATTGAGTTGTCTCTGTGTCTTAAAGACCTGATAGGCAAGACTTATTTCACTCTAGATGTGTTAAATCATGCCATCAGGTACTTTAATTATACATTTACTGACAAAATGGACAGACCGCAAAGAGACCATTGGTGGAAATGCCCATGAGAATTGGTGTCTCATACGGCTCCTTCCGTTTCTCATTGGTAAATATGTTCCTGAGGGTGATGACACTTGGGAAATTCTCATGCTTCTCAAAGACATTATTGAGCTAGCTGTGGCACCAAGGCATACTGAAGAGACACTTAATTTCCTGGAATGTAAGATTGCAGAGCACAGACGGCTGCTGCAGTCAACATTTCCAGATTTTCGTTTAAAGCCGAAACATCACTACATGGAACATTACCCTCAGCTAATAAGGAAATTCGGCCCCCTGTGTGAAGTTTGGACAATGCGATTTGAGGGAAAGCACAAGTTCTTCAAAAAGGCAATTCGCAATACTCAGAATTTCAAAAATGTTGCAATGACACTGGCTACCAAACACCAGAAAGCAATCAGTTACCATCTTGATTGTAGTTCATTTTTCAAACCATCAGTTGAGATGGCAAAGGTCACCCCAGTTTTGCTTGCCTCTTTCCCTTTGAATGTTCAGAGTGTAATTGCTCAAAACATTTCACAGTCTGGATCAGTTCTTGATGCTTCATCAGTCTGTTTAGATGGTATCAAGTATCATCCAGGCATGATTCTCTCTACTGGCTCATGCTCAGGTCTCTCTGAATTTTCCCAGATTGAGAAGATTGTTGCTGCTAACACAAACATTTTGTTTGTCTGCCACAAAATGACAGCATGGTACTGTGAACATTTGAGATCTTACCAGCTTCACTGCAGTGATTCCACCTCAATGTGTGTGGTTAGGATTTCAGAGTTGAATGATGTTTTCCCATTGTCAGCATACAAGGTGCAAGGAGAACTCATGGTAACACTGAGACGATATGTTATTTGCTAAAAATATCTTATTTCCCCCCCCCCTAGATGGCTGTCCAATAGAAATTAACCATGAGAGTTATTGTCTCTGAGGGAGATATACGAAAAATGACTATGACAACACAACCTGACAGACTTGAAGATTTGACTGAGTGGCTCAAAGAAAATCTTCAAACAAACTACAGCTTCACTTTACAGTACCAAGATCCCGAATTTAACAATGAACTGTGCAATCTTACAGATATCTCTGAGCTTCCAGAAAAACCAACCATCAAAATCATCCCTGTAATTAATCTCATACCAATTCCTGCAGAACCTGAATGTTTTGGTGAATCAAGCAGCCAGGCAGACACTGAGATCCTGTCCAACTCCTCTCTGGATAGAAGTTTTCAGTGGCCAGATACATTTCACATTCCGAAATTTTCTGTTGATGTCGAGTATCGACTTCGTCAAGGTAACCTGCTGTATCTGAAGGATGGAACACATCTGAAAGTAATGAAAGAGATGAAGCATGATATTCTCGAGAAGCTGGCTGAGACAATGTATGAATTTAAAGCATATCCAACAAAGGAAGAATTTGAAGATGTTGCAAAAGCCTTAGTACAATCACACCCATGTCTGAAAGAGCAAGGCTCATCCTCTGGTTGGGAAGGATGGAAAAATAGCCTAAAATTCAAGATGGGAAATTATAGGAATAAAATGCGCTTGCTGGGTCGACTTGAAGTCACCGTGAATGGAGGTAAACGTGGGAGGCACACTACAGATGGTAACCCTCCCAATAAAGACATCAAGAAGCCAAAGAAAGGGGAAATAAATTTCCTACCTGAAAATCCAGAGGGCATGGATGACCAAAACCTGGAAGGAGTTCGTCAGGTCCTTGTCAATGAAATGAAAAAGACAAAGCCAAATGGATCCCTTGTGAAGAAACACATGGACATGACGTTTGCGCTTCGCAGAAAAGAAGTTGTCAATGAAAAGCCTGACATCAGCAAGATGGTTCTTCGATGGCCATCTCTGTTTACAGAAAGCCAGGTAAGTTATTTTTATTTAATTTTTTACTTGAATATTTGAATGAACGTATGTATACATGAAAATGGGTATTTATGACCACTTAGGTCATAAACTATCTGAAATTATGTAGCATTGTGGTCATAGATGTGGTGACGGTAAGCCAATATGGTTTGCTAAGTTTTATTTTACTTTATTTAGGTTTATTATGAGTTCAACAGAGTGGTGGGGAAAAATCTGAGAGAGAACTTCTTTGATGCACTTGACCATTACTCTCCAAATCTAATGGAAATCTTCAGGAAGAAGAAAGGCCTCACCGGACAGCTTTTAGCTGAGCTTTTACGTCAGACAAAGGTGTGTTCACTTGTTTACATTAGTCTACCCCCTCTTTTTCCTATTGTAATTTCTCTCCTTATCTGTTCTAATAATTTTTTTCTTATCTGTCCTCTGGACTCTTTTATTTTTTCTATCCATTCTTAAATATCTAATATGTTTCCGTCCTCTCCTCTTCCACTTTTCTTGTTTCATCTTTTTTTCTTTACCCCTCTATTCTCTCTTTTCTCTCCTCTCTCCTTTCCTGTTTGTCATCTTATCTTATTTTGCCCTGTACTTTACTTTCCAAAATCTGACAAAATTGTGGGAAACTCAGTAATTTGGTTTATACAAGTCAGCATCCGTAACAAACTTCCATATCTCCAATATCTTTCAGACCACCGAGCCAACAGATGTCAGGTCCCTTTGCCTTCGTGGACTGCCGGTCATTTTGGGGGATGACCCTTCTGCATTCTTTAAGACCTGCTCTGTAAGTTATAGGTTTTAAATATTACTGGTACCATTAACGAGGTCTGTCTGTTACTAATTATCAGAATAATTTAATCAGTATCTTGACTTTTATTTTCAGTATTTTGGAATATCTAATACTGGTTAATTATATGAAAAACTGAAAATATTTGTCTTCAAAAGTGAAAGGCTCAAAATAATATAAATTCTTCAGTTTAAAGGATTAGTTCACCCAGAAATTAAAATCCTGTCGTTAATTATTCACACGTCCTACCAAACCTATATGGCTTTTGTTCATCTTTCAAACACAAATGAAGATCTTTTTATTGAAATCTGAGGGTTTCTGTCTTTCCCTTTAGTGGCAGTCTACACAACTAACAGTTCCAAGCCCTAGAAAGGTTGTAAAACGTCATAGTGCTCTTGTGAATGTGCATTGCAGATATATATTTTGTAAATAACTAAATTTAGTTTTTTTTAGTGCACACCAAGCATTTGGAATACTTTAATAACTTTACTATTTTTATGGATATAGACAATTATAGTTTTTCAGACTGTCAATGGAGGGACAGCAAACTCTCAATTTCATTAAAAAGATTGTGTTCTGAAGATGAACAAAAGTCTTAAGGGTTTGGAATGTAATTAATGACAGAATTAAAATGTTTGGGTGAACAAAGCCTTTAAGTACAACTGAAAGTAATATCTTTTACCCCAATGTATTTTGAGTTTATAAATGGATTTGTACATTACAAGTATTGGTAGCAAAACTGCAGTGAATGTGGCTTGGCAGCGAACCAAAAAAGTACACTGAAAGTGTGTAAAATAACCAGTTAACAAATAACTCAGTTTAAGATTTTAAATTTTTTTTTTAATGCATTTCAGTGTCGTTTACATTGGTGATTTTCATTTTTAGTTGGATATACATTTTAGTTTACAAGGCAGTATTATCTAGCTGGCATGATAATGTCTTGTCAATCTGTTTCTTTGTTAGGATGTCAATGACAAGGACTCATTCCAACAAATTCCAGTGGGAATCCTCTGCCTGGATCCAGAACGTCCACAGCTAAACCCTTTCGGAGTGCACATCATCTTGGAAGGGAGCTTAGTGATGGAACCAGAAAACCTGCCTCAGGCCTTCTGTCTTCTCTTTGGACTCATTTATGCCCTGCACTTGGACTATCCAAAGTACATGAAAAACACTTTCCTCTTCATCCAGCAGGTATTTCTCAACTTGGGAAAGGGTGAGCTGACACCTAAAATTCAATCTTTAAAAAATCAGCTGGCTGTGACAGTGTAACAGGGTTTCCTCTAAAGAAGAGATTACTTTTATTTGGTGTTTTTGTTGTCACCTTATAAAATTCACTGTACTGTGAAAAAAAGCCCCAGGTTACATTTTGTCCAAGAGTTTTAGTTCAAACCAAACTTGTTTTATTTTGTTCTGATGTAGTTCTGTCTTCTGATCTGAGAAACTTTGCACTGTTGCACTTCGAAAATAACACGTTTCCTCACTAGTTAGGCTATAGTTCTATATTTGTGCTGGTCCCCTAAAAACAAAAGGCCGGTACATCTTGGGATTCTAAAAAAGTGTTCAAGTGAAGATTTCGAAAACTTTAGTTTTTGAAAATGTACTTAAATTCAAACTGTGTGACATACAGTTGTTTTATGGGGAAAATGTTCTCTGGAAAATGATTCACACATTTTGCCTCTTGTTTCTGAGTAGAGACAATCTTTAAAAAAAAGGGTAGAAACCTCTTAAACTTGAAAGAAATTGTTTCTCCCCTTTGTTGTATTTTGAATTGAAATAAAAACGGGGGAAAATGTAATGTTTTCTTGCATTTATTTATTTTACTCAGGTTATCAAGTACACATTACTTAATTTGTTTAGGGCAACCAGTTTGCTAACATTTTTTAAGTATACAGGCTAGTACAATAAACTTACATTTACTATTTGTAATAACTTCAAAAAAATTTATATTACAAAACATTTTAAGTTAAATTAACTTGATTTTTTTAAGTTACCATTACTTAATTATTTTAGGGCAATCCAGTTGCTCACATTTTTAAAGTAGATTCAACTTGTCCGGGCTAACAGTGAAATTGCGTTGCATACTGGGAAGAATATACTTTTAACAGGCCACTCCATAGATCCTTTCGAAGGCCTTGGGCCAAAAGGGCTTCTCCGATATATGCAGGCAGCAGAACGAACATTGGACGCCTTCCTCATGACGTTATGCAGAGGACAACGCATTGTCACACCCTCGCATCCACCTCCTCATTGTCCGGGCCAGACTTTCTCTTCTCCTGTCTGTCCATATTGTGGGTCCTTTCCCCACTGGCCCTCAAGTCTCCACACCTGCTATTCATTCCCTCATCAGCCTGCCTATATATACCCTGGTTTCCGTCCGTCCAGCACTAGATCGTTGTTATTCTCTTCTAGGTAGTAACGTTCCCGGCCGCTCCAAACCATAGTTTGAGCACCCAGTTTAGTTGCTCCTTCCAACTAACCCTGTTTATTCCCCGTTACCAAGATCCACCTTACCCAGCCTCCAAACACCTCCACCTGACCGCCTGTCTGCCACCTGCTCTGCCTACCCGCTGTCCTGTCTGCCTCGCCCTACCTACCTACCTGCCCAGCCCCAACCCTTTTTTGTTTCTCTGATTGTGTCCCTCCGTAACACGCATGTCATCTGCTCAAGTGATGCAAGTCACACAGACAAATAAATCATGCCCGTCTGAGTGATGCATGTCACCCAGATAGAATGCAGGCACCAATAACCGAGGGGCAAAAACAGCATTTGTTAAGTCTGAGAGGTAAAGGTCAGGGGCTCTCGGGGAGATTAAGAATGGGGAACAGTTACAGACAGCCAAACTAGCCAATTGAGATTATAGAATAGAGATGCGTGCTGCAGCTGAATATATAGGCGTATATTTTTCAATCCCAGATAATAAAAAAAAAGCTTTTGTAATATTCTGAAAACTCTCCTTTTTCGTTATGATACTTATTTTGTACTTGGCACACCCATAATCTAAATAGAAAGTATACAACTGAGCGATCATTAATGTTTAATATCTATGGCCGAAGACAATGGATGATTATTTTCTGGAACCACACGTTGATATATTATTTTTTTAAAGGTGAAGATTTTTATTTGTTGTTACATTTCAAGTAATCGCCCCCCGAACATTTAGTTTTGTTCAACACTATTTTGGGATATAAACTGGATATAAAATATTTCCCAGAATTAGTTCCTACACTAGTTTGCAACATTGCAGAAAATAATAAAAAAGAAAACATGGAGGCAAAATGTAAATCTCTTTTGGAAGAAGTGTGCTCTATTAAAAGAATGTAGTCAATGATACCATTACAAAACCTGTGGTTAAAAACTGCTGATGAAGTACTACATTTTGGCCAGCCTTTCTACAAATGATGTTAAAACTTTAGTTTGCCATGCATAGTCGACAGCATGATTTATAGAAATTGATAGTGGAGAAATGTATTTTAGATTAGATTCAACTTTATTGTCACTGTAAAGTAAAAGTACAGTACAATGACATGCAGTTAGCATCTAACCAGAAGTGCAAATAGAAGAGAGCAGGAAATTAAGTATTAATTTACTGTATTAACATACAGTATTAAGTATAGTGTATGTTACAAGTGGAATGATTTGATGTGAAATGAAGGCAAGTACAGTACAAATGGCAAATCTAAATGTGCAATGAAAGCCAATAGGGGAGGGCCGAAAATGTGTATAAAGTAAAAGTACAAAGTATTAAGTAGAATATATGTACAAGTGGGAAATAAATAGGTTTTCGATGAAGTACAAATGGCATTTCTGACAAATTGGAGGTGTAAGGTAGCATGTTCAACTGAAATACAGGGAGAGCAGCAACAAAGTTCCTGAGGTAGACATGTACATGTAACAACTGAAAAATGCAAGTACAATGGCAATTTTAAATGTGCAGTGTAGGCAATTTGAAGGTGCAATGTGGCACGTGCAACTGAAATGCAGGGATAGCAACAATGAGGTTCCTGAGGTAGACACATACACGTAACAACTGAAAACGTCCTTATCAGACTTTGCGAGGCAGTGTCAGAGTCCAGAAGTACAAAGAGAGTAGTGCAATAAGGTCCCTGAGAAGCAGTACTAAGCAGTGGGTGGGTGGGTATGGTTAGTGATGGGTCACAGAGTTCAGCAGGGTTACAGTAGATGGAAAGAAACTGATCCTGAGCCTGCTGATGCGGGAAGGAAGTAGCCTGTACTGATAGGAGGAGGGCAAACAGTTTGTGGCATGGATGTGAAGGGTCTCTGATGATGCCACGCACCCTATGCAGACACCACTTGAGGTTTGCAATGGCTGGGAGCTGGGCACCAGTGATGTGCTGGGCGGTTTTCACGACCCATTGCAGGGCCTTCTGATTAGCTATGGAGCAGCTGCTAAACCACACTGTGGCGCAGTTTGACAGAATGCTCTCGATAGTGCTGCAGTAAAAGTTCACAACGATCTTGGAAGACAGATGGGCCTTCTTCAGCCTCCTGAAAAAGTAAAGGCGCTGCAGTATCTTTTTGACCAGGGTTGAGGTTTTTTGGGTCCAGGAGAGGTCCTCGGAGATGTGGATACCCAGGAATTTGAAGCTGGGCATCAGTGCCATCGATGAGAACCTTTAGACTTCCTGCAGTCCACAATCAACTCCTTGGTCTTCTTTGCATTGAGGGCCAGGTTGTTGTCAGTGCACCATGCCACCAGGCACTTGATATCCTCCCTGTAGGCTGACTCGTCATTGTCACTGATCTGCGAACTTGACGATGGTGTTGAATCAAACTGTGTACAGGAACGCAATCATGGGTGAAGAGGGAGTACAGGAGAGGGCTCAGCACACAGCCTTGTGGAACACCAGTGTTCAGGATCAGGGGGGAGGAAGTGAAGTGACTGGGGACTGTTGGTTAGGATGTCCTAAGTCCAGTTGCAGAGAGAAGGGCTGATCCCTAGGTCATTGAGATTTTTGACCAGCCTAGTGGGGATGACCGTGATAAATGTTGCGCTAAAGGCTATGAATAGCATTCTCACTTAGGTGTTGGTTTTGTCCAGGTGGGTCTATGGCATCCTCTGTAGACCTGTTTGACCAGGCAAACTGGTAGGTATCCAGTGTTGGGGATGGCAGGACTTAAGGTTTCCTATTTTGATTTTAATTTAACATCATTTAAACAGGGAGAACAGACTGAGAATTGGATCTCTTTTGAGGCTGTGCCCTGTGAAGACATGCTTACATGTACAGTTAGGCACACAAACAAAAAAAAAAAAAAAAAAATTCAAAACATACTAACCAGGTTTTGATATTTGTTAATATAGTGGAAATTAAAGATGATATATATGGAGGTAATTTTAAAAGAAGTGCTTTGTAAATAAACAAGAGAGCATGTTGTTCACACCTCACAGAAAGACAGGCCCAACCCACATGTTATATAGAATACAGTGATGTGTTCTGTAACTATCACCGGTTATAAACCTGAGTGAACAATGGTAAGTAGCATCCAGGGGTTTTAGTGTGGTTGCTGAAGCATGTATATAGATAATATCAGCATAATCTAAGACCGACATAAAAGTAGCCTGAACAACGTGTCTTCTATTAGCAGAGGACCGACAAGCCCTGTTTCTATATAGGAACCCTAGCTTAAATCTTTACCCTTTTTCCCAATTCTGTAACATGTTTTTTAAAAGAAAGCCTATCATGTTGTGGAAGATGGAAAATGTTCACGATTTATTAAAATAAAAACTCCTCAGAGTCTGGTATTACAGCTGATTATTTCAAGTATAATTATGTGGATCCACGGGAACAAGCATCATGACAAAAAGAGCACAAGTACAGAGACCAACACAGAGTCATGAAAGATTGTTCTGATTATGCATTTAAAGTTTGAAGCTTATATTCTCTTCTAACATTACAGATGACGGAATTAGCATTTGCAGAATGTACATACAAGGAATAGTAGCCACTATAAGGTAGTCTAAAATGCAAGGTTACACAAATAGCTCCAGGAGACACAGAAAATCATAGAATGTTGGTTGCCCAGACAACCCGGTCAAAGGCTGAGATATATCTGGACAGTTATTATATGGGGACGTAAGTTAACTATGCTGTTCTCAATAAGGAATAGAGCTCTGTTCACCTGTAGGAAGTAAGTAATATTAACCCCCTTCTGAGCTTCCTCCTAGAGAACAGTTTCTTATGGCGGTTTTATGGCACAGGCAGAGGCCTGTTTCTCTTACTGCTAAAAGGAGCCAAGGCCCTGCTCAGCCGACATTCCATTCATCACTGCCCCTGAACACAAGACACTGGCCTTATAAGTTGGAGACAGAGACTTTCAGTATATGTGTAATTAATTAAGCATACAGAATACAAAACCCTTCTAATAAGATAATGATAAAAAATAATAAATTAATTTTATACAATCTAATAATACCCCTAAATATTTATATGCAGAGACCTGTTCGATTTGCATTTCATCGAAGTTAGTGAGTACAGATGTGTTTCTAACTGAGAATTTGGACCTCGAAAAAAACATAAAATGTGTTTTCTTTGCATTTAAAACAAGTTTAAGCTGTATAAGAGATCTCTGTTAAAATTTTAAATCAGACTCTAACATCCCTTCAGCTGAAGGAGGAATGGAGTACATCACTGTGTCATCTGCATAAATGAAAATGTTTGATATCATCACCAATATTATTTATATAGAGTGAGAACCACAGCGGGCCAATTATTGAACCCTGTCGACCATTACGGCCTAAGTTCTATCTTTAAGATAGTCATAAAACCATCAGCAGGCATCAGTGCCCAGTCCTATATTTGACATTTCACTCAACAACAAAAAAACAGCTTTTGACAGGTCTACGAAGAACACAACACAGTTCTTTCTATCATCTAAGGCATTAGCAATATCATTTACAACAACTGTGGTGGCCGTAGTGGTACTGTGTTTAGGTCTAAGACCAGACAGATGAATGTTAAGAATACTGTTAACAGAAAGGAAAGACTGTAACTGCTTGTTAACTAAGGACTCAATGATCTTTGCCAGACAAGGGAGTCTACATATAGGTTGATAATTATCCAAGTCACAACTGTCACCTCCTTTATGTAATGGCAGAATGGGAGCTGCTTTTCAAGGTGGGCCAGAACTAGTCTTATGAGGCACTTCATGATTATGGGGGTGAGTGCGACTGGTCGGAAGTCATTCAGACTAGACACAGTCAACTGCTTCGGCACTGGCAAAAGGGTCTTGAAGCATGTGGGGACAACCACCTGGGCCAGTGACAGGTTGAAAATGTCAATAAAGACCTTTTCATGTTATTAGTGAAAATAAGAGATAGCGTGATTGAGGGGCGATAAACGGGAGATAAAGTGAGGCAGGAATGCTTTGAGGGTTTATGTTCTTTACCCCAAACTTCTGCCTACAGTGCCACTAAAGAATCTGGATAGGATACGGCTAGATACGATATGGCTCTCTGACCACCCTCCTCTGAAAACCAAACCACGTCCTATTGTTGTCCAGAACTTCCAAAACAGTAAATTGTGACTTTTGACCTATGACCACTGACCTTTGCCAGCACCTTCCTTGTCTCACCTTACAACCTCCTCTCCTTCCAGCACTTTCTCCTCTGCAGCACTCCAGCAAGAGCATACAGTACAGTATTGTGTATCTTTCCAACATTGCAGAAGCTATCAGACACTGGTTTCAATTAACTGCCGTCAAGGCTCTAGTCCGGTCCTTCTCAATTAGCTCTTTTTGAGTGTGGTTTTCATCTTTCCTTTTGTTCTATGGGGTCAATTTGTGGGGACAACCGCATCTAACAACAGGACCTCTGAGAACCCAACCACATGGGAGTGAGGAAACACTTGCAAACTCCCAAAAGACTTCCAACTCCCAAAGCCTTCCTTCATGTCCTGTGGTGAGACTCCCATCAAGGCCTTTCCTGTGGACGGGAGGGGAAAGAATGCCATTGGAGATTCTGTCGGTGGTGATCTCAGTCTTACCTCTTTATGTCTCTTGAGAAAAAACCTTTTTCGTACTATGATTCAAAATAGTTGTTACGCTATGCTTGTAATCTCCCACTTTTCAGTCTATCCATGGCCAAGATCTGGTTTAGACTTAGTGTGAGATACTACAGATAGCTGTCAGTTTCAGAAACTCAGAGAAAAGATGTGCAACATGTTAAAATACAGCCATGCATGCAGGATTTCAATAATAATACAAATTTAGATCAGATGCGACACCTAACAATTTGAAGTACCAATATGCCACCCCATCCCCACCATATTATCCCTTCCAAATGGAAATTATGCTATTGTTACAAAACTTTATGAATATGCATAAAGATGTTAGACTACATTAATGACCTTATTGTAATAGCAAAATTCTGAGAGTTTTAAATAAAAGAACAGGACACGTTTCAACAAATCAATGGGATGCATTTCAAAAGGAAAAAACAACACAATAAAACATAAGGAAAGATGAACTGATCTGTGGACACTGGAAGTTTGGTTGAATTGGTTGATTACAGACACCAAACCAGTGAATAAAAATAGAAATGCTACATGTAAAGTGTTGGTCCCATGTTTCATGAGGTGAAAAAAAAAGATACCAGAAATGTTCCATTCACACAAAACATGCACATGTGGACCAGAAAATAGAGTTGTTGGCCATGTTTCCTTGACAGGTATGCATTACATCCAAGTAGAAAGCCAGCTACCCAGCTAATAAGCTACCAGTATCTCTTTCCGGTGCTTTTAACAGTACGTCACAGGTGGGGTTCCAAATCACTAGATTGCCAAGCTAGTGAGTTATTATTTAGTTTGCTGCTAAGGCTAACTAAATAGTGTTAGGGTGACCTGATTCAATAGGGTGAAATACGGGATAGTCATTTCACCACCGAACCCCACCCACACCACCTACAAACAATGCACAACAAAGTAGGGCCTACTATTGTACAGTACATTAAATTGTATTATCCAATACACAAATACTGTCTGTTGTGTTTGTACCAAATTAATTGGATTGAAGCAAAAAAAGAGTGTTTCACTCAGAACATCACATTGCATCTTTCTGGCAAAGATAAAAAGTTTCAACTGCAAAAGCTATAAAGAAAATAATATATTGCATATGTGACAATTAATTAATTGTATTTAAACAACAAGAAAATAGTCTTTGCAGTCTTTAATGAGTTTGTCATAGAAAGCTGTGCACTTGAATGCAATCATTTACTTGAACAAATAACATTGCCGTCATGGATGGTTGTTACAGCGAGGTGGGATTTCTCGCACACAGGTGCTTGGCAACTCTTGAGAACTAAAATGTGATTGGGTCATAGTCTGTGAAAATAAGGAACTTTAGGACTGACAGTGGTGGCAAATCATGACACGACACCTGTCACATTTGAATGGGCAGTATATCTGACCAGTAAAAAAACAGGACCAAGTGAAAATAAAGGACAAAACAAATTATGCATTAGGATTTGTTCAGGATAGACAAAGACTTTGCTGGCTACACGATTCTCTCATCTTTTCACTTGATGAAAAAGTCAGTTATCGTCACCTACATTGATAGTTATTGTATCACAGTCATTCACGAATGGCTAATGAGCTGTTAAAACAGCCAGTGGCAAAAGTCATACATTTCATAGATGCTGTTTGTTGTGGAGGTAAACTTAATAAGAAATGCTAGTCAGTTTAACTCTGGTCCCCTATCTAGAGTTGTATACATTTTCTCTGCTATTCCCATTATAAACACTGAGTTTACCCATTTCTCCTATAATTAATAGCTTCAAAGTTAAGAAACAAGGAGCTAGTCACAGCTGGTAACAGAAGTCATTAGTATTTTTGCTAAAGTATTTTGCTAAAGGGGGGACAAAAGGGGGACAAACACGTGCCACAGGTAATTTGGACAATGTCGTTTTGATTGAAATGCCTAAGTAAGCGCATTGAAGTAGGAAAAATATGTTGCATCTCCTAAGCGTTATTCTGAAGTACAGCATTTGTTTACTAACCAGATGAAACCCTCTTCCTCTTTCCACCTGGCCTCTCTTTCTCAGAGCAACATCTGTCTTGAAGACTTTTCCAAGCAATGTGTTTTAGGCTCCAGTACATTTTGCCTCTGAGGTGATTCCACTTCTAGTACCCGAGGAAAAGAATGTCTGCTGGAATGGTCAAAACACAGCCAGGTTTCCATACTGTATCATACAAAAGTAGAATTGAAAAATGCTGTGACAGCTAAATGTCTTGGCAGAAACTTTTTAACATTGTATTTCTACTGTTCTACCTCTGCAAATGCCCCTTACTGTGAATATGTATGTTTGATTCTAACACCTTTAGTCTAAAAAAGCAATGCCAGATGTTTTTTTCACCTATTTTCTATGTTTGCTGAGGGAACTGATCAGCCAGAATGGAATGTTTTGCTTATGGCCTTATTAATCATTCAACACTGCATCCTCTGCCAAGTCACAGATAGCATGAGGTTTCTTCTGAGGCTCTTTCCACCATTCCCAATCATAGTAATGATTGGCTTGTATGGAGTTAGAATTGTTTCTACATTATTGCAAATGTGCAGACCATAATTTACAAATGTATTTTACGAAGTGTAAACAGAAAATACATACATACATCTTCTTCCGCTTCATCCGGGGCTGGGGCGCGGGGGCAGCAGTCTAAGCAGAGATGCCCAGACTTCCCTCTCCCCCAGACACTTCCTCCAGCTCTTTCGGGGGGACACTGAGGCGTTCCCAGGCCAGCCGGGAGACATAGTCCCTCCAGCGTGTCCTAGGTCTTCCCAGGAAGACGTTCCGGTGGCATCCGAAACCGATGCCCAAGCCACCTCAGCTGACCCCTCTCGATGTGGAGGAGCAGCGGCTCTACTCTGAGCTCCTCCCGGGTGACCGAGCTTCTCACCCTATCTCTAAGGGATTGCCCAGCCACCCTGCGGAGAAAGCTCATTTCGGCCGCCTGTATCCGGGATCTTGTCCTTTCGGTCATGACCCAAAGCTCATGACCATAGGTGAGAGTAGGAACGTAGATTGACCGGTAAATCGAGAGCTTCGCCTTGCGGCTCAGCTCTTTCTTCACCACGACAGACCGATACATCGACTGCATTACTGCAGAAGCTGAAAATAAATTTGACAAATTAATGTAACATCCACAAACTAATGTCTCCTGATCTGCAAATACAAAACAATCCACAAATATATTTCACTACCAGTGGCGTTGTTAGGCCTGGGTGTCCAGGGCTATAGCTCCAGATCCCAAATTGAGCAATAAACATTATAATAAAAGCCCCTGATCTATTCATTCATAATTCCGATCGCTCATTAGGATAATTTAGACGTGTAGGCTGTAGGTGTTGCATATCAAGATGCTGATTAGACAGCATAATTATTGCACAGGTGTGCCTTAGGCTGGCCACAATAAAAGGCCACTCTAAAATGTGCAGTTTCACTGTATTGTGGGTGTGCGGGGGGGTCCGAAAACCAGTCAGTATCTGGTGTGACCACCATTTGCCTCACGGAGTGCAACATATCTCCTTCGCATAGAGTTGATCAGGTTTTTGATTGTGTCCTGTGGAATGTTGGTCAACTCCTCTTCAATGGCTGTGCAAAGTTGCTGGAACAGGCTGTCGTATACGTCGATCCAGAGCATCCCAAACATAGTCAGTGGGTGACATTACTTGCTGGCCATGCAAGAACTGGGATGTTTTCAGCTTCCAGGAATTGTGTACAGATCCTTGCAACATGGGACTGTGCATTATCATGCTGCAACATGAGGTGATGGTTGTGGATGAATGGCACAACAATTGGCCTCAGGATCTCATCGCGGTATCTCTGTGCATTCAAAATGCCATCAATAAGATGCACCTGTGTTTGTTCTCCATAACACACGCCTGACGGTACCATAACCCCACCACCACCATGGGCCACTCGATCCACAATGTTGACATCACCCACACAACGCAATCTGCCCTGTACAGCAAAAACCGGGATTCATCCATGAAGAGAACACCTCCCCAAAGTGCCAGACGCCATCGAATGTGAGCATTTGCCCACTCAAGTCGGTTATGACAACGAACTGCAGTCAGGTTGAGACCCCAATGAGGACGACGAGCATGCAGATGAGCTTCCCTGAGACGGTTTCTGACAGTTTGTGCAGAAATTCTTTGGTTATGCAAACTGATTGTTGCAGTAGCTGTCTGGGTGGCTGGTCTCAGACGATCATGGAGGTGAAGATGCTGGATGTGGAGGTCCTGGGCTGGTGTGGTTACACGTGGGCTGCGGTTGTGAGGCAGATTGAATGTACTGCCAAATAAAAAACACCTTTGGAGATGACTTATGGTAGAGAAATGAACATTCAATTCACGGGCAACAGCTCTGGTGGACATTCCTGCAGTCAGCATGCCAATTGCACGCTCCCTTAAAACTTGCGACATCTGTGGCATTGTGCTGTGTGATGGAACTGCACATTTAAGAGTGGCCTTTTATTGTGGCCAGCCTAAGGCACACCTGTGCAATAATCATGCTGTCTAATCAGCATCTTGATATGCCACACCTGTGAGGTGGATGGATTATCTTGGCAAAGGATAAGTGCTCACTAACACAGATTTTGAATGATTTGTGAAGAGAAATAGGCCTTTTGTGTACATTGAGAAAGTCTTAGATCTTTGAGTTCAGCTCATGTTAAATGGGGGCAAAAACTAAAGTGTTGCGTTTATATTTTTGTTCAGTGTAGATAGGGTATCGACACTGTAGTGACACACATTTAACTCTCTCAGCCGGATTTATTTATCCTTGTCAAAGTAATTTGTTAGCTAGCCAGCTATCCAGCCAGCCATCCTATGTTGTGATAGTTTCACTTGTAGCTCTCGCATAGTAATTTCATTGTATCTTTCTTTGCTTGGATAATAATGACAATTGCTCCTGGTTCAGCTCTACGTAAAAGAACTACTTCAACAGAAGTTCAGACAACATGGAGTACTGTCCTGACGCCTCAGCATCTTTTTGACACTATAGCATCTACAGCAGGGGTGTCCAAACCATTCCACAGAGGGCCGTGTGTCTGCAGGTTTTTGGTTTTTCCTATAAATTGGTTCCCAGTTCACACCTAAACAACCAGGTGAGGGTAGAAACTAACCAATAAGTAACCTAATTAGTCAATCAAGTACAAGGATAGAGCGGAAACCTGTGTTTAGTTGTCAAGCAAATCCAACAAAATACAGGCATATGCAATGTGCATGGATCCATCTTAAATCAATACCCAGCTACATTTGGACCACTACATAAGCTACAGTAGCTGATTTTAATTTATTTATATAACATACTGATTGTTATGTGTGTAGAGTGCCTGTGTGGTTAAGTTGTTTAAAATACAACCTACTGACATTTAAAGTACGCAGGGTTTCTAGTGGGCTTTATACAACATATACCACAGTTAAGGGCTGTTGTTAGGCACCCTGCAAAGTAAAGGCATACAAAGGTATTTGGTCTGATAAACCACAGCTGTCTTTTTACTGTGATCAGTTTCATACGAAACATCTGATCTATACTATTGTGTGTATTTCTATAACCTCTTTATACACTTTTTGTGCTCTGAATGTTGGTAAAACTGTAAATATAGTATTCAAGTTATTTTCTTGTCTGTCTATTTTGTTTGTGCCCCTTATCACTTCATGTGAAATTATAAGCCTGAATAAATGTGTAATTGTCTAGTTTTGTTTCGCCCATGTTTGCTTAATTTATAAACATATAAAAAACTCAAACTAAAGTCAAATACAGTGGGGAGTGTGAGGTTTTCGCGTCGTTCCCGATCCAACTCCTCCCCGCCACGCTCCTCACCTGCCACCGTTACACCTTCACTTCCCGACACGCATGAATGCACCCAACACTCCAGATCCCAATCACCGGAATACTGAACGCCGACCTAGCTGCCTGCCCCTGGATACTCTTACCGTCTCTCCCTGCCTGTGCTGTTGCCTCCGCGGACTGATCACCCGGCTTCCTAACCGAGGAGTGTATATCTGCAGACCGCAAGTCAGGGGCATAACTTAATATGGAGGTTCCTTAATATTAAGTTACGCCCATTGAAGGTTTCCATTGGTGTGGTGTTTTCGATTAAGTGCATGCATTTATGAAGGAAGTATTACAGGGTCAATGACGAAGATTTTGGTAAGTGCTTCCAATTGACAACCGCTAGCTATATATTTAGGGATAGTTAACGTGTTCGCTAAGATCGCTTATCTACTAAAATCTTTGAATCTGAGATTCGAATAGCTTTCCAGAGACAGACTACACGACAACCCTTATAGTTACGTTTAAAGATAGCTAGCTACGCGACGAGGTAGGCTACTTGTTATTATTTCTGCCATGATGTGGCATTATTACCTAAAACCTACCGGTAACGTACCGCAGTGTTCCAGTTTGCAGTGCAGCTGCAACTTTGCTTCAATCGAATCTTGGTTGAGGCGTATTGACAGTGCATGAGGCTCCAACAGAGGGTGGTGCAAAATGTACACGGCCCGGGATTTGACAGGTGGATGTCAAACACTGTTGCCTTGTCTCGCACCACATGGGGCTTAAGCCAGGTCTAGTCTATTAGGGTACGTTATAACTAGCTAAAGATGTGTGATGCACCTGTCACTCTATGCAAGCAGGCAAGATCCATTTATTTTGTAGCTTAATAAACACTGTTGTCATTATTTAGAAATGTAAACAAAATAATATTTTGCCATGGCCATCTTCTATGCAGTGGTGTAAAAAATAGTATTTGGCTGTGTTGACCGGTTTTGTGAAGTTGCTAAGGATGAGCTAAATTACCTAAACAGAGTTCATAACTAACCAGTGATCTTAATTGATTATTTACACTCTTCCTTTTAATTTTATTGATCACTGGTTAGTTTTGAACTCCCAAAATTGTGTACAATTATGAGATTAGTGTGTTTGCCAACAAAAAAAACAAAACAAGTATTAGTAAAGAGCTGGATTCTCAGGCCCTTAAAACCAGGGATCAAGTGCGTAATCTTGGTGCTCTGATAAAACTCAGACCTCACATTTAACAGTCATTTTCAAACAGTCACCAAAACATTCTATCATCTAAAAAATATTGCAAGATTAGCAGGCTTGGTGCCCCAAAAAGACCCAGAGAAGCTTGTCCATGCTTTTATCTCTAGTAGGGTTGACTACTGTAATGGCCTCTTAACTGGGCTCTCCAAAAATACTTTAAAACCGCTGCAGCTCATTCAGAATGCTAACCAGGACCAAGAGAAAAGAGCACATCACTCCGGTTCTTAAATCTTTGCATTGGCTTCCAGTCAGTTACAGAATAGATCTCAAAATGGTGCTTTTAGTTTATAAATCTCTGAAAGGTTACATTTCTGATATGTTTGAAGAATATAAACTGAGCAGGGCTCGATGTATGAATTGTGCTGTATAAATAAATTTGCTTGCTTTACCTGGTTACTTAGATCTTAATTAGATACTTCCCTAAAGTGGTGAACAAAGCCGAACACAGTTGAGTACTTTTTCTTTGCACTTTGTACACCTCTACTTCTATGTGATTTTTGTGATCTTTCATTTCAGTTCCAAAGATGCGTTGTTGAGCTGGGGGATGCTGTTGCCTGGGTAAATGCCAACATGGGCCTTTTCTGAGACTGGGTAGTCCTCATCCCTGAATGATGAGGAAATACAGGGTGCTCTGCAGATGCTCAGAGAGGCTTCAACTCCAGAGGAAGAACAAGAAGCTCTCTCCCATTCATGTTTTTGTTTAATAATTTTGAAGACACTGAAACATTCGTAGATGAAATAGACAAAAGAGGACTTAGTGATAATTTTGAGCTTCCCTGTTAATTATGTCTGTTGATGAGGATACCTATTAACTGTCTTTAAACCATCAGCTAATGCTGGGTTCCACACAACAAAAAAAGATCCAGAAAACACAATATAATTTGATGAGACAAAGAGACAAGGAACATCATGTATTTAGCAAGCGTAAACTGGATAGTGTTTTGGAAGTGTTCACCTGGCCATACAACATGATAGGATGAACCCAAAGCCTACAGAATCTGGGCAAAGCTGAATACACAGTACATAAAGAAACAGTTTAGTTTTGACAGTGTTGGAATGTAATGTTTAGTATATTTAATGGGGTAATTAAATGTTTAATTGTCTAACTGGCATATCATTTAATTTTGTATTTCTTAGGTTATGCCATTAACTTTAAGATTTTGGGCTATATTAATTGACTGTCAATAATGTATTTTGTGCTCTTTTTGACCTGTTCTACTTATAATTTATGCTATTGAAATAACTTTTAGGATAAGGGTTAAATTAGATGTAACACATATTCCTCCCAACAATGTTTTAAGTCCATAACCACGTCATTACTATATAATAAAAATTGTGCTTGTTCCAGGCACCCCTGGATAAATGTATTGTTCTGTAAACAGATGTTGACCTGACCTCTAAATTATGCAAATTGAAACTTGCTACCTTTATGCAACAGGCTATAGAAAATTCCACCCTTCCATTTACCAATTTCAACTTTCTAGAAGATTGCTGTTAAATTGAACAATGCAAGTCAGAGGAAGGAGAAACCATTACAATGATTTGTATGAAAACTGGTCAGATCCATGTCTCGTTCTTGACTGTAACCAAAACTTTTTTAGAGGCACTTCAGTTTTCAAATGAATGTATTTCAGTTGTTTGTTATCAAACTATTTTAATCCTGTAACAAAATACAATTAAATGTTATTGGAAAATACCATTTTATTTTACATAATTGGTACAAGCATAATCAGACTAGAGTGCAGTATTTAAAGCAAATACACTTTTGTTTTCTATATCAGTGCTTGAACCGCTTGAACCTAGTGTTATATCTTGACAAATGATATTGAATGAAATCACATGGACTCTGAGTTGTAACATTAGTTTACTCTTCCTCCATTAGTACACTCAACGTAATGACGTCATACGCATACATGACACCTAGTGTTGAAACGTGTGTCAAACCAGGATGTACCCAAACTGACCAATGGCGAACATTGGTGGGTATTACTTAATATTCAGGAACCCCCATTTAAACTGACCAATAGCGAACATCAGAGGGCGTAACTTAATATTCAGGAACCCCCATATTAAGTAACACCCCCGACTTGCGGTTTGCAGATATACCTTATTGTCCTGACCTGCTTGCCTGCTTCTGGGTTTCTCGTTCCTGTCCTTTCCTGCCTGTGCCTTCGCCTTCGAGGACTGATCTCCTGGTTACCAAACTATCTGCCTGTCTTTACCGTTCTTGTGCTTGCCTACTCCCTTGTACGAAGAAAAATAAATATACAGTTGCACTTCTGCAAATGGACCCACACTACTCTGGTCTTGGTGTTCACTACAGGGAGAACAAGTATTTGATACACTGCCGATTTTGAAGGTTTTCACACTTACTAAACATGTAAAAGTCTGTAATTTTTATCATAGGTACACTTCAACTGAGTGACGGAATCCAAAACAAAAATCCAGAAAATCACATTGTATGATTTTTAAGTAATTCATTAGCATTTTATTGCATGACATAAGTATTTGATACATCAGAAAAGCAGAACTTAATATTTGGTATAGGCACCTTTGTTTGCAATTACAGAGATTATACGTTTCATGTAGTTCTTGACCAGGTTAGCACACACTGCAGCAGGGATTTTGGCCCACTCCTCCATACAGACCATCTCCAGATCCTTCAGGGTTCGGGGCTGTCACTGGGCAATATGGACTTTCAGCTCCTTCCAAAGATTTTCTATTGGGTTCAGGTCTGTAGACTGGCTAGGCCACTCCAGGACCTTGAGATGCTTCTTACGGAGCCACTCCTTAGTTGCCCTGGCTGTGTGTTTCGGGTCGTTGTCATGCTGGAAGACCCAGCCACGACCAATCTTCAATGCTCTTACTGAGGGAAGGAGGTTGTTGGCCAAGATCTCGCGATACATGGCCCCATCCATCCTCCGCTAAATACGGTGCAGTCGTCCTGTCCCCTTTGCAGAAAAGCATCTCCAAAGAATGATGTTTCCACCTCCATGCTTCACGGTTGGGATGGTGTTCTTGGGGTTGTACTCATCCTTCTTCTTCCTCCTAACACGGGGAGTGGAGTTTAGACCACAAAGCTATATTTTTGTCTCATCAGACCACATGACCTTCTCCCATTCCTCCTCTGGATCATCTAGATGCTCATTGGCAAACTTCAGACGGGCCTGGACATGCGCTGGCTTGAGCAGGGGAACCTTGCGTGCGCTGCAGGATTTTAATCCATGATGGTGTATTCAACTAACGTTAATGTCTTTCTTATGTTAACCTCAGAAAAGATGAGAGCAGTGAGAAAATGAGTGCCTGTCAAATAACAGAACTTTACAGTAGAGATGAGTCTATGTTTCTTGTTAGTAATCCATTCCTGAACTTCATGACAAGAAACACCACTGGTTTACTGATAATATTTATTTCATGTTCTGGTGCGTTCAGAGTAAAGAGAGAGAGGGAGAGAGAGCATGAGGATGCCCACAGGGCAGGGAGAGCAGGTGACGTGGAGGTGAGCGAGAAAAGGAGCAAATATTGATGACTCGTATATCGTCATGTTGGTATTGTTCCTACAAAATCATAATTAATGTTGGCACAACTGCTGTTAGGTTTAGTCTCAGGCCCCACTGAGGTTAGACACAGGTGTCTCTGAGGTTAGGGTGGGGGGAAGGAGAATATTTGGTCTTTGGACTGGGATAACCAACTACAGGTCAGTTGCAATGATGGTCCTGGAGCAACATTAATTACGGTGTCTTGGGAACCACATGAACACTGCGCCATCAGATTGCACAATTATTGATGGTTAAGAGTCTTTTTCGGGGGGACCTGTAGATTTCTATGTAGTGTAAAACATCGTAAAACTTGAGTCTTGAATTTGCAGATCATGAGACGTTTGTGGATGTTACATTAATTTGTAAATTGTATTTTCTGTTTACACATTGTAATACACATTTGTAAATAGTGGTCTGCACATTTTCAATCATTTAGAAGCAATTCTATCTCCATAGACGACAGCTGGGATATTTGTAAATTGCTGCAACTAAGATTTATCATCCCATAAGCCTGATGGGCAATTAGGGTTAACCGTTTTGGTCAAGGGCAGATTTTTGACTTTGGCTGAATCTCAAATTGCATACTATCTATACTGTATAGTATGCCATATATAAGTATTCCAGAGGACTAGTATGTCCCAAACCATATTATGTTAGAAATTGTATGCCAAAGGTTCCCAGATGGTCTACTATTTAGGGTGGATTTTTGAAGTATGCAACCATGGATGCTTAGTAAAAGCGGAGGGGTTTGCAACAATTCGCTCATATTTTCACTCAACGAAAAATCTGTTTGATTAATCTACAGCACCGGAAAAAATTAAAAGAGCACTGCACCTTTTTCTTTCCTTTGCAAAATAGTTGAAAAGGAAAGTTTTGAGTGAGGAACAGAAGGTCTCTTAATTCTAACCCTTCTGTTCCTCTCTCAAAACCTTCCTTTTCAACTTTTTTGGAAAGGAAAGACATAGGTGCAGTGGTCTCTTAACCTTTTCCGGAGCTGTATATTAATAGTTATTGCATCAAGATGGTATGCCCCAATACTGGCATACTAGCCCACCATACACTAAGCACGTACTTCACCATCACCCACGAAGTACGTACTTGCAGTACATAGTATGTAGTATGCAATTTGAGATTCAGACCTTGTCTGCTCTCGCAATTGATATCATGGTCACTGATGTTACCACCAGGCAACCTACAGAAAGTGAAAGCTTTCTGGAGGAGTGTTTTGACATTTTTACAACCAAGTAATCTTGTTTGCTCACGGGTCAGCTCAGTGAGAGAGTAAAGGGGAATGGACTTTTCTTCTTTCATTCTTTCTAACTTAATTCTCTCTACTAGAGTATGTGGCCAGAGATTTTTTTATGTTAACTCTTTTCTGTCTCTTTTTACGTGTGTGTGTGTGTCAGAGCAAAAACAATATCAAACAATGGCGCTGTACATTGAATCAGTCAGGGACAGATGTGGAGGGCTTACAGCTCAGTGATATTTAGATTATTCTGACCTTTAATGTGAAGTACAGTATTTAGCAATCATGTTTACTGGATGGAAATAAGATTTGACAATGACATTTTTGTTTTTATACCTTTTTTTGCACACTACAGATCTCTTACCGATCTCTTACTGAAGTGTGTAAAGGAAACACGCTAATTTATCTTTCTTAAATAATTACGTTTCATCCCAACTCCAGTCTCCTCTTATTCAATCCTGACAATTACCTCCTGTTTTATTTGTTTTTTACCTATAGTTTAGTAGAACATTCAAGCATATGTTTTATTTTATTGCCACTGGCGGTCTTCTCTAGCCATCGGGGACAAAATAAAGAAGTCAAGCTCCATCTTGTTAGATTTTCTCTTCCTTCAACTAAAAAGCAGAGGGCTAGGTGGCCTTCAGCCAAACAGACGCCTCAGTGGACAACTATTGGGCAGAGGGAGGGGAAAATAATAGCACTTTAATGTGTACTGAGGTTTCATGTTGTGAGACACAGGGACGTTTCACTTGCAAGCAGGTTAGAATGATTAATATCACATGAAACCAGTTAATTTAGTTGTTAATACCAGATAGGCGATTACTTGATTGTCTCTAAATAAAAAAAATAACTGTCAAGAGTTTTTAGAAAAGCTGACTTAGACAGGAAGTATAGTCTTCTCTGCACACCAGTTCCATATGGCATCTTGGGAACCTTTATAAAATCCTGTCTCCAGGCATATTCCAATTGCATTTTTTTCTTCCCAAAATTGTTTTCTCCCCCTTACATCCTGTGATCTTAGCCAGGGAGACTCTGCTGGCTCTTCCCAGAGAAGGCAGCCAAATCTTGCCTGAAAAACCACTTTTATCCTCTTGATAAAATTCAAGGGGATTTTTTTTATTTCTCAAGATCCAACAGGCCACAGTGAATTGTCAAGATTAATAATACAGAAAGAAAGGCAAAGAAAAAGGGAGATAATGCAAGAGGGAGAGGATGAGAGACGGAGAGCATGCAAGAGGGAGACAGTATGAGAGATGGAGACACTGTACCAGAGGATGCCCAGGATATGAGGAGATAAGGACTGAAGGAATTACATAGACATTATTTTTCTTCTTCCTTGCCAATGACCTCTTCCACATTGAGTGTTCAGGAATCTGACATTACACACTGACCTCTGATTTCACAACTAATACTCCTCTCCTACCATTCCTTAAAATGCTAGAACAATATTTAGCCTCATTATAGTTTTTGCCACTGACAATTTGCATTTAATGTTCCTTATTATCCTTTGATTCTTTTTAATTTTAAAGGGAGAGAGCAGTGATTCAGGCTATTTCAATGGACTTACAGTTTGGTGTGGATTTTTCATGCTTGGACAGAACACATACGACCTCTGGGCTGCAGCGATTCATCATATTCAGTTGAAGTCATTCTAACTTCATTTCAAATCGAGTATTTTCAAACTGCCGTTACATAACTGAAGAAATAATTTGCAAGTTAACTCTTACGCACTTGCGTGCACACATGCTTACTGAAGCTGGTTTTCCAGGTTGTCCTTGGGTATCCAACAATAGCAAAAGCTAACTTGGCTTTCAATTCTAGGCTCCAAAGCAAGCAAGCAAGTTTATTTATTTAGCACAGTTCATTCATAGAAGCAATTCAATGTGTTTTACAAAGAAAAAGAAGAAATATAAAAACAAATACTCAAATGAAAACCTCAAAACAACATCACAATAATAAAACATAGAATAAGAGAATAGAAATGGAATAAAAATGGGATTAACTGTGGGGTTAAATTTAAGCGCTCATTCATAGGCATGTGAAAAGAGAAGTGTTTTCTAACCTGCATTTAAAAACGGATACGTTTGGGGCACGTATCTTCTGGTAGTTTATTCCAGTTGTGTGCAGCATACAGTGGAGAGAACATGTATTTGATACACTGCCGATTTTGCAGGTTTTCCTACTTACAAAGCATGTAGAGGTCTGTAATTTTTTCATAGGTACTGACAAGGTACAACGGCGGACTCAAATGCACGACTCTGAGAGGTGTCGCAAGTAACAGTCTTTATTGTTCCAAGAACAAAATGCAGGCAGAGGTACAAAAACTGCAGGCATAAATCATAGTCGTGAACCAAAGCAAGAGGTCTAGAAACACAGGAAAACAAACACTGGGGGAAAACGCTGGAGAGAGTGACATAAGTACAACTACAATCTAGCACTGGGAAGTGGGACTGGAGAGTATTTATGAATGGGGAGGCTGAAAACAAACAGGTGAAACACGTTAGGGGCGGGGACAGTAATCAAACAGGCGGGAAAGCAAACAATGGGAGGAAGACGAGTGACCTGGGATAAGAGCGACTAATGATGTCAAAATAAAACAGGAAGTGCAAATGAACAAAACAACACACAATAAAAGCAGGAACATGACAGGTACACTTCAACTGTGAGAGACGGAATCCAGAAAATCACATTGTATGATTTTTAAGAAATTAATTAGCATTTTATTGAATGACATAAGTATTTAATACTTATGTCAGAAAAGCAGAACTTAATATTTGGTACAGAAACATTGTTTGCAATTACAGAGATCATACGTTTCCTGTAGTTCTTGACCAGGTTTGCACACACTGCAGCAGGGATTTTGGCCCACTCCTCCATACAGGCCTTCTCCAGATCCTTCAGGTTTCGGGCCTGTCTCTGGGCAATACGGACTTTCAGCTCCCTCCAAAGATTTTCTATTGGGTTCAGGTCTGGAGACTCCAGGACCTTGAGATGCTTCTTACGGAGTCACTCCTTAGTTGCCCTGGCTGTGTGTTTCGGGTCGTTGTCATGCTGGAAGACCCAGCCACGACCCGTCTTCAGTGCTCTTACTGAGGGAAGGAGGTTGTTGGCCAAGATCTCGCGATACATGGCCCCATCCATCCTCTCTTTAATACGGTGCAGTCATCCTGTCCCCTTTGCAGAAAAGCATCCCCAAAGAATTATGTTTCCACCTCCATGCTTCACGGTTGGGATGGTGTTCTTTGGGTTGTACTCATCCTTCCTCCAAACACGGCGAGTGGAGTTTAGACCAAAAAGCTCTATTTTTGTCTCATCAGACCACATGACCTTCTCCCATTCCTGCTCTGAATCATCCAGATGGTCACAGGCAAACTTCAGACGGGCCTGGACATGCGCTGGCTTGAGCAGGGGGACCTTGCGTGCGCTGCAGGATTTTAATCCATGACAGCGTAGTGTGTTACTAATGGTTTTCTTTGAGACTGTGGTCCCAACTCTCTTCAGGTCATTGACCAGGTAGTTCTGGGCTGATCCCTCACCTTCCTCATGATCATTGATGCCCCACAAGGTGAGATCTTGAATGGAGCCTCAGACCGAGGGAGATTGACCGTCATCTGGAACTTCTTCCATTTTCTAATAATTGCGCCAACACTTGATGCCTTCTCACCAAGCTGCTTGCCTATTGTCCTGTAGCCCATCCCAGCCTTGTGCAGGTCTACAATTTTATCCCTGATGTCCTTACACAGCTCGCTGGTCTTGGCCATTGTGGAGAGGTTGGAGTTTGATTGAGTGTGTGGACAGGTGTCTTTTATACAGTTAATGAGTGGAGAACAGGAGAGCTTCTTAAAGAAAAACTAACAGGTCTGTGAGAAAAATAATTCTTACTGGTTGGTAGGTGATCAAATACTTATGTCATGCAATAAAATGCAAATTAATTTCTTAAAAATCATACAATGTGATTTTCTGGATTTTTGTTTTAGATTCCATCTCTCACATTTGAAGTGTACCTATGATAAAAGATGATACAGACCTCTACATGCTTTGTAAGTAGGAAAACCTGCAAAATCAGCAATGTATTAAATACTTGTTCTTCCCACTGTATGTTTATATTCTTCAAACATATCAGAAATGTATTCAAGGCCTAAACCATTCAGTGATTCATAAACTAAAAGCACCACTTTAAAATCTATTCTCTAACTCACTGGAAGCCTGTGCAAAGATTTAAGAACCGGAGTGATGTGCTCTGTTCTCTTGGTCTTGGTTAACATTGTAGCAGCAGCATTCTGAATGAGCTGCATCTTATTTACAGTATTTTGGGGGAGTCTAGTTAAGAGGCCAGTCAAGGCTACTAGAGATAAAAGCATGAATGAGCTTCTCTTATTCTTTTTGGGACACCAAGCCCTTGATTCTGGCTGTATTTTTAAGTTGATAGAATGCTGTTTTGGTGACCGGTTTGATATGACTGTTAAATGTGTGGTCAGAGTCTATCAGAACACCAAGATTACGCACTTGGTCCCTGGTTTTTAGGGCTAGAGAATCCAGTTCTTTACTAATACTAGTTCTTTTATTTTTGTTGCCAAACACAATAATCTCTGTTTTAGCATAGCATCATCTTCCGCTTATCCGGGGCCGGGTCGCGGGGGCAGCAGTCTAAGCAGGGATGCCCAGACTTCCCTCTCCCCAGACACTTCCTCCAGCTCTTCCGGGGGGACACCGAGGCGTTCCCAGGCCAGCCGGGAGACATAGTCCCTCCAGCGTGTCCTAGGTCTTCCCCGGGGTCTCTTCCCGGTGGGACGGGACCGGAACACCTTCCCAGGAAGGCATTCCGGAGGCATCCGAAATAGATGCCCAAGCCACCTCAGCTGACCCCTCTCGATGTGGAGGAGCAGCGGCTCTACTCTGAGCTCCTCCCGGGTGACCGAGCTTCTCACCCTATCTCTAAGGGATCGCCCAGCCACCCTGTGGAGAAAGCTCATTTCGGCCGCCTGTATCCGGGATCTTGTCCTTTCGGTCATGACCCAAAGCTCATGACCATAGGTGAGAGTAGGAACGTAGATTGACCGGTAAATCGAGAGCTTCGCCTTGCGGCTCAGCTCTTTCTTCACCACGACAGACCGATACATCGACCGCATTACTGCAGAAGCTGCACCGATCCGTCTGTCAATCTCCCGTTCCATCCTTCCCTCACTCGTGAACAGGACCCCTAGATACTTAAACTCCTCCACTTGAGGCAGGCACTCTCCACCAACCTGAAGTGGGCAAGCCACCCTTTTCCGACTGAGAACCATGGCCTCGGATTTGGAGGTACTGATTTTCATCCCCACCGCTTCACACTCGGCTGCAAACCGTCCAAGTGCATGCTGAAGGTCCTGGCTTGAAGGGGCCAACACGACAACATCATCCGCAAAGAGCAGAGACGAAATCGTGTGGTCCCCAAACCTGACACCCTCCGGCCCCTGGCTGCGCCTAGAAATTCTGTCCATAAAAATTACGAACAGAACCGGTGACAAAGGGCAGCCCTGCCGGAGTCCAACATGCACAGGGAACAAGTCTGACTTACTGCCGGCAATGCGGACCAAGCTCCTGCTTCGGTCGTACAGGGACCTGACAGCCCTTAGCAAAGGACCCAGGACCCCATATTCCCGAAGCACTCTCCACAGGATGCCGCGAGGGACACAGTCGAATGCCTTCTCCAAATCCACAAAACACATGTGGACTGGTTGGGCAAACTCCCATGAACCCTCCATCACCCTGTAGAGGGTATAGAGCTGGTCCAGTGTTCCACGGCCTGGACGAAAACCACACTGTTCCTCCTGAATCCGAGGTTCTACTATCGGCCGTATTCTCCTCTCCAGAACCCTGGCATAGACTTTCCCGGGGAGGCTGAGAAGTGTGATCCCCCTATAGTTGGAACACACCCTCCGGTCCCCCTTCTTAAAAAGAGGGACCACCACCCCGGTCTGCCATCCCAGAGGCACTGTCCCCGACTGCCACGCGATGTTGCACAGGCGTGTCAGCCAAGACAGCCCCACAACATCCAGAGACTTGAGGTACTCAGGGCGGATCTCATCCACCCCCGGTGCCTTGCCACCGAGGAGTTTCTTAACCACCTCGGTGACTTCAGCCCGGGTGATGGACGAGTCCACCTCTGAGCCCTCATCCTCTGCTTCCTCAATGGAAGACGTGACGGCGGGTTTGAGGAGATCCTCGAAGTACTCCTTCCACCGCCCGACGACATCCCCAGTTGAGGTCAACAGCTGCCCACCTCCACTGTAAACAGCGTTGGTAGGGCACTGATTCCCTCTCCTGAGGCGCCGGATGGTTTGCCAGAATCTCTTCGAGGCCAGCCGATAGTCCTTCTCCATGGCCTCACCGAACTCCTCCCAGGCCCGAGTTTTTGCCTCCACAACCACCCGGGCTGCAGTCCGCTTGGCTTGTCGGTACCCGTCAGCTGCCTCTGGAGTCCCACAAGCCAACCAGGCCTGATAGGACTCCTTCTTCAGCTTGACAGCATCCCTTACTTCCGGTGTCCACCACCGGGTTCGGGGATTGCCGCCTCGACAGGCACCGGAGACCTTACGGCCACAGCTCCGAGCGGCCGCTTCGACAATGGCGGTGGAGAACATGGTCCACTCGGACTCAATATCTCCAGCCTCCCTCGGGATCCAGTCAAAGCTCTGCCGGAGGTGGGAGTTAAAGATCTCTCTGACAGGAGACTCGGCCAGACGTTCCCAGCAGACCCTTACAGTACGCTTGGGCCTGCCGAGTCTGTCCAGCTTCCTCCCCCGCCATCGGATCCAACTCACAACCAGGTGGTGATCAGTTGACAGCTCCGCCCCTCTCTTCACCCGAGTGTCCAAGACATGTGGCCGCAGGTCAGATGAAACGACAACAAAGTCGATCATCGACCTGCGGCCAATCTCTGTTTTGTCTTGGTTTAATTGTAGACAATTTTGGTTCATCCAGGTATTTATGTGCTCTGTACAGTGACACAGTGTGTCTATTGAGCTGTGGTCATACGGTAAGAGAGCTTATATATTTGAGTATCATCGGCATAGCTGTGTTAGTTAATGTTGTTGTTTTATAGAATTTGGCTCAGAGGTAGCATACAGAGATTGATCAGAAGCGGTCCGAAAACTGATCCCTGGGAAACTCTGCATGTCATAGCCACCCTATCAGATTCATCATTACCAATGGTGACAAAGTAACTCTGGCCATCTAGATAAGATCTGAACCAATTAAGAGCTGTCCCGGAGAGTCCTACCCAATTTTCCAGCCTATCTAGAAGTGTTCTATGATCTACAGTATCAAATACTGCACTGAAATCTAATAGAACCAGAACTGTTATCTTATCGGAGTCAGTATTCAGCCTTATATAATTTAAAACTTTTATCAGGGCCGTTTCAATACTGTGGTGAGGTCGGAAGCCTGACTGAAAAAGAGACCACTTGAGTTCACAAAATTGCTGAGTTATTTGAAGACAACCTTCTCAATGATCTTGGCTATAAAAGGTAGATTTGATACAGGTCTATAGTTGTTCAATATAGATACATCCAGTGTTATTTTTTTTAATAGGGGCTTAATGGAATCTGTTTTTAGAGATGTTGGGAAATTGCCTGATTGCAGAGAGCTATTAACTATTTGCTGTAGGTCCATTGTTATAGAGTTAAAAATTGTTTTAAAAATGTCTGATGGCACTGTGTCGAGACAACATGTGGAAGCTTTAAGATGTTGAATTGTTTCTTCTAGGGATTTTTTATCAATTGTATTAAATTGCAACATAATAACCAAGTTATGTCTTGGTGGTCGTAGTGACGGTACAGAGTCCTTGTTCTGATGGTCCGTCTAATATTTAAAAACATTTCACTAAAGAAACACGCAAATTTCACAATTCACAGTGGACATGATGCTATCTGCTTTAGTAGGTTTGTAAGCTTGTCGACTATGGCAAATAGTGTGGTTATTGTTGATATTCTTGTTGATCTTTCCTGATAAATGTTGGTGTCTGTCCCTGCGTAACTCATTGTTGAAGCTACCAAGGCTTTGTTTATAGATGTCATAGTGGATTTGAATTTTCCTCCACTTAAGTTCTGCTTTCCTACATTCTCTTTTCAGGGCGCTTACCATCATGATGGTTCTCCATGGTGTGTTTTCTGTTTGCTCATAGTTTCCTTCACCTTTTCTGGTGCAACACGGTAAAATTATCCACGAGTACATCAACTGACTCAGCCCTTAGTGTTGGAGAGATAGCTATGGCTTCCATAAATTGAGCAATGGTACTCATTAATGTACCTTTTCTTAACAGAAACAGAGTTTACTGGAACATTCAGGGTGATCAGTGTTTCATTCTGATCCCGGGAATGTCAAACAGGAACAAGCGCGACTGCATTGCTAGAATTCTCAACCATATCACTGCCCTGAATTTAGCTGGTGCTGTCAACAAATTTGAGTGGGAACAAGTGAGAGAATACTTTCTGGAGGACAATGATGCCATGACCCTCTCTGACTTGGAAGATGAATCAGACAACGATGAGGAAATACCAGACTTGGATACTGTTCAAAACAGAATGAGGCATTGCAAATTCTTCTGATGAAAGTGATGATGAAGGAACTGAGATGTACAGTTTTATTGTCACAGATGAAGTTGACCATGTGATGGAATCAGTGGAATGTCCTGTGCAAGCAGTGTATACGAAGGACATTGTCAAAATTCTGGCATTTGATTGCAAATGCAGCAATGGCCGAAAAGAAAACGCTGGTTCGTCTTGTATAAAACAACTGTCCACGGCTACCATTTACAGACAAAAGGCAACCATGGCATCCATGACAGAGACAATGAAAGATCAACAGATTCTTGGAGTATTGAACACTTTGAGTGTGAACTGTAGCTAAAACACACAGCATAGTAAACAACGTAAACAGACCAAACGCAAACAGCAAAGGACTTCGTATGTATTTTCCGTCTGCCACAAAACATTCCTACATGTATACTGTACATGTATATATTATGTTTGCATTGTTTTCACAAAAGCGAGCAAGTCAGTTTGATAAGCTACCTGACTGACCGGTCATTCACCCAGGTGTGTGTGATTATGCCTAGCTATTATGTTTGCATTGCCTTGTGTTTGTGTTTATGTTTATTTTATGTATTTATTTTGCGATAGTACATATTTCCCCAATTCTGTCACAAATTATCAAACAAGGCCAAGTCTTTAATCATGACAGAGGAAATGTTGAGACCTTTAGAGATCTAGAATGTGTGTACGCTCTTTCACATGTTGAGTGAGATCAAAAGTGTGAAGTAGTGCAAAACGTTATTTGGCATTGTTGTCCATATTATTATCTATATGGATGTTAATCCCCTGTAATAATAAACAAGTTATAATCAACTGATATAACAGAAAGTAGTTCAGCAAAATCATCAATAAAAATTGCAGAATTTTTGGGGGTACCCTTCAATGTAAAACAGAGGTATTCAAAAGAAATAAAATGTATAAAGTGTATTTTCTTTGCAATGGAATGTATCATTGAATATGGCAGCTACTCCTCCTCCTTTACTACCATTTCGACACGTATTCATATAACCACATTTTTCGGGTGCTGTCTCATTGAGAACAGTAGCACTACAATCTTCTGTTAGCCACAAATCTAGGTTGGAGGATATTATATTGTCATCTACTAAGAATGATGGAGGTGGAGAGGGTGAGTGTGGTGGAGGGGGAATGGGAGTTGTTGTGCCCCTTTTGGGACAAGGACAACTTCTGGAAGCATTGGGTGATTTTAGTCAGAGGGACAGGTGAGGGGGGGTGGATACTCTGCCTATGAGTACTGTCCTTCATGCTTATCTTGTTTGAAAATGGCATTCCAAGAGCGCAACGTATGTTGGCACCAGGCAGCTGGCATCCCATGATGTTTGGATGAACCCCATCAGGTCTAAAGCGGTCTTTACAGTTCCAAAAGATATTGAAATTGTCAATACACCTAATCCCGTGATTGAGGCATGCCGATGTCAGCCACATATTCAGCCCAAGGAGTCTGCTAAAAGATTCACTTCTTTTCTCCAAGGTTGTAATGGGCATTTAGATGAAAACATGTTGTTGAAAGTTGTTTATTTTCTCCATTGCATAGAAAAATCAGTGTCAGGGCCTGGGTGGAACCCTAAACCAGACAAGGACACATAGTGACAGTGAAGGGAGATTTAATCGACAAACGGAAAGGTGTAGGAGGTGGGTATGGATGGAGTGCTGGCAAGGAGAATGGTGTGCAGACAGTTGCAGGTGTCCAGGTAGACAGGAAGGTGAATGCAGGTTAGGGCGTGGTAGTTGATCTGGTCCTGGAGGCAGAATCCAGGTAATCCTGTGACGGAGCGGAGAACTGGGTGAAACAAAGCATATAACGAGCAGGTAAGTGAGACTAAGCAAATCTTCAGTTTAGGCTGGATGAGCACGACATACAAAGTACGACCAACGATCCGGCAGGGACAAGACGTCAGAGCTCCACTTAAGTGCTGCCGGTAAGTGGTGGAATAGGGAACAGGTGTGTGATGACCAAGGGGAAACAGCTGGCACCGGCATTACCCCGGAGTTGATGCCACGCCCCCTAACAGGTTGCCAGGACGATCAAAACAGAGACACAGAAATAGAAAGGAACGGATATCCACACACACTCTCAATCACGGGGGACGGACCGTGACACTTCGTAGAATAGTTTTCTTTCGTAGAATGTCAAAAGACCCAGTGTGGATATCATCTGCATGTTGCTTGGATGTGTAGAAAGAATAAATGGCAAAATGTTTGTTTGCTCTCTGACCTATATGTCAGCCATGGTTAGGTTTTCAGTCTTTACCATTCTGATATGCTTGGTTATATCGTCCCCAATCAAGGTAGTATGTGGTTTATCAAATGTGGAGTTAGCAAAGTTTCTTCTTTCCCATACCCTGACTGGGAGTTCTCTCTCTGCGTTCTCAGAACCAGGCGCATCGCCCAATTGGGTGCCCTGTTTTTGCCCCCTAAATTTCTTCCAAAATTTCGGCCCCTCTTAGGGAGTTTTTCCTGGCCACTGCGCTTCAACACTGTTGTTGCTAGCTCCTTGGGGTTTCAGGCTGGGTGTTTTGTAAAACCACTTTGTGACAACTGCTGATGTAAAAAGGGCTTTATGAATACATTTGATTGATTGTCCAGGAGCTGATTAATGGCTTCATCTGGATCTGGGAGATGATCCCCCAGGACACCATCCGCTGTCTTTTTAGGTGTTTCTGTCATGTTGTATCAAATGCACAACATGTGGCTCCAGTGGCCTAACCAATAAGGTGCTGGCCTCCTAAGCCAGGGATTGTGGGTTTAAGTCCCATTGTGGGTGTATGTCAGCAGAGTGGCGCAGCGGAAGCATGCTGGGCCTATAACTCAGAGGTCGAGCGAAACCATCCTCTGCTATTTGGGAGTCCCTTTACCTACACACTATCTAAATTGTTTGTCCAAATGATGACCCAAAATACCTTGTTTCTGAGATTCTGTCATGTTGTCTCTGTAGAAAATGTATATATTATCATTCTTATTTATTAATTATCTTTTTAGAAGGGATTTGTACTATGTTTGATTAATAACACGTATACTGACAAGCTAGTCACTCTCTCTGATCCAACTTATAAGGCCAGTGTCTTGTGTTCAGGTGTTCAAGTGATGAATGGAATGTCGGCTGAGCAGGGCCTTGGCTCCTTTTAGCAGTAAAAGAAACAGGCCTATGCCTGTGCCATAAAACCGCCATAAGAAACTGTTCTCTAGGAGGAAGCTCTTGAATAGCAGGGGGTTATTATTACTTACATCCTACAGGGCTCTATTCCTTATTGGGGAGTGCATAGTCAACTTGAGTCCCCATATAGTAACTGTCCAGATTGTTATATCTCAGCCTTTGACCAGGCTGTCTGGGCAACCGACATTCTATGATTTTCTGTCTCCTGGAGCTATTTGTGTAACCTTGCATTTTTTAACTACACCGTAGTGGCTAATATGCCTTGTATGTACATTCTGCAAATGCTAATTCCGTCATCTGTACTGTTGGAAGAGGATAAAAGCTTGAAACTTGAAATGCCTAATCAGAACAATCTGTCATGACATTACTCTGCTAGTCTCTGTAATGATTATCTGTCAATGTTGTAAAGGTTGTTCCCGTGGTTCTACGTAATTATGCTTGAAATAATCAGCTGTTATACCAGACTCTGAGAAGTTTGTATATGTATAAATCACGAAAATGTTCCATCTTCCACATCTCAATGGCTGTTTTTCCGCAATTGTCTCTTAAATTCAGTATTGCTGACCCTATCGCATGTTTTGTGCGTGGCCTCAGTTGCCTAATGGATAAAGCAATGGCCTCGTTCGGCAGGTATTCTGGGTTTGAGCCCCATCTGTCAACAGCGAAAGCTCGCTGACCCCATAAACCGAAAGTCAGTGTATTGAAACTGTCTTCTGCTATATGGATTTCCCTTTAGCTACACAACATCATTATCTAACCTATTTGTCTAATTGATAACGCGTATCACTTTGTTTAAAGTTGGCTCTCTCTAATTGGTTTCCCCTTTTGATGCATTTTTGGGTTTCCCTTTAGCTACGCAATTTGAATATCTAAGTTGTTTAGCCCTGTAAACCGATTCTGTAATGGCCAATGTTTCCAAATTTTGACATTGGGTCTGAAACAGATTACTGCGGTGTAAGTGTGCTGGGCCAATATCCCAGAAGCTGGTGGGTCGAAACCATCCTCTGTTATTTAGGATTACTTTCAGGCTAATTTGTTTACACATCTAACTCATTTAGCAGTTTAATTACATTCTGTTATTGGCAATGTATACTAATTGGGCTATGTGGTCTGTGGGTATGAAGCAGTGGGCAGGGGAAGCGTGTTAAACCCATAAACCAGAGTCATATAGGCATTGATACTAAGGCATTGATACTTTCTTGCTTCTCCATCTGTCCAAATTATTATCCGCAATGCACAGCCTGCAGCCCTAGTGGCCTGACACATAAGGCACTGGTCTCCTAAGCCAGGGATTGTGGTTTTGTGTCCCATCTGGGGTGTCTTTTAGCTGAGCTGATTGGTGCAGCGAAAACGTGCTGTGCCCATATCCAGTGGATAACAAGCAGAGGGGTGCAGTGTATGTATGCAGTGTCGGCATACAGGCATACTGTTCGCAAACAGGTTAAATATTCCCTCATCTAACAACCCTAAAAGGTGACACTGTAAATAGTGCCTGTGTTACATTCCAGCAAGATTATTACCAAAACCACATGAACATTTTTTGGTTTGGTATGTTATTCTTTCTCTCAACCAAGCTCAGTGCAAATTTTCCAAACCACTATATTCTCACTCAGTCCCACCACCTTCCATTACTACATTTTACAAACTTTTTTTTAGATGTCAAATACAACTGTCAGCCAAATTCAAGTCATAGCCTGGACATACTATATTACACAGAATAGGCAGGTGTGTGCTCATTGTACTAACTTTTTGAGACAAAAAATTATATGATGAAACAAATACATATGCATGGTCTCAACCATCTGAAGAGGAAATTCTTCAGCCAAAACTAAGGACCCACACCAAGAGCGGAGTTTTATTTTGGGGTGAAGTGTCTGTTTGACAGTGTGTATCTGAGACAGATAGAGACCGAGCAAACAAGCGAGAGAGAACATTTTGAAATGAAAGAGAGAAGAGAGAGAACATTGTAAAACAGGTCAGTCTTGCTGTGAGATGCCATTGGAGCGCAACCAATATGTAAACACATTTTATCTTTTTATTACTTCATTATTTTGAATGAAGTGAAACACGCTTAGTGTGCATGTAGTTATGAGTACATATAATGTAAAAAAAGACATATTGACTATTTACAATGTTGTTTGTAAACACTGAACGTAGCTAACATTCAAAATTACATTGCAGAATAGTGAAGACATCAAAACTATGAAATAACACACACCACTGTTCAAAAGTTGGGGTCACCTAGAAATGTCCTTGTTTTCCATGAAAACATAGATGAAATGAGTTTGAATTGGATGTATACACTGATCAGCCATAACAATTTGACCACTGAAAGGTGAAGTGAATAACACTGTTAATCTTGTTAACATGGCACCTGTCAGTGGGTCGGATATATTAAGCAGCAAGGGAACATTCTGTCCTCAAAGTTTATGTGTTAGAAGAGGGAACAACAGGCAAGCGTAAGGATCTGAGCGACTTTGACAAGGGTTGCTTACCTGGAGAACACATGGCACCAGGATGCACTATGGGAAGGACGCAAGCCAGCAGAGGAAGTGTGAAGCTTTCAGCAATGTTTTGCCGGGAAACCTTGGGTCCTGCCATTCATGTGGATGTTACTTTGACACGTACCATCTACCTGAACATTGTTGCAGACCATGTGCACCCTTTCATGGCAATGATATTCCCTGCCTCTTTCAGTAGGATAATGTGCTTGAGGGACACAACAACAAGTTCAAGGTGTTGACTTGGCCACCAAATTCCCCAGATCTCAAAACATCTGTAGGATGTGCTAGACAAACAAGTCTGATCCATGGAAAATATAGTCAAGGATCGATTTTTTATTGAAATAATATTTATGTCCTACAAACTTCGCTTTCGTCAAAGAATTCCTCCATTTTCAGCAATTACAGCCTTTCAGCATTCTAGTTGTCAATTTGTTGCGGTAATCTAATCTAAGAGAATTTCACCTCATGCTTCCTAAAGTACCTCCCACAAGTAGGATTGGATTGATGGGCACTTCTTAGGTACCATATGGTCAAGCTGTTCCCACAACCACTCAATAGGGCTGAGATCTGATAGCTGTGCTGGCCACTCCATTATAGACAGAATACCAGCGGACTGCTTCTTTCCTATATAATTTTTGCATAGTTTGGAGCTGAGCTGTGGATCATTGTCCTGTTGTAAGAGGTAACTGGCTCCAATCAAGCGTCATCCACAGGGAATGGCATGGCATAGCAAAGTGGAGTGATAGCCTTCCTTCTTCAAGATCCCTTTTACCCTGAACAAATCTCCCACTTTATCACCCCCAAAGCACCCCCAGACCATTACATTGCCTCCACAATGTTTAATAGATGGCATCAAGCATTCCTCCTGCATCTTTTAATTTGGTCTGTGTCTTACAAATGTTTTCTTTGTGACCTGAACATCTCAAACTTAGATTTGAGGTAGATTAGTTTGTCCATCACTTTTGTCCCCAATCTTCCTCTGTACAGTGTCTGTGTTCTTTTGGCCATTTAAAAAAAAAATATTGCTCAGTCTCAGATTTGTCTTTTTCTTTGCAACTCTGCCTAGAAGGCCAGCCTCTTCACTGTTGATGTAGAGAATTTTGTTTTGTGGGTACTATTTAATGAAGCTGCCATTTGACGACCTGTGAGGCGTCTGTTTCTCAAACTTATTTGTTTCTGGCCATTTTTAACCTGTAAACGAACCCACAATTGCTGATGCTCCAGATACTCAACTATTCTAAAGAAGGCCAGTTTTACTGCTGCTTTAATCAGCACAACAGTTTTTAGCTGTGCTAACATAATTGCAGAAGTGTTTTCTAATGATGGATTAACCTTTTTATTAACTTGGATTAGCAAACACAATGTGCCATTGGAAGACAGGAGTGATTGTTGCTAATAATGGGCCTCTGTATGCCTATGTAGATATTCTAGAAAGAAATCTGCCATTTCCCGCTACAATAGTCATTTACAACAATAAGAATGTCTACAATTTACTTCTGATGCATTTATGTAATATTAATGGACTAAAAATTTACTTTCCTTTTCGAAAACAAGGACAAGTGACAACAAACTTTTGAATGGTAGTGCATGTAAACATTTGTTGACATTGCCACTTGATTTGCAAACAAATGTTTTCCATTTCAATAAAGCTCTTTAAATAAAATATAATTGTATTGTAAGAGAACAAGAGACAGCAAAATAGCATGTGCACACACAATAGCATAGCCTGTAAGTCCCACTTTTAAGCCGTAAACATAACACAATCCTTCCATTACAGGGTTTACTTTAGATCTGGATGATCTAATGCAGTGACAGTATGTCATTATATTAGTACCAGATTGAGGAGACTTCCCTGATACTTTTTTTCATAATAACAAAATATGTAATACAGGTTTTATTTACATGACTTTTTCGTATAGTGTCTGTATTTCAGTTTCTACTGAATATTTTGTAAGGATGAGCTGGGTGGTCCCTGTGTTGAGACCAACACATTTTCTTCTCTCTTGAATAAACTCACATCCTGCACAGATGCTGTCTCTCTTTAAATGCCTTTGAGTTTCAACTCAGCGAAAAAGAGACTGAGATACAGATTGAGAGGCCGGTAAAGGGAGAGAAAGGACACAGATGGGAAGAAAGAGAAAAAGAGAGAGGAATGGAGTTAACAGCCTTATACAGAGGTGGGGAGGGGTAAAGCTTTATGGCATATTTCCCTTTTCCCCCTCAAGAAGTCAGTAACTGTATCTTGATTGAATCACGCTCTTTTTTACAAGTTGTTGCAGATTCCAAATATACCTAGAGGAAACTAGACCACACCAAGATGTGTCTACCTCCATTTTACATTATACTGAAGAAATCCTACTTCTAAATGTTTTTTCAAAGGATTGGATGGAAAAATACCACACATTTCTCCCCTGCTTGACTAATCCAAGTCCTGAGCTGGCTATTAAAGAAGGGATGGTGATCATATAGAAAGAGACGGACATTCTCCATAGCCCAAAGTACTGTCCCATTTATGGTGGTGCATTTGTGCCTTTTTGTTGAGAGCAAAGCTTTTTTATTTTTTAATCAAAAATAATTGTACTGAAAGCAAAAGCGAGGCTTTAAAGCAAAAAATATGTTTGCAATCAAATATTTTGTAATAGAGCGCAAAACCTTATGCATTTTATTGCGAGAACAAAATACGTAATTGAAAACAAAACTCAAATTTAATTTTGCTATCAACCACGTTCCATTTTGGATAGACTGCCTCTCTGCTTGCAGCGCTTCTTTTTTTTTGACTGAAACACAATGTTTTCATTTAAACCTTTGACCCCACAGCTGTGGGCGGACATTAGTGTGAGGTGTGGATCAATCTTCTCCATCGGGCAGACATTTATTTTTTTAGCACATTTTTATTTATTTGTTGTTTTAGAAAGACAATATATACAGGTATATACATGCCACAAAAACAGAATATAAACAAATATATATATATATATATATATATATATATATATATATATATATATATATATATATATATATATATATATATATACACACACACATACATATTCACATACATGCCTATACATGAGCATATATAACGAAGCAAGAGAAAAAGAAAAATAATTTCAAAAAAAGAAAAACCCAGGCATAACCCACCCACCCCCTGGATCCAGATCTCAAAATCTCAGATCCAGATTAAATCTGAAGCCCACGAAGAGTAGTTAGTAGTGAATTCCAAGCCTCTATTGCTGACTCTTTTGCACCGTGGACTCTAGCTGTAGACAACTCCAAGTAAACAATATCTAAATATGTTAAAACCCAAGCTCGAAAAGAAAGTGAATGTGGAGGTTTCCAGCGTGTGGCAATTCGTTTTTTTGCAGCGGTAAGACCAGCGAGCAATGCTCTTCTCTTATCCAGTGACAAACCCAACCTTGACAAATCGTTCAAAATGAGTGTAGCAGGTGTGCAGGGCAGTCTAATATTAAACAACCTAGAGAGGTTAAAGGCAATCATCTTCCAAAAGTCGGCCACTGGAGTACATTCCCAAAACATGTGAAAGTAACTGCCAATCACTTTGGAAGGAAAAAAAGTACACATAGGATCGCCGATAACCTTCATCAAATGAAGCTTCCTAGGAGTTAAATAAACCCTATGTACATAATTGTAATGTATCTGCTGATGATCGGGGTTCCTGGACGCTAAACCCAAACTAATCCACACTTCATCCCAATCAAACGTGGGTGCCAAATCTGGAACATCTCTCCTCCACACAGTGTCCAACGCCAGAGGTCTATAAGCATACTGCAGCAAGAACCCGTAAAGTTTCGACACAAAACCCCTTGTACTCCCAACAGAGTGAAACATTTTCGAAGTGGATGTGGTGTGAGAGGGGCCTGTAAAGGGGCACCATTGCTTCTTAAAGCCGATCTCAACTGCAAATAAAAGAAAAAGGATGTACGTGGTATACCATGCTTAATACAAATGTTTTGGAAAGTGAGTAACCCCCCCTCCCCATAAATATCACCAAGTGTACATATGTTTTTTTTTTCCCCAATCAGGAAATCGAATAGGACGACCGCCAATCAACAATCTCTCATTGTTAAATATTGGAAGAAATGGGTCCCAAACAGAAGAGCAACCAGCCAATTTCTCCCACCTCCTCCATACCAATAACAAATATGAAATAATAGGGTCCAAATCTTAAACGGCAGTGATGGGGTGAGATTTTAGCATGCAGAATGTAAGTAAAAGAGTATGGAGCTATCATCCGTTCCTCCAAAGTTCACCAAGACACATGAGCATCAGATTGAAACCAAGTTAGGAGAGGTCTAAGTATAAAAGCCCACTCATAGAACTTAAAATTTGGGAGAGACAAGCCACCGGCCTGCCTTTCTCGCTGCATGGTGGTGAGCTTAATGCGAGGTCGTTTGCCATGCCACAGAAACGTAGTTATTGCTGACTGTAATTTGCTCCAATAATTAGGGGGTGGGGAAAGGGGGAGCATCGAGCTGACAAAATTGACTCTGGACAGAATATTAATCTTAATTATGGCTACCCTGCCACGAAGCGAATTTGGGAGGTTAGACCACCTGTCCAGATCCGTCACAACTTTGTTGTGTTTTACGATTAAAAAAATAAATAATTGTCTGTATGGAGGAAGAGATATCTATCCCCAGATGAGTGAAGATGCAGGGATGGGAACATTACATATTGCCTGATTTAAAGGTAGCAAAGCTGATTTATGCCAGTTTATTTTGAAACCAGAAAGCTTACCATAAATATCAAAGGTTGACAAAACATGTGGGATACATTGCACTGGGTTGTTTATATACAATAAAACATCCTCAGCATACAGTGAGACATGATGATGTGTTCCTCTAATGGAAATTGGAGAGATTGTGGGTGAGCCGCGGATAGCTTGTGCCAGTGGTTCAAGAGAAAGGGCGAATAACAGAGGGCTAAAAGGGCAGCGTTATCTCGATCCTCTAGAGACAGCAAAGGGAGACGAACAAATTTTGCCCGTAAGTACCACAGCTGTTGGGTTTTTATACAGGACCTTAATCATATTAATAAATGGCAAACCGACCCCCATGAATTCTAATACTGACCACAGAAATGGTCATTCCATGCGGTCAAAGGCCTTCATTGCATCTAGAGAAAGGACAGCAGCAGGGGAACTTAAGCCTTGAGCACCATCTATAACGTGTAAAAGTCTTCTAACATTATCTGTAGCAAGTCTAGACTTAATAAACCCTGTCTGGTCACTATGAATCAGTTCTGTCATGTGACCTTGAAGCCGTCAGGCCAGTAATTTTGCGCAAATCTTTAAATCTGCATTTAAAAGCGAAAGAGGCCTGTAGCTGGAGCACTCAACTGGATCCTTTCCTTTTTTAAGAAGCAGTGGAATTAATGCAGAATTAACATCCCTAGAAAATGATCCTACTCTAATTGAGTAAAGGATCATATCCAATAATAGCGGACCGATCAGGGGCCAAAAGGTAAGATAAAATTTGTGTGGAATTCCGTCAGGCCCTGGTGATCTACCCTTACGCATGTCCCTAGCAGCTGCCTCGCACTCCTGCAATATGACAGGGCGATCTAGCTTTATGGAGTCATCAGTACTAGTTTACCTTCTGAATTATATAACTCCTGATAAAAGGAGGCAAAGGAAGCATTTACTTTCTTTGGGTCACATTGTATACTACTGTCTTTGTCTTTAATTAAAAAATATCAGCAAAATGCTCATCCGTCCGGAGTTTCATTGCTAGTAAACGACTGGATTTTGAGGAGTTAAAATAATAAGTTTGTCTTGTTTTATGCATGAGGAATTCTGAACGGCGCTTCAGAAGAGAGTTAATTTAATAAGTTCCTTCTGTAGAGCTGTGTAATCGTTAAAATTATGTTGCACGGAAGCATCAAGGGTCACATGTTTTAATTCTAAAGCTTCCAATTTTGCTGCACGCGCTTTGTTTCGAGTTGACGCATATTAAGTGGTGTTACTCCTTATAAAGCCTTTTACCGCCTCCCAAAGTATCCTTGAATCAAGAACAGAGCCGACATTAAATTCCAAAAATTCACTAAAATTAGTTTCAAACTGAGTTTTGAATATTTCATCTCGCAGTAAAGAAGCATTAAAACGCCACCTGGGGGCTTTAGTGGAAGATGGGCGAACAGAGACCGAACAATATATGGGCTTGTGATCAGACCAGGTAACCGGAATGTAATGCACATTTTGAATATTTCGAAATAAATCTTTGGAGGCAAAGATAAAATCTAGCCTCGAGAAGGATTTATGTCTCGCTGAGTAAAATGAGAAGTCTTTTAAAGAAGGGTTTAACAAACGCCAAATTTCGACCATGCCTGTATCAGATGCCCAGTGGCGCAAAGCCTCAGATGCAAGATGTTGGTCCCTAGTCTCGCCGCCACCTGTTCTGTCCATGCTGCTGTCCCACACCGCATTGAAATCTGCCCCAAGAACTAAATGAAACCCTGTGAGATCAAGCAGAGATTTAGTTAATAGATGAAAAAAAGTGCGATCAAATGCATTAGGGGCAGAAATAAGCGCAATGTTTTTCCCATCCATGCAAATCTTTGCAATGGCTATACGACCTGCATCATCCGCCCAAGAGTCAACCAGATCAAATTTTTGTTTGCGTTTACACAAAACCATTACCCATTTACATTTTGTAGCTGCAGATGAAGTTGCAATAGGGTGATAAAACGTATTGGCTAATCGACCCACATCTTTGCACAATAAATGTGACTCCTGTATCATAGCAAAATCTATATTTTTCTTGTGGAGAAATTCTGGTCCTTTTGTGCGGAACGTTAAGACCTCTGGCGTTGACTGAAATAAGATTAAGAGCTGTCATATGCTAGAAAGGTTTGTAAGAAAAAAAAAAGAAAAAGAGAAAAATTGAGTTGTCCCCACAGCAGTAAGAGAAGTCTGGATCCATATAAAAAAATAAAAAAATATAACCCCATCAAAAACACCAAAGAAGAAAAAGGAAGGTGAGGATGCAAAGAACTGTCAAGCCTTCCTGATAAATCCACCGCTGGATAACTAACTCAACGAACTAAGAGTTCTGGGCGCTCAAGTGTGGCAGCGGCACCACCAATTATCAAAAAGCAAAACAACAGCAGTGTGAACATCTTCAATAAAACATCTGCCATATAACAATGTAGTATACCCTTAACTGGACTGAGACAATCACATGTTTTTAATGCATATCAAGGCCTTCTTAGGATCTTCAAAGCGATGCTTTATCCCACCTGGCGTTGTAAATGAAAGCACTGCCGGATAGCCGATACCAAACGGGATCTTGGCTGAGTGACGACGCTCCTGTGTGTCCTTAGAGAAGTCTTGATAGAAGCTTATTTTATGGTTCTGCCAACGGACGTCCCCAATTTCTCTAGCAAGTTGTCTCACCCGTTCCTTCTGTTGAAACCTCAGGAACTGCACGATGAATGGCCTTGGAGGAGCTCCGGGCTTAGCTGGTAGTAGCGACCTATGAGCACGCTCCAAATCTAAGCCCCCTTCGAAATCAGCCTGGAGGATTTCAGGGAGAATGACCCTCAGAAACGATATGGCATCTTTATCCTCAACACGTTCCGGGAACCCATAAATGCGTAGATTAACTTGCCTTTCCCGATCCTCGTACTCAGTCAGTTTGGCGTTCAATTTTTCAACCTCCAAAGCCGAAACCGGGGGGGAGACGCAGCGCTGCCTCTCCACCTCCTCTAGCATTTCGAGGCGAACCTCCGCGCTAGTTATCCTGGTTAACATGTCGGCTAGCTTACCCTCAATCGCCTCAACAGCTCTCCTCGTTTCTGAGACGTCCTTGCGGATGTCTGCAAAGTGTTTGGCTTGATCATCTGATAGTTTCTGAAGAAGCTCGTGTATTTTAGCAGTGGAGATGGACTCATCCGTATCTTCATGTGCTGGTGATACAGGAGAGGCGTGAGCAGCTTTTGAGCCAGCAGTAGCCCTAGCATTTTGCTGCTGTTTAGACAAATTTTCGGTTTTCCGGGGGTTAGGCATATCGATAGTGATTGGCGCTTATTATAGGCAACTTGTGGAACAAAAACCGATGCAATAAACTGCGAATGCCTATATATTCACACAAAATGTAAACTTGTGGCGCTGCAGCCCTCAACCTAAGCAGCCATCTTACTCGGTGTCATCACGTGACCCCTTTGGGCAGAAGTTTTTTGAGTGTCAGTTTGACTACAACTAATACTGTTCAGCCTTTCTTTCCCACACAAACAAAGTCATAGTGAACACATAAGAAAGACTGTGTGATGAAGGCATCTCAGGTAAGCAACACTTAGTGTTCTTCTGTCCAACTTCTACATAGCTAGTAGTTCACTCCTACGAATCAGTGTTAGTTCATAACATTCTACTATATTACATACATACCATAGGATGATAAATAATGCAGCTATTATTCTCAACTCCATACATTACACTCAGCCACACTCACTCAGACTTTACACCTGGCTCAGATAGAGAGACAGGATTTGAACCCGACAATTAACATACAAATGAAACTGCCCCCTATACAGCACAAAGAGAACTTCTGTCTCCAGCCCCCTGATGTTCTAGTCTAGGTTAGGACAATAGAATGTAAATTACTGTAACCTGGTTAAGATTTCACAAAATGGAGGGGGTTTTTTTACCTTGATGCCTCGCTGTGGCATTCAGAACAATTATTTTTGATTGAAAATACATTTTTTTTTGCTTTCAACAATAAAGACACAGATGTACCTCCATACCCATAGGACCTGTAAACCGTTCTCTTTAAAGCGATAGTTCGTCCAAAAATGGGTGACAATCCATTTACCCTGAGTTGTTCCATCAGGCACAGTCATTTTTTAAAACAATCCCTTATTCAGCTCTGTCCCAGTTCTTAATGAGCATTATTAGCATTGTCTAAATTCATGAATGGAAACTGTGCATCCAAATATACTAAAGCTGCAATGCAAGCGGAAAAAAACTTCACAACACTTCCAACTACATTCGGTAATCTGTCGCGCTAAAATCGATTTTGAAAACTGTATTTTTACGAAATAACCAGCGGAATTGGCTTAATTAAAACTGCCATTAGCAAACTATTTCCTATAGCTACCATACACAGCTTCTGTACTTCAGCAGTGATGTCATCGAGGTGAGAGTGAACTTTAACCTTAATAAGCAAAAGTTAGGTCCGGACATATTTGGTCACTGACACAATGTTCATAATTTTGTCTTTGTACGCCACCACCATGGATTTGAAATGAAAAAACCAAGATGCAATTGAAGTGCAGACTTTCAGATTTAAATCAAGGGGTTGAAAGAAAATATCATATGAAATGTTTAGGAATTGCAACCTTCAAGTCTGGGGCACATGGACATCACCAAATGCTGGGTTTCCTCCTTTGTGATGCTTTGCCAGGCTTTTACTGCAGCTGTCTCCAGTAGTTGTTTGTTTGTGGGTTTCATGCCTCAGATTTTGTCTTCAGCAAGTGAAATACATGCTCAATCAGGTGATTGACTTGGCCATTGCAGAATATTCCACTTCTTTGCCTTACAACTCCTGGGTTGCTTTCACAGTATGTTTTAGTTCATTGTCCATCTGTAAAGTGAAGTGCTTTTCAATCAACTAGTGACCCCATGCCATCCGAAGCCAAGCATATCCATGCCACCACACTGCCTCCCCCATGTTTTACAGATGATGTGGTATGCTTTGGATCACGAACCGTTCTAAGCCCTCTCCATACTTTTTTCTTCCCATCATTCTGGTACAGGTGGATCTTAGTATCATCTGTCCCAAAGAATGCTGTTCCAGAACTGCGCTTGCTTTTTTAGATATTCTTTGGCAAAGTCAAATCTGGCCTTTCTATTCTTGAGGCTTATGAATGGTTTGCACCTTGTGGTGAACCCTCTATTTGCTCTCGTGAAGTCTTCTCTTCATGGTAGATTTGGATAATGATATGCCTACCCCCTGGAGAGTGTTTTTCATCTGGCTGGATGTTGTAATGGAGTTTTTCTTTACCATGGAAAGGATCCTACAATCATCCACCACTGTTGTCTTCCGTGGACATCCAGGCCTTTTTGTGTTGCTGAGCTCACCAGTGCGATCTTGTTTTCTCAAAATGTACCAAACTAATGTTCCTGCTATCTCTCTGATGGATTTAGTTTTGACCTTTTACCTGCTTTATTGATGAAGAAATAGCAAAGGAATTGCCCACAGCTGTCCATGAAACAGCTTTTGAGTCAATTGTCCAATTACTTTTGGTCCCTTGAAAAAGCGAGGGCTACATATTAAAGAGCTGTAATTTCTAAACCTTCCCCCAATTTGGATGTGCAAACCCTCAAATTAAAGCTAAGAGACTACACCTAAGGCCCATATTAATTATTTAATTGTAACTTGAATATATTTTGGTAAAAAGCCAATATTACAAAACTTGTGTCAGTGTCCAATTATTTCCAGACCTAACCGTATGTGAAGATTGTTTCATCTAGCTGGCCCATTTTCATCAGTGGACATAAGAATAATATTTATAATTGTGGAAAATGCCGTGGTCATAAGAAAGGTACCAGGGACATGGGAGAAGAGACTTGAGGTTCCCCAAGTTGTTATATCTGTAATGTGTGTTTACAGTTCCATCTCTCAACCACATCACCAGAACGGCATATAGTCTCCAGATCCCAAGATCCTCCAGCTCCCAATCACAACAAACATAGCACTCCTCCCAGATCCCAATCACCGAAATACTAAACCCGTTCAAGAATTTCTGATATCTTCTAACGTTCTTTGATCCTAGTCTGTACCTTCGCCTGAGCCTTTTTGCCATTCTTCATATGCCCCATCCTACTCTTTAAAAATTGCTGCTTGTTTTCATAGCTATGTACAGTGGGGCAAAAAAGTATTTAGTCAGCCACGAATTGTGCAAGGCCTCCCACTTAAAAAGATGAGAGAGGCCTGTAATTTTCATCATAGGTACACTTCAACTATGAGAGACAAAATGAGAAAAGAAAATCCAGAAAATCACATTGTAGGATTTTTAATGAATTCATTGGTAAATTCCTCGGTAAAATAAGTATTTGGTCACCTACAAACAAGCAAGATTTCTGGCTCTAACACACCTGTAACTTCTTCTTTAAGAGGCTCTTCTGTCCTCCACTCGCTACCTGTATTAATGGCACCTGTTTGACACCTGTCCACAACCTCAAACAGTCACACTCCAAACTCCACTATGGCCAAGACCAAAGAGCTGTCAAAGGACACCAGAAACTGAATCTGCAATAGGTAAGCAACTTGGTGTGAAGAAATCAACTGTTGGAGCAATTCTAAGAAAATGGAAGACATACAAGACCACTGATAATCTCCCTCGATCCGGGGCTCCATGCAAGATCTCACCCTGTGGGGTCCAAATGATCACAAGAATGGTGAGCAAAAATCCCAGAACCACAAAGGGGGACCTAGTGAATGACCTGCAGAGAGCTGGGACCAAAGTAACAAAGGTTACCATCAGTAACACACTACGCCGCCAGGGACTCAAATCCTGCAGTGCCAGACGTGTCCCCCTGCTTAAGCCAGTACATGTCCAGGCCCATCTGAGGTTTGCTAGAGAGCATTTGGATGGTCCAGAAGAGGATTGGGAGAATGTCATATGATCAGATGAAACCAAAATATAACTTTTTGGTAAAAACTCAACTCGTCGTGTTTGGAGGAGAAAGAATGCTGAGTTGCATCCAAAGAACACCATACCTACTGTGAAGCATGGGGGTGGAAACATAATGTTTTGGGGCTGTTTTTCTGCAAAGGGACCAGGACGACTGATCCATGTAAAGGAAAGAATGAATGGGGCCATGTATCATGACATTTTGAGTGAAAACCTCCTTCCATCAGCAAGGGCATTGAAGATGAAATTGGCTGGGTCTTTCAGCATGACAATGATCCCAAACACACCGCCCGGGCAACGAAGGAGTGGCTTTCGTAAGAAGCATTTCAAGGTCCTGGAGTGGCCTAGCCAGTCACCAGATCTCAACCCCATAGAAAATCTTGAAAGTCTGTGTTGAAAGTCTGTGTTGCCCAGCGACAGCCCCAAAACATCACTGCTCTAGAGGAGATCTGCATGGAGGAATGGGCCAAAATACCAGCAACAGTGTGTGAAAACCTTGTGAAGACATACAGAAAACGTTTGACATCTGGCATTGCCAACAAAGGGTATATATCAAAGTATTGAAATTAACTTTTATTATTGACCAAATACTTATTTTCCACCATAATTTACCAATAAATTCATTAAAAATCCTACAATGTGATTTTCTGGATTTCTTTTCCTAATTTTGTCTCTCATAGTTGAAGTGTACATATGATGAAAATTACAGGCCTATGCTATACTTGCTATATTTCTCTTAGTTCTTACTAGGTAGATGTTAAGATAAAGCCTTCCTCCACCTCGGTCAAAAATAAAAATAATTGTATCACTTCGCATCTCAAAATTAGATCTCTTGCTCCAAAGGCAGTTGCGGTAAATGAATTAATCTCTGATCATAAACTAGATGCTATTGGTTTATGTGAAACGTGGCTAAAGCCTAATGAATTCACTGCCTTAAATGAGGCCTCTCCTCCTGGCTATACTAGTGATCATATCCCTCGTGCATCCCGAAAAGGAGGGGGTGTCGCTAATATTTATGACAGTAAATATAAACTTACTCTCAAACATATCACAGAGTTTCATTCTTTCGAAGTTTTACTCATGAAAGTTAACCAGGCCGATAAATCATTTTACATAGCTACTATTTATAGGCCCCCAGGGCCATACACATTGTTCCTTTAATGAGTTTCCAGAATTCTTGTCTAACCTTGTAGTCATGGTAGATAGTATTCTAATTTTTGGCGATTTCAATATCCATATGGAAAACCCCAATGATCCTCTTCAAAAAGCCTTTGAAGCCATAATCGACTCAATGGGTTTCATCCAACATGTCTCAGGTCCAACACATTGCCACAATCATACCTTAGATTTAGTCCTGTCACGAGAAATATATATTGTAGATCTAATAATTTACCCCCAAAATCCTGGATTATCGGATCACTGTCTTATTACATTTACCGTTAAAACAAGAAATCCACTTGCCCCCCAAACAATGAGTTTCAAAAGCCGTACTATAAATTCTCGGATTACAAATAAATTCCTTGATATTCTTACTAGTTCGCTCATAAATGACAGAGTAAATAAATCTGTAAACGATCAAATCGAGGATCTAAACTCAATACTGCGAAATACATTAGACATAGTTGCACCACTAAAAACTAAAGAAATACGCAACAAGAAACTTGCTCCTTGGTACACCGACAATACTAGAGCACTTAAGCAAGCCTCCAGAAAATTGGAGTGAAAGTGGCGCTCCACCAAGTTGGAAGTATTTAGACTAGCCTGGATAGACAGTACACTACAATACCGAAAATCACTCACGTCTGCTCGATCAGCTTATTTCTCCAACCTGATTGAGGCGAACAAAAACAATCCAAAATTTCTCTTTGATACAGTTGCAAAGTTAACAAAAAAGCAAAGCTTAGCAAGTGAAGTGGGTCTTCACTTTAGTTGTAATGAATACATGAACTACTTTGATGAAAAGATCGTCACCATTAGAAAACAAATAACTGAATCCTTAAATAGTTATGGTCCTAAAAATCTCGGTTGTCCGGAAAATTTCCGGAGCCTCCCTGATCAGGTGTCAATGGGGACACTTGAGTTTTTTGATACCGTATCGCTCGACACATTTACAAAATTTGTAATGAGTTCTAAACCCACAAACTCTCAGCTAGACCCGATTCCTACAAAATTACTTAAGGAGTTATTTCCTGTGCTAGGTCAGCCAATGCTGAACATAATAAATTGCTCCCTTTCCTCCGGATGCGTACCAAACTCACTAAAAATTGCGGAAATTAAGCCTCTTCTAAAAAAATCTAATCTAGATCCCGACATATTAAACAATTATAGGCCAATATCGAACCTCCCGTTCCTCTCAAAAATCTTAGAAAAATGTGTTTCCCAACAACTGAATGCCTTCCTAAAGACAAAAAACATTTATGAAATATTCCAGTCTGGTTTTAGATCCCATCATAGTACTGAGACTGCACTCGTGAAGGTAACAAATGACCTTCTAATGGCCTCAGACAAAGGTTCCGCATCCGTCCTGTTGCTTCTTGATCTTAGTGCTGCTTTTGACACTATTGATCACTCCCTTCTCTTAGAGAGACTGGAAACCAATATTGGGCTACGTGGACATGTTCTAGCCTGGTTTAAATCTTATTTATCTGAAAGATATCAGTTCGTTAGTGTGGATGGCATATCCTCTGACAAGTCAAAGGTATGCTTTGGAGTTCCTCAAGGCTCGGTTCTGGGCCCATTACTTTTCTCACTATACATGCTCCCTCTGGGCGATGTAATCCGAAATCACAATGTAAACTTTCACTGTTACGCTGATGACACACAGTTATATATTTCAATGAAGCATGGAGAAGCCCCTAAATTAGCTATTTTGGAAGCATGCGTTTCAGATATTAGGAAGTGGATGACAGAGAATTTCTTGCTCTTAAACTCAAATAAAACAGAAATGCTCCTTTTAGGACCCAAAAAACAAAGAGCGTTGTTAGCAGATCTCACTGTGAACCTCGACGGCTGCATGGTCGTATCCCAAAAAACTGTAAAAAACCTTGGCGTTACCCTTGACCCTGAACTCTCCTTTGAAGAACATATAAAATATGTCTCAAGAGTTGCTTATTTTCATCTTCAAAACATCGCAAAAATTAGAAACTTTCTATCAAAAACTGATGCAGAAAAATTAATCCATGCTTTCGTTACTTCTAGATTAGATTACTGCAATGCTCTTCTCTCTGGTTATCCAGACAAATTAATAAATAAACTTCAATTAGTGCTGCACACAGCTGCTAGAATCCTAACTAGAACAAAAAAAATTGAACACATTACTCCTGTCCTGGCATCCTTACATTGGCTGCCTGTTAGGGTTAGGGCTGATTTTAAGGTTTTACTCTTAACCTATAAATCAATACATGGACTTGCTCCTACTTACCTTGCTGAAATGATCCAGCCATACATACCTACACGTAACCTTAGATCGCAAGATGCAGGCCTTTTAATTGTACCTAGAATTTCTAAACAAACAGTTGGCGGCAGGGCCTTTTCTCATAGAGCTCCACTCCTGTGGAATGATCTGCCAATTAAGGTTAGAAATGCAAACTCAGTGCAAACTTTCAAGTGTCTACTAAAAACTCATCTCTACAGCACGGTTTATAATTAGGTGTAGCCTGGCCCGGGGGGCGTGAAGGTGACCAGTAGGCTTGATACTGTCCACCCTTGCTGTCTTGCCAGGTGGGCTCTCGTCGCCACTGGGATGCCCTCCCTCCAATGCCCTTCGGGGGAAGAGTCACTGGCTTGTTGTTGACTCTCTATTGCGCACTTGTGCAGTTGGGCTGTACGCTGCTAGCAATACTCGGCCCTCATTCAGGGGGGTTGCGGTTGGTGGGTGTCCCTTTGGTTGATGCCTGGCAATGTGGTTGGATTGATTTCCTGCCTGTTGGGCCCTGTCCGGGGCCTCCCCCGGGTAGGGCCACAGTGTCACCGGACCCCCCCGTCTCAGTTTCCAAGGTGTTACGCTGCTATATTATTGTGCTGGGGGACATGAGGGATGTACTACTAACTTTTCTCAGTTTCCTCCAATTTTAAATTTTAGAAGGAGATGAGGTCCTGGTCCACACCTGCGGATTACCTGGTTTGGGGGGACCGTTGCTGTTTCTGTCCTTGTCCACCTGGTCATACTTCTGACCTAGTCTAAAATCAAATATACTCTGGATTTAGCCAAGAGAAATTTATTTATTATTCCAATTGGACTCTTAATATTTCACCCGGCACAGCCAGAAGAGGACTGGTCACCCCTCTGAGCCTGGGTCCTCTCTAGGTTTATTCCTAAAATTCGACCTTCTTAGGGAGTTTTTCCTAGCCACTGAAATTCAACACTACTGTTGTTTGCTCCTTGGGGTTTAAGGCCGGGTGTCTCTGTAAAGCACTTTGTGACAACTGCTGTTGTAAAAAGGGCTTTATAAATAAATGTTGATTGATTGATTGATGTTGTGTGCCCTGTCACAATAATTTAATTGTGCAGGATGACTGTTATTAGGTGCATTTGATAAATAAACTTTGAGCTGATGGATTTCCTTTGTTTGGATTGACTTCTGCCTGCTCACATCTGATCACGCTGTTTGCCTGCTCTCTGGGTTTTTGGTTGGAAAATTAATTCTACCTGCTTTGCAATTGGGACAATACCTCTGCCTCTCCTGAGTCGTATTGTGGGAAAATCAATTGAGCACCTTTGACAACGAGAAGGTAAAAACAGCTACCATTAATCAAACAAGCAAGCAAGTTTATTTATATAGCATAATTCATACATCGAAGCAATTTTTTTACAAAGAAAAATATATGAAAGTACAATAACATAAAAACAAATGAATACATCATAATAAGAAAAAATACAATAAGAAAACATATAAAGATTAAAAATGGGATAAAAACATTGGAAGCTAAAAGGCTAAACGGTGAGATTAAGTTTAAGTGCTCAGTCATAGGCACGTGAGAAGAGAAGTGTTTTTATCCTGGATTAAAAAATGTATACGTTTGGGGCACGTCTAAGATCTTCTGGTAGTTTATTCCAGTTTTGTACAGCATAAGTGCTTAACGCAGATTCTCCATGTTTAGTTTGGACTCTGGGCTTTACTAGCTGACCTGTGTTCATGGATCTAAGAGCCCTGCTCGGTTTATATTCTTCAAACATATCAGAAATGTATTCGGGTCCTAAACCATTCAGAGATTTATAAACTAAAAGCACCACTTTGAAATCTATTCTGTAACTGACTGGAAGCCAATGCAAATATTTAAGAACTGGGGTGATGTGCTCTGTTCTCTTGGTCCTGGTTAACATTCTAGCAGCAGTATTCTGAATGAGCTGCAGTTGTTTTACAGTCTTTTTCGGGAGTCCAGTTAAGAGGCCATTACAGTAGTCAACCCTACTAGAGATAAAAGCATGGATGAGCTTCTCTTGGTCTTTTTGGGACACCAAGCCTTTGATTCTGGCTATATTTTGTAGATGATTAGAATGCTGTTTTGGTGACCGCTTTGATATGACTGTTAAATGTGAGGTCTGAGTCTATCAGAACAACAAGATTACACACTTGGTCCCTGGTTTTTAGGGCTAGAGAATCCAGCTCTTTACTAATATTAGTTTTTTTCAAGGACTGTCCTGGAGAGTCCTACCCATTTTCCAGCCTATCTATAAGTGTTCTATGATCTACAGTGTCAAATGCTGCACTGAGATCTAATAGAACCAGAACTTTTATTTGATCAGAATCAGTATTCAGCAGTATCATTTAAAACTTTAATCAGGGCCGTTTTAGTACTGTGGTGAGGTCAGAAGCCTGACTGAGCCACTATAAATAAGAGACCACTGGATGCATCTATATTGAACAACTATAGACTCCCTTTTATAGCCAAAAACATTGAAAAGGTTGTCTTCAATCAACTCAAATTTGTGAACTCAAACGGTTTCTTCTGACCTCACCACAGTACTGAAACGGCTCAGTTTTAAAGTTTTAAATGATATACAGCTGAATACTGACTGGGCATGGGTTGGAGATTAACGGGTTCACCATCGCCCCCCTTTAGCTGATGTCCAAGTTTCTAGTTCGGTCAAGACATAATATATGTATTTTCCTTTCTCAAGCAAATTAAAGTTTGTCCGAGGTGAATATCCAAGTCGAAATATGTAACTTGCTTTCTAACTAGCGAATAATAACTTCTGTTTACTGTGATATATCCACTTACTTTTCCAGAAAGAACATGTGGATTGATACAAAACTGACCAGTAAACACAGGAAGTACCTGTTTATTTGAAATGAGAATTATATTGTGAAGATTAAAACGTTATTTCGAGGATTACAACATCTTCATATTCTTTGAGGTAAACAACACCACTAGTTTGGAGTGTTTTAGAGTAGTTTTCCACTTGCAATGCAGCTGTGATAGAGGTACTCACTGTTTTCATTCATGAATTTGTACGAAGCTAATAATGATAATTACTGACTGAGACAGAGCTGAATAATGTATTGTTAAAAAAATTACCCTGTGCCTTAAGGGGTAAGTGGACTGTCTTGGGGTAAGTTGACTGTCACTGAAATAAGATTTTTGGACGAACTATCCCTTTAATAAGTAGACCTCCATGTCCTGATTATGACAATCACATGCACAGGATTTGTGTATGTAAGAAACAACCTATGAATGAGTACAGCTCAGGGACTCTCCAAACTCATTATTGAAAATGAAGTGCCATGAACAGTAAGCTGCTTCACCTATTGATCAACATGGGTGACCAACAGTACAGCCACATGACAATATCAACAAGTAAGGACAAGGTTCACTGCCTTCATTTTGTGTGGCCAAATCTGTTGAAGCTGAAATCCCTGGCCAGCCTGTTGGTTGTAATAGTTGACAGAGGAAAAGATTGGCTGACAGAAGAAAAAGCAGCTGGGAGCGATTTGGCAAGACACGGCATAAATTGTCCTTGATCACATTTTTTTGATCAAGAAGTGTTTCCTTCTTGAACACAAGCTTGTGGAAAATTGTGGTTAACATGATCAAAGCACCTTGTATATCTCTCGTTAGTGGAAAACACTGTCCGTTGATGAAATGAATGGTTATGCTAAGGTAAACAGGTGGTTGTAAAACAACATGCAGAAAATTGGACATGCATATTGGGCCTATGAAATCTGTACATAGATGGGAGCCATTTAAAGGCATCATTGTGTTTTCAACAGCACCCAACACAATGACAACATAGCTTAGTTAAATATTTAGCAATAAAGTGAAAAGAAAGGATATATTGACTTGAATGGGGAACTCTTTTTAATTCTAGATCAAGTTCTGTGCATTTACAACTGTGAATAAGTGTTTAAAAACAAAAATGTGACTTTAAAGTGAGTGTGGCATCTTAAGGATTCAGACCACCTTAAAGGCTGGCAAACTAAAAGTCAATGTTGAAGTGTTACAGTCAAATCATCAGCATTTCAGCAATGATACACAGCTAGCTCCGTCCAAATTCATGATGATGTCATGATGATTTTTAAATAACCAAAACCAATTTCAATTTCACAGAAAAAACACTTTAGTTCTCAGATTTTTGAAAAACCAATGAGAATTTTCAGTATGTTAGAGAAAGGTACCTTTGTGAAAAGAATACATTGACAATAGTGCCCCCTCTTGGTGAAGTGGAAAATGGAAGTGGGCACAAATAAATGAGAGCCACAACCTCAGTAGAGCTCTCAATTTAATTCATAGGGTTAGAATTGAACTATTAAGATGAACAGAGTGCCAGAAATATGAACATTTCTAGTACACAACCTTTAAAAGTTATCCTGGGGTAGGTCTATGATAATAACTCTGCAGCCTATAAAGGTCTATGGAAATGTACCTGAATCAGTCCTGATACAACATTAAGAATTTCTGATGCCTCGTATCATTCGCTTGAATTGTAAATTGTTATTTTTACTACTGCAGAGAGTCTCATCTAAGTGATCATGCTCTAAACACCTACAGTGTATATAAAGTCTACACACCCCTGTTAAAATGTCAGGTTCTTGTGATGTAAAAGAATGAGACAAAGAAATCATGTCAGAACCTTTTCCACCTTTAATGTGACCTATAACATGAACAATTAAATTGAAAAACAAAATTAAATAAAAAAAATTAAAATCACAATAACCTGGTTGCATAAGTGTGCAAACCCTTAAACTAATACTTTGTTGAATCACCTTTTGATTTTATTACTGCACTCAATCATGCACACCAGGTCCCAATTGATATCGTTTGTATGTGTTTAAAGGTTTCCCCTCTGCTCCCCACATTGTGGATCATTGTTATTGTCGTGTTTGCTGTCGTGTGTGTTGCCGCCGAATTGTGAGTACGTTATACCTGTTGCCTGCTTTCGTTTTGCTGCTTTAGTTCAGCCCTTTTCTTTGTTGTGTTTTGTTTGCTCTGTGTTTATTTCGATAAAAATATCAACACCGACTACCCCTGCCTGCACCTGGTTCCTTGCTCCGCAACACTCCACCCAATCGTGGACCAATGATCCACCAAAACTGGAACTAGCAGGCTACAATGGTGGAGGACAACCTGTGGAATTGCCGCCTCCTCGAGTGCATGCTCGGCACGGTACACTACCGACACCTGGAGTGGGAAGCTCCCTTTACCGGGGAGCGCATCGAGCATGTACTCGGGGAAGCATGTAAACAAAGAGCGATCACCGGGACTAAGGAGCTGCTGGCCCGGTACCCGTTCCGGTTGGGGAGGGACATCTTCCCTTCGACTGGGAGGGCCCAGCCGAAACGGGCAGCCCGGCACTCTAGGGTGAGGTGCCCAACGCCCGGTCTGCGGTCCCCTCCTGAACATAGGGTCCTCCCAGGAAATCTTTAGGGGGGGGCTGAGTGGGTGCCCGAGGGAAGTCCTGACGGCGTCCCCTCTACGTCCGGTGCCTGCGCCACGGCGCCGACTGTTCCCTGCTGGCCGGGAGCGGCAGCCAGCGCCCCCTGCTGCCCGGGAGCTGCAGCCAGCGCCTCCTACCTGCCAGCAGCGGCAGTCAGCTCCCCCTGCTGCCTTGGAGCGGCAGCCCGTGCCTCCTACCTGCCAGCAGCGGCAGCCCGTGCCTCCTACCTGCCAGCAGCGGCAGCCAGCGACTCCTACCTGCCAGCAGCGGCAGTCAGCGCCCCCTGCTGCCTTGGAGCGGCAGCCATCGACTCCTACCTGCCAGCAGCGGCAGCCCGCGCCTCCTACCTGCCAGCAGCGGCAGCCCGCGCCTCCTACCTGCCAGCAGCGGCAGCCAGCGCCTCCTACCTGCCAGCAGCGGCAGCCAGCGCCTCCTACCTGCCAGCAGCGGCAGCCAGCGCCTCCTACCTGCCAGCAGCGGCAGCCAGCTCCTCCTGCCTGCCAGCAGCGGCAGTCAGCGCCTCCTACCTGCCAGCAGCGGCAGCCAGCGCCCCCTGCTGCCTTGGAGCGGCAGCCATCGACTCCTACCTGCCAGCAGCGGCAGCCCGTGCCTCCTACCTGCCAGAAGCGGCAGCCCGTGCCGCCTGAGCCTGAGGAGGAGTGGCCTCAGCCGCCTGAGCCTGAGGAGGAGTGGCCTCAGCCGCCTGAGCCTGAGGAGGAGTGGCCTCAGCCGCCTTAGCTCGAGGAGGAGTGGCCACAGCCGCCTGAGCCAGAGGAGTCTCAAAGTATTAACACACTTACTCATGACCTTAGTGGTTTGTGGTTACGCAGTTAGCAAAGGAGGAATCCTATAGGACTACTATGCATCCTATGGTTTCCGATAAAAAAAATACAAAAATTATCCATAATGCTTGGATAGGTTTTCATTCAGCTTACCTTCTTGCCAGTGATTATCAGTTATGGTGAAGCCAAAAATAATTTTTGACTTTATGTGTGGATTATATATACAGTGGGGAGAACAAGTATTTAATACACTGCCGATTTTGCAGATGAATAGTGAGTCGTAAAGTTACACTATATAACGTACCGTCATCAAGATTACAAAAGCATTTGGTAGTCGAACAAGCCGTAGTTAATTCCCCTGTTTAGGCCATGATTTTTATTGTGTGGAACCTTTCTGTGGGTGCAGAAATTATGCTTTATTTGAGTAGCCTTGTGTGCACACTGCTTGCTAGAGCTGCAAAGAGGCTCTCATTAATTTCCAACGAGAGCCAACAAATCACGGCGACAGCGACAGTATACGCTCTGATACAAAATCTCCCAGCTACAGTTGAGAGTTGAGAAATGTTCAACTTGGTGCTAATTTCCAGCGAGCAGGCAGTGACGGAGTTCGGCGACTACCAATGGCAGAGCAGATGTTCTCTGCATCTTGAAGTCCCTTCTCTTTTCGATTCCCTAGCTAAAAACCAGCTTGCTAACTAAAAAACAGAAAATATTTGCGGTGCCTGATTTCCCCATTATATATGATGCTTCTCTGGCATCATACAGAGATATAATTCAAAAAATTTTATGCATGAAAGGTTTCAGAGGTCGTTGGGATCATGGGTGAGTGATACATGCATAACGTAAAATGTAGTAAGTTGCTATTTTAACGTTGACAAATTGACTTGGCATCGTCGTATTAGTGGAGTCATGCAAATACTAAATACTTATTCATATTTGCAGAGACGGATGTTTCCCCTATACTGGTTGACTTGGTTGTCGCTGGCATAGATTAGGAAGATACGCCCTGCCCGAGCGGGGCACGAATATAATCGTGTAACTCTCTAGGGGTGGATACATTTGAGATAAGACCTAGTTACTCCCTGACTAGGCCACGAATAAAATCGTGCAAAAGTCTAAGGATGGATACATTTGAAAGAAGCCCTATTTACTCCCTAACTAGGTCACAAATACAATTGTGCAAATCTCTGTGGGTGGATACATTTGAGAGAAGACCTAGTTACTCCCTGAGAAGGCCACAATTAATATCGTGCAACTCTCTAGGGGTGGATACATTTGAGGGAAGCGATGCATGTAAAATGATGCATTTGGATGTGCATCTGTGATAGCGCAAATAGGACACCATCAAGAACGAAAAGGATCATTAATGATGCCTGGAATCGAAATGGACAGAAAGAAAAATAACTTTTTCAGAGGAAGTTGTGCTCATAAGTTTGCATACCCTGGCAGAAATGGTGAAATTTTGGCATTGATTTAAAAAATATGACAGATCATGCAATTTTTTTAAATTGTATTTAAGGACAGAGGTATGAATATGAAGCCATTTATTATAACATAGTTGTTTGGCTGCTTTTTAAATCATAATGATAACGGAAATCACCCAAATGGCCCTGATCAAAAATGTACATACCCTTGAATGTTTGGCCTTGTTACAGACACACAAGGGGAAAGTGGCAATTAAAGGTGAATTTCCCACACCTGTGGCTTTTTAAATTGCAATTAGTGCCTCTGTATAAATATTCAGTGAGTTTGTTAGCTCTCATGTGGATGCACTGAGCATGCTAGACACTGAGCCATGGGGAGCAGATAAAAATTGTCAAATAACCTGCGTAACAAGGTAAAGGAACTTTATAAAGTTGGAAAAGGATATAAAAAGTTATCCAAATTGGAAAAATCAGGGATCTCTTGATATCAAGCCAAGGTCTGGTAGACCAAGAAAGATTTCAGCCAAAACTTTCAGAAGAAATGTTCGGGATACAAAGAAAAACCTCTGAAGGTTTGGCAAGACTACCAAAGACTTTGCATGACCTGGAGGCATTTTGCCAAGACAAATGGGCAGCTATACCACCTGCAAGAATTCGGGGCCTCATAGACTACTACAAAAGACTGCATGCTGTCATTGATACTAAAAGGGGCAATACACCGTATTAAGAACTAAGGGTATGCAGACTTTTGAACAAGGGCCAGTTAATATTTTTCATGTTGCCATGTTTTGTTTTATGATTGTTCCATTCTGTTATAACCTACAGTTGAAAATGAATCCCATAAGAAATAAAATACATTTGTTTTGGCTGCTCACCCATGTTTTCTTTACAAATGGTACATATATTACCAATTCTCCAAGGGTATGCAAACTTTTGAGCACATGTAGTTAGCTTAGTTTTTGGATGTTACAGTAAATTTCAGACCATATGTCATTTTTATGGATGAGCATTAAAAGGGCAGAAGGCCTCTACAAGTGTGGACATTAGCAGAAGTGCAGCAATATTGAAGATTAGAAGTTAATCCTGTGTTGATGAGTGTAGCTAACAAGATACAAGAAAAAAATCAGAATTAAAACATTATCAATAAACTATTATCTAGTATACTAACTTGGATACCAAGATAATTTCTAATGCTGTCATTATTTGCATTCTGAATATCATTTTCTGTTCACACATCTAGCTTTTATTGTATGACCAGATCATATTAGAGGTTTGGGATCTTGTGTTAAATTATCAAGTTCATAAATCTGGCCATGCAGCTGCAACGGTTCTTTTTGAGCTGCACAAAATCAGATGTATATGTGTCAAAATAATTCCCTTAGATGAACCTTAAATTCACCACAAAGATTACTTTATTCCCAGCACATAACTCCAATACCATGACATGTAATAGAAAAAAACATTGTATTTCCAAAGGGTCATAAATTAGAACAGTGCAACAATTCATAAGGCCCATGTTCCAACTTCCACAACTGCCTTCCTTTTATATTCCCTGGTGAATCTGGGCACAACAGAGATTTCTAAACGTGGGTACCCTCCCATGTGCTGATGCAAATGCAAACTATGCACTCTACACTCAATATTGTATGGTGTACCCTGAAACCAAGCAGAGAGGGGAAACACTACACCCTATCAAATGAGAAACAGCACAAAATCAATGGTATGGGGTCCAACGCTTGCTTTACTCTTTCCTGCCGACCCTTCGATAGGGTCACTGTTTAGTTGTTGGGAAAACGCAGGAAGTAAGCAAACAGACCATGAATGGATCAGACGATCAACTTCTAACCACTTGCAGTCTACAAAGGCTGAGAAAATACAAAGACTGATTTTGAAAAAAACAAACAACAATCAAAACTATTCTTACTGTTTAGATTCTTTGTGGGAAATGTGGACGGTTTTCCAGCTACCACAGCATGCACTTGGTAATGATGTTGAAAGTAAGTGTAGTTCAAAAGCTTTCTGTTGTTTTTTACTACATTTAGGCTAATATATTGATATAAGTAATTTTGTCTTATATATATTTACTCCGTTATCAAAACAGCGAGGTGGTGAAATCCTAGGCAAAACACATATTTGAACTTGATCTAAAAAGCCACTAGGTTGTATGGGGATTTTGAGTCATATTATTTCAGTCAATTGAGAAGTGCACCAAATAAATAAAAAAATCAACTAGATCACAAAACAAAATTGTGCTTGTGGGGGGAGAGAGACAGAACTGGGCACCAGGAACCTTTTCCCTTTTTTTCTAGTTGGCTCCAAACCCAGGTGCAACTTGTCACCTTAACATGTCCCCAGGGAGAGCGAGAGGGCGTAATACTATTCTTGCATATTTGTCACACTGAATGGTTTCAGATCTTCATAAAAAATGTAAGACAATGAAAATCCAAAAACTAAATTCTATGTTTCAATGGTAATTTTATATTTTTAAAGAAAAAGGTTATCAAACACCAACTGGCCCAGTGTGAAACATACCTACTACTCAACACTTTATTTATACAAGTATGTGCTTTGTTATTTTGAAAGTATGTTTTAAACATACAGGTCCGGAAAACATTAAGCACTTGCACCTTTTCCTTTCCTTTCCAAAAATGTTGAAAAGTAAAGTTTTTAGTGAGGTATTCAATTTGCAGTGGTTTCTTAATTTTAACCCTTCTGTTCCTCACTCAAAACCTTCCTTTTCAACTTTTTTGGAAAGGAAAGAAAAATGTGCAGTGGTCTCTTAATTTTTCCGGAGCTGTATATGGGTTCTGGAGACTAAGCATAGCCAGAAATAAGTAATCTGTATTTCTTGTGAATCTGATCTATAAAATGTGACTATGGAGAATAGTGACAAACTGTTTGTATTCACAGCATACGCTGATAGCTGATAACAGCCATAACATTATGAATTGCCTTTCCATGTTAGACTGGTCCCCAGTCTTCCTGTTTTTAAAACCCGACTAAAAACACACCTCTACTCACTGGCTTTTAACTCAGTATGAGAACTCGTATACATTGCTTTCTTTTATTTATTTGTTTTTAGTGAATGATTTATGTGAATGTACAGCACTTTGGTCAACCTGGTTTATAAATAAGGTTGTATTGGATTGGATTATGACTACCTGCCTAATATTGTGTAGGTCCCCCTTTTGCCTTCAAAACAGCCATGACCCATCGAGGCATGGACCAGGGGCGTTTCCAGCATTGAAGGACATCCGGGGCTTAGCCCAGAGCATTTTATGCAAATACAGGGATCACTCGAAGAGTTTTTTTTTATTACAGTAACACTTTACTTTCAGTCAAAATAAATCTTTAACATTATATTCAAGGCAGGCTAACATCCTCTGCTGGTTTAAGATGGTCTCCCAGCCTGGCCTAGCTGGTTTTAGCTGGTCTTCCAGCTTGGCCTAGCTGGTTTTAGCTGGTCTTCCAGCCTGACCAGCTAAGACAAGCAAAAAAATGTTCAAAACCCCCCTAAAACCAACCTGATATACCAGCTACTTCCAGCTTAAACCAGCTAAGACCAGCCAACCAGCTTAGGCTGGTTTTAGCTGGATTTTTCAGCAGGGAGTATACTTGCAAGTCAACATAAAAATATACTTATAGTTCACTATTTTGAATTATGTTTGCACTTGCACAGTATACTATTATGTTTAAATGTAGATATTTTTTTATAAAAAAAAAGATTTATTTTCATTAAAAAAAAAACTTTAACTGTACCTTAATTTTAAAAACATTTCATTAGCTTCATGTTGCATTTTTTTTTATCAACACTTGATTGTTGGTAACTTTCATAAAGAAAGGCAACATTTTAAACAAAAAAAGTTAAAGACTACACCTTGATCAGATTCAGAACGGATTCAGAATAATAATAAAAAACACAGATGGAGTAGATCGAGTCCAAAGTCCAAACCTTCACAGACAGTTGTTATAGGCTATTTGTGGGTTAACTTACCCTTCATTTCATTTGGTAATATTAAGCGTTTTTTTTTTTACTTTTGATTTACACACTGTTTAATGATTGATGATGATGATCACATTATTTTATATTTGATTGAGCAATCTTCTATCACTTGCTTGCTAGTATCATACTAACTTATATCAGATGCTACTAGTAACATACAAGTGATGCTAGTAGCCTAATAACTAGCTACAGTAGTTAACAAATAGACATACAGTGAAAGACAGCCAGAAGATGATCTTTAGATTTAAAGGATAAAAAAAACTGAATTCATTTCTTACCCACTGACTTCTTTCCAAAGAATCCCCAAAGTCTTGTTTGCTTCATTTTTCATTTCCCGCTCGCTGTCTGTCGTTATTAAATCGCACGCTCAGACACTTGACTTTGCTACTAGGCTAGCCCCTCCCCTACCTGCTACATATTCAAAAGGGAGGAAGAAACGGCAGCAAAGTAATGTAGGCCTATATGGCTAGATTATTTTTAAGGTATATTTTTACAGGCTGTATGCAGTACGTGCAAAGCCAAAGCGCAACGAAATAGGACAACTTATGATTTCGCGGGTTTACATAGGCTTAAAAAAAAAAAAATCGAGATTCGGGGCTACACTCAAAACATCCGGGGCTGAAGCCCCGGCAAAATCGGCTGGCGCCGCCCCTGGCATGGACTCCACTAGACCTCTGAAGATGTGCTGTGGTATCTGGCACCAAGACGTTAGCAGCAGATCCTTTAAGTCCTGTTAGTTGCAAGGTGGGGTCTCCATGGATCGGACTTGTTTGTCCAGCACATCCCATAGATGCTCGGATTGAGATCTGGGGAATTTGGAGGCCAAATTAACACCTTGAACTCGTTGTATTCCTCAAACCATTCCTGAACCATTTTTGCTTTGTGGCAGGGCATATAATCCTGCGGAAATAGGCCAATGCCATCAGGGAATACCATTGCCATGAAAGGGTGCACATGGTCTGCAACAATGCTTAGGTAGGTGGTACGTGTCAAAGTAACAGCCACATGAATGGCAGGACCCATGGTTTCCCAGCAGAACACTGCCCAAGGCATCACACTGCCTCCGCCGACTTGTCTCCCTCCCATTGTGCATCCTGGTGCCATGTGTTCTCCAGGTAAGTGACACACACGCACCAGACGTGATGTAAAAGGAAACGTGATTCATCAGACCAGGCCTTGTTCCATTGCTCCGTGTTCCAGTTCTGATACTCACATGCCCATTGTAGGCACTTTCAGTGGACAGGGGTCAGCATGGGCACCTTGACTGGACTGCGACTACACAGCCCCTTACACAAACAAACTGCAATGCACTGTGTGTTCTGACACCTTTCTATCAGTACCAGCATAAAGATTTTCAGCAATTTAAGCTACAGTAGCTCGTCTGTTGGATCGGACCACTCAGGCCGGCCTTCGCTCACCACATGCATCAATGAGCCTTGGCCGCCCATGAGCCTGTCGCCAGTTCACCACTTTTCTTTCCTTGGACCACTTTTAATAGGTCCTGTACTGACGACTGCAGACCGGGAACACCCCACAAGGGCTGCAGTTTTGGAGATGCTCTGACCCAGTCGTCTAACCATCACAATTTGGCCCTTGTCAAAGTCACTCAGATCCTTATGGTTGCCCATTTTTCCTGCTTCTAACACATCAACTTTGAGGTTGACAGGTGCACCCACTGACAGGTGCCATGATAAAGAGATTATCAGTGTTATTCACTTCACCTGTCAGTGGTCATAAGGTTATGGCTGATCGGTGTACCTCCTCAGATATTACTGACCCAGACCCTATTACTCAAAATATTTTGTTGATGGGGCGGCTAGATGCATCACTCCCTCAGGTGGCCTACCCAGCGACTGGGATGCTCAGCCAACGCAGATGGCAACACAGTCAGCTGCCAGCAAATCAATTCTGGAAGCGCTTCATCAGCCACTATCGTTTCAAAGTGGCAGGCCGATACACCAGACCTTCAAGTCGCTGCAAAAGTCTTGATCATCGACCCACAGCTACCCAGGGAGGCTGGTAGAAAATATCTCACAGGCTTTCCCCGGATTGGATCAGAAGAACTGCTGATCAGAACAAGGTTATAATCGTTAATGAAAATGAAAAAAAAATTGTCGTTAACTGAAATAAAAATAAAAACGAGGCATTACAAAAAAACGATAACTAACTAAAACTAACATGTGGTTGACAAAACTAACTAAAATAAAATTATAGAGTAAATGTTCTTAGTTTTCGTCTTTGTCAATGTCTTTCCTTTTTTAACGCTATTTAAAACACGCAGAGTATTCGCTCAGCTGTGTTTCCTTTCCCTGCTCTCCCTGTCTCTCTGTCACTCACATACACACGCACACACACACACACCCCTCCGTGCACACTGCGTCTCCATGAGAACGAGGGTTCAACGTTGAAGCAAGTTCGCGAATGGTTGGTATCTCGTGAACACCTTTACACAATCCCCCATTAAAAAGTGGTATAAAAATATTTTTTATTCTGAATATAATTTTGTCAGTGTGTTAATGTCTACCGGAGAAGCGATTGCGCCTTCTTTAGAAAGTTAACTAGTCGCAAGTTTGAGGTAAAATGCACTTGGGTTGTCGATGTCAAAACACTATAAGCTGTGATTCAAATATTAAATGATGTTATGTAATTTTTACTTTTACACTGAATGTTTGCTGCTTCAATCCAGATGAGTAGGCAGAAGGCTATTGTATAAATTTAGGGTGTGAAAATTGTGCAGCTTTGGTATTTGTATAGAGTGTGAATTCTGTTTAGAAGATGTGTAACGTTCGATTTTTGGTACAGCGTGTGAAATTTGTAAGAGGTAACGTTAACGTTAAAGGAATTTCCATGGGGTGTGAATTTGGTAGGCCTCTAGGGTGTTAAATGTGTATATTATGTGAAGGCATGAACTATATTTAATATAATAAATTGTATGATGTTTTTGTTGAGTTATTATTACACAATACTTTTTCTGACCTTTTTGAATCTTGCCCCTGACAAATAGCCCATATTACAAAAAAAGACAAAAACGAACACTAAAACTAATAAAAACTAAACTAAAACTACCATACCATACCATCTTCTTCCGCTTATCCGGGGCCGGGTCGCGGGGGCAGCAGTCTAAGCAGGGATGCCCAGACTTCCCTCTCCCCAGACACTTCCTCCAGCTCTTCCGGGGGGACACCGAGGCGTTCCCAGGCCAGCCGGGAGACATAGTCCCTCCAGCGTGTCCTAGGTCTTCCCCGGGGTCTCCTCCCGGTGGGACGGGACCGGAACACCTTCCCAGGAAGGCGTTCCGGAGGCATCCGAAAAAGATGCCCAAGCCACCTCAGCTGACCCCTCTCGATGTGGAGGAGCAGCGGCTCTACTCTGAGCTCCTCCCGGGTGACCGAGCTTCTCACCCTATCTCTAAGGGATCGCCCGGCCACCCTGCGGAGAAAGTTCATTTCGGCCGCCTGTATCCGGGATCTTGTCCTTTCGGTCATGACCCAAAGCTCATGACCATAGGTGAGAGTAGGAACGTAGATTGACTGAAACTAAGTATTTTTAAAAAATTAAAAATAAACTAAACTAGCAAACCCACTTTAAAAACGAATTAAAACTAAACTGATTTTGAAAACATAAAGTCAAAACGATATATAAATAAAAACTAATAAAAAATGCAAAACTAAAATAACCTTGGATCAGAACTGTTGAGGTGCATGTAGGTGACAGAATCTATGTGCGTCTATGTGCGTCCAGTAGCACAAATTATCAGACTCCCTGCCCTACCAGAATAAGAAAACCTGCCCAGGACATTTCCTGTAACAAGTGACTTGTAATTGGACTGGGCAGTGGAGTTGAGGCCTTTTGTAGAGGTTAATATTTCCATAGGAAATATTTAGGCGGCTGTTAAAAAGGCTGTCCTGTTTTCCCTCTGTTCTACCGAACTTTCCTCCAGTCCCTACAATGTTACATTGATGCTAGTTGTGTGGCACTGTCGCCATAACAACCACTGTTCATCAACCGAACCGTGGGAAGTGCGCGCACCAGTCACCCTGTCTGCCCATCTGGGAACAGTTACGTTAGTCAATAGAAGATGCAAGTAACCAAATCAGGTGTGTGGAATATAGTTTCTGTTGTTGAATGCTGTGAGTGCATCTAAGGGTGAGTTGATCTAAAGTAATTGGCTGTGGGTTATGTGGTGTACGTAGGTTTGTTTATGGTCATTGTTGCTCAGGAATGTTAGCTCCAACTTTACATTGAATAGCACATAGCCTACATGTTGCAGTAGCAACATTTTCGTTTGAGTGACCTCAGAATGACCTACAATATTTTATTTAATATCTATAAAATGATAGCAGCACAAACGAAAATGTTAACGGCACAAACAGAGCACAAACCATTGAGCCTATTTCGACAAAGTTTTGTGTTGGGTGGGGGCCAACATCACGCAGATGCTCGACCTTGTCCCGAACAATTCGACACTTGCTCATCGAAACAACGTTTCGAGATGTATTCCGGGGGGACGGCCAAGATGGCAGCCGGTGCAGTCGCAGTTTCATGCAGCTGATTCAATTTTACTTCCCATCCCCTATAATTTAACTTTACTTAAACCTTGACGCTTCATAACGTTCAAATATGTGTTAGGGCACTTTTCTGTTTTGTTTAAGCGAAGTAACTTGTTATTTAAGTAAGCTTATTTTCCTCCTTAAGTTGGCGGCCGTTAACTGAACTCAAACGCACATGGAAAGCAAGGATAGCACGATGAAACGCAAAGGAAAAAATAAGAATTCTTCTTCCAGTTCCAAGTTGCTTACAGAGGAAATGGAATTAGATGTTCCTGCTGCACAAATCGAGGTGACGTTAGACCATCAATACGGCAAAACAAGTCCCGCTGTCAGCCGACCTGAAAGCCCAAGTCTCGAGGTTGTCCATGACTCTGACCTAGATACGCCTGTGAAATCTCAGCAAAAAAATCTTGTGGTGAAATTTCTCTGAAGGAGTTGCAAGATAACGTCATTGAGGCATTGACATCCAGAATTAAAGAAAGTGCAAACAACCTCGGCAAATTGATTACCAGCAACACTGTGAGCATTGAGGGCCCCAAGAAATCAATCGATTTTGTGTTTGAAGAAGTAAACGATTTAAAAACGGGCTTGAAAAGTTGCAAAAGTGCCACCAATTCAAACAGCACCAAAATCCACGAACTTGAGCAGAGTCTGAATGATGCCGAACGCTATCAGCGAAGATGGAACCTCCGTTTGTACGGTATTCCTGAACATTCTGAGGAAAACATCAAGCAAAAAGTAATTGGCGTCTGTGTCTCAGTTGTTCTCGACTCAAACGTTTCTTTCAAAGATGACATAGATGTAGTGCATCGTCTGGGTAAGCTGAACGAGCAGACCAACAGACCAAGACCAGTGATCATTCGCTTCGTGAGGAGATCTACGCGGGACCTGATCTGGCGGCAGGCCAAGTACTCTGAGTATCTGAGGAGTCACAAGTTTAATGTCGTTGTCATAAGTTACACTTAATGTCAGGGGTTTAAGGTTTAATATTAAACGTAAAGCTTTGTTTTTATTTGCTAAGCAGCAGAATTCTGACCTTTGTTTTTTTCAAGAAGTTCATTCAACTCCCAAAGAAGTACATTTCTGGAAAGCTCAATGGGGTAATGATGCTTGGTTTGCTCATGGGTCTGAGCGTACAGCTGGTGTTGCAATTTTAAAAAACAAATTTTCTGGGGACATTTTATTTTCTGAAGGGGATCCCCTTGGTCATTTCGTTATTTTAGTTATTAAACTAAACCTGGTGTCTATAATTATAATACATTTTTATGGGTAAAATTCTAAAATTGAAAATGATGCTTTATTCATAACTTTAGAGAGTCATATTACACACTGTTTATCTAAATTCCCAAATTCATTTGTTCTAATAGGAGGAGATTTTAATATCACTTTAGACAACTCGCTTGACCGGTGGCCACCTCGCAGTGTAAATTATCATAACTCCACATTGAAAACCTTTATGCAGAAATGTTATGTAATAGACATTTGGAGAGAGAAATTCCCTGGTATTAGCTCCTTCATGTGGAATAATAAGGTGAGTACCTTTATGTCTCGTATTGACTACTGGTTAACACTATGCATTTTACACAAAGACGATATTTCTGTTAATATTTTTCCCACGCCATTAACAGATCATAAGGCAGTGTCTATCAACATTTCTTTACTTTCTTCTCCTTCCTCTAACTACCATAACTCTTATTGGAAGCACAATAAGTCATTATTGGAACATGAATTTGTTAAGATCACCATTCGCAGTTTGATTGCACAGTATTGGAGTATTGCTCAGATTAATAATGACTATTGCACTAATTGGGAGTTATTCATATTTGAAGCTTGTACATTTTTAAGAAAATTTGGTTGTTTATTGTCTAAAGCTAGAAAGTTTGGAGAGGAGATGATCATTTCTAAAATTAAGTATTTTACTCATAAATCTCCAATCTTGTCGGATAAAGGACATCTTGAATTACTCAAACTTCAAAGCCAGTTAGATGATCTCTATAAAAGGAGGGCAGAGGGTGCCTTCATTAGATCTAGACAGAGATGGTTGGAAAAAGGTGAACAGAATTCGGCATATTTCTTTCATTTAGAAAAATTCCATGCAAAAACAAATACAATTGCGCATTTGAATATTAATGGTACAATAACAAGTGATTCAAAGGAAATTGCAGATTATGGTTCAACCTTCTTTAACACTGCAATTCAGGATTTTATGAAAATAATTATTCTGTTTTTATAGATATAGCATCTAGAATTAAGACAACCCTGGATTCTATCATCGATAAGACACAGTCAGGTTTTATGCGTAATAGACACATTTCAAATAATATTCGCTTGGTATTAGACCTAGTCGATTACCCACTTCTATATCCAGATGAGAGTTTTATTCTTTTTTTAGACTTTCATAAGGCCTTCGATACTGTTGAACATCAGTTCATATATTCGGCCCTAAACAAATTTGGTTTTGGTGATTTCTTTATTAACTCCATTAAAACTTTGTATTATAATGCAAATTGTTCAATCAAGCTGCGTAATGGCACCTCACCCAGATTTAATGTCAGTCGTGGTATCAGACAGGGATGCCCTATTTCTCCATATTTATTTTTACTTTGTTCACAACTTCTCGCAGACCATATAAAACAGAGCCCTTTAAGAGAAATCACTGCAGCTGGCAGTGAAATTATTATAAGTCAATTAGCAGACGATACTACACTTTTTTTAAAAGATGAAGGAGAAATACCTTTAGCCCTTAATATTATCAACTCGTTCTCTAAAGCTTCAGGGCTCTACCTAAATTTAAATAAGTGTGAGTTAATGTCTCTTAAAAACAGTAATCTTCTGTCAATTTGTAATATTCCCATTAAAGATGAAATCACATATCTAGGTATTAAGATTGTAAAGAATGAAGAGGAATGATGTAAACTTAATTTTTCACCAGTAATTGACAAGACAAAGAAAAAGTTTGACCAGTGGTTACTAAGAGACCTATCCCTGAGGGGGAGAGTACTGATCACAAAGGTGGAGGGGATATCGAGACTTACGTATGCAGCACTGTCCCTAGCAGTTCATGATAATACTTGTAAAATTATTGATAAAATGCTATTTAACTTTTTATGGAAAAATAAAACCCACTATGTAAAGAAATCTGTGTTCATGAACTCAACTGAAAATGGAGGCTTGAACTTTCACCACCCTTAATCACACCTTCAAAGTTAACTGGGTTAAACAATTCCTTAAAAAACCTAATCTATCTGGAATATTATTCCTCACTTTATCTTTTCACAAGTTGGTGGTCTTCAATTCCTTTTACTTTGTGACTACAGTATTATCAAACTTCCTAATTTTCACAAACAGATGCTTCTTTCTTGGAAATGTAATCTATAAACACAACTTCTCTCCAAACAGATGTTTTATCTGGAATAATAAGCACATTCTGTATAAATCTAAATCTTTATTTCTTTTGAATTGGTTTTGTAATGATTTAATTTCTGTCAGGCAGCTATATAACCATGATGGTCTTATGTTGTCATACTCTGAATTTCTATCTAAATATAGTATTCCATTTACTCCTAAGGATTTTGCTGTGGTTATGGATGCTGTTCCCTCTGGTCTAGAAATGCTTGTTAAAAATTCCTGTCCTCTGCTCTCTCCATACTCGCTGGATCCTGCTGATACTGAAGTAGGCCGTATCTGTTTCTCTCATTCCAGTATAAAAAATTATAATCGTTGTGTACAGGCTTTGTTCCAAAGGGATATTGTCTCCAGACCTGGTATTATATCATTATGGAATGGATGTTCTGATAATTTGATATGGTATAAAATCTGGAAACTCCCTCATAAATATTTAATTACAAATAAAATCAAAGAGATTTTGCTTAAAATTATTTATAAATTTTACCCATATAATAATTTTCTTGTGAACAGATTTAATTGTAATATTGATATATTGTGTACATTTTGTGATCTAAATGATGAAACATTGTATCATTTATTCTGGAGTTGTCCTCACCCAGTTTGCTTTTGGTCTGATTTTTGTTCCTTTATTAAGGCTCATATCATGCCCAGCTTTCAACTGTGTTTTAAAAATGTATTATTAGTTTTTTTCTCCTATGACAATTCTTATCATAAGGAATACTATTTAATTAATCTGCTTCTTTTGTGAGCTAAATTTAGTATTCATAAAAAGAGATGTATTCCGAAACACTTCTGGTCACGTGATGCTGGTTACCAAAACAATGTCACATGTGCAGTTACGCCACAAACAATTTACTGACACAGGTTTTGACTACCAGGTGCAATACCAACAACTTTGGAAGGTAGCGTAGTTGGTAGTAACCATGGAAATGTTCTATCATCTATGGCAGTAACTCTTTCAGTGCGCATTGCAGCCTTGGCTCAACACCCTATTACCAATTTCATTAGGCTACTACTGAGTGAAGTTCAGCGGTGGTCTAGTGGGTAGTGTCACAGGCTCTCCTGTGGAAGAAGTAAAATTCCTGGTTATTTTCTCCCAATTGAAACTTTACTATTCATTGTTTTTAAATTATTCATTTCATATAGAGCAGAGGTTCCCAAACTAGGAGTCGCGACCCCATGTAGGGTCACCTGATATGAAAATAGGGTCGGGGGAGAATGTTTTACTATTGACTCTCATAGCTGCAAATAAAAAAAGAACAATTACATACATTTTCTTCACATGGTTGGGGTCGCGAGAAATTTTAGATATAGAAATGGAGTTGTCGGCCAAAAGAGTTTGGGAACTCCTGATATAGAGCATCATATGGCTCAGACTTTATCATCCAAATCATTATAATGGATGCATTGTTTAATAAAAGCATGTTGAAAAGTAGTGATGGGCTGTTCCAGTTTTTTCGACACTCACTGCATCAGAACATTGTCTTGAGTAGTGATGGGCTGCTATGCACACATGCTCGATACTGTTTCCAAGCTTTTTGACACCATTCTGACACACACTGAATTGGAACGATGTTACGCAACATTTCTGCTGTGTGACAATTGTTTGAAATTAGCCTGTTTAATAGAAAGCCGTTTTAAAGTGCTTGTTGCAAAGCACAGGTTTCCACAATTCTCCGCACCTGAGCGCCCTGTCGATCAGTGTCGACATTTTCAAACACCAAGCTCTATTTAGCAACAGAAGTAGAAACATTTCATTTCAAATGACTTGTGTTGTAGGTAGTACTGTCGCCGTCTACTGAGTAAGGCCTCCCTGGTTCAAATCCTGAATTCAAGTTTCTTTTTGCCGGACCGCATAAGCGGATCCGGTCTAGAATAGTGAATGTCTCTTATTGAGTCCTTACTGAGTCCTTGACTGACTGATTGAGTGACTGACTACCCCTAGTTAAATAGGTCCCGTGTTCTACTCCTGTAGAAGTCAACGCACATAATGCCTGAGGTTCAGGACAGACAAAAACTACATAAAGTTGCTGGCTATTACTTTATGTAGCTATGTAATTGGAAGCCTAAAATAAAACAGTTCTGGTGGATATTAGGATTGGTTCAGGAAAGACAAACACTTGGCTGCCTACACAGTTCTTAGCTTTTCACTTGACAAAATATATCGTCACCTATATTGATAGACACTCAATGTCATTCACGAATGGCTAATTAGCTGTTAAAACGGCCAGTGGTGAAAAAGGATTTGTTCAGAATAAACAAAAACTTAGCTGGCTACAACCTTCTGTAGCTACGGGAAGCCTAAAATGAAACTGTTTACCGTTATCACAATAAAAGCCATCATTGACATTTAGAAGGCCATGTAGTTAACAATCTAGTATGTTAAAAAAAAAGAACAGGAAAGAACAACATTGGAACGGACATTAAAATGACAGACTAAATTGTTAACTATATCGCCTTATATAATTAAATTATGGCTTTTATTTAGAAAAAGAAAATCTGAGTTAGCACTGTTAGCATAATATCATGCTACTAGAAGAACGGCCATCACTAGTTTACTGTTATATTGTGACTATTTCTGGTGGATTTTTGAATTTTGTCTTTGCATTTCTTCAGGATTGTCAAACAATTTGCTGGCTACACGATGGTCTTGTCTTTTCACTTGATGTAAAAGTCTGTTATCGTCACCTATATTGATACAGTAGTTATTGTATCAATGTCATTCACAAATGGCAAATAAGCTGTTAAAACGGCCAGTGGCAAAAGTCATACCGTTCATAGATATTATTTGTGGTGGAGGTAAACTTCATAAGAAACGTTACTCAGTTTAACACAATGGTTAATGGTGTCTAACGAAATATTCAAAGCATCGTTTCTCCCATCACTACGTGATAATGGCATCAGATAGGCAAGTATTGCATCACACGCTAGGGGGTTTTCTGGCTCAGTGGCACCAAGGTTCTGTAGGGTTAGCTTTAGTTGCACTATTGAGTTTTGAATTTGATTATACTGGCTGTATAATTAATGTGAGATCATTTTAATTCTTAGTCTAGTTGTGTGAATGCATGTGTAAATTCTATTTTTGCATTTGAGATGTTTATATACAGTGAACTCTTTTTGCATTCTGTATGTATAAATGGGTAGCCTCTTGCATGTCTATACAGTGTATAGCATTTCTATTTGTATTGGTTTATAGAAACACAAGTAATTCAACGTTACAAAGGAGTCCACAACCATTTCAATTACGGTGAAGTAAGACTGAATGTGAGTGTGCTTAATGTGTGGTGGTCAAGAAGAGGAGGAATAAAATCCTTAAATTGTGAACCATCCGTCTCATTCTTACCGGACACCCTGTAGGGGATCAGAAATTATACAGAAACAGGTTCAGTGAATAGCGCTGTCCAGTATAACGAAGGAGGAGTCAGAACAAAGGAATATCTTGAAGGAGTGTTTAATTGTAACCTCACAGGCAAGAGGTAATAAACTAGACCCAACAGTAAAGGTCACAGGGAACATGTATATGACAGGACTGATGACTGGATCAGAAAATTTAAGAGTCAAAGAGAAAGAGGTCAGCTGATATTTTGGAGTTTCCTCTGGTACGTACAGGAAAAAAAGTTTATGTAAGGTGAGAACAATATTGTAATAGATTGTGCATTGACAGTTACCAAGTTTATTAAAAACTTTTACAACTGCACTAGCGAGAGCATTCTGTCAAACTGCGCCACAGTGTGGTTTAGCAGCTGCTCCATAGCCGACCTGAAGGCCCTGCAATGGGTAGTGAAAACCGCCCAGCACATCACTGGTGCCCAGCTTACTGCCATCACAAGCGGTGTCTGCACAGGGCGCGCGGGTCATCAGGGACCCTTCACACCCATGCTTCAACTGTTTGCCCTCCTACCATCAGGCAGGTGGTACAGGTGTCTTTGGTCCTGCACCTGCAGGCTAAGGAACAGTTTATTCCCATCTACTGTCACACTCCTGAACTCTGGGGCACAGATTCACGGCAAAAGTTGGGCAGCTTTTGTACTGGTAAAATGTGTTTTGATGCTCTCTCTCCCTTCAAGGGAGTCCATTGGTTAAGCTAGCACAAGTTATTTATTCTGGTTTAAACTGCATGGAAATGTAACGATAGAAAATTGCTAACGTGTTCCTGAGTATTGCCATTGGTTGTGATCCGCAAAACGGACATAACTTCTTGCAAATCTGTCTGAGATTTCCCCTCATTTGCATATTTTCTGACTCGCCGTGTGCCTATGGCTTGGCATTTCAGGCCAGGAGAGTCAACCCAAAGCTCTGGTGAATTTTTTGAGATAAGACTGATTTGATAGATTCTTTTGCATTAGGCTACTTTTAAGACTGAAACATTAGCCTAGCTACTACTGAAAGAAATGGACCACCTAAAAATCTGTCAAATTCGTCAGCTGTTTTCTTACCTTGAAAATAGTCTAATACTCTAAAACAGCTGTTGTAGTGTGTGTATATGTCTGACTTGCTGCCAGTTTTGCACTAGGATAATTTGTTGGTGACCCCTGACTACAAAGGTTGTTGTGTGGTTCATGCCCCATGAGCTGGTGTAATGGACTGGATTTATCATCATCTGCAGACATTACATTAAACAAGGAAGATATACTGTTAGGATTGTAAGACTTCAGTTCACTGAAGCAGGTGCCTGCACTGTACTGGGTTCCATTTACGCTCTGGAGAAAAAGTTTACCCCCCCCCCCCCCCCCCCCCCACGATTGTCACTGTATAATTCACACTCTACATAATATAATACAATAGTACATATAATACATAGAGGGCAAGCCTAAAATGGAAAACACTTAAGACAACTATTATTTTTCCACATTATTTTTCTGCGTATATTCAGGAATGTCCCCTCTGTGTAAAATTCCAATGTTTTATCTATTCAGACAAGATTTTGTAGTTAATTGTATTTCTTTCTATTTTGAAGTATTTTTTTACTTTTAGTACTTTACTTTCATCCTTGATGTAATGGTCCCTTCTTGAAGGGGCCATTCCACTTCGTGTTTTCTGTGTGTCCTCGTCTTGTCCTTGTATGGTCTTTCCTGTTCTTGTTTCTGTTATTCGGTATATTCAGTTCACCTGTGTTTTAGCCCCCACCTGTTTCTGTTCTCCTCGTTTCTCAGTGTATTTAGTTCAGCCCTTTTCTCCTTGTCCTGGTTGGTCATTGTGTGTGTATATGTTATGTACACCTGTCGTGCCCCTGTGCCCCTGTGCCCCTGCGCCATTGGAATTATCGTAGTGCCCGGCACTCAGTTTAGGTTCTTCGTTATTTTTTGGTTTAATAAAAGGGGTAAACCCTCGAACTTCTGCACTTGCCTCCGTCTCCATATCTACCCACGTGACACTTGAGACCCTTGACAGCCTACTGTTCCTACTTTGCCCATTTAGATTTTTAAAAATACAGAAACCACACATATATACACTGATGAGACAAAACATTATGACCACATCCCTGATATGCTGTTGGTCCTCTGCATGCTGCCAAAACGGGGGCCGACCCGCAGAGGCATGTACTGTAGGCCTACTCTTGAAAAGCCCAGAAGGTGTTCTGTGGGATCTGGCACAAAGACATTAGCAGCAGATCCTTCAAGTACTGTAAGTTGGGAGGTGGAGCCGCAGTGGATTGGACTTCTTGGTCCAGCACATCCCACAGATGCTCAATCAGATTGAGTTCTGGGGAATTTGGAGGCCAGGGCAACATCTTGAATTCTTCATCATGTTCCTCAAGCCATTCCCAAACAATGTGTGCAGTGTGGCAGGGCACATTATCCTGCTGAAAGAGGCCACTGCCATCAGGATATGTTATTGTGATGAAGGGGGGTTCCTGGTCTGCAACGATGTTTAGGTGGGTGCAGGGGTTGGCTCCAGGATTTGAATACTGATCGTGCAGGAAAAAAATCATTGATGGGCAAAAAAAAGACTAAAAAGGAAACCTATATATATATATATATATTTTAAATGCATCTAGGGTTGCAAAATCAATCTACAGCTCCAGAAAAAATTAAGAGACCACTGCACCTTTTTCTTTCGTTTCCAAAAAAGTTGAAAAATACAGTTTTAAGTGAGGAACAGAAGCGTTCAATTTGCAGTGGTCTCTTAATTTTTACCCTTCTGTTCCTGGGAATTAGTTAATGGCAATTACTTATAACATGAATCATAGTGCCATGTAGAAAATAAACTAATTAAAAACCTCACTTAAATGGGAAGTGTTGACCATTTTCAGCAGATCGTGAATATGTGAATACCAATAAAAAATAACATCCATTCCAAACTCAAATGTACTAGTCCGACTAATTGCTACTAAACTAGGAGGCAGTGAGGTTTTGTTTTTAAAATGTCTATCTCATCTTCATCTGCTTATCCGGTATCGGGTCGCGGGGACAGCAGCTCCAGCAGGGGACTCCAAACTTCCCTTTCCCGACCCCCATTTGCCAGCTCTGACTGGGGGATCCCGAGGTGTTCCCAGGCCAGTGTCGAAATATAATCTCTCCACCTAGTCCTGGGCCTACCCCGAGGTCTCCTCCACGCAGGACGTGCCTGGAACACCTCCCTAGGGAGACGTCCTGGGGGCATCCTTACCAGATGCCCGAACCACCTTAACTTGCTCCTTTCGATGCAAAGGAGCAGCGGCTCTACTCCGAGTTACTCACGGATGACTGAGCTTCTCACCCTATCTCTAAGGGAAAAGCCATCCACCCTTCTGAGAAAACCCATTTCAGCCGCTTGCACTCGCGATCTAGTTCTTTCGGTCATGACCCAGCCTTCATTACCATAGGTGAGGGTAGGAAGAAAATTGACCAGTATATCAAGAGCTTTGCGTTCTGGCTCAGCTCTCTTTTCGTCACAACGGTGCGGTGCTTTACACAGACTGATGATGCCATCAGGAAAAAGCAGCGATGGGATCCCCAGCCCAACGAACTGCAACCCCTCCCCACCCCGACTAAGCCTCGATATCCTGTCCATAAAAGTTACAAACAGGATTGGTGAACGAGTCCGACTTACTACTGAGAACCCAAACACAGCTCTCACTTTGGACGTACAGGGATTGGATAGCCCTCAGAAGGGACCTCCTCACCCTATACTCCCGCAGCACCTCCCACAATATCTCCCGGGGGACCCAGTCATACACCTTCTCCACATGCAGACTGGATGGGCATAATCCCAGGCCCCCTCCAGGATCCTTGCAAGATTAAAGAGCTGGTCGATTGTTCCGCGACCAGGATGGAATCCGCATTGTTCCTCTTTAATCTGAGGTTCGACTATCTGCCGAACCCTCCTTTCCAGTATGTTTGAGTAGACTTTCCCAGGGAGGCTGAGAAGTGTGATACCCCTGTAATTGGCACACACCCTCTGGTCCCCCTTTTTGAACAGGGGAACCACCACCACGTCGCTATGTCTATTACCTCATAATTCAAGCTGTCTGTAAGGTCCGAATGTCGAATGTCAACAGACACAGCGAGTTTAGGCGGCCTGTGAGCAAGGAGCTCCTACCCGCTATCTTTAGATGATTGACGTTGAACAGTGCTGAACAGTGCATGTAGCCATTGGAAGGGTAATAAGAATCTTGAGCAAACTGTGGTACTACCTGCACTGTCCGCTGCGGCTGTTCCCTCAGGTTGAGGTCAGGAGTGGACTTGATCAATGTGTGCTCATTTTACAATAGGCTCCTCTGTTTTGACATCTTCTCGACGATCAGGTTAATATTGGAGGAGGGTGTATCTGCAGACCGCAACTGGGGGGCATAACTTAACATTAAGTTACGCCCATAGACGGTTTCCATTGATGTGGTGTTTCTGATTTAGTGCATAGGTTTAGGAAGGAAAAATTACAGGATCAATGACAAAGGTTTCAGTAAGTGCTTCCATGTGACAAACCTCTAGCTGTATATTTAGGGATAGTTAATGTGTTCACTAAGATCGCTTATCTACTAAATTCTTTAAATCTTTGATTTGATTAGCTTGCCAGTGACAGAACACAGAAAACTCTACAACCCTTATAAACGTATAGCTTAGTTTAAAGATAGCTAGCTACGCAACGAGGTAGGCTACTTGTTAACCAGCTCCAGTCAAGTTAAGGTACGTTATAACTAGCTAAAGATTCATGATGCACCTGTCACTATATGCAAACTGGCAAGATCCATTTATATTTTAGCTTCATATACACTGTTAGAAATGTAAACAAAATTATAATTTGTCATGGCCATCTTCTATGCAGTGGTGTAAAAAGTAGAAGTATTAGGCTGTGTTCATTTGTATTGGGAGATTACTTGGATGAGCTAAATTACCGAAACAGAGTTCATAACTAACCAATTACCTTAATTGATGATTTACACTCTTCCTTTTTATTTTATTGATCACTGGTTTGCTTTGAACTCCCTTTACCTGGTTACCTATATCTTAATTAGATACCTCCCTAAAGTGGTGAACACAGCCAAACCCAGTTGAGTACTTTTACTTTGTACTTTCTACACCTCTACTTCTATGTGATTGTTGTGATCTTTCATTTCAGTTGCCAATATGCGTTATTGACCTGGGGGATGCTGTTGCCTGGGTAAATGCCAACATGGGCCTCTTCTGTCCTCACCCCTGAATGATAAGGAAATACAGGGTGCTGTGCAGATGCACAGAGAGGCCTCAACTCTAGAGGAAGAACAATAAGCTCTCTCCCCATTCATGTTTTTGTTTTAATAATTTTGAAGACACTGAAACATTCATGGATGAAATAGACAAAAGTGGACTTAGTGATAAGTTTGAGCTTCTCTGTTAATTATTTTTGTTGAGGAAAAAACCTATTAGCTGTCTTTAAACCAACAGCTAATGTTGGTTTCCAAACAACAAAAATTACAAGATCCAGAAAACACAATATAGTTTGATGAGACAAAGAGACAAGAAACATCAGTTGTTTAGCAAGAGTTAACTGGACAGTGTTTTGGAAGTGTTCACCTAGCCATACAACATGATAGGATGAAACCAAAGCCTACAGAATCTGGGCAAAGCTGAATACACAAAACATAAAGAAACAATTTAGTTTTGTCAGTGTTGGAATGTCATGTTTTGAATATTTGATTGGGTGATTAAATGTTAAATTGTCTAACTGGCATATCATTTAATTTTGTATTTTTAGGTTATGCCATTTACTTTAAGATTTTGGGCTACATTCATTGACTTTCAGTAATGTCTGTTGTGCTCTTTTGGACCTGCTGTACTTATGCTATTGAATCAACTTTTAGGATAAGGGTTAAATTAGACCTCAGATAATCAATTCCAAGACATGTAACACTTATATTCCTCCCAACAATGTTGTCCATAACCACGTCATTACGCTAGAATTAAAAATGTTCTTGTTCCAGGTACCCCCAGCAAAAAAAAAAAAAATTCTGTTAACAGATGTTGACCTGATCTCTACATGATGCTAATTTAAACTTGCCACCTTTCTGCAACAGGCTATAGAAAAAAATCTAAGATGTTTGTATAGTATTAGTTATACAGAGTGGAGATGTTCTGATTTATCCACCAGGGTATGGTAATCCATTTGTGCATATATTACCCAATTCTTCTTGCATATTTTAATGACATCTACCAGTGGAGTCAGTATCTCTAACAGGACCTGTGGACGACACACTTTGTTTAGGGTGAGTTTAGTGCCTCTTTATCTCCCACCACATACTGCCATGGCACTGCGTGCAGAAAGCTCATTTTGAAAGTCTGTCTTTTGCTGCTGATTCTCGCTCTTTATAAAATATAAACAAATGCATTATTTCCCCTTACATCAGCAAAATATAAACCTGATAAACCTTTTCATCTGTGTAAGACACTCGTTTTTTAAATAAAAGATTTAGCAAACTCATGTCAAGTGGCGTTGAACAGAAGTATCCTACAAAGGTGGACGTGAGTGCCACAAAGAGCAGTACTGGCACAATATTTAGTGACAGCATTCTGGCCCACTCCTATATCATTCCACGCTCCAGTCAATTTGCACTGCTCTTCCCTCTACTCACAAACTCTGCTCTGGGTAAAGCATCTGCTAAATGAAAAAAATGCACATGTACACTTTAATAATTACCTGTATACAGACATACAAACTAGTATACTTGTGTTTGATTAATTACATTGCAATTTATTTGGCATTCACATTAGTTAACAGACATTTACATAATAGAAGCCAATTCAATTCAAATGAAATACATTATTATATTACATCAATATTTGCCTCCCATCAGTTTTTGATCAAAGATTTTCAGACAAAAAGCTATTTAGACCACCTACATTGTATATAGCAGCCATCTTTATTTGGGATATGTAGGTCTATTGTGTGCTATTAGGATAGTAAAGTCTGTCATGAGGAAAGTTTGGTTTGGAAGTAAGTGCTAATGTGTTATTCTGAGGGCTAAGTCTACTTTTTGGCAGACTGGAAGCGCTCGCTCACATTCTCCCAGTTGATTATATTCCAGATGGCTTTGACATAGTCTGGCCGGACGTTCTTGTACTGGAGATAGTAGGCGTGTTCCCACACATCAATACCGAGCAAGGGGACCAGACCTGAGGAGAGAATTAAATATGAAAATTACGTGAAATAGGAAAACATTTGGGAATTTCCAAATGAAATCGGTTCCAGACAGCCATGGACAAGATAACATGTTAAAGTACTAAGAGCCAGAAGCCACTGACCAGTGGTGCCTTGCAGTGGGTCTTGGTTAGGGCAGGCTGTAATACGGAGCATCCCAGTCTCCTTTTCCAAACCCAGCCAGCCCCAACCTGAACCTTGAACAGCCACAGTGGCAGCAGACATCTTGTCCTGCATTGCCTGGAAGGAGCCAAAATCACGCTTGATGGCTGCCGCAAGCTCACCTGTGCCAAGAAAGAGAAACAGATAACATTCAGACTAATGGCTTGCAGTCACGTTCCCAATGTGTTACCCAGAACAACTTAAATTCAGTAAATTAAAAAGTGGTTTAATAGGATAAAAAAGACCAGAAGAAAAATATATAACTAATAGACAATAGGCCGGGGTGGGGATTCAACAGGTTTTTGCACCCATAGATGGCAGTATATTTCCATCTCAAATCAGTGAGTCAGTAATATTTTATCATTGAGCAGAGATGCTCTAATCCAGACCGATTTACAATAGTAAGTGCATGTATTTTCATTTTACTGTTCCTCTGTGGGAATCAAACCCAGAATGCTTTACCAACTGAGTTACCCCCCTGCCACACTGATCACCTGTACAAGTTCCCCCCACACTCATGGTGCATTGTCACCGGGAGGAGGGTTGACGTCATCTAAAAAAAAAAATTCTGTTCAACCTATTTGATGGTCTCATTGTTTAACGGTAATTAATTTAATATATTTGAAATAGACAAATACATTGTAGGTTAATTCAAAGGAATACTGTTGTCTATGGTAAAAGTATTAGGAATTTATTTAATGATAACTAAAATGTTTTACACTATTGGATTTTCACAGGTAGTTGATTATGCAAACATTTCGATATAATTAAGATTATTACTGAACATTTCCCAAAAATACAATGGAGTAATGAGTCAAGAATAGGACTCCAGGTTAACCAAAGCTACTCACCCGTTGGTTCCCCCCCCCCGTTTGGGGAGAGGTTTGTCCAGAAGATGGAGTGGTTGATGTGGCCTCCTCCATTAAATCTCAGAGCAGGCTGGAGGGAAACTTGTGCTGTAACATCACCTGAAATAAATAACAGGTACATGTGCAAGTCAGTCATTGTGATAACAACCTCAGTACTACTAGTGAACCAGTGTTGCTACTACTACATTAGAGAACTAAGACATGCAATGGTAGTTTGGGTCATTGTCTTTTTATTATGCATTGGATTGAGGGGGTTTGTTCAATGAGTCAATATAGGACTGCTCCTCATCTTTCACCAATCATGTTAAAAGTTTCTTGTATTGTAAATAACCTTTAGGCTTAAACAACTGGGTTTGACATCTCACCCTTGGCCAGTGCCTCTTTGTACTTGTCCTCTGCGACATTGAGATTGTTGACGTAGGTGGCATGGTGCTTGCTGTGGTGGAGCTGCATGATCTCTGCACTGATGTGGGGCTCCAGTGCTCCATAGTCGTAGGTCAGATCTGGAAGTGAGTGCTTCTGTCTCGATATCACTGTGCCCAGCGCTGGGCTCAGGGTGGCAGCACACCTAAAACCCCCAGACATCATGACAAGTCATCAGTCAACACTTGGCAATATTACAACATCCACTACACATAACAGCTATTGGCATTTGGTTGGTCTGTGCAAGAACTAGTGTAGAAGGCTAAACGTTTATAACTGGACAATTTCGAAAAACTAACCATCAATGGGAAACCATAACCAGTGTAAGTGTGTGTGCAGCCTGGGGGCTTTTTGGACCCTGCGTGCCATCCCAAGCCTGGCTGCTGAGTACAAAAGAGCACAATGGACTGCACTTATGTTGTTAATTATGCCAATTGTGTCTCTTCCCTTAAAACCAGGCCATTGCATGAGGACTAGACTAACTGACAACTTGTACTTTTAGTGACTAGTTTATCTGCTCTTTATTTTGCTTAAGAAGACACCCCTTTTATGTTAAAAAAGAACTTGAGGTAAAGAAAAAGAAAAAAAGTATCCTGTTGCTCTGACTTGTTTCCACCGATCCTGTGAAAGTTAAGACTGGGGTAACGTGAACCTTTTACACCAGCCAAACTGTTCGAGTTCAACAAATAACCTAATGGCTGCTGTAAGCCAGTTTGAAATTAGATGCCACTCGTGCCCTAGCATATAGCCTGGGCAAAGGTTGGATTAGCTCGAGTTCACATCAGGTCAATCATTGTTCCAATTAGCAGACTTGAACAATGAAATACATTTCTGGGGAATACACACGTGTCTATGATTAACGAACTACTTGTGTTGATTGAAAGATAGCAATTGCTTTTTTTCCTGGCAAATTAAATAGAACTTTATGAATTTCAGAAGTTGCCTGTTGCTGCCTGAGCAGAACGTTTAGCTGTCAAGCCAAGTCTCATTTGTCTATTACTACCAGGGTACTGACAACATTTAAATGCATTTCAACCTACTTGCTGACCAACCAAATTAAGACGTTTGCTTATGCTTTTTGGAATTGTTTATTAAGAGATACTGCCATTCCCATTTCTTAATTCCCTAAATCCATTTAGCGTTACCTACTTGGATAGCCAGATAATAAACGGACGGACTAGGATCAATAGCGGGCCTGGACTTAGACGCAAACCATTCCACCACCTCAACCAGGTTTTAAAAGATTCAGAAAGTTCAGATTGATCATCGCTAGCAAACAAAATGTAGACCATTCATGGAATACAAGGCTAGCAACCGTAAACGTAACATGCTGGCGGTCTTCATGATGTACAGGATACATATATTTGTATTGGTTTGTTGACGAATGTAAAACTTCCTGATGTAATTGTTTTACCTGCGAATTTGACCCACTCTGCTTAGCATGCTCATCCTGATTTTTGACACTATAAACGCAGTTCACCACTCACAACTTTCAACGCACAACTGCCCTTGAAATCGAACATCACTGTATGAAGATACCATAATCAAGAGGCCTATGTGGTTATTCACGTCAAATACAATATTTTTTCTCGAAATCACCTTTACGTAAAAACTGCATATCCAAAAACAAGTATTTGTGTTGTATAATACTTATATTTAGTGGAATTTGATTAGGTAAATATTAGAGCGAAATACAGTAATTTTTTAGAATAAAAACACATTCACCCCCATTAAAAATCATTGGTCTAACCATTCCAATTTGCTTCCGGGTTGCCTTGTTTTTATTTTTTTATATCCAAGCTGCATTTCTAATTATTAGGTTTACCAAATTTGACAGGTGATTTCTTTATATACTTGTTGACAGTGTCACGATTTACTATATTGTCTAATACTTTTAAATTAAAACGTTGAACTGTCCAGATAACCAATAATAGGCACATGCAGTTAACTGTAGCTAATGTTGTTAGATTGATGCATGTTCTAGTACATCCTGTTCAGCGTTTTAGAACATGTTGAAAAACTATTTAATGATAGCTGCTAGCTCAAAAGGTATTGTCTTCAAATGGTTTCCATAGATAGTAGTTAAAATGTATGTGATACTGTGGTGATAACTAGGATAGCATCTCTGATCTTGAATCGTGATGTAGTCAGCCCGCCCCTTACAGCACGGTGAGGTTTGCGATGCGGCGGTGGTTGCCATCTCCTTGATGGCGGCGACATCGAATCCCTACCAAGACGAATTCGAATAGTTAGAGCTACATTTTGCAATTTATAACATTCCGATAGAAAAGTTGTATATCACTAATACGTTGTTCCAGATATACTGGTATCGAAAATTGGAGGAAACGGGTTCGGTAAGTGTTAATCTTCACGAGGGGTTTGCTAACGATTCCGCGAAAGGAAGAGGACCGATCATTTATGCAGGGGGAGAATGTCCTTTCTCCGCCATTTTGTGAAAACAAGAAGCAAAAAACATAAGAATCGACAGGTAGCTAGCAGGACGTTTTGGTAAAATAACTTAATTTAAAGCGATGGATGTTCAGAGATAAGAGATCTAATTAGGCAACACTTAGTAATATTTGAGCCCAAACGTAAGTCTTGTGACGTTGGTCGCTAAGAGATGGTAAAGCGTTACAGTAACGTATTTTTTGTTCTCTTAAGATATGTTTGCTAACCTAGCTAACGACATTAGCAAATTATTTTATATGATTAATACATACCAGTTGGCTTGTCATTATATTAATTATACGAACATTAAAACGACACCACATAAAATCGTTACCCATGTTTATCGATAAAAGATAATTAACCTAGATAACCTTAGTTTTAACTGAGTATGGCGGGTGGCTATCGCTAGCTAAACGTACAGTTCAGCTAGTAAACTTAAGCTAACTAGCAACCAGTAACGTTTTTTATTTGTACTGTATTGAGGTACTTAACGTTAAACAGCAACACGCATATAACAATGCGTCAACAGACGTATGCAAATTCAAATGTTGGACTATTTCAGTCCCTACAAGCAACTACATTATTGTAGCAATAGTAACCTAGATAATCGTTTTCAGGTTTAAGATGCCAAGCCACGTGCCTTAAGGGTGTGCCTCCGGCTCAAGGAACCGCAAAAAGAAAACAATATGCATGATCTGCTTACGAGCAGTTCAAGAATTATCATTAAAGGCAAACTTCCGCTGAATTAATTGCTACTTTCACTTCCTTTTCAGCGCTCAGAATGACAAATGAGGAACCTCTTCCAAAGAAGGTGAGCGTTGCAGTTTATTTGGAAACCAAGTTTCCAGTATTGATAGTTTTATGCAGCTGTAAGCTTTTACTTGCTTACTCTTGTTTTCGCCATCTTCATTTATTCAGGTTCGCCTCAGTGAATCTGACATGAAGACCCTGACCCGAGAGGAGCTGTGTGTGAGGTAAATTGATTAAACCGTGAATTCCGGGATTGTTGGTGAATGGCTGGATTATTGTTTGAGGATATGTGTTCATTTTTCTTTACATTTTATCCTGTAGATGGAAACAACATGAAGCTTACGTCCAGATCTTGGAGGCCAAATATGCTGATCTTAATTGTAAGTTAATTATGCAGTGTAGGCCTACTGTCCCATTTCACCAAGTTACAGTTCAGTAGAAGAGTGAAATGACAGGATGGGAAATGATGAACAATGATAGACTTTGGTTATCAGTTTTCCAATAACCCATTTAAGTATTACTCCGCTCCCTTTGAGGTTTCTTTCTGTTAATTATATGGCTACTTTTTAATCAACACTGAAGTGAGAAACTGTGCTCTAAACTAGTTGTGTTTATTTAATTGTGGTGCTGTGCCAGGGCAAAATTATTACTGCGCCACACTGAAAAAAATATGGAACATTGGGAAAGTGTTCACTTTAAAGATACTAGAACTTTTCATTTCATTTTCACAAAAACGTAATTTATAAATTTAACACTGTTTAATTTACAAATGTTTCGATTTACTAAACAAGCTTGTACTGCACAACAGTTTGAAATGCAATCCTTGGAAAATGACCGTTTTGGTGGCCTTTGTTTTAAAAAGATGATGGGGGTCTTGAAAAACTCTCACTGTCAACTATGTTATTTTAAAAGGCCTGTTTTATTGCTGCAGCATGGATAACAAAAAAAACTCAGCATTTTTCTGACTGCTCAGTGGGGAGTTGGGTTAAAAGTAACATCGGTCAGTTCTAGTGAAATTTTGGGTAATACTCCACCCTGCTTCAACTTTTTTTTCATAGTGATTCAAAAAATAGCGGAGACAGAAAACTTTTAGTTGAAGGGCATTTTGTCCTGCGTTATCCCAACAGTTGTGCCTGTATTATATTTGCTGTGTTTGTTGTTTTTTTTATTTATTTTTACATAAAATTCATCAGTATGACACTAACCAGATGAAAGATCACATTTAGGATCCATGTAATGATTAAGCTAGTAGGTTAAATGCATATTGTCTGACCACTGCTTCAGACAACTTTTTTGCATCACACACTATGCTATGAGGAAACACTACAACTGTTATTTCTTTGCTCACTGTCTCAGCGAACGATGTGACTGGGCTGAAGGAGTCTGAGGAGAAACTGAAGCAGCAGCAGCAGGAGGCGTCACGGAGGGAGAATATCCTGGTCATGCGGCTCGCAACCAAGGAGCAGGAAATGCAAGAGTGTACAGTACGTTTCTCCCAACAATATTTTTTTATTTTTTCGATTTATATGTAAGCCTTGTTTTAGCTTAAAGAGTAACTCTTCTCAAAATGCGTCTCACTTTCTGCATCAAAATATAATTGCTAGTAGAGGTTCATTGTGACTTTGTATCCTGAAGGCCACGGTCTAATGCACAACTAATGTCTTCATTAAAATACAAGTGTCGATCTTGACCCTTTAAGCTAAGCTGTGCTAGGATAGAATGGTACAGTGTTCAGTTTCCACCTGGGATGTACCCACCTGGGGCAGTCATGGTCTCTGGAAATGCAAACAAGACAGTAGTTTGTGGCTGCAGCTAGAAGACACAGGCCTCTGATCGACCTAGTAAAATAATGCTAATATATGAGAACAATCCATGTTGTGACATTTTTCTGTATTTTGTAGTTATAGTACGTTTGCAATCAATGTGCAATTAGTTAAAAACTCAGACTCATTAACTACAGAACCCACATTGCAGAAATCTCTAGACGTTCTGGTTGGCTAAGTGCTTGCCTCAGTGGCTAGCTAGATCATTAGAATCAAATCAACATAATATAATAGTGCAGATATAGGATTTCTATCAATCAAACTGCATTTCTAGCTCAAAAATCTGGTCGCTATGCAAGTCAAGAGAGATCACTGTTAGCATTTTTTACCTGTCCGTATGTACAGCATTATGAAATCCAGAGAATGGAACTTGATGATGCGTTATGCCACCATTTTCAGATTTCATCGATTAACCACATAGATGTGAAATCATGGTGAAACAACATTCTACGGACTAACAGACCCATGTGTAATGATGTGTCGGGGGGTGGATTACTCCTCACCCCTCACAAAGCAGTGATCTCGATCATGTCATGGCTGTTAACAATCATCATTTTTCTCTGCCTCTCCCAAGTCTTTAGTGTCACACCCTGATAGAAATAAAATAACACTGCTGCTTAAATCAAACCTAAAGACCCACTGGTGATGGGTAAGCCTCAGATGGAAATTCAATATGGACAATGTGAGGCATTGGTTTGTACAGCTTTTACGGTCTGAATGACAGCCCTGTTGCTTACCCAGCCGCTTTACTATCGCACATGTCATTCCTCCTGTTGAGCAACTGAGGTCCATCAAACTGACTGGCTATTAGGGTGATAAACTGTTTTATTCAATTCGATTTATGCTGAGTAAAGGCTTATAAGGAAATGCTGATTTTAACAAGGATGTTGCTGCTGAAGGCAAGAAGGGGGCAGCAGTTAGGCTAAACCTAATTGTTCCCAGGTTGTTACTGTAAATGTTGTTTGCTGCCAATTTAGTTTAATAATTGTAACTGTTTGGCTACAGTATAGGCCTCTGTGAATGTATAGATCTGTCATAAGCCCCATAATTGCCGCTTCTGTAGATTCAGTCAGTCGTTTATTTTTATTTGATATTTTTTTTCTATGTTGAGTATGTGCTTGTATTGACACTGGTCTTTTTCAACCTGCAGACCCAGATCCAGTACCTCAAGCAAGCACAGCAGCCCAGTGCAGCCCAACTGCGGTCGTCCATGGTAGACCCGGCCATCAACTTATTTTTCCTCAAAATGAAGGGCGAACTGGAACAGACTAAAGACAAACTGGAGCAGGCCCAAAATGAACTGAGTGCCTGGAAATTTACACCAGATAGGTAAAGACAATCAAAATAACTCCCCTACCCCCCTCCAAAAAAGCCAAGAGCTCCTCACACCCCCTCCCCCCACCCCCACTGCAGGCATGCAGGAATCATGGTGCGGGGGAAGGCTGAGAAATGCTGTACTCACCACAAGACTTTACCAAAAGCTCAAACCAAAAACACACCAAAAAACCAAACTGCCATCCATGTTTTGTGTACTCTTGTGTTGTCCCCCTGCTACATATCACATAATCTAAACTGAATGACAAAAAGACAGTATGGTCAGGTGACACTTGTGTTTCAGCTCTCTCTCTCCTCCTAACCCCTCACCGCCCAGGGGCCCAGAAGGAGTCGGGACTGTTCCTGAAGAGGTGGTCACGTCCGACACGGATATGCCTTGCCCCCACCCCAACCCCCCTTCAGCCCAAGCCAGACAGTTGCTATATTAAATGGGGGAGGGTGGGGGTTATGGTGGAGATTGAGGCAGCCTTGGGCAAACTGCCGGAGCAGGGAGAGCACCCCTAGCCTAAATCCCCAATTGAACATTTAAAGACTGTCCCCGCTAGCTAAAGACATTTAACAGTGGAAACCGCTAGTGCTCCTGAGACTCTTAAGACTCTTGGACAGATTGTAGAATACAATGAAAGTACTGTGGGGAAGATTCTAAGATAAGCTGTAAGACTTTTGGTGGGAGGAGCCAGTGTTATGTGTTAAGACTCTGAGGGGGGAGCCAGACCCTCAGTAAAGAAGTGACTGGTTGAGGCGTGTGCGCAAGCAAGTGTCAAAATCGCCTGTGACTTTAAGCACGGGCCCCACACACGGGTAGAGTGTATTTACATGTTTTTATTTTGTGACTTGTTTATGTTGCCGTTACATTTACTTTCCTATTTTGGTTCACTGAAATGCTCCTACACTCACTGCAGTGTGTAGGGAAAAAATAAAAGATTTGCTCAGATTCGGTGATTTGAGTGGAACAAAGTGCAACTGCCTGGCTATTTACTAATTAATGCAACACTTGAGGTTTTCTAAATTGGTTTAAAACACAAAAAAAGAACACTGCAGTTGGTTCAGGAGTTCTTTCTGTATTTCTCATAATTACACATGTGAAATGAGTAATGTTACAATTTCATGAGAATGTATTTATTCAGTTCAATATGATATTGTTCTTCTGTATTTGTGTTGTTGTTCACCTCACCCCGTCCCCCCACCAATTGCTTTAGAACTTATGTGGGTGGGTGGGTTAATTTATAAGCAAAATGCAATTAATTGATTCTACTTGGTTCAATTTCAAACCTCACCGCAACTTGGTTAACGGCTGATATAGTTGATATAATTACAACACTTGTGGTAGGAGCACCTGTAGAATGATTTAGAGGTGTTGTGTGCTAAAGCACTGATGGGAATAAGTGATTGGAAGTAGTTTTCCAAAACATATTCACATTAATGTTTTTCTGGTGGCAAGCTAAAATAGATGATAGCCTTTGAACTTCTATGGTAGCTATCAAAGTAACAAGACTGTTTTATAATCATTTAGACTTCAAATCCACTATCCAGTTTTTTCTGGGAGTGTGTATTTTTCCTTAATACCTGATGAATGTAATTCTATTAATGGGCAAAAGTACTCATGTTAATGTAATAACTGAATGCAACATTCTTGTTTGACAATGCGTTGTTGCCAAGTATTAACTTCTATTTAGATACCAGTTCCAAAGTGACTGCCATGAGTTTAAATGTAATCAAAGAGGATGTTTCATTGGTTGCCCTTCTTGCAGTTCATTGTCAATAGTATGGTTTTTACATGATTCTGGGGGAACTAGTCCAAGCTGTTGTTTTTAGGAATCGGGCCATCTCTAGTCTGCAACATGCAGAGTTTATAGATTTTAAGTAAAGCATGGTGACTGTTGTGAAGTTGAGATTTCTCCAGCAGCCATGATTCCTCTGTGAAATGTCAATGCAATTGAAGCATGCATTTTCCTTGTTTTAAGAGTCGACAGAATGTTAGAGCATCTTTACCTCCGGTGACCTTGTCCAAGGTGCTGACTGAGTAACTCTCACACCAACGGAAGCCAGTTGGTTTTGGCAGTCCGATTCTTTGCTGTTGAAAGTACAGATGGGCGTGCGGTTACCAAAAGTATGCCGTCCTACTTGTTGTGGAATGTGCATAGGGGTACAAAAAAGGTAAAAGGTACTGTATGCCGCTGCATAGGAATGCCACTGTTTAATCGTAATGTAGGTCTGTGGTATCGTTTGCACCTATAATTTCTGCCTTTCTGGAAATGGAAACTTGCTGTATGGCTGGATCAGAATTCATAGTGTTGGAGGATGGTATTCTTTCAGGTAGCCTCTCTCTTTCAGTCGTTCCGCACGTCTCAGAAGATCTGTGTGGTCCCTGCAACATTAGACACCTCCAAGCAGTGTGAGGTGTTCTGAGTCTACAGAACATGACCACAAAACGAAATGCTAACCTGGAACTGCCGTATAGCAACCGCCCTGTTAGGTCACTGGACTGATCTGGCTGTCCTTGCCAGTGGGCGGCGGTTGGCTGTGCCCTGGTTCATTGTGTGATGTGAGGCCCTGTCTCCCTTGCAGCCAGACGGGGAAGAAACTGATGGCCAAGTGTCGGATGCTGATCCAGGAGAACCAGGAACTGGGGAGGCAGCTGTCCCAGGGACGTATCGCCCAGCTGGAGGCAGAGTTGGCCCTGCAGAAGAAGTATAGTGAGGAGCTGAAGAGCAGCCAGGACGGTGAGAACACGATCGCTTAACTCCATCTACCTGGGCCTGGGTTCACTGGTTAAAAAATTGACATTTGAGATGTTCTTTATCTGCACACTGAAGACCCATGTGTGCTTTATAGCTCCCTTGGTTTTTAATCTGTGCTACAGTAAAATGCGGTCTGTAACCTCTGCATTGGAGGAGCTGTTTTCTCCTCCAAATGTATTCAACAGACTAGTACATTGTGAAGGAGCATCTGTTAGAAATGTTTGTAAACCAAGCGTATTGTCCTCCTGGATTAGAAAGATTTGTTCTTGGGTTTTTCTTCAGCCTTACTGTATTGCAACATTGTCGGTTTTTCGTCCTGTCCAGAGTTGAACGATTTCATCATCCAGCTGGACGAGGAAGTGGAGGGCATGCAGAGCACCATCCTGGTCCTCCAGCAGCAGCTCCGGGAGACCCGTCAGCAGCTCTCCCAGAACCCAGCTCAGACTGCCTCTTCTGGGCCAGGGCCCAGCAGGACTTCCCCCTCCAGCCCCTCGGCTGAACCCCCCGGCCAGGCCGAGCAGCTTTCCACCCCCTCCTCCGCCCAGACAGGGAAAGACTGCGGGAGAGTCTCCAACGGACCAAGCAATGGCAGCTCGTCGTCCCAGAGGGGTGCAGCAGCCACCCCCAGCTTGTACCGTGAGGTTAGCAGCACAGAGGAAGATTTTCCTCCGTCTCCTATGGCGTCCAGCCCCGGTGAGGGTGAGACGAAACTCTCCAACCATGGCGCGGAAGCGGGTGGCCAGGCCGGTGGCGGTGCAGGACCAGGGGGTTTCGGTAGCCAACTAAGTGTAGGGTACGAGAGCGTGGACTCTCCGACAGGCAGCGAGACGTCCCTGACACAGCACTCGAACGACACAGACTCCAACACTGACCCGCACGAGGACAAGGCTGCCCCAGTGGTCAAGGGCAACAGGACTGCAGGGTCGCGGCATGCTCAGAACGGTCTGGACTCGAGCACCGGCTCAGTTTTGTAATGTACTTTAGTTTATAATAACACATCATCTGTCTTTCCTTTTTATACGAGACAAAAACAACAAACACTTAGTCAGTAGAGCTGTCCAGAATTTCTCTTTCCTTTGCCTATCGTGATACCTCTGCCACAAGTTAAAAGAAATTTGTGTTGCTAAACAGGAACATTATGTAAAATTAATGTATGCAGATATTGAGTTTTTGTATGATTCATGCTAGATATTTTTTTATTTGGTCTCTTGGTTTCTTAAACATTTTGACCCCTAACATTCTTGTTTGACAAATTCAAATCAAGCATCTGATGTTTTCATTCTCAATAAAAGTGAATAAAGCATAGTTCACTTTAGTAGCTTTGCAAATGTTCAAGGATGTCATCTTTTAGATTCTGACCTCTTTGGGTTTTTTAAATGCGTTTTTAAGTTTCTGTTTGACTTGTGTGTAGTTTCTACACAATGTACGTTGTTACTCATTCTGACTTCCATCCTTTCATGTACTGACCAAATATCAATAAAGACTTTTTAATATGACCATGAAAGGGACTTTTCTTATCCATTGACACTCAGAACACGTTTAATTTCTTAAGCAGAGACAAATTATTGTATGGATAATGTCCAGCCATTTAACAAATTCGTATGTCTTCCTAGGTGAAAATGTAATGCCAGCTACAGACCTTGTAGTCATACCACATGAGGCTGCCATGCTTAACTGAACAGGTCTTCCTAGTCAGTTGATGGCGCTTATAAATATACCTGCTACTGCCGACGGTTCTTCGTAGTTGTCAAAGGATCTCTTGTCATTTTAAATAATGTTTCAGGGAGGAGCTACAGCAGTTGAACGAACCCTGACTGAGACTGACAGTTATTTAACATTTCAGATAGCCCACTTTAAAGTATGCCCTTATATTTAGCTATATTGCAAAATGTTCTTGTATGTAGCAGATATACATTTCATTTATAGAACTACTCATGTTGTTCATTTAAGTCTTCTAGAACCATTTTTTGAGCACCACAGTTTGTTCAGTATGCTTTTAGGTTCAAATAGAAAGTCATATAGAATCCTGTCTGCTCTATTCCAGGATTTTTGATTGGTAACAATTGAGAACGTTTTGTAACTGAATGATAATTAAGTCTGCTCACACATGGACTGGTGCCTGAGACCTAAACATCTCACTGGCAAATTTTTGTGACTGGGGCAAGTAGTTTGAGCAATTGAACTGGAACTCTGGTCTAGCTATGGCTTCTGCCCACCAGAAAAATATAACCAGTGACGTCTTCTATTGGGGCACCCCTCCATGCTGCTGGTTCCCAGGCCACCCAATTTAGATACAATGTGGACTTGTATTCAAGTAGGCTGTCTCCATCGCAGTAGTGTTTCTGACACAGGCAGATTTTTAGCTACTGCCACTAAACCACTGACAACACCACAGAAGACTACCATTCTGCTAGCAATAGGATATTATGGGTTTACTTTTTTCAAAATAAAAGTTCTAATTTCAGTGCATTGTTGTGTGTAATTCATTATCAAAATTGTGAATTGTAGCCACAATTTTTTTAATGGTGTTTTAAAGCAAATGTGAAGAGTAATTTGTGAAAAGATGTATGATTTCAAAAATTAAGCACATATGTTCCCGCAAACTCCAAGCCAACCAACACACCAAGTGGCCTATGCAAATTGCCTTGTAAACCAAGCATGTTTTAGATTGATGAGCTCAGGCCACCAGTGCAGTTGTGCAGCTTCCATTTGCCACAGGGGATGAATAGCATAGCTCCATTCAAAACATTGTCTGAAGCACATAATGCCCTATAGATTTGCATGCATTTTGTAATTTAAAAAAACAATTCAGTTCTAGATCTTAAACCTCCCCCTCCAAGAACTGCCACCTTAACGTGGTGGAGGGGTTTGAGTACCCGAGTGACCCTAGGAGCTATGTTGTCTGGGGCTATATGCCCCTGGTAGGGTCTCCCAAGGCAAACAGGTCTTAGGCGACGGGTCAGACTAAGAGCGGTTCAAAACCCCTTAATGAAGAATAAAATTTTGAGTACCGTGACATCGCCCGGTATGGCGCAGCCGGGGCCCCACCCCGGAGCCAGGCCCGGGGTTGGGGCTCGAATGCGAGCGCCTGGTGGCCGGGCCTTCCCCCATGGGGAAGGCCCGGCCTTCAGCCCGAACGGGTGACGTGGGGCCGCCCTCCCGTGGGCTCACCACCCACAGGAGGGACCATAAGGGGCCGGTGCAAAGAGGATCGGGCGGCAGTCGAAGGCAGGGGCCTAGACAACCCGATCTCTGGACACGGAAACTGGCTCTAGGGACGTGGAATGTCACCTCGCTGGCGGGGAAGGAGCCTGAGTTAGTGCGTGAGGTTGAGAGGTTCCGATTAGAGGTAGTCGGGATCACCTCTACGCACGGCTTGGGCTCTGGAACCACACTCCTTGAGAGAGGATGGACTCTTCACCACTCTGGAGTTGCCCATGGTGAGAGTACCTCAAGTCTCTGGATGTTGTGGGGCTGTCTTGGTTGACACGCCTGTGCAACATCGCGTGGCGGTCGGGGACAGTGCCTCTGGGATGGCAGACCGGGGTGGTGGTCCCTCTTTTTAAGAAGGGGGACCGGAGGGTGTGTTCCAACTATAGGGGGATCACACTTCTCAGCCTGCCCGGGAAAGTCTATGCCAGGGTTCTGGAGAGGAGAATACGGCCGATAGTAGAACCTCGGATTCAGGAGGAACAGTGTGGTTTTCGTCCGGGCCGTGGAACACTGGACCAGCTCTATACCCTCTACGGGGTGTTGGAGGGTTCATGGGAGTTTGCCCAACCAATGTGTTTTGTGGATTTGGAGAAGGCATTCGACTGTGTGCCTCGCGGCATCTTGTGGAGGGTGCTTGGGGAATATGGGGTCCTGGGTCCTTTGCTAAGGGCTGTCAGGTCCCTATACAACCGAAGCAGGAGCTTGGTCCGCATTGCCGGCAGTAAGTCAGACTTGTTCCCAGTGCATGTTGGACTCCGGCAGGGCTGCCCTTTGTCACCGGTTCTGTTTGTAATTTTTATGGACAGAATTTCTAGGCGCAGCCAGGGGCCGGAGGGTGTCAGGTTTGGGGACCACACGATTTCGTCTCTGCTCTTTGCAGATGATGTTGTCGTGTTGGCCCCTTCTAACCAGGACCTTCAGCATGCACTGGGACGGTTTGCAGCCGAGTGTGAAGCGGTGGGGATGAAAATCAGTACCTCCAAATCCGAGGCCATGGTCCTCAGTCGGAAAAGGGTGGCTTGCCCACTTCAGGTTGGTGGAGAGTGCCTGCCTCAAGTGGAGGAGTTTAAGTATCTAGGGGTCTTGTTCACGAGTGAGGGAAGGATGGAACGGGAGATTGACAGACGGATCGGTGCAGCTTCTGCAGTAATGCAGTCGATGTATCGGTCTGTCGTGGTGAAGAAAGAGCTGAGCCGCAAGGCGAAGCTCTCGATTTACCAGTCAATCTACGTTCCTACTCTCACCTATGGTCATGAGCTTTGGGTCATGACCGAAAGGACAAGATCCCGGATACAGGCGGCCGAAATGAGTTTTCTCCGCAGGGTGGCTGGGCGATCCCTTAGAGATAGGGTGAGAAGCTCGGTCACCCGGGAGGAGCTCAGAGTAGAGCCACTGCTCCTCCACATCGAGAGGGGTCAGCTGAGGTGGCTTGGGCATCTTTTTCGGATTTGGCTTGGGCATCTTTTTTTCCCGTCCCACCGGGAGGAGACCCCGGGGAAGACCTAGGACACGCTGGAGGGACTATGTCTCCCGGCTGGCCTGGGAACGCCTCGGTGTCCCCCCGGAAGAGCTAGAGGAAGTGTCTGGGGAGAGGGAAGTCTGGGCATCCCTGCTTAGACTGCTGCCCCCGCGACCCGGCCCCGGATAAGCGGAAGAAGATGGATGGATGGATGGATCTTAAACCTTTTTAAAATAGTTTTCCTTTCACCCTTTATAAAAGGTTGAAATTCCAAAGACCGTAATCCTAGGGAATTGGTTCTCTGGATTTAAAAGATGTTTACTTTCAAAACCCTGTATCTCCGTATTACAGATGTTTTCTCTGGTTCATCTTCTGAAACCAATCGTACCAGTTCACAGTACTATCCTATGGCCTCTCCCTATCTCCTTGGGCCTTACAAAAAGTGTGAGTGCAGCTTTCAGCTTCCTACACCCATAGGGGATAAAGATTGTTCGTACATGCGGCCTCTCGTGAGCGTGCATCTGAGAGCACAGCACTTACAATGTCCCATGTCGCAGCGCTGGGCTTCTCTGTAAACAACAAAATAAGCAACTTCACACCAAGCGAAAAGGTCATCTTTACTGGCATTACTCTGAACTCCCGCACCATGAGAGCATGTATAACCCCCCAGAGTGTGAAAAGCATTGCCCTTCGACAGCAATTTCGGTTGAAATATTGAGGCTTGGAACAACCCAGAAACTGCAGGGCATGCTTGAGGCAGTCTCTGGGGTGACACCGTGGACCTATTGTTGATACCATTACAAGTATAGGTCAACAGTACTTGGGTCCCAAGCATTACAGGTTCAACGAAAGTTAAAGGAGAAAAAGGGAACCTACCTAAATTTAGGTGTCCCTCTCCGGTTTATTCTGTCAGCATGGGAGGTAGGGTCAACCGATGACCACTTACCAGCTGTAGAGCAGTGTGGTTATACAATACTTTGTATTGAGAGTGATAACCAAGCTGGAAAAAAGATCCAGGACTCAGGGATGCCAAGTCTGGTCGCTTAGACTTACATATGTGTGTGTAATTACCAGTAGCCTTACGTGCTTGAGTATGGAGATGAACAAGGAATGCAATAGTAATCTATATTCCAAAGTAATACATTTTATTCCAATCAGGTAATACATTTACAATACAAAGCATAGTTACATACCAACACGATTCAACGTCCCCGCAACTAGTCTACCAATGCCTTGTTTTCAATGGTGCCAAACACTGGTGTTTTACCCTAAAGTCATGATTTTTTTCTTAACCATTGACACAGACCAGCGCCAGTTGGCCACTAGGCCATGCCCGAGTAGCCTGGTTCTCATTTGGTGCCAAGCCCTGGACTTTAGGACTTACGGTAGGGTTTGCGAGTTGATGCGTTACGTACTGTGAAAACATGGCATGTTGTGCTATTCGAATAGCGATGTGTATCGTTTGCTTTAGGCCTCTCATAATTAATCCGATCTTACAAACAGATCCCTGACAAAATAAAGACAAATAAAGCAACAGTACAGGGAAGCAAAGACTCGGAAAGAGGACGACCGAAGGTGATCCATTGACTCAATAGAGCACTGAGACCGAAACATAGCCTGCAGAACATATAACAACGCAGAATTACCTCAGAATTATGCCAAACCTTCCATAAGAGGTAGATAGTTTTGACAAACTACTTATTTAACTAAATCATGAATACACTGGCTTACAGTTGCAGTGTCATTGGTGTAGGTGGAGAAGAGCCGGTCGCAGGAGTTTGAGGAAGAAATTAGTTATATTACTCAAGTTCAAAGGCTGTATAGGCTCTGTGCACCAGCGTAGTAATGAACTTCCGCTTTTGTCTAGAAGTCTGCATTGCAGTTTCCGGTTTACTTACTAATACTCATCCGCATTAGTAAACACCTAAACTCACAACAAGATGAGTGATGCGGTTGAACGAAAAAAAATTTAATATAATGTACGTCACTCATTTAATTTTCAAGGTACAAGTGGGGCATCGTTAATCAGGAGAATGTCCTCTTTTTAATAAAATATGGTTTGCGCCATTCAATGACTTCAAACGCTAGACTAGAAATAGTCAGAAAAGGCGATTTTTTTATATACTTCCACGTAACGCAGGTTTAAGCGCAATTAATATCATATAGGACCAGATGTTTACTTCCTATGCCAGTTGTTATTTTTCAGTTTCGTTGTGAAATGAGGTTACTGTAGTAAAATAAAAGAGGATCCCTGTTTTGGTGCTTTTTTGAGGCTATGGAATTTTAAGCTTAATTCAGGTTAGAAGAGGCTGAACGAAGGTTCGTTTCAATTCACTTGCTATGGGGACGCTCTAGCATTCCAGCTCAGCCAGCATTCTTTTGCCGTTTTTGAGGCTAGGGTGAATTTTTATGCGTTCTCTTGTCCTGCCTAATACTACACTAAAAAGAACCCATCGCTAACTAGCTTACACCACAGTAAACTACTTACCCTCGTAGTTGTGCAGATAACTCCATACGTAGAGTTTGAATCCCTTGTTCTGCTTGCTTGTTGGAGCAGGGGACCAGGCATCAACAATTCGATGGACATCACTAATGCTTATTTTAGGCAGGTCTTGGAGACATCTACTAAAAACTGAAATTTTGGGCGACACAGGTGATCGCCTTAAGTAAACCGGAAACTGACATGCCTACATCTGGCTAAAGCGGAACTTCGTCCATACGCTTGTGCACAGAGCCTATAATAAACAAACTGAGTATGGCGTTTTTGTTTATTTTATTTTACTAACAGAAAAATATCGCCTTTTTTCATAACCGGAAAACCAAATTGTGTTGATAGTTTACTTCTCCCTCCACACCTGACTCCCTCCTTAAGTCCTTGGTCCCAAGTGTATAGAGCCAACATTAGAATACATCGCTGCTGTAGCCCTGGTACAGGGGTAAAGCACCAATGGAAATGCAGCCCAAATATACCATAAGTATTTAAGACACAGTAGCACAAAGGTATGCTAGGAGCTTCTGCTAAAGATAGACACCAAATCACATCGTGCTTCCCTATTTATCCCACCCAGACAGACTGTTTCCAAACTCCCCCATTGCATCTATAATAGGATCACCTCAACTTGGCTAAAACAATGAAAACAAAGAAACCAGCATTCACACATTTACATATATTCAATTAGCACCATCCAAAGCTAGACCCTTGGTCTTGCAGAATTATTTATCCAGTAAAGATTTAAACGATACATACAATGTACAGCATTGAAAACTATTGGAGAGTTTATCTCTTTATGGGACACACATTAAAAGACCAAACATCAGTGCAGTTAATCCAACGAAAGTCATATTTCTACTTGGTTGATTGGTCCGTCCTCACTCCTGGTTCGTCTGAGTGGATGGGGCTACCTTGGTCCCCACCCTGTATATCTGTTCCTTTCAGGAAGCAAATAGGCCCATTGATGTGAGAGGAGGATGTCCCACTGAGCTGAGACACCAGACACCACAGCACCTTAACAAACCTTCCAAAACACGTTTCATTACACTACACATGTATACCCATATACTTGTTTTCTGTCCTCGTATGCAATAATTGGAATGATAATGGTTTTGAGATTTTTCTGTAAACTGTAAATACAGGGACTAAAACGTTTGCTTATTATTGCCTAGCTTGCTTGCTTTTCAAGATAACACCATTCTGTCTTGTGAGATGACCCCAGAACAGGGGCCCATTCTTCATACGTCGCTTATTACATCCGAGATCAAATGACACATCCAAGATGATATCATCGTGCTAATCATGATCCGGCTAATTGGGTTCTTCGAACACACCTGTTGTGTATGATTAGTATCGCTGGATTGAGTTATCTGAGATAATTGCGCGTTCATGTGTTGGCTTAAAAGGGGATATGTATCGACAGTAGAAACATTGATCAGCAACGCTGCTATTGGCTGTTCAGCATGGCCAAAGAACGTGCCCAATTTTTCTCCCAAGCAGAACAAGAGCTTGTAATGGAAGGTTATGCCGAATTTGAGTCGTTAATTAAAACGACAGGGAACACCTCAAAGTCGGCAAAAGCCAGGAGAGTGGGCTGGCAAAAAGGAGCAGAAAAATTAAATGCGTAAGTGCTGTCCATAGTAGATGTTTCTATCATTTTCTACAGAATGTATTTTTGCATTTTAATAATTTAATATTTACTTTCTTTAATGTCAGAGCCACCACTGGACCCACTAGAACATGGGAACAAGTAAAAGTGAAATACAAGAATATTCTACAAAATGGTAGCCTTTAATTCATACTTTCTTTATTTTAAAAAGCCACTTTTATTTCCTTCTTTTTAAAAGCCACTGTTAAATAATGTGTTTGTCTGTTTATAACAGCCACCAAGAAAAAGGCTGAAAAAAAAAACAGGTGGTGGTCCTGCACCACCACAATATACCCCAGCAGAGGAGCTGGCCCTTGGATTGAATGAAAACCGAACCATTGTGGAGGGCATCCCTGGGGGCAGTTCTTCCTCAGACCCAAAGACAGGGACCAGTAGCAGCAACACCTTCATTACTGGTAGGCTAAATGAGCTTTCAATACCCTTAGTACACTGTAAAAGTATTTGTTGCTGCATTAAATGAAGTATAATCCAAATGGCTGGTACAGTCATTTCAACTCTTTGTGAAAGTGAAAACTTCTAAACTTTTAGTTAATACAAAATATGTTGCCATGAGTTATTGATCACATTATATTTTTTACAGTGTACTTAGTTGTAATGACAATTCCCCCCCCTCTTTTGTGCAGTTTTACATAATACACCAACACTTTTACCTGTTCCCATGCAAGTGGTGGCTGAAGCATATGCAGTAAGTTGTGTACTTTTTCTAACTTGCATAAAGGGAAGAAAGTGCAACACTCTGTAATACCCATTTATTTCCATTGCACAGGACAGTGAAGAAACCCACTCAGAAGACTGTCCTTTGGAGGAAGAACCTGTAAGTGCATAAATAACACTAATTTGTATATAGCTTACTTGTGTACCTATTCTTTCTGTCTGCAATTTGAGTTGCAGGAGTCCACACCTAGAGAAAGGCTTACAGAAAGGCTTGGAGAAGAGTCTGCACAAAGAACTAATACATAGGTGGACAGTGTTGTACTTTTACTTTTTACTTTTGTTGCATGTTTTGACCTTTTTTTTTTTCTTTTACAAAATTAATTAAGAGGAGAAATTGAACTTGACAACTTGAAAAAGAGAAAAATTGCTCTAGAGATAGAGTTGCTTCAAAAGGACCTTCAGAGTAAGTGCTAATACACCATTTGACACATAGTAGTATTGCTGACTTTACATAACTATCTCTTATTGGAGGCTAAAGATGACTTGCTGGCTTTTCTTTATAAAGAATTGTTTAAATAAAACTCCGGGAACTAAGCATATTTGTCGTCTTTTATTACACATTCAAAAATGGTGTTCCACAATTCTGTCCCGTGCAGCTCTGCCACTAGGTTGGTCCAAGTGCACTGGCTGGAGGTCATCATCAGGCTGCACCCCCACCACAGGGATCCTCTCCTTTCTGATAGTGGCGATGTTATGCAATATGGCACATGCAACAATTATGTCACAGGCCCTGTCAGGTGCAACCCTCAGACTTTTCAGACACTGAAATCTTTCCTTTAGTTGCCCAAAGGTCATTTCAATGCGTGCTTGTCCTGGCTAGAGCTGCATTGTAACAGGTTTGTGGTCCAGGGTTTGGGTCAGGGAAGGGCGTCATAAAATACTGCCTGCAGGCATAGCCCCTGTCTACAAGCAGGATCCCATCAAAATCCCCTGTATAATGGAAAAATGCAGTTTTGTTAGGCTCAGCATAAGTGTGTGTAATATTGTGAGCTTGACATTTATGTTCCCTTACCACGTTCAAATAATGTGCATAAATGTGACTCTCTGAAAATTCTTGAGTCATGCACTGATCCTGGCCATTTTGCTTCCACATTTGTAATATGGAACATAGAGTCACACACCATCTGAGAGATTTTAGTCGGTCAACTGAATACTTTTTGATTTCATTCCTTTTTTTTTAATGTAATATATTACTAATCTGGAATATTATAAATTGTAATAGTAACTTACCTGCACATTTACACTGTGAACGCCCTTTCGGTTCACAAAATCTCCTTCATTTGGGCCAGATGGGGCCTTGATGGGGTTGTGTGTGCAGTCTATGGCACCAATCATGTTAGGGAAGCCTGAATGCCACATACTGTTAGTCATACTTTTTGGCATGGTCATGATTGCATGTCATTAACAATTATAAATGTACCTGCAATAGCAAAAAAAATCTGCTTTACAACCTGGGGTCTTAAGTGGCTTGGGAATACCACAAAAACCCCTAAAAACTGCTTGAGTGCCAGGTAAACTTTGCGAATGGCACGACAGGCAGCACTTTTCACTAAGTTCTCTGCGTCTCCAATAGTATAAAGGAAAGTGCCACTCGCAAAGAATCTCAGGGCAATACACACAGTCTGTGCAGTTGTCAAAGACCGACTCCTCTGTGTTGAACACTTAATGTGTGGTTCCAACAAATTAATGATGTAAATGACACCCTCACAAGAAAAACGGTATCTCTCAACAATTACACTTTCGCGCTGGGCTAAAGGATCCTGTCTATCCCGCAATACCCGATACCTGTTTACATGAAATAAGCTTGCTCCCGAGCAGGTTTAAGCTTACGGACCTGTTGCTATGACAGCAAGTCTAGGATGAGCTTCGAAGAACCAAACGATCCAAGATCATGCCAAATCGTCAACAATCAAATCCAGCTAACTGAGTTAGCGACGTACGAAGAACGGGCCCCAGATCAGAATGTATCCCTAATAGTTTGTTATCCTTTGGTCAGTTAACCAACCCCCATGCCTTTAGTTCTGGGATATAAACCAGAGGGAAGCTCTCTCTTGTATTTTCCGTTCTGCCTGCATCTTTGCTCTTGCAAACATCTTGAGAACTTTTATCTTTGATACTTGTAATGTAAATGTAATACTCTCTTTAGCTATTAAATTAATTTATTAAATTAATTCATTGACTATTTGGAATTAATCAAAATCCAATTCCTTCTAATTTATCTAATTTATTTACTACTTGCAGTGTTTAAGGGAAAACGGGGGTGGGCACAGATTCTATCTTGGGGGGGAAAATGCCCGGCTTTGCATCCTCGTGGATCCGGGCCTGATTTATCTGAACAATATTCTTAGCCCTCATATCGTTCCTATTATACATTGTGGATGTGCTCTCAGTTCGGAACAAATTCTTTGTGTTGCAGTTTTCTGTTTAACATCGGTGATGCTGAGCATTATGTCCAAGGTAACCATCTCAGTCGGGCTGTCATAGATGTGACTGTTGCACTGAAATGTTTTATGTACACTTTTGTAGTGTTCACAAGTCACAGACCCACGAGACTCATCAAAAAATAATTCCACAGAATTGCAGTTACCAGTCTAAGCAATAATCTGTTTATTAAGTATGAAGCTTTGAGACTTGAAGCACTAATCAGTAAAAATTTTAGGGTGTCCAGGGATGGGCTGCATAGATAGCACTCGTACTCCTATCACAGCTCCTTCAGTAAATGAAGGAGATTATGTGAATAGGAAGTCTTTCCACAGCATTAATGTGCAGATAAACCAGCAAAGAATTGTAATTCTTTTAAGAATTGTACTTTTTTTTTGCTTAAATTTCACTACTTAAATATATGTTGAATGTAGCCACTAAAAAGTGTTGAATTAGGTAGGGGAGGCTAAATAGCATCACAATTGTTTGGACTGATATTATACGTTCCTGTTTGAGGTATATTTTTTCATTTCATCTTCAATTGCTGCCAAGTACGTTTTGTGCCTGTGGGGTTGCACCTGCATAAATGAATGACCTGTGAAAACTGCCCAAAAGCAATTACACTTCCTGAGGAGTCTTAAGAAGTTTGGCATTTCTGTAAAAACGCTCACCAACTTCTACAGGTGCACCATTGAGAGCATCTTCTCAGGCTGCAGTACTGCCTTGTACGGCAGCTGCTCCGATCACAAGTCCCTCCAGAGGGTGGTGAAGTCTGTGGAGTGTGTATTCAGCTGCCATCTCCCGTCCGTGCAAGGCATCTACCATACAGTAAATGATACCTTCGGAAAGCACGGAACATCATCAAAGGCTACAGCCACCAAGGCTATGGTCTATTCATACTGCTGCTGCTCTCTGGTAGACACTACCAGAGCATCAGGCACGCATTTCCAAACTCACAGTTTTTTCCCTCAGGCCATAAGACTCCTCAACCGGCTATCGAAAATGTGGCGCACACTACCTCTGTGTCACGTCCGGGGTTTGTTGTTTGCGGGAGTGCCCGCATCGCAGGAGATGATGAGTGTTCCGGCTCCAGATCCGGCCCATGGAGGTGGATTTGGGGGAAGACCATCAGCCCAAGCAGCTGCCAAAGGGACCAGTGCACCTCGGATGCCCTGCCCCACTGTCAGGTAGTCGGTTCCGGTGTGTGGCCTCAGCCGGCCACTTCTGGTTCATGTTTTGGGGGTTGGCTGTTCTGGTTGCTCACGGAGCCCTTTCCTTGCGGCTCCGTGGACTTTGGCGGAGCACCAGGATTGGCGGCTGCCGCCTTTGGACTCTCCCACCCTCCCCCACTTCTCCTGAGGTGGGGGGTGGGGGGGTGGTACTGTCACGTCTTAGCACGACAGGATTGCCGTGCCAGTGAGATACAACGCCCTCTCTCCCTTGTTTGGATCACGGACACTAGTTTCTTGTTTATAGCCCTCACCTGTTTCCCAAATCAGTGTTCCTATTTAAGTTCCTCCTTTCCCAGTGTATCTTGTCAGGCTTTGTTTGGCATAAGCCTTCTGTCACTGTTGTTCTGTTTTGTCATGTTTTTGTTTTGTTATTAAATGTCCTCCGCTCTCCCTGCGCCTGTGTCCTGCACCATCAACATGATACTCGTCTATCTGAAAGTATACATAAAATAATCTACCATCTGAAGTCTTCTTTGAAATGTCTTGTAAAATGTAACGTAATGTTAACAAGCCCTTAGATTCACCATACATAAACCAATCAACTCCTCTCAGATTTCAACAGGTGAATAGTGTTTAGGACATTGGGTCAATTTAGGATTGGGCCAAATACACTCACAATTATTTGAAGACTTTTCAGGACTGCCTTTTTTAATACAAAAAAGTATTGTTATAGCACTGGCGGCAGGGAAACCCCGCAGCCACCACGAGGCGGGAGGGCCCCCGCACCCCAAGGGCCCTGACCTGCATAGCTAAAAAAATTGCTTTTGACTGCCAGGTAAAGGAAGCCCGTGAAGTAGGCTACATAATAGATCTTTCTCCCCCTTCCAGTTCAAAAGTGAGGTAAAAAGTCTCAAATCTAAAAGCGTATCATCCCAATATATACACACCTGCAAATACTGGAGTGGTACCGGGAGACGTGGGTATTCCCAATTTGTTAACTATCAATATAAATATAAACTGTAAATATTTTGTTCTCCCCTTGTCTTACATTTCAAACAGATATTTCCATCCATGTCAATTAAAATGCTCGAACAACAAAGGGTGTGCAGTATGCATTTTTCACTGGCTAATTACATTTAGGAAATTTCACGCATCCATACTGTGCACAACACAGCACTTAAAATTTATTAAAATGTTGATATTGCCTGGCTGTAGGCAATATCAACATTGTATGTGTGTCACGGTTAGGTGAGCAGCAGCGCCATCGTTCCATGCACCTTCAGTTTCCCATATCACACAAATGCATCCCGGACTTGTTTTGACACCTGTTAAGACGCACTGTCACACACTTTGATTTCATTCAGTCTGTGGTTATAGTTTTCAGTTTGTTGTTCGGTTTTGTTTTGATTGTTTATTAAACCCCCAAAGTGAGATATGCCTGCGCCTGGTTCCTTGCCCAACACTACACCACAAGAAGAGCATTACAGAATGATCCACCACAACTGGAACCAGCAGGTTAATACGGAGGAGGAATCGTTGCCTCCTCGAGTGCATGCTCGGCACGTTTCTCTATCGAGACCTGGAGCGGGAAGCTCCCTTTACCGTGGAACACGTCGAGCGTGTACTTGGGGAGGCGTGCAGACAACGAGGCATCACCATCACTAAGGAGCTGCTGGCCCGGTACCCATTCAGTCTGCGGAGGGACATCTTCCCTTCGTCTGGGAGAGCACAGCCAAAAAGGGCAGCACAGCACTCGAGGGCGAGGTGCCCAACACCTGGTCCGCGGCCCTCCACCGAATTTTTTTAGGGGGGGGCTATGGGGGAACCCAAGGAGGGTCATGACGGCACCCCCTCTAGGTCCGGTGCCTCCTCGACCCCGTGCGGGCTGGCCAGGCTGTAGGCTGGCCATTAGGCACGCACCGCTTCCTGCTCCGCGGCCTTCCGCCACCCCAGTCCCTGCGCCACGGCGCCGACTGTTCCCTGCTGCCCTGGAGCGGCAGCCAGCGCCTCCTACCTGCCAGCAGGGGCAGCCAGCGCCTCCTACCTGCCAGCAGTGGCAGCCAGCTCCTCCTACCTGCCAGCAGCGGCATCCCGTGCCTCCTAGTTGGCAGGAGCGGGATCCCGTGCCTCCTATTTGCCAGGAGCGGCATCCCGTGCCTCCTATTTGCCAGAAGCGGCAGCCCGTGCCTCCCGAGTTTGGGGAGGAGTGGCCTCTGCCGCCTGAACCCGTGGAGGAGTGGCTTCTGCCGCCTGAGCCCGAGGAGGAGTGGCCTCTGCCGCCTGAGCCCGTGGAGGAATGGCCTCTGCCATCTGAGCCCGTGGAGGAGTGGCCTCTGCCGCCTGAGCCCGTGGAGGAATGGCCCGAGCCGCCTGAGCCCGTGGAGGAATGGCCTGCACCACCTGAGCTTGCCGGGGTCTGGCCACCACCGCCCTCTCCTGTTCCGGCCGCCCCGGCGCCCTCTCCTGTCCCGGCCGCCCCGGCGCCCTCTCCTGTCCTGGCCACCCCGGCGCCCTCTCCTGTCCCGGCCCCTCCTTCGGCTCTCCCGGCTTCTGACCCTCCGCTGGCTACCGACCCTCCGTCGGCTCTCCCGGCCTCTGACCCTCCGCCGACTACCAACCCTCCGTCGGCTCTCCCGGCCTCTGACCCTCCGTCGGCTCTCCCGGCTTCTGACCCTCCGCCGGCTACCGACCCTCCGCCGGCTACCGACCCTCCGTCGGTTCTCCCGGCATCTGACCCTCTGCCGGCTACCGACCCTCCGTCGGCTCTCCCGGCTTCTGACCCTCCGCCGGCTACCGACCCTCCGCCGGCTACAGACCCTCCGTCGGTTCTCCCGGCATCTGACCCTCCACCGGCTACCGACCCTCCGTCGGCTCTCCCGGCTTCTGACCCTCCGCCGGCTACCGACCCTCCGCCGGCTACAGACCCTCCGTCGGTTCTCCCGGCATCTGACCCTCCACCGGCTACCGACCCTCCGTCGGCTCTCCCGGCTTCTGACCCTCCGCCGGCTACCGACCCTCCGCCGGCTACAGACCCTCCGTCGGTTCTCCCGGCATCTGACCCTCCACCGGCTACCGACCCTCCGTCGGCTCTCCCGGCTTCTGACCCTCCGCCGGCTACCGACCCTCCGTCAGCTCTCCCGGCTTCTGACCCTCCGCCGGCTACCGACCCTCCGCCGGCTACCGACCCTCCGTCGGCTCTCCTGGCTTCTGACCCTCCGCCGGTTACCGACCCTGGTGAGCTCCGCAACACAAAAATGCCTCGATGTCCACGGAAGACAACAGTGGTGGATGACCGTAGGATAATTTCCATGGTAAAGAAAAACCCTTTCACAACTTCCAGCCAAGTGAAGAACATTCTCCAGGAGGTAGGCATATCATTATCCAAGTCTACCATGAAGAGAAGACTTCACAAGAGCAAATACAGAGGGTTCACCACAAGGTGCAAACCATTCATAAGCATCAAGAAGAGAAAGACCAGATTAGACCAAAAAACATTAAAAAAAAGCCAGCCCAGTTCTGTAACAGCATTCTATGGACATATTTAACTAAGATCAACCTGTACCCGAATGATGGGAAGAAAAAAGTGTGGAGAAGGCTTGAAACGGCTCATGATCCGAAGCATACCACATCATCTGTAAAACACGGTGGAGGCAGTTTGATGGCATGGGCATGCATGGCTTCCAATGGCACTGGGTCACTAGTGTTTATTGGTCATGTGACAGAAGACAGAAGCAGCCGGATGAATTCTGAAGTGTATAGGGATATATTGTCTGCTCAGATTCAGACAAATTCAGCAAAGTTGATTGGATGGCGCTTCACTTTACAGATGGACAATTAGCTAAAACGTACTGCGAAAGCAACCCAGGTGTTTTTTAAGGCCAGGATTTACATTACATTGCGAAAGCAACCCAGGTGTTTTTTAAGGCCAAGATATACATTACATCACCGGTTATATTAGTAAATGTATTGACGATGTTATACCACGTACAACTACAGAATCATTTCCTAATCAAAAACCATGGGTCAACAGTGGTATCCGTGCCATGCTAAAGGAACTGACTGCAGCATTCAACTCCGGCAGCATGGATAATTATAAGAAATCCCGGTATGATCTCAGGAAGGCAATAAAAAAAGTAAATACAGAGTCAAAGTAGAATCTCTCTACCAGGGCTCCAATACCAGGAACATGTGGAGTGGTCTGAGAACCATCACTGACTATAAAGGCAATACAGGTAGTGTGGGAGAAGTGTTGGCTTCTTTCCCAGAGGAACTGAACTCTTTCTATGCTCGCTTTGAGAACATCAACCCTGGCATGGATACTCAAATTGACCAGGACGGCTGCCCTTTCCAAATGACCAGGTCAGACATCTGTAACACCCACAAGGCTCCTGGACCAGATAACATCTCAGGCTGTGTTCTCAAAGTCTGTGCTGACCAACTGGCTTATGTATTGACTGATATCTTCAACTTATCGCTATGTCAGTCAGTGGTCCCCACCTGCTTCAAAAAGTCCATCATTGTTCCTGTGCCAAAAAAGCAAAAAGTCCTCTGCATGAATAAATACCACCCTGTAGCACTCACACCAATCATCATGAAGTGCTTTGAGTGGCTAGTTAAAACACACATCACAGACTCCATGCCTGCAACATTTGACCCGCTACAGTTTGCCTACAGATAAAACAGATCCACAGAGGACACCATCGCTCTGACCCTCCACTCTGCACTCTCTCATCTGGACAAAAGGAACACATATGTGAGAATGCTGTTCATTAACTATAGCTCAGCCTTCAACACCATTGTGCCCCAAATGCTGGCGGTTAAGCTCAGGGATCTGGATCTCGACCCCACTATGTGCAGATGGATCCTGAACCTCCTGATGGGCAGACCCCAGGTGGTGCGGATGGGCAACGCCACCTCCTCCTTACTGACTCTTAGTACTGGCTCCCCCCAGGGCTGGGTGTTGAGCCTGCTCCTGTACTTTCTCTTCACCCACAACTGCCTGGCAAGTCATGTCTCCAACACCATCGTTAAGTTTGCTGACGACACCACCATCATAGGCCTGATCTCTGACAATGACGAGTCAGGCTATAGAGACAAAGTGAGGTCACTGACTTCGTGGTGTCAGGATAACAACCTCCAGCTCAATATCAGCAAAACTAAGGAGATTATTGTTGATCACAGGAAGCAGCGGAGGGGAGACCACACCCCATACACATCAATGGGTCTGTAGTAGAGAGAGTTCTCAACATCAGGTTCCTCAGGGTCAACATCAGTGACGACTTAACCTGGTCTCATCACTCTAACGTCTTGATGAAGGAGCAAACCATCCCTGCTCTGCCATCCCTGCAAGATCTCGACACAGAGAGGTGTAGGAGGAGGAGCGAACGGATCATTACAGATCCCAGCCACCCATGCCACGGACTGTTAACCAAGCTGCCGTCAGGCAGAAGGTACAGGAGTATTCAGTCCAAAACAAACAGGCTACAGGACAGCTTCTTTCCACAGGCTGTAAGGCTGCTCAACTCGGGAACCCCTCTTCCCTTCCATCCATAGTTCATGCACTCCTGTCACTTCATATTATGCACATCTGCCACTTATATAATGCACACCAGTCACTTTTACATTGCACTATGGTTGTATAGTTATTATTATTGATGTGTGTTTTTGTATAGTGTTATTACTAATTGATTGTGTTATCTTATTTTTAAAAATTATAATTACTATTACTTTTTAACTTTTAACGGCACTGTCGAGATTAGGAAAACCAAACATTTAATTGCCGTAACTTGTTATTGCAAATGACAAAAAGAAATGTACTTTTCCCTCGAAGGGACTGGCAATAGGTTCCAATAAGAGCACATTGTTTTAGGTTTTACTATCCTTGTGAGGATTTATTTGGTCTTTAAAATGAAGATGCACACATTTCTATCAAAGTGAGGAATTACAAATATTTAGGCCTACCATTAACCCTAATTGCCAAACATAACCCATTAATGCCTAACATTAACCCTCATTTTAATCCTAACCCTGAACTTACCCTGTCTGATAAAGTTGTTTTTGAAGTGAGGACTGGCCAAATGTCCTCACCTTACGTGGTTTGCTTGTTTTATTATACTTACTAACTTAAAACCAGCAGACACACAAATGTCACATCACAGCCGTTGCACTTTTTAACCAGAAGGAGGCAACAAAGCTCCATATCATTTCGAAGTATTACGTTCCAAGTGCCAATATATGGTAACTCAATATCCAGTAGCTAGCTAACAATGCTGCCAGATGGGGTGGTTTCGTGTAAAATTTGCAATTTTTAAGACGTTGTACGTGACATGTCATGAACTATACAAATGGTATTATACAAATGGTAGCTGGCAAAAGTAGAAATTGTACGCGTTTTAAGTGGAGATTCTGCATTTATTGTGAAATTAGTGTCCTGTCCCTCTTATCTGGCAACACGGGCTAATATCTATTTCAGATAGTCGTGTGACACAAACTGCTGCTCATTTTAGACTTTCGGAAGTGTGTTAGAGGTACAAGAGGATCCTCACAATTGCAGCTAGGAGTTAAGTTGCTATACATCATTTCGACAACATTTCATTTTTTTCAGAATATTGACTAATATTTTTTCTATTAATAATCCTATCGTTAGGAAAAAGGCTTTCGCTGTGTATGTACAGGATTAATCTAGCCAAGCTTCTTAAGGCTAACCGAAGCTGTATTCATGTCTAATTGGCTAATTTGCCAATTCTGAAATAATAATGTTCAACTTCTGTAGATACCGTTTTTACGGAAAGAATCACAAAGAGCTTGAACTGAAGAACCAAAACGTAGTCATCATGGCTAGGAATTAAGTCGAAATGTTTATTGGAAAACTATAATTAAAGCTATTAAGCATTAGTTTACTAGCTAGCTAGGCTCAGTACATGTAATGATGTACATGACTAGTTAACTAGCTTGCTAGGCTAGTTTACTATAGTAGATCAGACATGTTAGTTAGAATATAGCTAATAACTAATTTAATGTATCCACGTGATGCATATCGGCGTTCAGACCTCGCTTGCATATCAAGCAGATTAAACTACATAAAAATGTCGGATATTTATACATATATGAAATATTTCTCTCGAATAGGTTTATAAACCAATACGTCATTAGAAGGTGGTGTGTATACCAGGATGGCCGAGTGGTTAAGGCGTTGGACTTAAGATCCAATGGACATATGTCCGCGTGGGTTCGAACCCCACTCCTGGTAGAATGTTTTGCTTAGGAAAGCGCTGCCACCTTTCGTAAATACAGGTAGTATAAGTTGTAGCTATGCTGTTATAGGCAGATACCCCTCGACACAGCAGTAATGTATTACGCTACCCTGTAACAACACGACAAAGGTTTTATTGGAATAAGCGTTACAATGAGAATGTTAGTTAGAGCTTAATATGGAAACATTATCAAATATCAGATACCAAAGTTTGTAATACTATTAACTATAATATCTTAAATACTGTAATATGCAGTCGTATTTCGTAAAGACTAGTTAAACATGTTGTTGTACTTATAAGTGTTTTCTTTTAACAAAAACAATATTTTAAATACACTGACTCAAATACACTTCCATGCTTTATAACCCATGTATCTGGAAACCGTATTAGGAATAAAATATTTAATGCTTTGTGCCATATACTAAGATATTTGAATCCAAGTCTAATCTAATAGTTGGGCTATATAGCCTACTTTATTGTTAAACGTTTGTGTCATAAACAATGTATCTGTCCATTTGTGGATTTGATATTATAAAGCCCATACGGCTACCTCCTACTGGTCATAAAAATGCAGTACCTTCATTCACTGGGATGTAATGATTTTGTAATATCAATGGATTATGACTGTCAGGCTTCTTAAGAAAAAGCCAAATATTCTTATTGTTGACTCGCCAGTTTTACTAATGAGCTTCAAGACAGATCTCAGTTCAGGATCGTTCATTTCTTTATCACTGATTACATGGGAGGACAATGTCCTCATTTTGAACAGCAGGGGTCGCTATAGTGTAACCCTAAAATTTGAGTGTAACCCTAAAATACATTCCAATTGAATTCCTTTCTCTTCAGGCACTCAACATAATCTACATTGCTTAAATTTGATCTGTGTAATATGTCTTGGTTGGGGTGACCCCTGTAACATCCCTCTAGTTGTTGCTCTAAATAAGTACCTACCTGAATAATTAATGATGAAAGAAACGAATATGTTATGTATCTTTTTACACTTTCTTTTATAACAACACTGTAATATCATAACTGTAAACCACAATTTAACCCTTCATAAAGCTGCATTTGGCTTACGGTTCTGTTCCCCACTGATAAACTGCTTTCTTTCCAACTGATTAGGTCTTACATTCAAATTAGGTCTTACATTCCATCTCCTTTTTGGAGTCATCCTCTCTGATGGGTTCATTTTACATCTGTCGTTACCTGACACCTGAGCCTGTGGAGCACTAATTGGTGCACTCAATCTTCTTCTATGGTCTACATGAAGCAACGCAAACAAAGGGGCAGTGATAGCCAAGACGAGAGATAGAGGGGAAAACAGCCTTACAAGAGAATATCAACATCTCTACATCACTAAGGCCACCCGCGACCAGGCAGAGACTACTTTTCATATTTATGGGTCTGATTAAATCAAGATCAAGGAATGACAGTAGTTATAACGTATAGGGTTTTGGTCTAATGGATAGGGTAAATTGTGTTATTGTGGCTCTGGCAATGTTGTAACAGCTCAGGTCAAAGCTCAGTCATCTTCAGTTGTATACAATGTATCACATGACGTTGACCGCCAATGACAAGCACAATGCTACTGTGACTTTAATTGGAAAGGTTAATATAATAGTCGTCCAAGTTTTATTAGGCTTTTAAACTTGTACATTACAGTCTATGTGAATTGTGTGGACTAATTAAATGAATCCAGTAATAGGCCAAAATAAATAAATAAAAATACATACATTGCAAAGAAACAATTGGTATTTAAGGAAAGGTTAACGCTATTTCGATTGTGTTGCTGCCAGCTTGACATCCCCTTCAACAGTTTTCTTTTCAATCGACTGGACTACTTGTACGCCTGGTGCAGACGGTCACGTGACCCTGACCGCGCCATGTTTCCATCCGCGCGTCAGAAGTTTGCGGCTAGGCAGCGAAAGGTAGCTACAGGAACAAAGTTTGGGATAGACTCCCTTGTTAGCTGTGCGGGTTTCTCCCGTGGAAGTAATAATATTTTTTTTTAAACTAAAACTTAAAGAACACCTTAAACATCGGGCAGTCAACGGCCCGTAGCGCAGACTCCAAAAAAAGCAGGCTCTTCCACAGAAGAAGCTTGGAACATTGCAAATGTGAAGTGTTTGGATGCGCTGGAGAGGACTGTGCTTTTTTAGCATAGTTTCTAGTGCCTCCGCCTTTGAAAATGCCTTAAGGTCCTCGTGTTGTATTTCAGCGTTTCAAATAGAACCGCTTGTCTATTTTCTCCCTAATTAGCGAACTTTTAATTGATTTTCTGTGCCAAATTACTTGGATTTTCCACACTCGCGCCCCTAACTGACAGCAACGAAGGTGAGTGCGATTTGTTTTGCGAACACTCAAAATGATCATACGGCTACATCCGAAATATGCACTTTAACACAAACACACTAAAGAATCGACTGAGATTTTGTGAGGATTTTATGATCGAACTATCACGATGAATTGTTAAAAAAATTCTTGAACCACTTGAATCGAATTTCTTGTTTCTACAGATCTTACAGCGCCATGTCCAACTCGAAAGTCTCTGCAATATAACGACTTTAAACGTCGTGCCTATCTGATGGCATTAGAATGACACAAGTATAGTCCTGGCAAATTCAAAGCAAACTTCGTATTAGTAAGAGATTCATAACGTGGCATAAAACTATGATCTAGTTAAATCCTTTCTTGATATGTTTACTATTCGGTAAAGTTTTCGGGAACACCCTTTGCTAAACTTAAACTCCTAACTTTTCATTTGGGTCTGTCGCTGATGTTTTGCCTTCGGTTGTCAAAACAACTTAGATTTTTGGGAGTGAACTGAAATTGAGAAGGTGTGGGTCAAGCGGTTTTTGCCGTTTTTCATCCTTACAGTTGCTATTTTTGGATGCTTAGATCCTTGCCAAAGGCATGACGGCTTGTAAACGTGTTGCAAACGTGTTGTTATTTAGGATTCATTCCTCTCATGTTAAATTATCCAAGAAGGTTTATAAACTGAACTTTATAAGATACACGATGTAGTCTTACTGCATAATTTTCACATCTGTCCTGGAACGAGTGACAGATTTAAAGAAGTTTACAAACCACCACTTATGATACATTTACAAACATCCTTCTCTGATTTGCTCAGTAAAATCAACGAAGTATCTCATGTTGCAGGTACATGACAAATTATAGCACTTAGGTCAAATCTCTTAAGGTAAACAGTGAGGGGGGCATTTTAAAAGGCCCAAGTTGATAGCGCTTTTTGGAGAATAATGGATGGTGTGTCCTGCCTTTAGTGTAAAGAGGTGAGATCACTTTGTTTGCTGGTCAGATCATCAACCTTGGCTTGCACACACACAGCTGTTAGTTTTTTCTGTGTTGTGGGAATTAAGCCACTGAATTGGGCCCAGTAATTCAAATTTTTGGCAAACAGCGTTCAGGTTCCTTTTTTAGGCAAAAGAGACACCTGGGATGTCCAGGTAACTGATTTAACGGGACACCTTATTAACACATACATTTTGATGAACATACTCTTATATGTGATTTGTCAATTCTTGCACTTATTTTATCTCAATTCAAACGCTGCCTAAAAAGCTTTGTTTTACCCTTCATACCCCTGTTCTAGCTGTCTTATCATGATCGTTAGGTAAGTATGTTGTGGTCATAGTTCTTAAATTTAAATAAGCAAAACAGATTCATATTTCATTTTATGTTATTACACAACTCCATGTTTATTCAGGCATTACAGTAGGTGTCAACACCATCCAAGAAAAAAAAGTTAAATTACTTCAACTGTACATAACAATAATAACTGTGGATGCGTGCTTTTCTTTTTAGGTGACAACAAAAGGCCATTGCATAAGAAGTGGGACTTCACAAAAAGCGGATTCACTTTTGTGGGAGTCAAAAAAACGAGGTCCTGGTGGACAAAATGGCTACCGTTGCGTCTCCCGGCGACACTGCCGAGGGAGCGGCGAACAACGAATTCAATGACATCATCAAATGGAGATCTGGTATGTATTATGATTGGCTTTCTAATTGGTATAAAGTATTGCTTTTCTGGTAAGAGTGATGTTTTGTGACAACTAAGAAGAGGTTTACTTATCTGCTGCGCATTCTGCAAGAGGTCACATAATGACCAAATGGCTATGAGCACTGCTTGTGTGTTTGTGAGTCAATAATATGGGGTGTATGTCTGTTTTGCAAGGTACGTTCACAAAGCAGTCCAAAATAACATTTAACGAGGCCGGAAATCCAGTTTAAGGTAGACAACTTGAGTTCCATTGGTTGGTGTAACAAAGAGCCTATATAACAGACAGGGAGTGAAATATTTGTAGATGGTGGGGAGGGAAGGATGAGAGCAACAAAGGCCCAGAGAACAGAAAGAAAAAGAAAAAGGCCTGAATTCAGGGATGGGTTACATGCCACACCTTCCACTCCCTATCCTTTTGAACTCATCATTCTCATGACCAACGTTGGTTAGTTTGTTTGGGAGCCTTTCGACTTGTTGTTCTGTCCTATAGTGTCTTAATGTCCGGATTGTGACTGTTCAGGTTTGCTGTGCTGCTGAAATCATTTGAGTATCGGTTGACAGCCACTGTGCCTCAGTGAATCACTTTGCCCCATTTCAGAGGATATGATAGTGTTTGCCCATTACCATAGCCCACAGGGCAGCTGAAGTTATCAGTTTCCCTGGTCTCGTCTTCCAGTGGTTTAAGTTCCATCCCTCGGAGCAGGCAATAAGCCCAGCTTTCTGAACCACCAGCAGATTCCTGGGCCAGGAATTCCACCATTCCATTGGACTTTGTAATTTACAACGCTTGTCTCCAGACCACAATGCTTTCTTACAGGGATTCCGGTTGCATAGCAACCCTAAAAGTAATGTTTTCTTTTATGGCTCGGAGGGAGAATTTACTACATAGCTATGGCGTCTCTCTTAACACTAGAAAGACTAAGTGTCTTTCTAGTGTTAATATTTCTGCTGTTGTTAAAGTTTTTCCACACGCCATCCTTCACTCTTCCAAAATATGTCTATTTAATTCAAGCACATTGTCAAAATTCCGATTTCATAGCAATAATAACAAGTTTCATTATGTATTTATAACAAAAATGCAAGTTCTGGCTTGTAATTCAAAATGTATTTTCTTCCCAATAGTAAACAATGTTTCACAAAAGCATTTGGCAATAGAAACAGTAAATGAGTGTTATTGAGAAATTAAAAAACAAAAATTTACTTTCGTATTCTCATATCACCAAATACCCAAAACGCAACCAAATGTTTTTTTCGAGAAGCCTATATGACTTTAAATCGATTTGATTCCGAATACTTTTGTAAAAATTATTAGTTTTAAGTGGGGCAAAAAAAGCCATTATCACTCGTTTTTCAGCACAAACAATTTGAATAGCATAGAAAAGTTCTCAATAGAAAAGTTCTGAAATGAGCGAGGTTGAGCCTTCTGCCACGATTGGTTTAGATTTGCTCTCCTCATCTCAATTCCCCAGACAGACACACTTGCTTGACTCCTGTCCATATTGTTCAGGGCAATGCTCTTCCCTTCTCTCTCCAGCCAAACATCATTGGCAAATTGAAGCTCAACATTGTTTTTCCAGCCTTCAACAGCTATCTGAGGCAATATTTGTTGGCTTTGTTTAGTAGGCTACTTCTATCCAGTATATCCCCCTCAATGTACAATTAGAGAACTGATTTGAGTGTTTCTCACCTATCCATTATAAAGCCTATTCAAGTCTGTCGTTATGCTGTTAGCAACAAAACAAGTATGTAGTTAATTTTGATTGCTTGAATGTTGTGTCATACGTAAGCCTAAATATCTATAGATAAAGGTTTACAATCAAGTGATTTCCTTCAACCTGTTATACTCTATTTTCCCTTTGTAAACCGTGGCTTATACACAGATTTTGCAAACATTTTCAACCACAGCTGTTAATACATGGGTGCAGTTAATACATGAGTTTACCTTTTTAAAACCTTTTCCACCAGCAAACCTTTTCACAGATGATTGCTTGACGTCGTAGAGGTCTCAGAAACTCATTTAGCAGATATGAAGCAATTGGCGTTACAAGGTTTTCAAAAATGCATTTAATTAACTTGTATTGCCTTCAAATTGCTTGCAAATATTGATGGGCTCATTTTCTCATGCTCATCTTTTTCTCACATGTACACACACTATGATGATATAATGTACGTAAGCCTATTAATTTTGCACGTTTGGGGTGTTTGCATGTATGTGTTTGTGACCATTACATACTTCATAGCTAAACATATCAACATAATTCTCAGCGGGAAGACAAAGTGGTTGCTAGTTGCAGTTAACAAGCATTGATCAAGAGATGAAATGTATGCTTTTGGACCTGTGAACAGTGTGACCGCGGGTGGGATGCCCCATATATACCTTTTTTGAAAGGCAACTTGGATTTCAGGGAGCACAATATTGAAATTGAAAGTTTTGCGCTGTATGGTCATTTTATGCATATATAATTACATTCCACTGTATGAACAAAATGCACTCGTTCAGGCCTACTTATCTATAAGAATTTAATAGGACGCTGATTAATAACAAACCCGTCAGTGAAAATGAGTGTCAGTGAGTGAACTTGTTCTTTCCTCCCTGATTTTCAACAGTGTGTAATTGTTTATGGAAGCATTTTGCCCAGCTGCTTTATATTAGTGCCCAACAGCCTGTACAAATGATGTCCGTGGTTGTAGGTGTTTCTACTGGTAACAAATTAATTTAAACATGTTGGAAGACTGGTATCAGCCTGCGTGGTCGGGCCTTAGTACTTTTAAACTACAAAATATTGGCCTATTTTGTGCCAAATGTCACTTTTTTGCTCTTTTGAACACCCCTTGATTACCTGCTAGACATAAGCATGTAATTCAATGCAATTCTGTATTTTCTGTGTTTAAACAAATGACTAATGGTAATTAGACCTCCGCTCTCTGGCCGTGATGCTGAAATATGAGCCAAAATAGATACGATGAAAGGCGTTTTCATGGCTCTCTCTAAGTTGCGCATTACATGCATTAGCCATTGTGAATGTGACAGAGAGCTATGTCTGTTGAAACAGTTTTCAATAGCCTAGTAAGTCCTTGACGTCAAGTCACATTGCCATACCTTGGCTTTTGCTGAAGTAACGCCCCAGAATGTATGCATGAGTCATAATTATCTGGGCAAATGCGGTTTATACGGCTCCGGAAAAAATTAACAGACCACTGGTCTGGTCTCTTAATTTCAACCCTTCTGTTCCTCTCTCAAAACCTTCCTTTTTGACTTTTTGGAAAGGAAAAAATAAGGTGCAGTGGTCTCTTTATACAAAGCTATAAAATGAATGGTGCAGTTTATACACTGTGCAGCTTATTAACGGGAATTACTGTTGGTTTCCTCATCTTAATAGATTGTGTGTTCCACTACATGGGAACAAGGCTATTTCTATATTTGCAGGTTAGTGTTGTTTATCACCTATAGGTGGTTGCGGATGACCTATCAGCTATAAGCAGCTGGCCTGGGCATCAATACAAGCCTCTCTAGTGTAATACTAGCAGTTACAGCATCTGATCAGTCACAGAAAGGTTGCTTGATCAAGTCCCTAATCAGGCATAGCAGCAGAATTGTTGTTCCGTCCCTGATCAAGGCATTAATTGCTCACAGGTTGTTGCTGAACTTGAAGAATGTGTTCTTAACAGGCCAAATAGTGGAGGAATAAAACATTAACAGGGAACACTTCCCTGAACCTGGGCTGTGGTAAGTAACCGTGTGGTAGAACATCACCTGGATGTGATAGATGTCCTTTCAGTCAAACAGACTGTGTGTGTGTGTGTGTTGTAGAATCACAGATGTTTTCCCTGAATTTGGCTAGGATATTGTAAAAATGACGACAACTTGAGAGTGACCCACTTCAGCAACAAAAAACAAACACAGCCCAGTAGTGATTTAGGAGAAAGGGAGAGCAGAGGTTGTATGTTATGGGGTTGGATGTCACGTGGACGACATGAGGGACAGGTGATGGATGTTTGCACAGCTGAAGGAGGTAGGTGGGACACAGACTGGAACACACACACCCACAGGCAGACCCATATCGAAAGGACCGTCAGCATTAGCCCTGGGGCTTAATAGGTTGAGCCAAAGACATTTGCCATGAGAAGCCACACAGACATGCTATACTTATGTGGGCTGTACTGCATGCTCAGGTGCTGGTACATATGGCCCTCACTCATAATAGAATTGCAGTAGGATTAAAGGCCATAAGTAGACATCATTATAGCGATGCTTGTATGCGGAGAACGATAATAATAGTTCAACTCACTCTGTCTCTCCATCTCTCCAGTAATAAGATGTGAACATTAGTAATAGTAGTGAACAGCCTGTGTGTGTCTGTCCAGAGGAAGTATGATCACTATCCATGTCAAAGAGTCAATCCACTTTGGCTAAACAACCAACTACTCCACCGGGAATACTGCGGATGGGGCCCGGCATGAGAGTGCAAATGCAAATGCTCCCTGAGTCACTCCGGCTCTGTCTGTCTCCCAGATTCTCACCACTTCTTTCTGTCTCTCATTCACTGTGTCTCTCCGCCTCTTTCTGAAGAGACCCTCATTCCATGAAGGGGCCAGACAGGTCTCATGTTCTCTAGCGTGTCAAGTGTTACATAAGCACATAAGACCAGGTGAGAGGGGGAAAGAGGGTGCATATGCACACAGCGTATCAGATGAGAAAAATAGAGACCAAAAGAAAGACCAAGATAGAGAGAACAATGAACAGAAACAGCCCACGTCTCAGAACGATATCTGACAAAATTACCAATCAGAAAGAACCCACTTGTTTCTGGGACCGACTGAATGGTTTGGTCATTGTTCTGTCCGGGGTGTCCTCTTTAGGTGTTCATATTAAAACTTATTGGTGAGAAGAATTGAATGTCGGTTGGATGAGTTTATGTAGCCAGACAAACATTTATTAGGATTGGCTTTTTATTAAAATATTACATTTCCATTTCAGTAATTTAGCTGGTGCTGTTATCCAGAGAGACTTTAATACCTTATTGATTGCACACAGTTTCAACCTTTTATTCGTTTTGGTGATGGGATGGTTAGGTGGCCATTATGATCAAGGGCAGGTTTGGAATGTTGCCAGGCTAACGGGGTAAATGCCCCTACTCTAACAGTGAGTGCCATAGGATGTTCGGTGACCGCATTGTTGAGACACTTGTTTCACAGACCGCCCCAAAGATGTCACCCTACGCATGGCAATTAGATTAGTTAGTGCTTAATTCGTTATTATCAGGATGTTATTACAGGTATTACAAAGTTATTGAAAACATGCAACAGGTGTTAATCCCTTATCTACCATGCAATCTTATGCTACTTAAATCCTACTGGGAAAGTTCAAAGGTCATATGACTCCAGGGGAATAAATGTTTTTAACTGAGTCGATTAGCTTTACACCCTCCTCGTCGCCTCTATGCCTCATAGTTACAAGATCCTGACGAATACCTGATGTTCGTGCGTTCGTGTAAGTTAGTCAGTCAGTCAGTCATCTGAGACAGGTGTCCCGGAGAAGCTTGTTAAAGTTACAGAGTGCTCTGGTATCTTTCTATCGCATTCCCTCCTGAAATGTCTTTCTCTTTACTGTTTGGTTTGGGTGTGTATGTGCACTTTCAGGTTCTCCTTTACTATTTGTGTTTTTGTGTGTGTTCACGCCTCCAGCTCGATAGTCTTGTAGATCATGTGGACTGGTGGAATGTGACAGGAAAGAGTGTTTTACTCTGTGTCTGTGTCATCGCCATAAATCCATTAGTTAATGATTAATATCTAACCTGCTCCTTGTGATACTATAAGAACTTCATGTTTACAGGGAGGTGAATCCAACAGAAAATTGAGTTCGCTTTATAGCTGGGTGATAGGGTTACTCCTTTTATATTGCGTAAAATCTGATTACCAATCACAGTAAATAGAAGATACTAAATAGATGTTGTGCACAAAATAAATATGCACCTGAGTTTATTTATGCCTTTTACACTGTACCACTGCTAATTTATTCTATTCATCAATGACCCCATTAATAATTACCCAGAATTACCCACTGAGTGCAAACAGTCCCAGCCAACTGGCTAGACACGGCATATTGTATTGGAAAAACCCTGGGTTAAAGAGCAAAACAAAGACACGTGGAGACCCATACATAGACAGACATACAATTGTGTGTGTGTGTGTGTGTGTCAAACTCCAACAGACTTTCTTAAATGACCTGGAGTCACTCCACCCCTGGTCATTTAAGGTGACGAGAGAGTTACTATACTCTTACTATTCTCAGCTGAGTTTTGCTCTCAAGGGGCTTTATTGGCATGGTAAATATTTGTGTACATGGCCAAAGCAAGTGTAAAATAATAAAGTGAGGTAACATTGTGCACACATTGGAATGTGAATCTCATGGGAAATTAAGCCGGTCTCTGTGGTTCTCGTCTCTCTCCTTCACTCCATTTCCCTCTCTTCTTGACTTCAGGGCTGACTGTTGTTCTCTGTAAGGCATCTGACAAAAGACACGGGCACAGAGACACAGGCCAAGACAGACTTTTAAGAGAGCTGACCCTGGTCAAACTATTTTGCTTGTGTGTATGTGCGCATGTTTGGGTATTGGTGCTATGTGCTAGTGTTTGCATGTTTTCGTTGGCTTTGAATCCTGCTTTGAGTCATTGTTTTGTCCGAATAATCATGACAAATTTCCCTTGATTTTAAAGTGTGTGCGTGTTGTGTGCGTGTTGTGTGCGTGTTGTGTGCGTGTTGTGTGCGTGTTGTGTGCGTGTTTAGTTCTGTGGTGATTCCACAGCTTGCCACATGCCTAAGCCCAGCTGGGAAAGGGGGAAAAAGCTGGGTTTGGAATTCTGTGTGGTTGTGGAAATTTGGGAAAGAAAAGTAGACCAAATCGTCCCCCATGGGTGTGGCTGTGTGTGGTTTAGTGACTCTCTGGTTTACATTAGAGTGTGTTTTAATGCTTCACCCATGCAACAAAACATTTCAACTCCTCTTTGACAGTCTAGGCCTACTGCCTAGGTAAGAAAATTATTAATGTGCTCTTTAACTGCACTGCTTGCAACTCTTTTGTGTATTATCACTTTAATGTGTGTTCCAGAATTACCCCAGTTGTGCCTTTCCAGTTGGAAATGGTTGTGACCAACTGTTGCCCTCACCCCAAAATCCCCCTCCCAACCCCCCTTTGCCTGCCACCTGGCTACCTCCCCATAAACAGAGGTTCTACCTCCCCTTACCACCCTCCTCCTCCTGTCCTGCTCATTAGTGTAATGGGCGGTGTTGCCACATCAAGCTTCTGACCCTCCGCTAACTCAGAAGGGACATTTGCTCAGCCCCATAAAAAGGCCTTGTGGCATTTTTCTGCTCCCTTCTATATATTCCACTTTACTCAATCCGAGAGACATGTTATTTTCTTTCTTTTCAGCTTTTACCTTTGATGGTAAAGGTTTATCAACAGTTGAAAGTGACCATGTTAGTGTTTTCACTTGAATGTTTTTCTGCAGCAGTGCTGCACGATCAGGAGGTGTAGGTGTGCTAAGCTTTCTGAAGTGTTAGGTTGCCTCTAAATCTGCATTAAATGCTTTCAGCTTTGCTTCAATATAAATACATATTTCTTTAGAGTTGACCAATAATGCTTTTTATTGAAAACATCTTGCTGCTACACCTTGCTTCCTTCTTGCAATCGAGTAATGTAAACCGTTTGGGCTGCCAAATTCACAAGAAAGACATGTTGTTGACTGTTAGGTTTTGTGTCTGACAGTCACATTTTTTGTGCACCTACCTTTTCTATAACCTATTTAAGTTTTGATTGGTAAGAAACTTGATGTTAGTTCATTGCCCTTAAAACAGTCCATAGGCCAAGAGAAACTGTAAAATCCATGTTTTAGTTTTCTTTAAACAGCCATAGCAAACTTCAGATAACTTTAGACACTGCTAAAGTTAGCTTATACCTCAAACCAGGCAAGGAGAGGCAGACATGCAAAGAGAGATGAATGCTGAAATAACCTTTCCTGAACCAACTGCATAGCATCATAAATGTGAATTATAGGATATGTGTTGTTATATATACATACATACTGAATGTCATCAGGATATTTTCATATAATTTAATTTCAGATTCAATCTGTGTTTCACGTTATCACAACAATCCTTGATCCGTGTACACCATGCGTGATTCGACTTGGGATACAATGGTCAACTACATCATGTCGTATCTGACTCGGGATATTCACTGCAGAACCCGCATTCCCCAGATAATGCCTGTAACCAGTCAATAACACCCCCCCGCCCAAACACTGTTCACCCAAGGTAATCACACGGGGATGTTTGTAACAGTCTCACTTTCCCACTCTGATGTCTGCTATGTTTTACAAATTGGAATAAGGAGGTAACTTCTGTGCTGAAAGGTATGTGTAGCTGTGTGGCTCTGAGGTGGCAGTGACCAGGACCGCTAGCTGTTACCATGACAACTGAACGCACACAGATGTCGTGGACATCCAGCACCATACATTGTATTTGTGGATGAGCGTTAGATTTTAAAGTGTTTATTAAGGAAACCAGTGTTACACGGTAGAGATTTGTGGCTTCACTCTATGTGGGGATACCTTCTCAATTTCCCCACCTAGATCAGTAGCATACTACTGGGTCACAAAGAAAAAGATGTACTGGAAACACAGCTGAGCAAAAAAGCTTCAGACCTCAACCCGTTGTCTGGGATGGTGGGAAGATCGGAGATATGGGAACTGAGTGAGAGGAAGTTTTCATGCTATGTCCTAGCAACCGTTTCTGTGTCTGCCATCTAACGGAGGCCATTGTGGGCAGTAATCGGGGTTTCGGGGGGTGGCTTAAATCCTCCTGACAGCTTCTCTGTTTGGATGTCTATCTCTGCACTGTGCAAAAGTGCATCCCAAAACAGCAAGTGAATGAATGAGAATGTGTGTGAGAGAGGATTTAGATGGACAGTGTGTGTTTAGAAGGGAGTTTCGTATATAGCACATACAGCACGAGTGCGTGGGCCTGTGGCATTCTGGGAGATTTCTATGTAGTTTTTTTTTCTTTTTTCTGTCTGAGTTTTGTGAGTCCTAGGTCCACTTACTGACTCATCTATTCCCTCTGATTCTGCATAGCCTTTCTCTTTATATTTTTCTCTCTCTTTCCCGTTTCCACACTCTGTCTCTTTCAATTCAATTACATTAAGTCTTTATAACTCATGTTAAAAAGTAAAATTTTCTTAAATTAGCTAACATTGTTTTACTGTAACAACGTTCAAATTGTGCTTTCTCTGTCTTTCAGTACGTTAATGACTAGTGTATTCTAGCTTCATTTTCCCCCTTCTGATCTGTCAAAAAATTAAAACCGAGTGGTGCTACTTCAGAAATCAGGAGAGTGAGGGTAAATGTAGGTCATGTATACAGACAAGATTTGACTCATTCGGGGAGTGTAATTCCCTATACTCCCCGGATTCTCCCCCCCCGTACAGCCCAGCCCTGCCCAGCCCTGCCCAGCTGCTCTGATCCCCATATAGGAAGTGCTGTTAATTCAATCCAACTCAAAGGGGAAGTTAGTCACAGGCTTGTAACCCGTTTCCATTTCCTCCTCGTGGGAGAGTGAAAATAACAATATACCAACACAAAAATCCTCCTCTCTGCTTTTCCTTTCTGTTGTCTTTTTCTTGTTTTCTCTTTCTCTTTGGAAGGAAGTGATATTTGTCCAGTAGTTCCTGGTTGGTAGTGGCAATATAGACTTTCTCTCCTGTTTTCTCCCCTGTCTGGTGGTGACTTCAGAGTGAGTCATGTGGTGGAAGTCGCTCTAAGACTGGGTGCTGTGTTGTCATCTGGTTTTCACACAGTGTGTTTTGAGGAAGAGAGAAACCAATAGACTGCTTGATTTTATTTTTTTGGGGTGGTTAACTATTTCTCTTGGTTTGTGTTACAGGTCAATAGGGGTCATGCGAATCTGCTATCATGTCCTGTGAGAGTGAGAGCTGACCACCAGCTGTGTGTGTGTAGGTCAGCTGTTTCCTCCCTTTCTGTAGTTGTGATGTAACACTGCCTCCGACATGGACGCACGTAGGAACCCACACAAACAGAGACTCTCTCATATATAGCTGTCATTTGACCAGAACTCACATTTGTCTTGATTGAGAGGCAGGTCCCCCTGACCTCCAACCTCCTCACCTTGAACCCCTACTGTGATGTGATTGACATCACACACCCACACACCACACCAAGTAAACAGTACCCACAATGCTCAGCACACAGCAGGCAAATCTTCACACCAGTTCCCTTCCGGTTCCGTGTTTGTATTTTCCTTTCTTTCTCACTACATTCTCCCATCATGAATTTAAGTAAGTGGCTGCCTTGGAGAAGACACAGAGAGTGGAGGAAGCAGAAGGAGCGAGAACTCGTTCTGGGTGAGTAGTAGAGGATGAATTTCAGCCTTAGTTTCCTGTTTCTACTAGAAAACAAAGCAAAAAGGCTTGAAGTGCTTTCACTCTTGCCTCTACCGGTCTCCACGGTACAGTTTTCATGCTTTCATTCTTTACTGGCTTCCTCGGTGGTGTGCAGCCCCCTGACCATCTCCCCAGAATGATTACTTTAGGATTTAAATTGTCCAGCAAGTTTGAGGTAGGCTTAAAGTAAATGGGAGTAATTCTGAGTTACTTGATTCCCAGTGCCATTTTCAGTAATTGCACGCCAATGTGTTTGAGGATGGGTCTTTGTGTGCGCTCAGTTCAGTCGTATCTCTGGTGTATTTGTTTTTCCACTGGTCAAAATTAAATAGACTGGTCTTACAAACATAAAATATCTGTCTGACTGGTCTTATGTACCATAGAAAATTCTGCAACTACTACCTGTTGTCGATAATGTATAACTACTACCAGTGCGACACCAATGTGTTCATTTTCAGAATTAGAAGTATTTTGGGCACAGGATGATTATTGTAAAATAACACTGAGAGAATATTGTAATGGCAGATTGGGGCAAATCCCAGCATGTGTGTGTGCGCGTGTGTGTTCGTTCATACATTCCTTCAGGATAAAACCAGCACTGCTGTTAAATTCAGTGGCATGGTCAAATGCACCCAGTCAACTGTGGAGGTTTCTCTGTTTAGTTGTGTTGCTGTTGCCACTGCGTTGTGCTGGGTTTAATCTGGATGTAAACTACAGATAGCAGACCAGGATTACAAAAAATAAAATGAATAGTGTGATTCGTATATTGATTCCTTTTTAAGTCTACGGCTCTTCTAGATCCGAATGTTGCGGTCTTATCAAGTTTTGATAGAGGTATTTCACGTTCTGCAATGGTTTGATGGTTGGAGAGGCTCTTTTTGTCGTCTCATGTTTTGCCACATTTTCTGGTTTCTTGAGGTTGCCTGGAACAGAGAACAGGTAACTGGCCAACTCTCTGGCTCTGTTCCAAACGTAGCTGCTCTGCTTATTTCTGATGTTGAGTCTAAGCTGCGTGTGTGTTTGTATTATTGGGCTAGGGTTACATGTGTATGGCTGTCTGCCTCTTCCCGCGCTCTATCTCTATCACATTCTCCATCTTATCACCCTCTCCTGCCATGCTAATCGTGGGAGGCCTCCTTCCCTGTTGCATGCTGGGACAGTGTTTAGACAGAGGGTTGTGTGTTCATCCAGCAGAGCACAGCGTGTCCCGCAGTGCACTGCCCACCTGGGCCATGCCCTTTCTCCCCTGTCTATCTCTCCCTCTCTCTCATTGGTAGTTTCCTTGCCTCTCTGCCCCCCTCCCCTCTCCCTGCATTCTTCTGTTCTTCACCCATGGGTCAGGAAACTACAGTTGAGAGAGAGGGGTATCAAGGAATGTAAGCTTTGTTCACCGAGTGTTATTCTTAATTCATTTGTTTACATTTCGTCTCGTTTTCGGGTGGGAGATGGCGGAACCTCACACGGGAGAGATGGCATGTCGTGGCCTCAAACTCAGAGGTAGGGTGTTCCTCAGACTAGCCGCAAAACCCAGCAAATGTACATAGGCGGCAGTGAGAACGAGCTGCATTGTGTGGGCATAGAGCCTCTGGTTGCCTGTGACAGGGAGATTTAAGGGAGCTACTTTGTCTTTTGTAGCTGTCAGTTATCCTTTTAGCAATAGCCTGTACCAGAAGATTTTCTTCACTACTTCCTAAAATATTCCTCCAGTGAAGGCTGCTCAGTATTTTGATCAATATCAGTGAAATGATAAACAGCTAGTTCATTATTAATAATTTGCCATTCATCACTTTGTTTCTCAAAACTCTCCTGGGGACAATCAAAAATATTACAATTTGGTTTTAGCCCTGAATTTGCTCACTGGAATAAAGCAGATAAGAACTTGATAATTAGCTGAGAGGGTAACTCTGGTGGCTCTGGAATTCATCCAAAACATGGGACTGTCTGTGGGCCCCCAGGAGAGGTTTGAGAACCACTGCACTTTGACATGGCTTTAGGTGTTCTGAACTATTATATCCCAGCTGTTCTGAACTATTTCACTGAGACACATTGCAGAGATCTTAATACAAGAGGGAGACGATTGTTGACCTGAGTGTGTGGATGTTTTTACATGTGCCGAATCAGCATTATTAACAGCATAGAGTAACGATGCATAGTTTCTCTTGGCTGATCTTTTGTGCTCAATTGCCTAGCTGAGCATTGTAACCAAACAAGAGCTTCTTCACAACCCTAAGTCCTCCCATTTCATTGGAAGAGATTTTTGCTTGTTCATGGATAGGAATTTTCTCAAAATTCATGATTGCCTGCTTTGCTACATCAGTGGTTTTAAAACATTTTCAGCAGCCTGAGATATCAAAATATTTCTTTGTGTGTGTGTTGGGGGGGGGGGGGTCAAGTAAAACCCTAGTCTTAATCACCTGTAAATTACACCATTCTAACACTATCATTACGTTAACACACACTGGGATGTTTTTAAAGAATTCTAAGTGGGGATACGAGGTAATCTTCCCAAACACAAGGACTTGTTTTTTCTACAAATACCCAGATCCTGGCTGTGGATCATCAACAGCTCCGGGTTGGGCAAGTTTAGGCAAGTATCCAGTTGTAGGGGGCGGAATGAGGGAAATTATGGGAATGCTATACATTCCATGCGACCCACACATTTTAAATATAACTCAGGTCTGGCAGTGGAGCTGTTAACATTGGGCCAAGTGTGTCTGTTTGTGTCTGTTTGTGTCTGTTTGTGTCTGTTTGTGTCTGTTTGTGTCTGTTTGTGTCTGTTTGTGTCTGTTTGTGTCTGTTTGTGTCTGTTTGTGTGCATGTGGGAGGATGCATTGAGAGATGTATTGAAAAGAATGCTATGATGATGGATAGTTAACGTGTGGTGTGGGTGTGTTTTTGTGTTTGTGTGGGCATGCCAGGCATCGAGCCCTCCTTTAGTATGTGCAGGGCAGGTGTAGGATTGAAACGAAACAAACCAATATCTGTCCCAACACCTGTGCTGTTTTCCAAACTTTAGAAGGGTGGAAGCCTTCTGGTGTATCCCGTTTCGAAAGCGTTTTCTCTTCACAGCTTATTGACAAAAGACCAGGGAAAAACATAAATGAATGAAAATGACGAAAATCCACACAAACTGTTATATACACTAGGGTTTACTAACCGGCCGTTGAGCCTGTTGACATGTTTGATGTTAAATACGGAATCCCTACTAGACATGGCCGAGATTGACGTCAAATAACGAGTGTTCACGTCAGTGCTGTGGCAATGGAATTGTCTATTAGTTTTTTTGCTGTGTGCATTTGACCGCATTTTTTCACTCAGTTAGTACTTGTATTTTTTCTGACTATTGTGGGTTATGGTAAGTCTTCTGAGTGATAAACTGTTGTGTGTTTGATCTCTTTGGCGGGCGCTATGGGTTGTTAACTATCAGATCAGTGAGCTGTGAGAGCACTCCTGTGGGACTGGCATTCGTGATGATAGTCACAACTTCCTGTTCCGCAGGCAGGCAATTCAGAAGAGAGCCTTTCCCCTCAAAGGAGGCCACCGTGCGGTTTCTCACGAACCTGCCTGGTTTAATTTACTGTATGTTCACTGGTATACAAGTGGGTGTGTGTTGGAGGGAGTGTGTGTCTGTGTGTTAATGTCTGATATTTGCGCCCAAGGGAGCATTTCCTTCATACACACCACCTTCCGCCCTTACATCCGTTTTTCTAACAGGTATGCAGGTATTTCTTGCTGTACATATTATTACCAAAAAAATTGTAGGATGACCGATATAAACCAGTCCTATAAGTCAGTCCAGCTAAAAAATAAGACACTGTTATACTACAAATAAAAGCTGGATAACTTAAGAATGAAACACAAAGAGAGCAATGAATTAAGAGGTCAACCTGATCATCCTTTGCATTCAAAAATGCTTCTAAAGGTTGTAATTTCCATTTTTAAATGTCCAACTTAATACTTAGTTTGCCCTTACGGAAAAGGTATCAACCCCTTTAACCCCTTGAAAATGTAATTTCATTTTCATTCATTTATTATATTATATTAAAATCAACAATCATTCATATTTGCACAGAGAATCAGGTGAATTCTATTACAAAGAGGTAGCTCAGGAAGGTGGGAGGGAGTTGGAGTAAGCCTGTTGCCAGAGAGACCGACTCCTCAGGGGCTTGACAGGCCTGACTGGGGCTCAGGACTGGAGGTCTTCCATACTGTCTTATGTAAAGCAGACAAGTCTTTTGGTCTGTCTTCTCCCCTTTCTTTCCAGGAGCTTAAGTCTGTCTGTCTCCTCCCTGTTTTTCCAGGAGCTTCAGTCTGTCTCTCTCCTCCCTGTTGTTACAAATGCTTCAGCCTGTCTCTCCTCCTCCCTGTCGTTAGAGGTGCTTCATCCTAACACTACTCCTCCCTGTCGTTAGAGGTGCTTCAGCCTGTCTCTCCTCCTCCCTGTCGTTAGAGGTGCTTCAGCCTGTCTCTCCTCCTCCCTGTCGTTAGAGGTGCTTCAGCCTGTCTCTCCTCCTCCCTGTCGTTAGAGGTGCTTCAGCCTGTCTCTCCTCCTCCCTGTCGTTAGAGGTGCTCCAGCCTGTCTCTCCTCCTCCCTGTCGTTAGAGGTGCTTCAGCCTGTCTCTCCTCCTCCCTGTCGTTAGAGGTGCTTCAGCCTGTCTCTCCTCCTCCCTGTCGTTAGAGGTGCTTCAGCCTGTCTCTCCTCCTCCCTGTCGTTAGAGGTGCTTCAGCCTGTCTCTCCTCCTCTCTGTCGTTAGAGGTGCTTCATCCTAACACTACACCTCCCTGTCATTAAAGGTGCTTCAGCCTGTCTCTCCTCCTCCCTGTTGTTAGAGGTGCTTCAGCCTGTCTCTCCTCCCTGTCGTTAGAGGTCAGCCTGTCTCTCCTCCTCCCTGTTGTTAGAGGTGCTTCAGCCTATCCCTCCTCCTCCCTGTCGTTAGAGGTGCTTCAGCCTATCCCTCCTCCTCCCTGTCGTTAGAGGTGCTTCAGCCTATCCCTCCTCCTCCCTGTTGTTACAGATGCTTCATCGTAACACTACTCCTCCCTGTCATTAAAGGTGCTTCAGCCTGTCTTTCCTCCTACCTGTCGTTACAGGTGCTTCAGCCTGTCTCTCCTCCTCCCTGTCGTTACAGGTGCTTCAGTCTGTCTCCCATGTTGTTAAAGATGTCCCCCCCCTCTCCCCCTCTCCCCCTCTCTCTCGTCATTCCAGATGCTTCTCTCTCCTCCTTCTAGGAGCTTCAGTCTGCCTCTCATTCCTCCTCCCTGTTGTTACAGGTGCTTCAGCCTGTCACTCCTCCTTGATTGTCTTTACAGGTGTTTCACTCGGTCTCTCTGCTTCCTGTCATTACACATGCTTCACGTTTGATTTTGTGTGTTGTTTTTCTGTTGTCACCTCTGTTTCAACACGCCATGCTAGACTTGACCAAAACAGACTAAAGTAACTACACCAGACCAGGCCATACCTGACCAGACCAGCCTGCTAGTATCAGTGTAATGGATAGCCATTAGTTTCAGCTTCCTTTGATGTGCTTTGTGGTCCCTCACCTTTCAATCATTCGTTCCCCCCTCTTTCTCCTCCCTCCCCACACCCTCCACCCGGTTTTTCTCCAATAGCCCCCCCCCCCCCCGCTCTTGTCAACTCCCAGGGGCACATTCCTGCCTGAAAACCCCTGCTTTATGTCATAGTCTTACACCCTGAATAACGAAGGGCTGACCCCTCGGGTGGTGGTCATAACTTTCAGCTCTTGTTTTTTTTCTGCTGAGTTACAACAGTGACCGAACTGCACTGGTTGTTTAACAAACAAACACACAGGCATACAAATCCACAGAGGGACTTGGCTCAGTCAGTCTTTTACTGACAGCTGAGAGACCTCTGAAAGGCCATTGTGGGCTATTCGGCCTGGATGGAAACATCTGATCAAGGATATCTACTTAATAGTTTTTAAAAACAGTCACATTAATGCTGCTAACCTATGACTTATAAACTCCTACACAAGAAGATTCTAATAGGGAAACATGCTGCAGAGGATGAAGGACGGGACAATGGGAAATATTTCTTCTGATTTACTTAGACACTTGGGGGGATTCTAATGACCTGGTGTGAGAGTGTGTGAGTGTGAAAGAGAGGGAGTGCATGTGTTTTCGGAGTTCAGATATCTGACGGAACACAGTCTCACCTTGCTTCTCCGTCCAAAGAAACCTCTCCAGACAGTTGTTTTCCCCCCTACTCTAAGTAAGTTACATGGCCGCTTCAATCTCTTCTCCAGCTCATAATGTTCCAATCACAGGAACACACAGTTCTGCAATCATCTTCGAGTGGAACTTTTAGTCTGGTTTTCAAAGACGCACAGGTATACTTAATAACAGCATGTCATTTAGTTTAGTCTAGCGGTTGGGGCTCCTAAAATTGATGCACAGTTTAGTTTCATTTTTTCAGTTGCTGATATCACAGCCTGTGGAACATGCTGTTTTGTTGTGTTTGTGATTCCAATCAAGTAATTTAACATGCTGTTTTGTTGTGTTTGTTATTCACATCAAGGTCAGATGCTCACCATTTATCTTCTCTGCCTTCCCTCTCTTCCACAGATGAGCATGATGCAGTGCAGAAGAAGACCTTCACCAAATGGATAAATGCTCAGTTCTCCAAGGTAATGCCAAATGTTTGCTATACGTGAACCTTTTCCAATGACTGCTGAAATGATTTACATCTACCAGTAATTTTTGTTAAAACCAATAATGGAATATAAAGGTGTCTTCCTACCAAAACTACACATTTTATACAGTACATTGTGAAATAATGCTAATATACAGTGTGGCAAAAATGTATTTAGTCAGCCACCAATGGTGCAAGTTCTCCCACTTAAAAAGATGAGAGAGGCCTGTAATTTTCATCATAGGTACACTTCAACTATGAGAGACAAAATGAGAAAAAGAAAATCCAGAAAATCACATTGTAGGATTTGAATGAATTTATTGGTAAATTCCTCTGTAAAATAAGTATTTGGTCACCTACAAACAAGCAAGATTTCTGGCTCTCACAGACCTGTAACAACTTCTTTAAGAGGCTCCTCTGTCCTCCGCTCGTTACCTGTTTTAATGGCACCTGTTTGAACTTATCAGTATAAAAGACACCTGTCCACAACCTCAAACAGTCTCACTCCAAACTCCACTATGGCCAAGACCAAAGAGCTGTCGAAGGACACCAGAAACTAAATTGTAGACCTGCACCAGGCTGGGAAGACTGAATCTGCAATAGGTAAGCAGCTTGGTGTGAAGAAATCAACTGTGGGAGCAATTATATGAAAATGGAAGACACACTGATAATCTCCCTCGATCCAGGGCTCCACGCAAGATCTCACCATGTGAGGTCAAAATGATCACAAGAACGGTGAGCAAAAATCCCAGAACCACACAGTGAATGACCTGCAGAGAGCTGGGACCAAATTAACAAAGGCTACCATCAGTAACACACTACACCGCCAGGGACTCAAATCCTGCAGTGCCATACGTGTCCCCCTGCTTAAGCCGGTACATGTCCAGGCCCCTCTGAGGTTTGCTAGAGAGCATTTGGATGGTCCAGAAGAGGATTGGGAGAATGTCATATGGTCAGATGAAACCAAAATAGAACTTTTTGGTAAATACTCAACTCGTCGTGTTTGGAGGAGAAAGAATGTTGAGTTGCATCCAAAGAACACCGTACCTACTGTGAAGCATGGGGGTGGAAACATCATGCTTTGGGGCTGTTTTTCTGCAAAGGGACCAGGACGACTGATCCGTGTAAAGGAAATAATGAATGGGGCCATGTATCGTGAGATTTTGAGTGAAAACCTCCTTCCATCAGCATGTCAATTGAAGATGAAACGTGGCTGGGTCTTTCAGCATGACAATGATCCCAAACACACTGCCCGGGCAACGAAGGAGTGGCTTTGTAAGAAGCATCTCAAGGTCCTGGAGTGGCCTAGCCAGTCTCCAGACCTGAACCCAATAGAAAATCTTTGGAGGGAGCTGAAAGTCTGCGTTGCCCAGCGACAGCCCCAAAACATCACTGCTCTAGTGGAGATCTGCATGGAGGAATGGGCCAAAATACCAGCAACAGTGTGTGAAAACCTTGTGAAGACTTACAGAAAATGTTCGACCTCTGTCATTGCCAACAAAGGGTATATAACAAAGTATTGAGATTAACTTTTGTTATTGACCAAAAACTTATTTTCCACCATAATTTACCAATACATTCATAAAAAAATCCTACAATGTGATTTTCTGGATTTTTTTTCCCTAATCTTGTCTCTCATAGTTGAAGTGTACCTATGATGAAAATTACAAGCCTCTCTCATCTTATTAAGTGGGAGAATTTGCACAATTGGTGGCTGACTAAATAATTTTTTGCCCCACTGTACATTTACAATGAAGTTGAAATGTCTAAAATGACACTAAAACATTTAACTTAAGATCACCCTGAGTGGCATTACATGAGTGTGAGGCAAAATATTCAAAACCAGTTTTACCCTGTTCTGAATAGGCCCATGGTATATTTGAGTACCAAAGGTGAGACATGCAGTAATTGAAACATTGGCAGAAATTGTAACATTTTGGCATTGATTTTGAAAATATGACTGTATTTTAACTATATTTTATTTAAGGATAGTGATCATATGAAGCCATTTATTATCACATACAGTGCATTTAAAAAGTCTACACACCCCTGTTGTTGTCTACAATGCCAGGTTCTTGTGATGTAAAAGAATGAGACAAAGATAAATCATGTCAGAACTTTTTCCACCTTTAATGTGACCTATAAAGTGAACAATTCAATTGAAAAACAAAAAAAGTTCTGACATGATTTATTGTTGTCTCATTCTTTTACATCACAAAAAATGTTCACAGGGGTGTGTAGACCTTTTATATCCACTGTACCATGCGCAAAGTAGATGTCTGAACTGAATTGACAAAACTATTGTTTGTTAACATGAAATCTGTGGAGTGGTTGAAAAATGTGTTTTAATGACTGCAACATAAGTGTATGTAAACGTCCGTCTTCAACTGAATGTAAGTTGTTATGTTGCAGAATATTCAGTTTGGATATATAATAATTAAACAATGGAAACAAAAGAATGAGATAAAAAAGACAGAGGTTTACGGGTATTTTGTGAGGTTACAGGCAACAGAGCTTGTCAACCACTCTTCACTAACTATAATTACCCCCAAACCCATTTGAGCAGGGGTGGGCAATATATTTCACTGGGGGGCCACATTGAAAATGCCAGAGAGCATTGTGGGCCAGATTACTTTTTAACCAACATTTTCATAATTGAACTTAATTTACTTCAATAATGTTTTTATGTTTGGTTTTTTTCTGTTAACAACTGTTATTACGGCAGGCAAAGGCCTAAAAAAAAATCCCTTTTTATGGTTATTACTCAAAAGAAATGTTGCAACACACATTTGCCTGAAAACTTAACTTTCAACTCAACAGAGTAAGCTACATTACATAAGGTATAGTGTATAACAGTTTTATTGGCATAATAAAAATTTCTGTAAAATACAAGGTGGGAACATGGCAGATGAAAGGAAGAGACACCGAGACAAAGTCCATTAGCAGACTAACATTAGCATGTTAGCATGATTCAGATAAAAACTCAGGCACAGAGCATGTAACGGATAAGTACAGAAAAAATTTAAACATCAAGGGCTCCAAATTGAGCTTGCAATTAGCATTTCCCCTTTAATGCAATAAGGGAGTTAGCTTAGTTGTTCTAACTTCCTTTAAGTGCTCTGAAATGGTATCTACTGGAGCCTTTGGCGGGCCATATACTGCTCAGCCTGGGAAGAGAAGGCCAAGGGTGATGTGTAAGGTCTCTAGGGAAGTTATAAGTTGAAAACACTGGACAGAAATAACCTAATTTCACCGCTATGCTTCAACCCATCTTTAGTTAGTTGTCCAGACTGATATTTTCTCAGCTGCTACTGATGGGTTCAAAAGGTTTTATCCACCCCCAGAAAAGGAAATCATGAAACTTCTAAAAGCCTTTGTTTTATCAGAGGGCAAAGTTACAACGTCCTGTGGTTTAGGATGTTCCAGCTGTCTACGCTACAGTCTCCTAAGCAATATGTACTCCTGCAGCATGGGTTCGGATCTGGCCTACTGTTTTTCAGCCACAATCTGACCAATGCACCCACATCCTATCACCCTGATGACATTTAGCTGATGTTTGTCTTGATGAGAGTAGAGACTTTCATCTGGCAAGATGTTCAAATAGCTTGTTGGAATTGAAATGAAGTGAACTTGGTAGTTTTGGGGACATGCTGACTGCAAGATTCTGCTATCATCATCCAACTGTGATCCTCATCACTGTGCATGGAGGCAAAATAAACAATTGGGTCTTCTTCCACCCAAGTTTATCGCATCTTCAGTTAATTAAAATGTCATAAATGTTGCCTTAATAGTGAATAGATATTTTTTTGATAGCTATTGCTTGATGAATCAATGTCAACAACCTTTTGCTCTTTTAATGTGTGTTCTCTGACCATCATGTTGAGGACTAAGATGACTAAGGGAGTGTGGCATGTATCACCTCATTAATACCCCAGTAAAACAAAGTCACGGATGACCAAAAAGATGACTAAAGATTTTCCCAAAAAAGCACTGCTCTGTCAAGGCATGGACTCCACTAGTAATCTGATGGTGTGCTATGGTATCTGGCACCCAGACGTTAGCAGCAGATCCTTTAAGTCCTGTAAGTTGCAAGATGGGGCCTCGATGGATCGGGCCGATGTGTCCAGCACATACCACAGATGCTCGATTGGATTGAGATCTGGGGAATTTAGAAGCCAAGTCTTCACCTTGAACTTGTTGTGTTCCTCAAACCATTCCTGAACCATTTTTGCTTTGCGGCAAGGCACATTATACTGCTGAAAGAGGCCAATGCTTTCAGGGAATAGCGTTGCCATGAAAGAGTGCACATGGTCTGCAACAATGCTTAGGTAGGTGGTACATGATTATTCTGACACCTTTCAATCAGTACCAGCAATAACCTTTTCAGCAATGTGAGCTACAGTAGCTAGTCTGTTGGATCGGACCGCAGGGGCCAGCCTTCGCTCGCCACGAGCATCAGTGAGCCTTGGCTGGCCATGACCCTGTCGCCGGTTCACCATTTTTCCTTCCATGGGACTACTTTTGATAGGTACTGACAACTGCAGACTGGAAATACCCCAGAAGAGCTGCTGTTTTTGAGATGCTCTGACCCAATCATCTAATCCTTACGCTTGCCCATTTTTCCTGCTTCTAACACATCAACTTTGAGGACAGAATGTTCACTTCCAGCCTAATATATCCCACCCACTGACAGGTGCCATGATAAAGAGATTATCAGTGTTATTCACTTCACCTGTCAGTGGTCATAATGTTATGGCTGATCAGTGTATATGTCAATGTGAAGACACCTGAGATTTGTTTAATAATAATTTCTAGGTTTGCCAATAATATTTTTCATAGCCTTTTTTGCTCACCATTTATCACTAGGTCCAATCATTATGGAGTGCAGGGTATGTTACGGTCATACATGAGAAAAAAAGAAATCCAGAAAATCACATTGTAGGATTTTTTATGAATTTTTTGGTAAATTATGGTGGAAAATACGTTTTTGGTCAATAAAAAAAGTTAATCTCAATACTTTGTTATATACCCTTTGTTGGCAATGACAGAGGCCAAACGTTTTCTGTAAGTCTTCAAAAGGTTTTCACACACTGTTGCTGGTATTTTGGCCCTTTTCTCCATGCAGGTCTCCTCTAGAGCAGTGATGTTTTGGGGCTGTAGCTGGGCAACGCAGACTTTCAGCTCCCTCCAAAGATTTTCTATTGGGTTCAGGTCTGGAGACTGGTTATGCCACTCCAGGACCTTGAGATGCTTCTTAGGGAGCCACTCCTTAGTTGCCCTGGCTGTGTGTTTCGGGTCGTTGTCATGCTGGAAGACCCAGCCACGACCCATCTTCAATGCTCCTACTGAGGGAAGGAGGTTGGTGTCCAAGATCTCACGATACATGGCCCCATCCATCCTCCCCTCAATACGGTGCAGTCGTCCTATCCCCTTTGCAGAAAAGCATCCCCAAGGAACGATGTTTCCACCTCCATGCTTCACGGTTGGGATGGTGTTCTTGGGGTTGTACTCATCCTTCTTCTTCCTCTAAACACGGCGAGTGGAGTTTAGACCAAAAAGCTCTATTTTTGTCTCATCAGACCACATGACCTTCTCCCATTCCTCCTCTGGATCATCCAGATGGTCATTGGCAAACTTCCGACGGGCCTGGACATGCGCTGGCTTGAGCAGGGAGACCTTGCGTGCGTGGCAGGATTTTAATCCATGACAGCGTATTGTGTTACTAATGGTTTTCTTTGAGACTGTGGTCCATGCTCTCTTGAGGTCATTGACCAGGTCCTGCCGTGTAGTTCTGGGCTGATCCCTCACCTTCCACATGATCATTGATGCCCCACGAGGTGAGATCTTGCATGGAGCCCCAGATCAAGGGAGATTGACCGTCATCTTGATCTTCTTCCATTTTCTAATAACTGCGCCAACAGTATTATCCCTGATGTCCTTACACAGCTCTCTGGTCTTGGCCATTGTGGAGAGGTTGGAGTCTGTTTGATTGAGTGTGTGGACAGGTGTCTTTTATACAGGTAACGAGTTCAAACAGGTGCAGTTAATACAGGAAATGAGTGGAGAACTGGAGGGCTTCTTAAAGAAAAATTGTGAGAGCCGGAATTCTTACTGGTTGGTAGGTGATCAAATACTTAGGTCATGCAATAAAATGCAAGTTAATTATTTAAAAATCATACAATGTGATTGATTTAGATTCCGTCTCTCACAGTTGAAGTGTACCTATGATAAAAATTACAGAACTCTACATGCTATGTAAGTAGGAAAACCTGCAAAATCGACAGTGTATCAAATACTTGTTCTCCCCATTGTACTTAGTTTTATTTGTTTACTTACCAAGTTACTGATTTAATTAATATATGGGAATGAACAATATAGGACCCACATTTTTACCTTTAAGAACTCATTTGTGGACTGCAAGAAATGTAGATTTAATTTCATCTGCTACAATAGCCTGTGTTCTGTCACTAAGGTTTCCTTGGCCTGGCCCAATGAAGACCGTTTTTTCAATAAGATTGTGTGATCAACTGTATCAAACGGCTTCAACAGGTCTACAAAACAGAGCAGCACATCTTGAATTCCCATCTAAGGCTTTGACAACATCATTGACGACCATGGTACTGTGCCCTGGTCTAAAACCAGACTGAAATCTTCAAAATGCAATTTCTGGATGAAAAGGAATGTAACTGTTTATATACCAATGTCTCCAGGATTTTAGCAAGAGATGAAATTTTAAAGATAGGCAATCAGAGACACTAGTGTCCCCAACCATGTTTCTTACAGATATTGCAGTAGGAGCACATCGGCGGTTTCTCTGAATTTAGGGATGACCCCCAAAATTAACATTAAATTAAATGTCTAAGTAAGAGCAACAGAGGAAATTGGAGCTCCACTGACCAATACGCCTGGATCTAGCATATCAGCCCCTGTGGGACACTTTTCTTACCATCTTATAACGACCAATGATTCAAGGATCTCTCTTTCAGTGAACAAACTCATTGAAACCCTTGACTTTTGAAATCAGTATTCCTGCGTAACTACTTGATTTTTATGTATTCTTTTATCATTTTTGCCGGACCGTGTAAGCGGAACCGTCCTAGTAGAGCGTATAACAGAATTTGCTGTTGATTTTTTATTTTTTTTGTTTGCTCAGATTTCAACGTTATTCGTAGCCCTGCTAGTGTTTGTTTCAGTGGGTTATCGTGAAACTGTAACCGTTTCATCCCTAATAAGGAGTCAGCAATGGTCTGTTGCCACCACCTGGAAAACCATTCCTTTTTGGGAGTTGTCTTGCTGTTGCCTATCCAATGTTCTCACTTTCATTTGCACCAAATCAGGTGACTTCATTCACAATCGCTTATGCTTTCTAACTGGACAAATTGATATCCCTGATGTTTAATTGACTTGGTGTTATACTGTGATGACCACGTATTCCTTTAATAATTTTTTTTTTGCAGTATATGTGGATTGTCAGCATATACAGGATTGCTAGTAGAGTATATATTTCTTAAGCTACTTGTATGACTCAAATGTATGGAGGCAAGATTTCTACTTACAATACCTATTTGTTCATGCAAGTGTGTGGTAATACGCTTGCATGCTTGTTAATGTCAGTAGTTACCTTAGCTTTAGTTGGTTTGGTCAGCCACTTCCTTAAGGCTGCCTTGTAGTGTTGAGATAAAATCCAGGTACCCAGGTGAATTGGGTGGATACCATCTTTTGCAACCATCTCCTGTATTCTACTTTTAGAATCGCAATTGTCTGTGAAAGTTACCGTCAAACATTTGCAGGAATTATGTAACCACTTACAGTGAGGGATATTTTGTTTTGATCCTGTTGATTTTGTACGTTTGCCCACTGACAAAGACATTAGCATTCTATAATTTTAATGGTAGGTTTATTTGAACAGTGAGAGACAGAATAACACCAAAAAAAATTAGAAAAATGCATGTCAAAAATTATGAATTGATTTCATTTTAATGAGTGGTTTGTTTTATAATTAAGTTTTTCTGTGGCATACAGCGACTGAATCAGTTATAAAATCATGCTTTAACTGTTCTTAGATGCCTTTCATGATGTTTGATCTCACATGAACAACAATAGAATATGTTTATGGGTGTTTGCGCAGAATGTTTGGGATTATTGCAGTAATATCATTCACTCTAACAGCACCTGTGCAAAAAGTGTGAAAAATTAAAATATTCCTAACTGAAAATGTACTAAATTGCGCATGCAACATCATTAAAAATCAGTGTGGCATAATGTTGGCCTACTGTGACAAATCTTTTTTTTTTTTATGTTATAGACAGGGAAGTCACCCATTAAAGACATGTTCAGTGACCTGCAGGATGGCAAGAAGCTTCTGGAACTACTCGAGGGACTCACAGGAAACATCCTGGTCAGTATGTGTGTGTGCGGGCTGGTCTTGACATGTTTCACACACACACACACACACACACACACACACACACACACACACACACACACACACACATTCATTCCACCAGTGGATCTGCAGTATAGCACCTCTAGCCCAGTGTCCAACATGTCACCGGTCCTCTCTCTGACACTAATGCCCTAATTGACGACCAATGCCCCACTGTGATATTCAAGAATATGTATGGTTTTGAAATAGGAACGTTATCCTTGTTCTTTCCATGTTTCTTAGAGACATTTCTGTAAGCATGTGTGTGACCATCGTTAATGCTTTGCACTGTGCATGCATGTGCAAAATCGTCAATTGACAAAGACACTACCATAGACATGCAATAAATAATTTTAGTAATGTCAATTACATGGATGTTGACCCTTGACATGTTATGAGTTGAAGCTTAAGTACTCTGAGCAGCTTAGGCAAAATGTGGGAAACCAAATGTTCTGTAACAGTCAAAAGTTTGGACTCACCTACTCATTCAATTGTTTTGTATTGATATGGTATTTCTTAAAATTTCCTGTTTTCTATATTGTAAAATAATATTGAAAGAATCAAAACTATGAT